>NW_028136550.1:2580800-3226000 GCF_964662115.1 Mustela nivalis
CACTCACATGAACGCATTTTTGTTGCCCAAAAGAAGGTATATGTGTTACATCCATTTGCCACAGATGGTTGGGCAATAGTCCCTTAGGATTTACCCCGAAGGAGGGCATGGGCAAGTGTACCACACAATTGCCACAAGACTTTACGATATCTCGTGCGTCAGCTCTGGAGATATGAAAGCGTGCCTTTAATGTTTGGGCATTCACATGCCATTTATCATGATATCTTTTAGCATCTTCTAGAGCATTACAAACATAAAAGCACGCAGCTGAATCAGCCATTCGGTTTCCCTCAGCCATAGGTCCTGGAAGGTCTGAATGTGCTCTAAGATGTCCAATATAAAAAGGGGCACCACGGGAGAGTATAAGGTGTTGCAATTCAGCCAGCAGGGAGGAAATTTCTGACTGGCTGGCTGAAATAATAGCAGTTTCTATAGACCTGGTGGCTGCAACTGCATATTTGCTATCTGAGATAATATTAAAGGGTTGATTTAGAAACCTTTGTAAAACACACATAATCACCAACAATTCTGTTCTCTGGGCTGAAGTCGAGGGCACAACAACAGGAATTATTTTTCCTTCCACCACATAAGCGCCAGTTCCTGCTTTACTGCCATCTGTAAATACTGTGAGGGCCCCGATTAATGGCTCCAATCGACAGGATTTAGGCCAAATAAGGGGTGTATTTTTATAAAACTCAATGAGAGGGTGTGAGGGATAATGATTATTAAATATAACAGGATAAGCAACTGTCAGGATGGCCCAATCGTCATTTTCATGCGTTAAAATGCTTATTTGGGTTTTATCATAAGGGATTATGCAAACATCGGGCAGTTTCCCTAGGACCTGTATGCTGGCTTTAAAGGCTTTATTTGCCACTGTAGCTACAGCTGTAGCATACGGGGTGATGACACGGCTAAGATTATGGGGTAGTTAAATCCATAGTAGGGGTCCTCCTTGCCATAAGGCCCCCGTGGGTGATCCAGGGGATGGAATAATTATGACACTTATAGGCTTTTCCGGGTCACATCTATCTGCTGCTGTTAAAGCTAGCCTGCTTTCAACTAACTGTAATGATTCAATAGCAGCTGGAGTGAGTACTCTTGGGGAGTCTAATGCAGGGTCCCCAGGCAGAATATCGAATAAAGGTTTCAGCTCTGCAGTAGTAATTTTTATGTATGGTCAAATCCAGTTAATGTCCCCTAAAAGTTTTTGGAAATCATTCAATGTATGCAAGTGATCTCTACGGATTTGAATTAGCTGAGGCTTTACTGACGTTTTAGAGAGCTGCATACCAAGGTAATTTTGTAGGCCGCCTGCTTGGATTTTTTCAGGGGATATAGTTAGACCCCATTTTGCTAACTGTTCCTGTAGGAAGGTTAGAGCTGAAGGAAGAGACCTCTCATTTGGCCCACAAATCAAGATATCATCCATATAATGATAACAAAGCAGGTCTGGAAATGCTTTTCGGAAAGGCTCTAGTGCTTGGCTTACATACAACTGACACAAGGTGCGGCTATTGGCCATCCCCTGAGGAAGTACTTTCCATTCATACCGTTGATCTAGCTCAGCATGATTAATTGATGGCAGAGTAAATGCAAAGCGCTCTATATCTGCAGGGTGTAATGGAATGGAAAAGAAACAGTCTTTGATGTCAATTACAATAGAAGGCCAGTTTCTTGGCAACGCCGTCACGACTGGGAGCCCTAACTGAATGGGTCCCATGACCTGCATTTGATCATTAATCTGTCGTAGGTCATGTAGCAATCGCCAGTTGCCTGATTTCTTTCTTATTACAAATATGGGTGTATTCCATGGGGATGTGGATTTTTGAATATGCCCTGCTTTGAGTTGTTCTTGAACTAGCTCTTTTGCCGCTAGTAATTTTTCTTTTGTTAAAGGCCACTGAGGCACCCAGCGCGGCTCTGGTGTTTTCCAAGTTATGCGAATTGCCTCAGTGGCCGCTAGGAAAAAACCTGACCCCCCATAGAAGGCGGATTGGGATCTCCCTGGCCCTTGGTCCCAAGCCCTTGGCCAGGCTTATATTCCATGTTTCTCATCATGCTTTGGGAGGCCTCACTGTATAACTTTTCTGTAGTAAGTTTGATATTCATTTGCTCCAGCACATCGCGCCCCCACAAAGAAACAGGGGTGGAACAGACATATGGTTGGAAAATGCCTTTATGTCCTTCCTCATCCTCCCAGTCCAAAGATGCAGCACTAATATCAGGACTGGTAGCTATCCCTAGTCCCCGGAGGGTCTGGCTGGCTTTAACTAGAGCCCAGGCTTTAGGCCAATCTAGACAATTTATAATGCTTTTGTCTGCTCCTGTATCTAGGAGTCCCCAGAATAGTTTACCTCTAATCTTTAATTTAAGCATAGGTCTCTCTTTCATGCTCATAGTAAGGCATGCGAGGGAGGATCCCGTGGATCCGAAACCTCCTTTTCTAGTCTGGCCTGTAGAGGGATATTTTTCATGATTACTAGGCAAAATCAAAAGCTGTGCAATTCTGTCCCCTGGATTTATAATATTAATTCCCTTAGGAGATGATATCAGAATTTTAACTTCCCCTTCAAAATCAGGATCAATCACTCCCGGATGGACCTGAAGCCCTCGTAAAGTACAAGAACTTCTGCCAAGAAGGAGTCCCACCGTTCCTTTTGGAGGCCCTCCAGACAGGTCAGATGGCACAGCCTGCACCCCCATCTCAGGTGTTAAGACCATTCGGGTGGTGGCACAGACGTCAAGTCCGGCGGAGCCTGTTGTGGCTCCCCGGGGCCCTGCAGGAATTGACTCCCCTGATCGGTGGGTGGGTACAGCCATCGTGGCTTGACTGGCAGGGACATCGCCACCCCGTACATTTGATTCGGGCCCCGGGGGCTGGGGCCATGCCCCTCGTTTTTTGGACTCCCCCAATTATTAGGTGGTAACGGATTTCCTTGTATATCCGCCACAGATCGTCATTCTTGTGCCCAATGATTTCCTTTTCTACATCGTGGACACAGTTGAGGTTTTTTCCTTGCCGGCTTATTCGGGGAGGCTTTTCCAAATGGAACTCATCTTTGGGGGCAGTCTCTTTTTAGATGGCCCTCCTGTCTGCACTGGAAACATTTCCGGGGGTGGGCTCCTTGCTGTCCTTGCATAGCCTGAGCAAAGGCTGCAGCCATAACCTGCCCCTGAATTACTGGCCCTGTAATGTCTCTGCAGACCTTGATATAGGCAGAAAGATCTTTAGCCCTCCATGGCCTAATGGCTTCACGGCACCATTTATTAGCATTTTCATAGGCTAATTGTTTAATTAAAGGCATAGCAGAGTCAGTATCTCCAAACATCCTGCCCGCAACCTGCATCAGCCTGTCCACAAAATCAGCATAGGGCTCATTTGGCCCCTGTACTACTCTAGACAGTTGTCCTTGCAAATCATTTACACCCCTCAATGTTTTCCAGGCCCTAACGGCCGCTGTAGCAATCTGTTGAAATATGGTAGGGTTGTAGGTGGCCTGTACCTGAGCCTCGAGATATGGTCCAGTGCCTGTCAGCATTTCTGAGTTCCACTGGGGATTTCCCGTAGCTGCATTTCTCCGCGCTGTATCCTGGCAATTATCCTGATTTTGAATTTTCCATTCCAGATATTGCCCTCCGCTCAAAACTGCTCTAGCTAAATTGCTCCAATCCTCAGGAGTGAGGGTGAGCGCTCCCAGCGATTCCACAAGGGAGACAGTAAAGGCTGCCTGGGGTCCGTAGGCACTAAGTGCTTCCTTAAGTTGTTTCACCAGTTTAAAATCTAGCGGCTGATGATATCTCTGCTGATTTTGATCTTCCAGTACTGGGAAAAACCCTTTTCCTGGACCTAAGACCTCTCTCCAGTTTGCCGCGGTGCAGTCTGAGCAATGGCAGACTTTTGCACAGCCTGACCGATATGGTGGGGGCCATTCATAAGGTGGCGCCGTGGGGCTGGAATGAGGAGTCGGCGCACGGTCTATTTCTGCTTCTGGTTGTTTCACAGCTATGGGTTTTGCCTCTGTTGGTAAGCCTAAAGCCTCTGGATTCTTTTTCTCCTTACCCCCTTTTTGATTTTGAGTTAGTTCATCTGGAAGTCCCTCTGAACTCTCACTATCCGCCTCAGAGCCCTGGGAGGAGCCCTTATAGGATTCCTCCTTTAATTGTTCTAATATTTCCCCTCCTTGCTGAATCACCTGTTTTAGCCGCTCCCGAGATGACTACAAACATACTTTCACAAGGGACCACACGGCAAGAGTGCCGGCGTTCACGGTGGGGTTCTGCCTTAAATCCTCTCCTAGATGTTCCCACTGAGGCACATTCAGAAGTCCCTCCTCTATAAACCAAGGGGCGATTTCTCCTACTTCCTTTAAAAAGGCACGATCTGTTTTTGATTTTAAAGGCGTGCCATTTGCTTTGAGAATGTCCTTTAAAGGACCTTCCATCCTATATCTAGTAAGCTCGTTTCCCAATCTGGAAATCTTTTGCTATCCAGGTCTCCGTGAACTTTTAAAACTACAGCTATACTCGTCCAGAGACCTGTCCTGTCCGTAGACAGAGATGGTGGCCAACTTCCCCTTTTGTTGCTCTTACCCCAATCCTCGTTCTGCGCTCGGCGTCGGGTCCCGGGTTTTCGGCACCAGATGTCGCTCTCGACCCGCAAGAACGACCCACAGTCGAGGTGGGTGGCAAACTTCTTTATTCAATCTTCAGCCGCAGGACCCCGTACACCGATTATAGCCCCAAGTTATAGTACACAGTGGATAGAAAGCAACCAATCACCACATAACACAACTACTATAACATCCAATCAGAAGGGATACAGATAACTTCAATCCAGATCATGCGGGGAGCTCGTGCCTACTGACGTGAGCCCCCGAAACTTATTGTTCACTCTTTTTTTGTGCCGTTCCCATGGTCCCTGGTTAATCTTATACTAGTCCCGATACTTCAGTACAGGTTGTGCGTTGCCTGGAGCGCTCCCACATAAACATTCACCTGCCCTTCTCCTCAAGCCTCGCCTAGTACGTGACTCCCAGCTTCTGCTGCATGGCTCTCCTCAAGGTCTGTTTGGACAGTTGTCTGAAAACACAAACTTGGCTTATGTTTCAGGTCATAGGTATGGCAGGACTTATCTACAGACCATGAGGAGAACTTTTCGGGATTTGAGAAAAGGGCGAGTGTGAGGCTCTTGCTCAAGTTTTTGTCTCTGGATATCGTGTCACTCATTGTCGTGAAATATCTGGGTGACTTCATGGGAAATGGACGAGTCTTACTCCCTGGTGGTTTGGCCCAGTCCAAAGCGTTTGGGGTCACTCTGTGGGATGGAAGAAGTCCGGTTTTTTTTTTTTTTATGTTGTTTTCTTTTTAACCTCAGGGGTCCCACCAAATGAGGGATTCCAGAGTAGAGCCTTGGGGGGGGTGACTGGACAATCAGAAATCTGGTTAAAAATTGGCGCCTAGGGACATATCAAGCCCATTATGACATCTAATGGTCCAGTCACTGAGAGGACTTACTAGAGGACAGGACTCATGAGGGTCACAATGCGTGTTTATGCGCTTGTCGAACTCAAGAATGGGCGGGGCCTCAGGGTGAATGCTGGTTTCTCCTACACTGAACTTTGGACGACGTGCCAACCACAAGGTTTCTTACCATGGGTAAGGAGGTGTTCTGATTTCTGCATCACACTCACCCCTGGGCAGTGATTGGAGATAATGTCTCGGTTCTGAGGCCTGAAAACTGAGGTAGGGAAGAGAGGATACCTAAGGCCATGGCGGGTTTTATGTGCTCAGTGTGCGGTCTGCTTTCCGGGTTTGGTCAGGAGGTCCGGGCTCAGGTTGTGTCCGACAGTGCATTAGTGCCCAGGTTAGACTATATAATTTGGGTGAAGTCGAGTGCTGTGGAGGTTTATCCTCATTGAAGGTGCCTGGGCAGCTCATGAGGCAATAATTTTTTTTCTAGAGGGCAGGCAGAGTGCTGCATTGTGGGTCCGGAATTGCCAAACTTGAGGGCTTCGGGGCCAGGAGTGTGAGGACGGAAGTCTGAGAAGACAAACTAGACTTCGGTTTCAGGGCGAGGGCTACGGCAGGTACCCCCTACAGATCTGAACCAATACTCATGCATCTGAAGTCAGGGCGAGGATCAGACGTTGGCTCAGGTTTGAGTTTCCGTGCATGACGGCCACTTCATGAAGGGAGCGGAATCTCAAGGCCATTGAGGTTACCCACGTTGGGAGTTGTGGGATGCACCCTTCAAGGATTCCTTCTGCGCAACAATTGAGACCTGTTGGACAGCTCCAGGACATCCCATATGGAATGACTCCAGAACACCGTTCGAGGATGGATGCCTGGGAAGCCCGCCTCGCATTCCAATTGTCTCCTAGCAACAAGAGAGTTTAGATCTGATGGCTCTGCGGGAGCAACCGGGGTGGCTGAGTTGAAATGGACTTTCCTGAGGATGGGTCCTAATGTGTTTTTGTGCCCATGAGGGCCTTGGAATGGGTTGGTGGCACCGGGACCCTGAAGAACCCTATGCTTTGGACATGGCTCCCATGCACAGGTTTCCTTTTGGAGACGAGATGAGTTCTGCTGGGTGCCTCAGCAAAACCCCTATGCTCGTATTGGATTCAGGCTTTTGAGGAGACATGCCTGTAAACCAAGGCAATGGATCCTATTATGGCCTAGGGTCCTGTCTGGTTCAATCTTCTCCTCTGGGGACATCCATTTATGGTATGAGTGGAGGTAGATTATCATCTGGTGTCAGACAGCCCTTGTTTGTTCCGGGCGACCTACACTATTGGGATGGCCTCAGGGACTTTGGAGGTTTCTCCTAATTTATACGATTTTGGACAATGGAATGGGCAGAATTCCCATGGATTGGTAGGCACAGTCCTAATGTGTGGCTCCAGGGGCCCCAGCCTGGAGGGTGTGGGGTACAGGACTTTGAGGACAGAAGTCTGAAAACACAAACTCAGCTTACGTTTGGGGACGTAGGTATGGCAGGCCCGATCTACAAACCATGAGAAGAACTCTTCAGGATATGAAGAAAGTGCGAGTCTGAGGCGCTTGCTCAGGTTTTTGTATCTGGATTTTGTATCAGCGATGGCACAATCTACAGACCTGTATCGAGATCTCGTGCATCTGAAGTCAGGGCGAGGATCAGACTACCGCTTAAGTTGGTGTTTCTGTCCCTAATGGCCCCTTCACGAAAGGGCGGCATCACGAGGCCATGGGGGTTTTCCCAAGATGGGATTTGTGAGAAGCTCCAAACTGCAAAGTGTCTTCTGCAGGACAATTGAGACCTATTGTTTGGCTCCAGGCCAATGATTCTGAGCAGGGTTCTAAGGATGCATGGCTGGCTAGCCCACCTCGCATTCCAATTGTCTCCTAGAAACAAGACAGGTTAGATCTGCTGGATCTGGGGGAGCAACCGAGGATGCTGAGTTGAAATGGACACCCCTGGGGATGGGTCCTAATGTGCTTTTGTGTCTATGGAGACCTTGGAATGAAGCGGTGGCACTGGGGCCCTGAAGGGTTCTCCTAAACAGAGGCTTTGACACAGCTCCAACGTGCAAGTTTCCCATGTGTAGATGAGATGTTTTCTGATGGGTGAGTAAAGAAACAGCCATATGCTGGTTTTGAATTCCAGGTCTCTGAGGAGAGATGCCTGGAAACAAAAGCAATGGATATGATTAGTGCCTAGGGCCTGTTCTTTCCTTTTTACCTCTGGGGACATCTGTCTATGGGCCTGAGTACAGGTAGTTGCTCAGATGGGCTCAGATTGCCCCTGTTTTACCTGGGAAGCCACCACTAATGAGATGGATCAGCGACTTTGGAGGTTTATCCTATTAGAAGGGATGTGGCCATTGGAATGGGCACACACAATTCCCTTGGAGAGGGCAAGTACAGTCCTCAGGTTTTGCTCCAGGGGCCTGAGCCTGCAGGTTGTGTAGGCCAGGGCTGTTTGGACAGTTTTCTGAAAACACAAACTTGGCTTATGTTTCAGGTCATAGGTATGGCAGGACTTATCTACAGACCATGAGGAGAACTTTTCGGGATTCGAGAAAAGGGCGAGTGTGAGGCTCTTGCTCAAGTTTTTGTCTCTGGATATCGTGTTACTCATGGTCGTGAAATTTCTGGGTGACTTCATGGGAAATGGACGAGTCTTACTCCCTGGTGGTTTGGCCCAGTCCAAAGCGTTTGGGGTCACTCTGTGGGATGGAAGAAGTCCGTTTTTGTTTTTTTTTTTTTGATGTTGTTTTCTTTTTAACCTCAGGTGTCCCACCAAATGAGGGATTACAGAGTAGAGCCCTGGGGGGTGGTGACTGGACAGTCAGAAATCTGGTTAAAAATTGGGGCCTAGGGACATATCAAGCCCATTATGACATCTAATGGTCCAGTAACTGAGAGGACTTACTAGAGTACAGGACTCATGCTGAGGGTCACAATGCGTGTGTATGCCCTTGTCGCACTCAAGAATGGGCGAGGCCTCAGGGTGAATGCTGGTTTCTCCTACACTGAACGTTGGACGACGTGCCAACCACAAGTTTTCTTACTATGGGTAAGGAGGTGTTCTGATTTCTGCATCACACTCACCCCTGGGCAGTGATTGGAGATAATGTCTCGGTTCTGAGGCCTGAAAACTGAGGTAGGGAAGAGATGATGACCTAAGGCCATGGCGGGTCTTATGTGCTCAGTGTGCGGTCTGCTTTCCGGGTGTTGGTCAGGAGGTCCGGGCTCAGGTTGTGTCCGACAGTGCATTAGTGCCCAGGTTAGACTATATAATTTGGGTGAAGTCGACTGCTGTGGATGTTTATCCTCATTGAAAGTGCCTGGGCAGCTCATGAGGCAATAATTTTTTTCTAGAGGGCAGGCAGAGTGCTGCATTGTGGGTCCGGAATTGCCAAACTTGAGGGCTTCAGGGCCAGGAGTGTGAGGACGGAAGTCTGAGAAGACAAGCTAGACTTGGGTTTCAGGGCGAGGGCACGGCAGGTACCCCCTGCAGATCTAAACCAATACTCATGCATCTGAAGTCAGGGCAAGGATCAGACGTTGGCTCAGGTTGGAGTTTCCGTGCATGACGGCCGTTCATGAAGGGAGCGGAATCTCGAGGCCATTGAGGTTTTCGCACGTTGGGAGTTGTGGGATGCCCTCTTCAAGGATTCCTTCTGCTGGACAATTGAGACCAGTTGGACAGCTCCAGGACATCCCATATGGAATGACTCCAGAGCACCGTTCGAAAATGGAGCCTGGGAAGCCAGCCTCGCATTCCAATTGTCTCCTAGCAACAAGACAGTTTATTTCTGATGGCTCTGCGGGAGCAACCGGGGTGGCTGAGTTGAAATGGACTTTCCTGAGGTTGGGCCCTAATGTTCTTTTCTGACCATGAGGGCCTTGGAATGGGGCGGTGGCACCGGGACCCTGAAGAACTCTCCTATGCTTTGGACATGGCTCCCATGCACAGGTTTCCTTGTGGAGACGAGATTTGTTCTGATGGGTGCCTCAGGAAACCACTTATGCTGGTATTGGAATCCAGGCTTTTGAGGAGACATGCCTGTAAACCAAAGCAATGGATCCGATTATGGCCTAGGGTCCTGTCTGGTTCAATCTTCTTCTCTGGCGATATCCCTCTATGGAATGAGTGGAGGTAGATGCTCAACTGGTGTCAGACCGCCCTTGTTGTACCTGGATACCTACACTATTGGGATTGCCTCGGGTACTTTGGAGAGTTCTCCTAATTTGTACGATTTTGGACATCGGAATGGGCAGAATTCCCATGGATTGGGTAGGCACTGTCCTAATGTGTGTCTCCAGGGGCCCCAGCATGGAGGGTGTGTGGCCCAGGACTTTGAGGACAGAAGTCGGAAAACACAAACTCAGCTTAGGTTTGGGGACATAGGTATGGCAGGCCCAATCTCAAACCATAAGAAGAACTCTTAAGGATATGAAGAAAGAGCGAGTCTGAGGCGCTTGCTCAGGATTTTGTCTCTGGATTTTGTATCAACGATGGCCGTGGAATGTGGGGAGGCCTCATGGGCCATGAACGAAACTTCCTCTCTGTGGATATGGCCCAGTCCAAATTGTTTTTCGTCAATCTGTGGGATGTGAGATCTCCTTTCAGGTTTGTTACGTCAGGTGTCCCAACTAAGAGGAATTCCAAGGGAGAGCCCCGGGGAAGAGTGAAGGGACAACCCAAACTTGGTTAAAAATTGGGGCCTAGGTGCATGCAGTCCCAATAGCTGTCTCTTTTCTAGCCACTGAGAGGCCTTACTTGAGGACTGGGTTCAGGCTGAGGGTTAAAATGTGTGTTTGTGACCAATGTGCCCCGCGAGCATGGGCCACAATGGTTTCAACTACACTGAACTTTGGACAACATGCCAATCATAAGGATTCTTGCCATGGGGAATGAGTTCTGATTTCTGCATCATTTTCAACCCTGGGCAGTGGTTGGAGATAAGGTCTAGGTTGTAATGTCTGAAAATTACCGTTGGGAAGAGATGGCAACCTAAGTCCATGGCGGGTCTGATGTGCTCAGTGTGCGGTCAGCTGCCTGGGTGTTGGTCAGAAAGTTCGAGCTCAGGTTTTGTCAGACAGTGCATTAGTGCCCAGGTTAGACTGTATAATTTGGGTACAGTTGAGTGCCGTGTAGGTTTTCCGCCTTTGAGGTGCCTGGGCAGATCATTAGGCAAGATATTTTTCTAGAGGGCAGGCAGGGTGCTGCATTGTGTGTCCGGAATTGCCAAACGTGAGGGCTTCTGGGCCACGAGTGTGAGGACATAAGTCTGAGAACACAAGCTAGACATTGGCTTCAGGCCGAGGGCACGGCAGGTACCCCCTGCACATCTGAATTACATCTCATGCATCTGAAGTCACGGCGAGGATCAGACGTTGGCTCAGCTTAGAGTTTCTGTGCATGACTGCCCCTTCATGAACGGAGGGGAATCTCAAGGACATGGAGGTTTTCCCATGTTGGGAGTTGTGGGATGCCCCCTTCAAGGATTCCTTCTGAGGCACAATTGAGATCTGTTTGGCAGCTCCAGGACATCCCATATGGAATGAATCCAGAGCACCGTTCGAGGATGGATGCCAGGGAAGCCCGGCTCGCATTCCAATTGTCTCCTAGCAACAAGACAGTTGAGATCGGAATCTCAGCGGGAGTAACCGCGGTGGCTGAGTTAAAATGTATTTTCTTGAGGATGGGGCTTAATGTGTGTTTGTGTTCATGAGGGCCTTGGAATGGGGCGGTGGCACCGGGACCCCGAAGTATTCTCCTAAGCTTTTGACATAGCTCCCAGCACAAGTTTCCTTGTGGAGCCGAGATTTGTTCTGATGTGTGTCTCACGAAACCCCCTATGCTGGTCTTGGAATCCAGGCTTTTGAGGAGACATGCCTGTAAACCAAATCAATGGATCCGATTATGGCCTACGGTCCTGTCTGGTTCCATCTTCTTCTCTGGGGACATCCATCTATGGTATGTGGAGGTAGATGCTCTGTTGGTGTCAGACCGCCCTTGTTTGACCCGGGAGACCTACACTATTGGTATGGCCTCAGGGAATTTGGAGCTTTCTCCTAATTTGTACGATTTTGGACAATGGATGGGCAGGTTTCCTATGCATTGGGTAGGAAAAGTCCTAACGTCTGGATTCAGGGGCCCCAGCCTGGATGGTGTGTGGCCCAGGACTTTGAGGACAGAAGTCTGAATACACAAACTCAACTTAGGTTTTGGGGACGTAGGTATGGCAGGCCCAATCTACAAACCATGAGAAGAACTCTTCAGGATATGAAGAAAGAGCGAGTCTGAGGCACTTGCTCAGGCTTTTGTCTCTGGATTTTGTATCAATGATGGCTGTGGTATGTGGTGAGGCTTCAAGGGCCATGGACGAATCTTTGTCTCTGTGTATTTGGCCCGGTCCCAATTGTTTTTCGTCAATCTGTGGGATGGGAGGTGTTCTTTCAGTTCTATTTCCTCTGGTGTTCCAACCAAAGAAGAATTCCAAAGCAGAACCCTTAAGATTGAAGGGACAACACAAAATATGTTTAAAAATTGAGGCCTAAGGTCATGGCAGGCCCAATATGCTGTCTCTTCATCCAGCCACTAAGAGGCCTTACTTGAGGACTGGGCTCAGGCCGAGGGTCACAATTTGTGTTTATGACCAATGTGGCCTGCGAGCATGGGCGGGGCCTCATGGGCCAATCTGGTTTCAAGTACACTGAACTTTGGACAACATGCCAATCATAAGGTTTCTTGCCATGGGGATGGAGTTCTTATTTCTGCATCATTTTCAACCCTGGGCAGTGGTTGGAGATAAGGTCTAGGTTCGGAAGCCTGAAAACCGCCTTTGGGAAGAGATGACGACCTAAGGCCATGGCAGGTCTGATGTGCGCAGTATGCGGTCAGCTGCCTGGGTGTTGGTCAGGAAGTTTGGGCTCAGGTTGTGTCACACAGTGCATTAGTGCCCAGGTTAGACTGTATAATTTGGATGCAGTCGAGTTCAGTGTATGGTGTTCCGCAATGAGGAGCCTGGGCAGCTCATTAGGCAAGATATTTTTCTAGAGGGCAGGCAGAGTGCTGCATTGTGGGTCCGGAATTGCCAAACTTGAGGGCTTCTGGGCCAGGAGTGTGAGGACAGAAGTCTGAGAACACGAGCTAAACTTGGGCTTCAGGCCGAGGGCACGGCAGGTACCCCCTGCAAATCTGAAACGATATCTCATGCATCAGAAGTCACGGCGAGGATCAGACGTAAGCTCTGGTTGGAGTTTCTGTGCATGACTGCCCCTTCATGAACGGAGCGGAATCTCAAGGCCATGGAGGTTTTCCCACGTTGGGAGTTGTGGGATGCCCCCTTCAAGCATTCCTTCTGCGGGACAATTGAGAATTGTTAGGCAGCTGCAAAACAGCCCATATGGAATGACTCCAGAGCACCGTTCGAGGATGGATGCCAGGTAAGCCTGCCTCGCATTCCAATTGTCTCCTAGCAACAAGACAGTTGAGATAGGATGGCTCTGCGGGATCAATCGGGGTGGCTGAGTTGAAATGGACTTTCCAGAGGATGGGGCCTAATGTGTGTTTTTGTCCATGAGGGCCTTGGAATGGGCGGTGGCACCGGGACCCTGAAGTATTCTCCTCAGCTTTTGACATAGGTCCCATGCACAGTTTCCTTGTGGAGACGAGATTTGTTCTGATGGGTGCCTCAGGAAACCCCCTATGCTGGTCTTCGAATCCAGGCATTTGAGGAGACATGCCTGTAAACCAAAGCAATAGATCCGATTTTGGCCTAGGGTCCTGTCTGTTTCCATCTCCTTCTCTGGGGACATCCATCTATGGTATGAGTGGATGTAGATGCTCACCTGGTGTCTGACCGCCCTTGTTTGTCCCGGGAAACGTACACTATAGGGATGGCCTCGGGGACTTTGGAGGGTTCTCCTAATTTGTACGATTTTGGACAATGAATGGGCAGAATTCCTATTCATTGGGTAGGCACAATCCTAATGGGTGGCTTCAGGGGCCCCTTTCTGGATGGTGTGTGGCCCAGGACTTTGAGGACAGAAGTCTGAAAACACAAACTCAGCTTAGGTTTTGGGACGTAGGTATGGCAGGCCCAATCTACAAACCATGAGAAGAACTCTTCAGGATATGAAGAAAGAGCGAGTCTGAGGCGCTTGCTCAGTGTATGGTCTCTGGATTGTGTGTCAAAGAAGGCCGTGGATTGTGGGGAGGCCTCATGGGCCATGGACGAATCTTCTTCTCTGTGGATTTGGCCCGGTCCCAATTGTTTTTCGTCAATATGTGGGATGGGAGGTCTCCTTTCAGGTTTGTTACCTCAGGTGTCCCAACCAAAGAGGAATTCCAAAGCAGAGCCCTGGGGAAGAGTGAAGGGACAACCCAAAATATGGTTAAAAATTGGGGCCAAGGGGCATGACTGGCCAAATATGCTGTCTCTTCATCGAGCCACTGAGAGGCCTGTGTTCAGGCTGAGGGTCACAATGTGTGTTTGTGACCAATGTGGCCCGCGAGCATGGGCGGGGCCTCATGGGCCACACTGGTTTCAACTACACTGAACTTAAGACAACATGCCAATCATAAGGATTCTTGCCATGGGGAAGGAGTTCTGATTTCTGCATCATTTTCAACCCTGGGCAGTGGTTGGAGATAAGGTCTAGGTTCTGAAGCCTGAAAAGCAATTGGGAAGAGATGACGACCTAAGGCGATGGCAGGTTTGTTGTGCTCAAGGTGCGGTCACCTGCCTTGGTGTTGGTCAGGAAGTTCGGGCTCTTTTTGTGTTATTCAGTGCATTAGTGCCCAGTTTAGACTGTATAATTTGGGTACAGTCGAGTGCCTGTAGGTTGTTCCGCATGTGAGGAGCCTGGGCAGCTCATTAGGCAAGATATTTTTCTAGAGGTCAGGCAGAGTGCTGCATTGTGGGTCCTGAATTGCCAAACTTGAGGGACTCTGGGCCAGGAGTGTGAGGACAGAAGTCTGAGAACACAAGCTAGACTTGGGCTTCAGGCCGAGGGCACGGCAGGTACCCCCTGCACATCTGAAACGATATCTCATGCATCAGAAGTCACGGCGAGGATCAGGCGTTGGCTCTGGTTGGAGTTTCTGTGCATGACTCCCCCTTCATGAATGGAGCGGAATCTCAAGGCCATGGAAGTTTGCCCACGTTGGGAGTTGTGGGATGCCCCCTTCAAGGATTCCTTTTGCGGGACAATTGAGACCTGTTGGGCAGCTCCAAAACATCCCATATGGAATGACTCTAGAGCACCGTTCGAGGATGGATGCCGGGGAAGCCCGCCTCGCATTCCAAATGTCTCCTAGCAACAGGACAGTTGAGATCGGATGGATCTGCGGGAGCAACCGGGGTGGCTGAGTTGAAATGGACTTTCCTGAGCATGGGGCCTAATGTGTGTTTGTGTCCATGAGGACCTTGGAATGGGGCGGTGGCACTGGGACTCTGAAGTATTCTCCTAAGGTTTTGACATAGGTCCCATGCACAAGTCTCCTCGTGGAGACGAGATTATTTCTGATGGGTGCCTCAGGAAACCTCCTAAGCTGGTATTGGTATCCAGGATTTTGAGGAGACAGGTCTGTAAACCAAAGCAATGGATCCGATTATGGCCTAGGGTCCTGTCAGGTTCCATCTCCTTCTCTGGGGACATCCATCTATGGTCTGAGTGGAGGTAGATGCTCAGCTGGTGTCAGACCCCCCCTTGTTTGTCCACAGAAACCTACATATGGGATGGCCTCGGGGACTTTGGAGGGTTCTCCTAATTTGTACGATTTTGGACAATGGAATGGGAAGAATTCCCATGAATGGGGTAGGCACAGTCCTAATGTGTGGCTCCAGGGCCCCAGCCTGGAGGGTGTGTGGCACAGGACTTTGAGGACAGAAGTCTGAAAACACAAACTCAGCTTAGGTTTGGGGACGTAGGTATGGCAGGCCCAATCTACAAACCATGAGAAGAACTCTTCAGGATATGAAGAAAGAGCGAGTCTGAGGCGCTTGCTAAGGTTTTGGTCTCTGGATTTTGTGTCAAAGATGGCCGTGGATTGTGGGGAAGCCTCATGGGCCATGGACGAATCTTCTTCTCTGTGGATTTGGCCCGGTCCCAATTGTTTTTCGTCACTCTGTGGGATGGGAGGTCTCCTTTCAGGTTTGTTACCTCAGGTGTCCCAACCAAAGAGGAATTCCAAAGCAGAGCCCTGGGGAAGAGTGAAGGGACAACCCAAACTATGGTTAAAATTTGGGGCCTACGGGCATGGCAGGCCCCATAGGCTGTCTCTTCATCCAGCCACTAAGAGGCCAACTTGAGGACTGGGCTCAGGCTGAGGGTCACAATGTGTGTTTGTGACCAATGTGGACCGCGACCATGGGCAGGGACTCATGGGCCACACTGGTTTCAACTACACTGAACTTTGGACAACATGCCAATCACAAGGTCTGTTGCCATGGGGAAGGAGTGCTGATTTCTGCATCATTTTCAACCCTGGGCAGTGTTTGGAGATAAGGTCTAGGTTCGGAAGCCTGAAAACCACAGTTGGGAAGAGATGATGACCTAAGGCCATGGTGGGTCTGATGTGCTCAGTGTGCGGTCAGCTGCCTGTTTGTTGGTCAGGAGTTTCGGGCTCAGGTTGTGTCAGACAGTGCATTAGTGCCCAGGTTAGGCTATATAATTTGGGTACAGTCGAGTGCCGTGTATATTGATCCTCATTTGAGGTGACTGGGCAGCTCAATAGGCAAGATATTTTTTCTAAGGGCAGGCAGAGTGCTGCATTGTGGGTCTGGAATTACCAAACTTGAGGGCTTCTGGGCTAGTAGTGTGAGGACAGAAGTCTGAGAACACAAGCTAGACTTGGGCTTCAGGCCGAGGGCAAGGCAGGTACCCCTTGCACATCTGAACCAATATCTCATGCATCTGAAGTCACGGAGAGGATCAGACGTTGGCTCAGGTTGTAGTTTCTGTGCATGCCTGCCCCTTCATGAACGGAGAGGAATCTCAAGGCCATGGAGGTTTTCCCACGTGGGAGTTGTGGTTTGCCCCCTTCAAGGATTCCTTCTGCGGGACAATTGAGACCTGTTGTGCAGCTTAAAAACTATCCATATGGAATGACTCCAGAGGACTGTTCGAGGATGGATGCCAGGGAAGCCCGCCTCGCATTCCATTTGTCTCCTAGCAACATAACAGTTGAGATCGGATGGCTCTGTGGGAGCAACCAGGGTGGCTGTGTTGAAATGGACTTTCCTGAGCATGGGGCCTAATGTGTGTTTGTGTCCATGAGGACCTTGGAATGGGGCGGTGGCACCGGGAATCTGAAGTATTCTCCTAAGATTTTGACATAGGTCCCATGCAAAAGTTTCCTCCTGGTGAAGATTTTTTCTGATAGGTGCCTCAGGAAACCCCCTATGCTGATATTGGAATCCAGGATTTTGAGGAGACATGTCTGTAAACAAAAGCAATGGATCCGATTATGGCCTAGGGTCCTGTCTGGTTCCATCTCCTTCTCTGGGGACGTCCATCTATGGTATGAGTGGAGGTAGATGCTCAGCAGGTGTCAGACCGCTCTTGTTTGTCCACAGAGACCTACATATTGGGATGGCCTCAGGGAATTTGGAGGGTTCTCCTAATTTGTACAATTTTGGACAATGGAATGGGCAGGATTCCCATGCATGGGGTAGGCACAGTCCTAATGTGTGGCTCCAGGGGCCCCAGCCTGGAGGGTGTGTGGCCCAGGAATTTGAGGACAGAAGTCGGAAAACACAAACTCAGCTTAGGTTTGGGGACATAGGTATGGCAGGCCCAATCTCAAACCATAAGAAGAAATCTTCAGGATATGAAGAAAGAGCGAATCTGAGGCGCTTGCTCAGGCTTTGGTCTCTGGATTTTGTGTCAACAATGGCCGTGGAATGTGGGGAGGCCTCATGGGACATGGACATATCTTCCTCTCTGTGGATTTGGCCCGGTCCCAATAGTTTTTCGTCAATCTGTGTGATGGGAGGTCTCCTTTCAGGTTTGTTACCTCAGGTGTACCAACCAAAGAGGAATTCCAAAGCAGAGCCCTGGGGAAGAGTGAAGGGACAACCCAAATTATGGTTAAAATTTGGGGCCTAGGGGCATGGCAGGTCCCATATGCTGTCTCTTCATCCAGCCACTGAGAGGCATTCCTTGAGGACTGGGCTCAGGCTGAGGGTCACAATGTGTGTTTGTGACCAATGTGGCCCGCGAGCATGGGCGGGGCCTCATGGGCCACACTGGTTTAAACTACACTGAAGTTTGGACAACATGCCAATCACAAGGTCTCTTGCCAGGGGAAAGAGTTCTGATTTCTGCATCATTTTCAATCCTGGGCAGTGGTTGGAGATAAGGTCTAGGTTCTGAATACTGAAAACCGCTGTTGGGAAGAGATGATGACCTAAGGCCATGGCGGGTCTGATGTGCTAAATGTGCGGTCAGCTGCCTGGTTGATGGTCAGGAATTTCGGGCTCAGGTTGAGTCAGACAGTGCATTAGTGCTCAGGTTAGACTATATAATTTGGGTACAGTCGAGTGCCGTATAGGTTGATCCTTATTTGAGGTGCCCGGGCAGTTCATTAGGCAAGATATTTTTTCTAGAGGGCAGGCAGAGTGCTGCATTTTGGGTCCGGAATTGCCAAACGTGAGGGCTTCTGGGCCAGTAGTGTGAGGACAGAAGTCTGAGACCACAAGCTAGATTTGGGCTTCAGGCCGAGGGCAAGGCAGGTACTCCCTGCACATCTGAACCAATATCTCATGCATCTGAAGTCACGGAGAGGATCAGACGTTGGCTCAGGTTGTAGTTTCTGAGCATGACTGCCCCTTCATGAACGGAGAGGAATCTCAAGGCCATGGAGGTTTTCCCACGTTGGGAGTTGTGGGATGCCCCCTTCAAGGATTCCTTCTGCGGCACAATTGAGACCTGTTGGGCACCACCACCACATCCCTTATGGAATATATCCAGAGCACCGTGCGAGGATGAATGCCAGGGAAGCCCTCCTCGCATTCCAATTGTCTCCTAGCTACAAGACAGTTGAGATTGGATGACTCTGCGGGAGCAACCGGGGTGGCTGAGTTGAAATGGACTTTCCTAGCATGGGTCTAATGTGTGTTTGTGTCCATGAGGAACTTGGAATGGGGCGGTGGCACCAGGACTCTGAAGTATTCTCCTAAGATTTTGACATAGGTCTTATGCACAAGTTTTTCGTGGAGAAGAGTATTTTTCTGATGGGTGCCTCAGGAAACCCCCTATGCTGGTATTGGAATCCAGGATTTTGAGGAGACATGCCTGTAAACCAAAGCAATGGATCCGATTATGGCCTAGGGTCCTCTGTGGTTCCATCTCCTTCTCTGGGGACATCCATCTATAGTATGAGTGGAGGTAGATGCTCAGCTGGTGTCAGACCGCCCTTGTCTGTCCACAGAGACCTAGATATTGGGATGGCCTCGGGGACTTTGGAGGGTTCTCCTAATTTGTACAATTTTGGACAATGGAATGGGCAGAATTCCCATGCATGGGGTAGGCACAGTCCTAATGTGTGGCTCCAGGGGCCCCAGACTGGAGGGTGTGTGGCCCAGGACTTTGAGGACAGAAGTCTGAAAACACAAACTCAGCTTAGGTTTGGGGTCGTAGGTATGGCAGGCCCAATCTACAAACCGTGAGAAGAACTCTTCAGGATATGAAGAAAGAGCGAGTCTGAGGCGCTTGCTCAGGCTTTGGTCTCTGGATTTTGTGTCAACGATGGCCGTGGAATGTGGGGAGGCCTCATGGGCCATGGACGAATCTTCCTCTCTGTGGATTTGGTCCAGTCCCAATTGTTTTTCGTCAATCTGTGGGATGGGAGGTCTCCTTTCAGGTTTGTTACCTCAAGTGTCCCAACCAAAGTGGAATTCCAAAGCAGAGCCTGGGGAAGACTGAAGGGACAACCCGAACTATGGTTAAAATTTGGGGCCTAGGGGCATAGCAGGCCCCATAAGCTGTCTCTTCATCCAGCCACTGAGAGGCCTTACTTGAGGACTGGGTTCAGGCTGAGGGTCACAATGTGTGTTTGTGACCAATGTGGCTTACAAGCATGGGCGGGGTCTCATGGGCCACACTGGTTTCAACTACACTGAAGTTGGGACAACATGCCAATCACAAGGTCTCTTGCCATGGGGAAGGAGTTCTGATTTCTGCATCATTTTCAACCCTGGGCAGTGGTTGGAGATAAGGTCTAGGTTCGGAAGCCTGAAACCGCAGTTGGGAAGAGATGATGACCTAAGGACATGGTGGGTCTGAAGTGCTCAGTGTGCGGTCAGCTGCCTGGTTGTTGGTCAGCAGGTTCGGGCTCAGGTTGTGTCAGACAGTGCATTTGTGCCCAGGTTAGACTCTATAATTTGGGTACAGTCGAGTGCCTGTAGGTTGATCCTCATTTGAGGTGCCTGTGCAGCTCATTAGGCAAGATATTTTTTCTAGAGGGCAGGCACAGTGCTGCATTGTGGTTCGGGAATTGCCAAACTTGAGGGCTTCTGGGCCAGTAGTGTGAAAACAGAAGTCTGAGAACACAAGCTAGACTTGAGCTTCAGGCCGAGGGCAAGGCAGGTACCCCCTGCACATCTGAACCAATATCTCATGCATCTGAAGTCACGGCGAGGATCAGACGTTGGCTCAGGTTGTAGTTTCTGTGCATGACTGCCCCTTCATGAACGGAGAGGAATCTGAAGGCCATGGAGGTTTCCAACGATGGGAGTTGTGGGATGCCCCCTTCAAGGATTCCTTCTGTGGGACAATTGAGACCTGTGGGCAGCTCCAAAACATCGCATATGGAATGAATCCAGAGCACCGTTTGAGGATGGATGCCAGGGAATCCCGCCTCACATTCCAATTGTCTCCTAGAAACAAGACAGTATAGATCGGATTGCTCTGCGGGAGCAACCGGGGTGGCTGAGTTGAAATGGACGTTCCCGAGAATGGGGACTAATATGTGTTTGTGTCCATGAGGACCTTGGAATGGGGCGGTGGCACTAGGACTCTGAAGTATTCTCCTAAGATTTTGACATAGGTCCCATGCTCAAGTTTCCTCGTGGAGACGAGATTTTTTCTGATGGGTGCCTCAGGAAACCCCCTATGCTGGTATTAGAATCCAGGTTTTTGAGGAGACATGCCTGTAAACCAAAGCAATGGATCCGATTATGGCCTAGGGTCCTGACTGGTTCCATCTCCTTCTCTGGGGAATTCCATGTATGGTAGGAGTGGAGGTAGATGCTCAGCTGCTGTCAGACTGCCCTTGTTTGTCCACAGAGACCTAGATATTGGGATGGCCTCAGGGACTTTGGAGGGTTCTCCTAAATTGTACAATTTTGGACAATGGAATGCGCAGTATTCACATGCATGGGTAAGGCACAGTCCTTATGTGTGGCTCCAGCGGCCCCGGCCTCGAGGGTGTGTGGCCCAGGACTTTGAGGACAGATCTGAAAACACAGACTCAGCTTAGGTTTGGGGATGTAGGTATGGCAGGCCCAATCTACAAACCATGTGAAGAACTCTTCAGGATATGAAGAAAGAGCGATTCTGAGGCGCTTGCTCAGGCTTTGGTCTCTGGATTATGTGTCAACGATACCCGTGGAATGTGGGAAGACCTCTTGGGACATGGACGAATCTTCCTCTCTGTGGATTTGGCCCGCTCCCAATTGTTTTTCGTCAATCTGTGTGATGGGAGGTCTCCTTTCAGGTTTGTAACCTCAGGTGTCCCAACCAAAGAGGAATTCCAAAGCAGAGCCCTGGGGAAGAGTGAAGGGACAACCCAAACTATGGTTAAAATTTGGGGCCTAGGGGCATGTCAGGCCCCATATGCTGTCTCTTCACCAGCCACTGAGAGGCCTTACTTGAGGACTGGGCTCAGGCTGAGGGTCACAATGTGTGTTTGTGACCAATGTGGCCCACGAGCATGGGCGGGGCCTCATGGGCCACACTGGTTTCATCTACACTGAACTTTGGACAACATGCCAATCACAAGCTCTCTTGCCATGGTGAAGGAGTTCTGATTTCTGCATCATTTTCAAACCTGGGCAGTCGTTGGTGATAAGGTCTAGGTTCGGAAGCCCGAAAACTCTACTTGGGAAGAGATGATGACCTAAGGCCATGGTGGGTCTGATGTGCTCAGTGTGCGGTCAGCTGCCTGATTGTTGGTCAGGAGGTTCGGGCTCAGGTTGTGTCAGACAGTGCATTAGTGCCCAGGTTAGACTATATAATGTGGATACATTCGATTGCCGTGTAGTTTGATCCTTATTTGAGGTGCCCGGTGTGTTCCATAGACAAGATATTTTTTCTAGAGAGCTGGCAGAGTGCTGCATTGTGGGCCCGGAATTGCCAAACGTGAGGGCTTCTGGGCCAGTAGTGTGAGGACCGAAGTCTGAGACCACAAGCTAGACTTGGGCTTCAGGCCGAGGGCAAGGCAGGTTCCCCATACACATCTGAACCAATATCTCATGCATCTGAAGTCACGGCGAGGATCAGACGTTGGCTCAGGTTGTGGTTTCTGTGCATGACTGCCCCTTCATGAACGGAAGGAATCTCAAGGCCATGGAGGTTTTCCCACGTTGAGGTTGTGGGATGCCCCCTTCAAGGATTCCTTCTGCGGGACAATTGAGACCTTTTGGGCAGCTCCAAAACATCCCATATGGAATGACTCTAGAACATCAATCGAGGATGGATTCCAGGGAAGCCCGCCTCGCATTCCAATTGTCTCCTAGCAAGAAGACAGTGGAGATCGGATGGCTCTGCGGGAGCAACCTGGTTGGCTTAGTTGATATGGACTTTCCTGAGCATGGGGCCTAATGTGTGTTTGTGTCCATGAGGACTTTGGAATGGGGCGGTGGCACTGGGACTCTGAAGTATTCTCCTAAGATTTTGACATAGGTCCCATGCACAAGTTTCCTCGTGGAGACGAGATTTTTTCTGATGGGTGCCTCAGGAAACCCCCTATTCTGGTATTGGAATACAGGATTTTGAGGAGACATGCCTTTAAACCAAAGCAATGGATCCGATTAAGGCCTAGGGTCCTGTCTGGTACCATATCATTCTCTGGGGACATCCATCTATGGTATGAGTGGAGCTAGTTGCTCAGCTGGTGTCAGACCGCCCTTGTTTGTCCACAGAGACCTACATATTGGGATGACCTCGGGGACTTTGGAGGGTTCTCCTAATTTGTACAATTTTGGACAATGGAATGGGCAGTATTCCCATGCATGGGGTAGGCACAGTCGTAATGTGTGGTTCCAGGGGCCCCAGCCTGGAAGGTGTGTGGCCCAGGACTTTGAGGACAGAAGTCTGAAAACACAAACTCAGCTTGGGTTCGGGGACGTATGTATGGCAGGCCCAATCTACAAACCATGAGAAGAAATCTTCAGGATATGAAGAAAGAGCGAGTCTGAGGCGCTTGCTCAGGCTTTGGTCTCTGGATTTTGTGTCAACGATGGCCATGGAATGAGGGGAGGCCTCATGGGCCATGGACGAATCTTCCTCTCTGTGATTTGGCCCGGTCCCAATTGTTTTTTGTCAATCTGTGGGATGGGAGGTCTCCTTTCATGTTTGTAACCTCAGGTGTCCCACCAAAAGAGGAATTTCAAAGCAGAGCCCTGGGGAAGAGTGAAGGGACAACCCAAACTATGGTTAAAATTTGGGGCCTAGGGGCATGTCAGGCCCCATATGCTGTCTCTTCACCAGCCACTGAGCGGCCTTACTTGAGGACTGGGCTCAGGCTGAGGGTCACAATGTGTGTTTGTGACCAATGTGGCTCGCGAGCATGGGCGGGGCCTCATGGGCCACACTGGTTTCATCTACACTGAACTTTGGACAACATGCCAATCAAAAAGTCTCTTGCCATGGTGAAGGAGTTCTGATTTCTGCATCATTTTCAACCCTTGGCAGTCGTAGGAGATAAGGTCTAGGTTCGAAAGCCTGAAAACCGCAGTTGGGAAGAGATGATGACCTAAGGCCATGGTGGGTGTGATGTGCTCAGTGTGCGGTTAGCTGCCTGGTTGTTGGTCAGGAGGTTCGGGCTCAGGTTGTGTCAGACAGTGCATTAGTGCCCAGTTTAGACTATATAATTTGGATACATTCGATTGCCGTGTAGTTTGATCCTTATTTGAGTTGCCCGGTGTGTTCCATAGGCAAGATATTTTTTCTAGAGAGCAGTCAGAGGGCTGCATTGTGGGTCCGGAATTGCCAAACGTGAGGGCTTCTGGGCCAGTAGTGTGATGACAGAAGTCTGAGACCACAAGCTAGACTTGGGCTTCAGGCGGAGGGCAAGGCAGGTACCCCATGCACATCTGAAACAATATCTCATGCATCTGAAGTCACGGCGAGGATCAGACGTTGGCTCAGGTTTTAGTTTCTGTGCATGACTGCCCCTTCATGAACGGAGAGGAATCTCAAGGCCATGGAGGTTTTCCCACGTTGGGGATGTGGGATGCCCCCTTCAAGGATTCCTTCCGCGGGACAATTGAGACCTTTTGGGTAGCTCCAAAACATCCCATATGGAATGACTCAAAAGCACCGTTCGAGGATGGACTCCAGGGAAGCCCGCCTCGCATTCCAATTGTCTCCTAGCAACAAGACAGTGCAGATCGGATGGCTCTGCGGGAGCAACCTGGTTGGCTGAGTTCATATGGACTTTCCTGAGCATGGGGCCTAATGTGTGTTTGTGTCCATGAGGACCTTGGAATGGGGCGGTGGCACTGGGACTCTGAAGTATTCTCCTAAGATTTTGACATAGGTCCCAAGCACAAGTTTCCTCGTGGAGACGAGATTTTTTCTGATGGGTGTCTCAGGAAACCAACTATGCTGGTATTGGAATCCAGGATTTTGAGGAGACATGCCTTTAAACCAAAGCAATGGATCCGATTAAGGCCTAGGGTCCTGTCTGGTACCATATCCTTCTCTGGGGACATCCATCTATGGTATGAGTGGAAGTAGATGCTCAGCTGGTGTCAGCCCGCCCTTGTTTGTCCACCGAGACCTACATATTGGGATGGCCTCGGGGACTTTGGAGGGTTCTCCTAATTTGTACAATTTTGGACAATGGAATGGGCAGTATTCCCATGCATGGGGTAGGCACAGTCCTAATGTGTGGCTCCAGGGGCCCCAGCCTGGAGGATATGTGGCCCAGGACTTTGAGGACAGAAGTCGGAAAACACAAACTCAGCTTGGGTTTTGGGGACGTAGGTATGGCAGGCCCAATCTACAAACCATGAGAAGAAATCTTCAGGATACGAAGAAAGAGCGAGTCTGAGGCGCTTGCTCAGGCTTTGGTCTCTGAATTTTGTGTCAACGATGGCCGTGGAATGAGGGGAGGCCTCATGGGCCATGGACGAATCTTCCTCTCTGTGGATTTGGACCAGTCCCAATTGTTTTTCGTCAATCTGTGGGATGGGAGGTCTCCTTTCACGTTTGTAACCTCAGATGTCCAAACCAAAGAGGAATTCCAAAGCAGAGCCCTGGGGAAGAGTGAAGGGACAACCCAAACTATGGTTAAAATTTGGGGCCTAGGGGCATGGCAGGCCTCATATGCTGTCTCTTCATCCAGCCACTGAGAGGCCTTACTTGAGGACTGGGCTCAGGCTGAGGGTCACAATGTGTGTTTGTGTCCAATGTGGTCCGTGAGCAGGGGCCGGGCCTCATGGGCCACACTGGTTTCAACTACACTGAACTTTGGACAACATGCCAATCACAAGGTCTCTTGCATGGTGAAGGACTTCTGATTTCTGCATCATTTTCAACGCTAGACAGTGGTTGGAGATAAGAACTAGGTTCGGAAGCCTGAAAACCGCAGTTGGGAAGAGATGATGACCAAGGCCATGGAGGGTCTGATGTGCTCAGTGTGCGGTCAGCTGCCTGGATGTTGGTCAGGAGCTTCGGGCTCAGGTTGTGTCAGACAGTGCATTAGTGCCCAGGTAGACTATGTAATTTGGGTACAGTCGAGTGCCGTGTAGGTTGATCCTCATTTGAGGTGCCTGGGCCGCTCATTAGGGAAGATATTTTTTCTAGAGGGCAGGCAGAGTGCAGCATTGTGGATCCGGAATTGCCAAACGTGGGGCTTCTGGGCCAGTAATGTGAGGACAGAAGTCTGAGACCACAAGCTAGACTTGGGCTTCAGGCCGAGGGCAAGGCAGATACCCCCTGCACATCTGAACCAATATCTCATGCATCTGAAGTCACGGCGAGGATCAGACGTTGGCTCAGATTGGAGTTTCTGTGCATGACTGCCACTTCATGAACGGAGCGGAATCTAAAGGCCATGGAGTTTTTCCCACGTTGGGAGTTGTGGGATGCCCCCTTCAAGGATTCCTTCTGCGGGACAATTGAGACCTTTTGGGCAGCTCCAAAACATCCCATATGGAATGACTCCAGAGCACCGTTCGAGGATGGATTCCAGGGAAGCCCGCCTCGCATTCCAATTGTCTCCTAGCAACAAGACAGTGGAGATCGGATGGCTCTGCGGGAGCAACCCGGGTGGCTGAGTTGAAATGGACGTTCCCGAGAATGGGGCCTAATATGTGTTTGTGTCCATGAGGACTTTGGAATGGGGCAGTGGCACCGGGACTGTGACGTATTCTCCTAAGATTTTGACATAGGTCCCATGCACAAGTTTCCTCATGGAGACGAGATGTTTTCTGATGGGTGCCTCAGGAAACCCCCTATGCTGGTATTGGACTCCAGGATTTTGAGGAGACATGCCTGTAACCAAAGCAATGGATCCGATTATGGCCTAGGGTCCTGTCTTGTACCATATCCTTCTCTGGGGACATCCATCTATGGTATGAGTGGAGGTAGATGCTCAGCTGGTGTCAGACTGCCCTTGTTTGTCCACAAAGACCTACATATTGGGATGGCCTCGGGGACTTTGGAGGGTTCTCCTAATTTGTACAATTTTGGACAATGGAATGGACAGAATTCAGATGCATGGGGTAGGCACAGTCCTAATGTGTGGCTCCAGTGGCCCCAGCCTGGAGGGTGTGTGGCCCAGGACTTTGAGGACAGAAGTCTGAAAACACAAACTCAGCCTAGGTTTGGGCATGTAGGTATGGCAGGCCCAATCTACAAACCATGAGGAGAACTCTTCAGGATATGAAGAAAGAGCGAGTCTGAGGCGCTTGCTCAGGCTTTGGTCTCTGGATTTTGAGTCAACGATATCCGTGGAATGTGGGGAGACCTCATGGGCCATGGACGAATTTTCCTCTCTGTGGATTTGTCCAGGTCCCAATTGTTTTTCGTCAATCTGTGGGATGGGAGGTCTCCTTTCAGGTTTGTAATCAGGTGTCCCAACCAAAGAGGAATTCCAAAGCAGAGACCTGGGGAAGAGTGAAGGGACATCCCAATCAGTGGTTAAAATTTGGGGCCTAGAGGCATGTCCGGCCCCATATGCTGTATTTTCACCAGCCACTGAGAGGCCTTACTTGAGGACTGGGCTCAGGCTGAGGGTCACAATGTGTGTTTGTGACCAATGTGGCTCCTGAGCAGAGGCGGGGCCTCATGGGTCACACTGGTTTCATCTACACTGAACTTTGGACAACATGCCAATCACAAGGTCTCTTGCCATGGTGAAGGAGTTCTGATTTCTTCATCATTTTCAACCCTGGGCAGTCGTTGGAGATAAGGTCTAGGTTCGGAAGCCTGAAAACTGCAGTTGGGAAGAGATGATGACCTAAGGCCATGGTGGGTCTGATGTGCTCAGTGTGCGGTCAGCTGCCTGGTTGTTGGTCAGCAGGTTCGGGCTCAGGTTGTGTCAGACAGTGAATTATTGCCCAGGTTAGACTATGTAATTTGGGTACAGTCGAGTGTCGTGTAGGTTAATCCTCATTTGAGGTGCCTGGGCAGCTCATTAGGCAAGATATTTTTTCTAGAGAGCAGGCAGAGTGCTGCATTGTGGTTCCGGAATTGCCAAACGAGAGGGCTTCTGGGCCAGTAGTGTGAGGACAGAAGTCTGAGAACACAAGTTAAACTTGGGCTTCAGGCCGAGGGCAAGGCAGGTACCCCCTGCACATCTGAACCAATATCTCATGCATCTGAAGTCACGGCGAGGATCAGACATTGGCTCAGGTTGTAGTTTCGGTGCATGACTGCCCCTTCATGAACGGAGAGGAATCTCAAGGCCATGGAGGTTTTCCCACGTTGGGAGTTGTGGGACACCCCCTTCAAGGATTCCTTCTGCGGCACAATTGAGATCTGTTGGGCAGCTCCAAAACATCCCATATGGAATGACTCCAGAGCACCGTTCAAGGATGGATTCCAGGGAAGCCCGCCTCGCATTCCAATTGTCTCCTATCAACAAGACAGTGGTAATCGGATGGCTCTGCGGAAGCAACCTGGTTGGCTGAGTTGATATGGTCTTTCCTGAGCATGGGGCCTAATGTGTGTTTGTGTCCATGAGGACCTTGGAATGGGGCGGTGGCACTGGGACTCTGAAGTATTCTCCTAAGATTTTGACATAGGTCCCAAGCACAAGTTTCCTCGTGGAGACGAGATTTTTTCTGATGGGTGCCTCAGGAAACCCCCTATGCTGGTATTGGAATCCAGGATTTTGAGGAGACATGCCATTAAACCAAAGCAATGGATCCGATTAAGGCCTAGGGTCCTGTCTGGTACCATATCCTTCTCTGGGGACATCCATCTATGGTATGAGTGGAGGTAGATGCTCAGCAGGTGTCAGACCGCCCTTGTTTGTCCACAGAGACCTACATATTGGGATGACCTCGGGGACTTGGAGGGTTCTCCTAATTTGTACAATTTTGGACAATGGAATGGGCAGTATTCCCATGCATGGGGTAGGTCCAGTCCTAATGTGTGCCTCCAGGGGCCCCATCATGGAGGGTGTGTGGCCCAGGACTTTGAGGACAGAAATCTGAAAACACAAACTCAGCTTAGGTTTGGGGACGTAGGTATGGCAGGCCCAATCTACAAACCATGAGAAGAAATCTTCAGGATACGAAGAAAGAGCGAGTCTGAGGCTCTTGCTCAGGCTTTGGTCTCTGGATTTTGTGTCAACGATGGCCGTGGAATGAGGGGAGGCCTCATGGGCCATGGATGAATCTTCCTCTCTGTGTATTTGGCCCAGTTCCAATTGTTTTTCGTCAATCTGTGGGATGGGAGGTCTCCTTTCATTTTTGTAACCTCAGGTGTCCCAACCAAAGAGGATTTCCAAAGCAGAGCCCTGGGGAAGAGTGAAGGGACAACCCAATCTATAGTTAAAATTTGGGGCCTAGGGGCATGTCAGGCCCCATATGCTGTCTCTTCACCAGCCACTGAGAGGCCTTACTTGAGGACTGGTCTCAGGCTGAGGGTCACAATGTGTGTTTGTGACCAATGTGGCCCGTGAGCAGGGGCCGGGCCTCATGGGCCACACTGGTTTCAACTACACTGAACTTTGGACAACATGCCAATCACAAGGTCTCTTGCCATGGGGAAGGAGTTCTGATTTCTGCATCATTTTCTACCCTGGACAGTGGTTGGAGATAAGGTCTAGGTTCGGAAGCCTGAAAACCGCAGTTGGGAAGAGATGATGACCAAGGCCATGGAGGGTCTGATGTGCTCAGTGTGCGGTCAGCTGCCTGGATGTTGGTCAGGAGCTTCGGGCTCAGGTTGTGTCAGACAGTGCATTAGTGCCCAGGTAGACTATGTAATTTGGGTACAGTCGAGTGCCGTGTAGGTTGATCCTCATTTGAGGTGCCTGGGCCGCTCATTAGGGAAGATATTTTTTCTAGAGGGCAGGCAGAGTGCAGCATTGTGGATCCGGAATTGCCAAACGTGGGGCTTCTGGGCCAGTAATGTGAGGACAGAAGTCTGAGACCACAAGCTAGAATTGGGCTTCAGGCCGAGGGCAAGGAAGGTACCCCCTGCACATCTGAACCAATATCTCATTCATCTGATGTCACGGCATGGAAGACGTTGGCTCAGGTTGTAGTTTCTGTGCATGACTGCAACTTCATGAACGGAGAGGAATCTCAAGGCCATGGAGGTTTTCCCACGTTGGGAGCTGGATTCAAGGATTCGTTCTGCGGGACAATTGAGACCTGTTTGCCAGCTCCAAAACATCCCATAATCAATGACTCCAGAGCACCGTTCGAGGATGGATGCCAGGGTAGCCCGCCTCGCATTCCAATTGTCCCATGCAAAAGTTTCCTCCTGGTGAAGATTTTTTCTGATGGGTGCCTCAGGAAACCCCCTATTCTGGTATTGGAATCCAGGATTTTGAGGAGACATGCCTGTAACCAAAGCAATGGATCCGATTATGGCCTAGGGTCCTTTCTGGTTCTATCTCCTTCTCTGGGGACATCCATCTATGGTTTGAGTGGAGCTAGTTGCTCAGCTGGTGTCAGACCGCCCTTGTTTGTCCAAAGAGACATACATATTGGGATGGCCTCGGGGACTTTGGAGGGATCTCCTAATTTGTACAATTTTGTACAATGGAATGGGCAGAATTCCCATGCATGAAGTAGGCACATTCCTAATGTGTGGCTCCAGGGGCCGCAGCCTGGAGTGAGTGTGGCCCAGGACTTTGAGGACAGAAGTCGGAAAAAACAGAATCAGCTTAGCTTTGGGGACGTAGGTATGGCAGTCCCAATCTACAAACCATGAGAAAAACTCTTCAGGATATGAAGAAAGAGCGAGTCTGAGGCGCTTGCTCAGGCTTTGGTCTCTGAATTTTGTGTCAACGATGGCCCTGTAATGTGGGGAAGCCTCATGGGCCATGGACGAAACTTCCTCTCTTGGGATTTGGCCCGGTCCCAATTGTTTTTCGTCAATCTGTGGGATGGGAGGTCTCCTTTCAGGTTAGAAACCTCAGGTGTCCCAACCAAAGAGGAATTCCAAAGCAGAGCCCTGGGGAAGAGTGAATGGACAACCCAAACTATGGTTAAAATTTGGGGCCTAGGGTCATGGCAGGCCCCATATGCTGTCTCTTCATCCAGCCCCTGAGAGGCCTTACTTGAGGACTGGGCTCAGGCTGAGGGTCACAATGTGTGTTTGTGACCAATGTGGCTCGCGAGCATGGGCGGGGCCTCATGGGCCACACTGTTTTCAACTACACTGAACTTTGGACAACATGCCAATCACAAGGTCTCTTGCCATGGGGAAGGACTTCTGATTTATGCATCATTTTCAACCATGGGCAGTGGTTGGAGATAAGGTCTAGGTTCGGAAGCCTGAAAAGCGCAGTTGGGAAGAGATGATGACCTCAGGCCATGGTGGGTCTGATGTGCTCAGTGTGCGGTCAGCTGCCTGGTTGTTGGTCAGGAGTTTCGGGCTCAGGTTGTGTCAGACAGTGCATTAGTGCCCAGGTTAGATTATATAATTTGGATACATTCGATTGCCGTGTAGGTTGATCCTTATTAGAGGTGCCGGGCAGTTCCTTAGGCAAGATATTTTTTCTAGAGGGCAGGCAGAGTGCTGCATTGTGGGTCCGGAATTGCCAAACGTGTGGGCTGCTGGGCCAGTAGTGTGAGGACAGAAGTCTGAGAACACAAGCTAGACTTGGGCTTCAGGCCGAGGGCAAGGCAGGTACCCCATGCACATCAGAACCAATATCTCATGCATCTGAAGTCACGGCGAGGATCAGACGTTGGCTCAGGTTGTAGTTTCTGTGCATGACTGCCCCTTCATGAACGGAGAGGAATCTCAAGGCCATGGAGGTTTTCCCACGTTGGGAGTTGTGGGATGCCCCCTTCACGGATTCCTTCTGCGGGACAATTGAGACATGTTGGGCAGCTCCAAAACATCACATATGGAATGAATCCAGGGCACCGTTCGAGGATGGATTCCAGGGAAGCCCGCCTCGCATTCTAATTGTCTCCTAGCAACAAGACAGTTAAGATCGGATGGCTCTGCGGAAGCAACCTGGTTGGCTGAGTTAATATGGACTTTCCTGAGCATGGGGCCTAATGTGTGTTTGTGTCCATGAGGACCTTGGAATGGGGCGGTGGCACTGGGACTCTGAAGTATTCTCCTAAGATTTTGACATAGGTCCTATGCACAAGTTTCTTCGTGGAGACGAGATGTTTTCTGATGGGTGTCTCAGGAAACCCCCTATGCTGGTATTGGAACCAGGATTTTGAGGAGACATGCCTTTAAACCAAAGCAATGGATCCGATTATGGCCTAGGGTCCTGTCTGGTTACATCACCTTCTCTGGGGACATCCGTCTATGGTATGAGTTGAGGTAGATGCTTAGCTGGTGTCAGACCGCCCTTGTTTGTCCACAGAGACCTACATATTGGGATGGCCTCGGGGACTTTGGAGGGTTCTCCTAATTTGTACAATTTTGGACAATGGAATGGGCAGAATTACCATGCATGGGTTAGTCACAGTCCTAATGTGTGGCTCCAGGGGCCCTAGCCTGGAGGGTGTGTGGCCCAGGACATTGAGGACAGAAATCTGAAAACACAAACTCAGCTTAGGTTTGGGGACGTAGGTATGGCAGGCCCAATCTACAAACCATGAGAAGAAATCTTCAGGATACGAAGAAAGAGCGAGTCTGAGGCTCTTGCTCAGGCTTTGGTCTCTGGATTTTGTGTCAACGATGGCCGTGGAATGAGGGGAGGCCTCATGGGCCATGGATGAATCTTCCTCTCTGTGTATTTGGCCCGGTTCCAATTGTTTTTCGTCAATCTGTGGGATGGGAGGTCTCCTTTCATTTTTGTAACCTCAGGTGTCCCAACCAAAGAGGATTTCCAAAGCAGAGCCCTGGGGAAGAGTGAAGGGACAACCCAATCTATGGTTAAAATTTGGGGCCTAGGGGCATGTCAGGCCCCATATGCTGTCTCTTCACCAGCCACTGAGAGGCCTTACTTGAGGACTGGTCTCAGGCTGAGGGTCACAATGTGTGTTTGTGACCAATGTGGCCCGTGAGCAGGGGCCGGGCCTCATGGGCCACACTGGTTTCAACTACACTGAACTTTGGACAACATGCCAATCACAAGGTCTCTTGCCATGGGGAAGGAGTTCTGATTTCTGCATCATTTTCAACCCTGGGCAGTGGTTGGAGATAAGGTCCAGGTTTGGAAGCCTGAAAACCGCAGTGGGGAAGAGATGATGACCAAGGCCATGGTGGGTCTGATGTGCTCAGTGTGCGGTCAGCTGCCTGGTTGTTGGTCAGGAGGTTCGGGCTCAGGTTGTGTCAGACAGTGCATTAATGCCCAGGTTAGACTATGTAATTTGGGTACAGTCGAGTGCCTTGAAGGTTGATCCTCATTTGAGGTGCCCGGGCAGCTCATTAGGCAAGATATTTTTTCTAGAGGGCAGACAGAGTGCTGCATTGTGGGTCTGGAATTGCCAAACGTGAGGGCTTCTGGGCCAGTAATGTGAGGACAGAAGTCTGAGACCACAAGCTAGACTTGGGCTTCAGGCCGAGGGCAAGGCAGATACCCCCTGCACATCTGAACCAATATCTCATGCATCTGAAGTCACGGCGAGGATCAGACGTTGGCTCAGATTGGAGTTTCTGTGCATGACTGCCACTTCATGAACGGAGCGGAATCTAAAGGCCATGGAGTTTTTCCCACGTTGGGAGTTGTGGGATGCCCCCTTCAAGGATTCCTTCTGCGGGACAATTGAGACCTTTTGGGCAGCTCCAAAACATCCCATATGGAATGACTCCAGAGCACCGTTCGAGGATGGATTCCAGGGAAGCCCGCCTCGCATTCCAATTGTCTCCTAGCAACAAGACAGTGGAGATCGGATGGCTCTGCGGGAGCAACCCGGGTGGCTGAGTTGAAATGGACGTTCCCGAGAATGGGGCCTAATATGTGTTTGTGTCCATGAGGACTTTGGAATGGGGCAGTGGCACCGGGACTGTGACGTATTCTCCTAAGATTTTGACATAGGTCCCATGCACAAGTTTCCTCATGGAGACGAGATGTTTTCTGATGGGTGCCTCAGGAAACCCCCTATGCTGGTATTGGACTCCAGGATTTTGAGGAGACATGCCTGTAACCAAAGCAATGGATCCGATTATGGCCTAGGGTCCTGTCTTGTACCATATCCTTCTCTGGGGACATCCATCTATGGTATGAGTGGAGGTAGATGCTCAGCTGGTGTCAGACTGCCCTTGTTTGTCCACAAAGACCTACATATTGGGATGGCCTCGGGGACTTTGGAGGGTTCTCCTAATTTGTACAATTTTGGACAATGGAATGGACAGAATTCAGATGCATGGGGTAGGCACAGTCCTAATGTGTGGCTCCAGTGGCCCCAGCCTGGAGGGTGTGTGGCCCAGGACTTTGAGGACAGAAGTCTGAAAACACAAACTCAGCCTAGGTTTGGGCATGTAGGTATGGCAGGCCCAATCTACAAACCATGAGGAGAACTCTTCAGGATATGAAGAAAGAGCGAGTCTGAGGCGCTTGCTCAGGCTTTGGTCTCTGGATTTTGAGTCAACGATATCCGTGGAATGTGGGGAGACCTCATGGGCCATGGACGAATTTTCCTCTCTGTGGATTTGTCCAGGTCCCAATTGTTTTTCGTCAATCTGTGGGATGGGAGGTCTCCTTTCAGGTTTGTAATCAGGTGTCCCAACCAAAGAGGAATTCCAAAGCAGAGACCTGGGGAAGAGTGAAGGGACATCCCAATCAGTGGTTAAAATTTGGGGCCTAGAGGCATGTCCGGCCCCATATGCTGTATTTTCACCAGCCACTGAGAGGCCTTACTTGAGGACTGGGCTCAGGCTGAGGGTCACAATGTGTGTTTGTGACCAATGTGGCTCCTGAGCAGAGGCGGGGCCTCGTGGGTCACACTGGTTTCATCTACACTGAACTTTGGACAACATGCCAATCACAAGGTCTCTTGCCATGGTGAAGGAGTTCTGATTTCTGCATCATTTTCAACCCTGGGCAGTCGTTGGAGATAAGGTCTAGGTTCGGAAGCCTGAAAACTGCAGTTGGGAAGAGATGATGACCTAAGGCCATGGTGGGTCTGATGTGCTCAGTGTGCGGTCAGCTGCCTGGTTGTTGGTCAGCAGGTTCGGGCTCAGGTTGTGTCAGACAGTGAATTATTGCCCAGGTTAGACTATGTAATTTGGGTACAGTCGAGTGTCGTGTAGGTTAATCCTCATTTGAGGTGCCTGGGCAGCTCATTAGGCAAGATATTTTTTCTAGAGAGCAGGCAGAGTGCTGCATTGTGGTTCCGGAATTGCCAAACGAGAGGGCTTCTGGGCCAGTAGTGTGAGGACAGAAGTCTGAGAACACAAGTTAAACTTGGGCTTCAGGCCGAGGGCAAGGCAGGTACCCCCTGCACATCTGAACCAATATCTCATGCATCTGAAGTCACGGCGAGGATCAGACATTGGCTCAGGTTGTAGTTTCGGTGCATGACTGCCCCTTCATGAACGGAGAGGAATCTCAAGGCCATGGAGGTTTTCCCACGTTGGGAGTTGTGGGACACCCCCTTCAAGGATTCCTTCTGCGGCACAATTGAGATCTGTTGGGCAGCTCCAAAACATCCCATATGGAATGACTCCAGAGCACCGTTCAAGGATGGATTCCAGGGAAGCCCGCCTCGCATTCCAATTGTCTCCTATCAACAAGACAGTGGTAATCGGATGGCTCTGCGGAAGCAACCTGGTTGGCTGAGTTGATATGGTCTTTCCTGAGCATGGGGCCTAATGTGTGTTTGTGTCCATGAGGACCTTGGAATGGGGCGGTGGCACTGGGACTCTGAAGTATTCTCCTAAGATTTTGACATAGGTCCCAAGCACAAGTTTCCTCGTGGAGACGAGATTTTTTCTGATGGGTGCCTCAGGAAACCCCCTATGCTGGTATTGGAATCCAGGATTTTGAGGAGACATGCCATTAAACCAAAGCAATGGATCCGATTAAGGCCTAGGGTCCTGTCTGGTACCATATCCTTCTCTGGGGACATCCATCTATGGTATGAGTGGAGGTAGATGCTCAGCAGGTGTCAGACCGCCCTTGTTTGTCCACAGAGACCTACATATTGGGATGACCTCGGGGACTTGGAGGGTTCTCCTAATTTGTACAATTTTGGACAATGGAATGGGCAGTATTCCCATGCATGGGGTAGGTCCAGTCCTAATGTGTGCCTCCAGGGGCCCCATCATGGAGGGTGTGTGGCCCAGGACTTTGAGGACAGAAATCTGAAAACACAAACTCAGCTTAGGTTTGGGGACGTAGGTATGGCAGGCCCAATCTACAAACCATGAGAAGAAATCTTCAGGATACGAAGAAAGAGCGAGTCTGAGGCTCTTGCTCAGGCTTTGGTCTCTGGATTTTGTGTCAATGATGGCCGTGGAATGAGGGGAGGCCTCATGGGCCATGGATGAATCTTCCTCTCTGTGTATTTGGCCCGGTTCCAATTGTTTTTCGTCAATCTGTGGGATGGGAGGTCTCCTTTCATTTTTGTAACCTCAGGTGTCCCAACCAAAGAGGATTTCCAAAGCAGAGCCCTGGGGAAGAGTGAAGGGACAACCCAATCTATGGTTAAAATTTGGGGCCTAGGGGCATGTCAGGCCCCATATGCTGTCTCTTCACCAGCCACTGAGAGGCCTTACTTGAGGACTGGTCTCAGGCTGAGGGTCACAATGTGTGTTTGTGACCAATGTGGCCCGTGAGCAGGGGCCGGGCCTCATGGGCCACACTGGTTTCAACTACACTGAACTTTGGACAACATGCCAATCACAAGGTCTCTTGCCATGGGGAAGGAGTTCTGATTTCTGCATCATTTTCAACCCTGGGCAGTGGTTGGAGATAAGGTCCAGGTTTGGAAGCCTGAAAACCGCAGTGGGGAAGAGATGATGACCAAGGCCATGGTGGGTCTGATGTGCTCAGTGTGCGGTCAGCTGCCTGGTTGTTGGTCAGGAGGTTCGGGCTCAGGTTGTGTCAGACAGTGCATTAATGCCCAGGTTAGACTATGTAATTTGGGTACAGTCGAGTGCCTTGAAGGTTGATCCTCATTTGAGGTGCCCGGGCAGCTCATTAGGCAAGATATTTTTTCTAGAGGGCAGACAGAGTGCTGCATTGTGGGTCTGGAATTGCCAAACGTGAGGGCTTCTGGGCCAGTAATGTGAGGACAGAAGTCTGAGACCACAAGCTAGACTTGGGCTTCAGGCCGAGGGCAAGGCAGATACCCCCTGCACATCTGAACCAAGATATCATGCATCTGAAGTCACGGCGAGGATCAGACGTTGGCTCAGATTGGAGTTTCTGTGCATGACTGCCACTTCATGAACGGAGCGGAATCTAAAGGCCATGAAGTTTTTCCCACGTTGGGAGTTGTGGGATGCCCCCTTCAAGGATTCCTTCTGCGGGACAATTGAGACCTGTTGGGCAGCTCCAAAACATCCCATATGGAATGACTCCAGAGCACCGTTCGAGGATGGATTCCAGGGAAGCCCGCCTCGCATTCCAATTGTCTCCTAGCAACAAGACAGTGGAGCTCGGATGGCTCTGCGGGAGAAACCAGGGTGGCTGAGTTGAAATGCACGTTCCCGAGAATGGGGCCTAATATGTGTTTGTGCCCATGAGGACCTTGGAATGGGGCGGTGGCACTGGGACTCTGAAGTATTCTCCTAAGATTTTGACATAGGTCCCATGCACATGTTTCCTCGTGGAGACGAGATTTTTTCTGATGGGTGCCTCAGGAAACCCCCTATGCTGGTATTAGTATCCAGGATTTTGAGGAGACATGCCTGTAAACCAAACAATGGATCCGATTATGGCCTAGGGTCCTGACTGGTTCCATCTCCTTCACTGGGGACATCCATCTATGGTATGTGTGGAGGTAGATGCTCAGCTGGTGTCAGACTGCCCTTGTTTGTCCAGAAAGACCTACATATTGGGATGGCCTCGGGGACTTTGGAGGGTTCTCCTAATTTGTACAATTTTGGACAATGGAATGGACAGAATTCAGATGCATGCGGTAGGCACAGTCCTAATGTGTGGCTCCAGTGGCCCCAGCCTGGAGGGTGTGTGGCCCAGGACTTTGAGGACAGAAGTCGGAAAACACAAACTCAGCTTAGCTTGGGGACGTAGGTATGACAGGCCCAATCTACAAACCATGAGGAGAAATCTTCAGGATACGAAGAAAGAGTGAGTCTAAGGCACTTGCTCAGGCTTTGGTCTCTGGATTTTGTGTCAACGATGGCCGTGGAATGAGGGGAGGCCTCATGGGCCATGGACGAATCTTCCTCTCTGTGGATTTGGCCCGGTCCCAATTGTTTTTCGTCAATCTGTGGGATGGGAGGTCTCCTTTCATGTTTGTAACCTCAGGTGTCCCAACCAAAGAGGAATTCCAAAGCAGAGCCCTGGGGAAGAGTGAAGGGACAACCTAAACTATGGTTAAAATTTGGGGCCTAGGGGCATGTCAGGCCCCATATGCTGTCTTTTCACCAGCCACTGAGAGGCCTTACTTGAGGACTGGGCTCAGGCTGAAGGTCACAATGTGTGTTTGTGTCCAATGTGGCCCGTGAGCAGGGGCCGGGCCTCATGGGCCACACTGGTTTCAACTACACTGAACTTTGGACAACATGCCAATCACAAGGTCTCTTGCCATTGAGAAGGAGTTCTGATTTCTGCATCATTTTCAACCCTAGGCAGTGGTTGGAGATAAGGTCTAGGTTCGGAAGCCTGAAAACCGCAGTTGGGAAGAGATGATGACCAAGGCCATTTTAGGTCTGATGTGCTCAGTGTGCGGTCTGCTGCCTGGATGTTGGTCAGGAGCTTCGGGCTCAGGTTGTGTCAGACAGTGCATTAGTGCCCAGGTTAGACTATGTAATTTGGGTACAGTCGAGTGCCGTGTAGGTTGATCCTCATTTGAGGTGCCTGGGCAGCTCATTAGGGAAGATATTTTTTCTAGAGGGCAGGCAGAGTGCTGCATTGTGGGTCCGGAATTGCCAAACGTGAGGGCTTATGGGCCAGTAATGTGAGGACAGAAGTCTGAGACCACAAGCTAGAATTGGGCTTCAGCCCGAGGGCAAGGCAGGTACCCCCTGCACATCTGAACCAATATCTCATTCATCTGATGTCACGGCGAGGAAGACGTTGGCTCAGGTTGTAGTTTCTGTGCATGACTGCAACTTCATGAACGGAGAGGAATCTCAAGGCCATGGAGGTTGTCCCACGTTGGGAGCTGGATCAAGGATTCCTTCTGCGGGACAATTGAGACCTGTTTGGCAGCTCCAAAACATCACATATTGAATGACTCCAGTGCACCGTTCGAGAATGGATGCCAGGGAAGCCTGCCTCGCATTCCAATTGTCTCGTAGCAACAAGACAGTGGAGTTCGGATGGCTCCGCGGGAGCAACCGTGGTGGCTGTATTGAAATGGACGTTCCCGATAATGGGGCCTAATTTTTTTTTGTGTTCATGAGGACCTTGGAATGGGGCGGTGGCACTGGGACTCTGAAGTATTCTCCTAAGATTTTGACATAGGTCCCATGCAGAATTTTCCTCGTGGAGACGAGATTTTTTCTAATGGGTGCCTCAGGAAACCCCCTATGCTGGTATTAGAATCCAGGATTTTGAGGAGACATGCCTGTAAACCAAAGCAATGGATCCGATTATGGCCTAGGGTCCTGTCTGGTACCATATCCTTCTCTGGGGACATCCATCTATGGTATGAGTGGAGGTAGATGCTCAGCAGGTGTCAGACCGCCCTTGTTTGTCCACAGAGACCTACATATTGGGATGGCCTCGGGGACTTGGAGGGTTCTCCTAATTTGTACAATTTTGGACAATGGAATGGGCAGAATTCCCATGCATGGGGTAGGCACAGTCCTAATGTGTGGCTCCAGTGGCCCCATCCTGGAGGGTGTGTGGCCCAGAACTTTGAGCACATAAGTCTGAAAACACAGACTCAGCTTAGGTTTGGGGATGTAGGTCTGGCAGGCCCAATCTACAAACCATGAGAAGAACTCTTCAGGATATGAAGAAAGAGTGAGTCTGAGGCGCATGCTCAGGCTTGGGTCTCTAGATTTTGTGTAAACGATATCCTTGGAATGTGGGGAGACCTCATGGGCCATGGACGAATCTTCCTCTCTGTGGATTTGGCCCGGTCCCAATTGTTTTTCGTCAATCTGTGGGATGGGAGATCTCCTTTCATGTTTGTAACCTCAGGTGTCCCAACCAAAGAGGATTTCCAAAGCAGAGCCCTGGGGAAGAGTGAAGGGACAACCCAAACTATGGTTAAAATTTGGGGCCTAGGGGCATGTCAGGCCCCATATGCTGTCTCTTCACCAGCCACTGAGAGGCCTTACTTGAGGACTGGTCTCAGGCTGAGGGTCACAATGTGTGTTTGTGTCCAATGTGGCCCGTGAGCAGGGGCCGGGCCTCATGGGCCACACTGGTTTCAACTACACTGAACTTTGGACAACATGCCAATCACAAGGTCTCTTGCCATGGTGAAGGAGTTCTGATTTCTGCATCATTTTCAACCCTGGGCAGTGGTTGGAGATAAGGCCCAGGTTTGGAGACCTGAAAACCGCAGTTGGGAAGAGATGATGACCTAAGGCCATGGTGGGTCTGATGTTCTCAGTGTGCGGTCAGCTGCCTGGTTGTTGGTCAGGAGCTTCGGGCTCAGGTTGTGTCAGACAGTGCATGAGTGCCCAGGTTAGACTATATAATTTGGGTACAGTTGAGTGCCGTATAGGTTGATCCTTATTTGAGGAGCCTGGGCAGCTCATTAGGCAAGATATTTTTTCTAGAGGGCAGGCAGAGTGCTGCATTGTGGGCCCGGAATTGCCAAACTTGAGGGCTTCTGGTTAAGTAGTGTGAGGACAGAAGTCTGAGAACACAAGCTAGACTTGGGCTTCAGGCCGAGGGCAAGGCAGGTACCCCCTGCACGTCTGAACCATTATCTCATGCATCTGAAGTCACGGCGAGGATCAGACGTTGGCTCAGGTTGTAGTTTCTGTGCATGACTGACCCTTCATGAACGGAGAGGAATCTCAAGGCCATGAAGGTTTTCCCACGTTGGGAGTTGTGGGATGCCCCCTTCAAGGATTCCTTCTGCGGCACAATTGAGACCTGTTGGGCAGCTCCAAAACATCCCATATGGGTGACTCCTGAGCACCGTTGGAGGATGGATGCCAGGGAAGCCCTCCTCGCATTCCAATTGTCTCCTAGCAACAAGACAGTGGAGATCGGATGGCTCTGCGGGAGCAACCTCGTTGGCTGAGTTGATATGGACTTTCCTGTGCATGGGGCCTAATGTGTGTTTGTGTCCATGAGGACTTTGGAATGGGGCGGTGGCACTGGGACTCTGAAGTATTCTCCTAAGATTTTGACATAGGTCCCATGCACAAGTTTTCTCATGGAGACGAGATTTTTTCTGATGGGTGCCTCAGGAAACCCCGTATGCTGGTATTGGAATCCAGGATTTTGAGGAGACGTGCCTGTAAACCAAAGCAATGGATCAGATTATGGCCTAGGGTCCTTTCTGGTTCCATCTCCTTCTCTGGGGACATCCATCTATGGTTTGAGTGGAGCTAGTTGCTCAGCTGGTGTCAGACCGCCCTTGTTTGTCCAAAGAGACATACATATTGGGATGGCTTCGGGGACTTTGGAGGGATCTCCTAATTTGAACAATTTTGGACAATGGAATGGGCAGAATTCCCATGCATGAAGTAGGCACAGTCCTAATGTGTGGCTCCAGGGGCCCCAACCTGGAGGGAATGTGGCCCAGGACTTTGAGGACAGAAGTCGGAAAACACAGAATCAGCTTAGGTTTGGGGACGTAAGTATGGCTGGCCAATCTACAAACCATGAGAATAACTCTTCAGGATATCAAGAAAGAACGAGTCTGAGGCACTTGCTCAGGCTTTGGTCTCTGGATTTTGTGTCAACGATGGCCGTGGCATGTGGGGAAGCCTCATGGGCCATGGACGAAACTTCCTCTCTTGGGATTTGGCCCAGTCCCAATTGTTTTTCGTCAATCTGTGGGCCGGGAGGTCTCCTTTCAGGTTTGTTAACTCGGGTGTCCCAACCAAAGAGGAATACCAAAGCAGAGCCCTGGGGAAGAGTGAAGGGACAACCCAAACTATGGTTAAAATTTGGGGCCTAGGGGCATGGCAGGCCCCATATGCTGTCTCTTCATCCAGCCCCTGAGAGGCCTTACTTGAGGACTGGGCTCAGGCTGAGGGTCACAATGTTTGTTTGTGACCAATGTGGCCTGTGAGCATGGGCGGGTCCTCATGGGCTACACTGTTTTCATCTACACTGAACTTTGGACAACATGCCAATCACAAGGTCTCTTGCCATGGGGAAGGAGTTCTGATTTCTGCATCATTTTCAACCCTGGGCAGTCGTTGTAGATAAGGTCTAGGTTCGGAAGCCTGAAAACCTTGTTGGAACGAGATGATGACCTAAGGCCATGGTGGGTCTGATGTGCTACGTGTGCGGTCAGCTGCCTGGTTGTTGGTCAGGAGGTCGGGCTCAGGTTGTGTCAGACAGTGCATTAGTGCCCAGGTTAGACTATATAATTTGGGTACAGTCGAGTGCCGTGTAGGTTGATCCTCATTTGAGGTGCTTGGGCAGCTCTTTAGGCAAGATATTTTTTCTAGACAGCAGGCAGAGTGCTGCATTGTGGGTCCTGAATTGCCAAACTTGAGAGCTTCTGGTTCAGTAGTGTGAGGACAGAAGTCTGAGAACACAAGCTAGACTTGGGCTTCAGGCCGAGGGCAAGGCAGGTACCCCCTGCACATCTGAACCAATATCTCATGCATCTGAAGTCACGGCGAGGATCAGACGTTGGCTCAGGTTGTAGTTTCTGTTCATGACTGCCCCTTCATGAACGGAGAGACATCTCAAGGCCATGGAGGTTTTCCCACGTTGGGACTTGTGGAATGCCCCCTTCAAGGATTCCTTCTGCGGGACAATTGAGACCTGTTGGGCAGCTCCAAAACATCCCATATGGAATGACTTCAGAGCACCGTTCGAGGATGGATGCCAGGGTAGCCCGCCTCGCATTCCAATTGTCTCCTAACAACAAGACAGTTGAGATCGGATGGCTCTGCAGGAGCAACCGGGTTGGCTGATTTGAAATGGACAGCTCCTGAACATGGGGCATAATGTTTGTTTGTGTCCATGAGGACCTTGGAATGGGGCGGTGGCACCGGGACTCTGAAGTATTCTCCTAAGATTTTGACATAGGTCCCATGCACAAGTTTCTTCGTGGAGACGAGTTGTTTTCTGATGGGTGCCTCAGGAAACCCCCTATGCTAGTATTGGAATCCAGGATTTTGAGGAGACATGCCTGTAACCAAAGCAATGGATCCGATTATGGCCTAGGGTCCTGTCTGGTTCTATCTCCTTCTCTGGGGACATCCATCTATGGTATGAGTGGAGGTAGATTCTTAGCTGGTGTCAGACCGCCCTTGTTTGTCCACAGAGACCTACATATTGGGATGGCCTCGGGGACTTTTGAGGGTTACCCTAATTTGTACAACTTTGGACAATGGAATGGGCAGAATTACAATGCATGGGGTAGGCACAGTCCTAATGTGTGGCTCCAGGGGCCCTAGTCTGGAGGGTGTGTGGCCCAGGACATTGAGGACAGAAGTCTGAAAACACAAACTCAGCTTAGGTTTGGGGACGTAGGTATGGCAGTCCCGATCTACAAACCATGAGAAGAACTCCTCAGGATCAAAGACAGAGCGAGACTGAGGCGCTTGCTCAGGCATTGGTCTCTGGATTTTGTGTCAACCATGGCTGTGGATTGTTGGGAAGCCTCATGGGCCATGGACTTATATTCCTCTCTGTGGATTTGGCCCTGTCCCAATTGTTTTTCGTCAATCTGTGGGATTGGAGGTCTCCTTTCAGGTTTGTTACCCCAGGTGTCCCAACCAAAGAAGAATTCCAAAGCAGAGCCCTGGGGATGAGTGAGGGGACTACCAAAACTATGGTTAAAATTTGGGGCGTAGGGGCATGGCAGGCCCCATATGCTGTCTCTTCATCCAGCCCCTGAGAGGCCTTACATGAGGACTGGGCTCAGGCTGAGGGTCACAATGTGTGTTTGTGACCAATGTGGCCCGCGAGCATGGGCGAGGCCTCATGGGCCACACTGGTTTCAATTACACTGAACTTTGGACAACATGCCAATCACAAGGTCTCTTGCCATAGTGAAGGAGTTCTGATTTCTGCATCATTTTCAACCATTGGCAGTGGTTGGAGATAAGGTCTAGGTTGTGGATCCTGAAAACCGCAGTTGGGAAGAGATGATGACCTAAGGCCATGGTGGGTCTGATGTTCTCAGTGTGCGGTCAGCTGCCTGGTTGTTGGTCAGGAGCTTCGGGCTCAGGTTGTGTCAGACAGTGCATGAGTGCCCAGGTTAGACTATATAATTTGGGTACAGTTGAGTGCCGTGTAGGTTGATCCTTATTTGAGGAGCCTGGGCAGCTCATTAGGCAAGATATTTTTTCTAGAGGGCAGGCAGAGTGCTGCATTGTGGGCCCGGAATTGCCATACTTGAGGGCTTCTGGTTAAGTAGTGTGAGGACAGAAGTCTGAGAACACAAGCTAGACTTGGGCTTCAGGCCGAGGGCAAGGCAGGTACCCCCTGCACATCTGAACCAATATCTCATGCATCTGAAGTCACGGCGAGGATCAGACGTTGGCTCAGGTTGTAGTTTCTGTGCATGACTGACCCTTCATGAACGGAGAGGAATCTCAAGGCCATGGAGGTTTTCCCACGTTGGGAGTTGTGGGATGCCCCCTTCAAGGATTCCTTCTGCGGCACAATTGAGACCTCTTGGGCAGCTCCAAAACATCCCATATGGAATGACTCCTGAGCACCGTTGGAGGATGGATGCCAGGGAAGCCCGCCTCGCATTCCAATTGTCTCCTAGCAACAAGACAGTGGAGATCGGATGGCTCTGCGGGAGCAACCGGGGTGGCTGAGTTGAAATGGACTTTCCTGTGCATGGGGCCTAATGTGTGTTTGTGTCCATGAGGACTTTGGAATGGGGCGGTGGCACTGGGACTCTGAAGTATTCTCCTATGATTTTGACATAGGTCCCATGCATAAGTTTTCTCATGGAGACGAGATGTTTTCTGATGGGTGCCTCAGGAAACCCCGTATGCTGGTATTGGAATCCAGGATTTTGAGGAGACGTGCCTGTAAACCAAAGCAATGGATCAGATTATGGCCTAGGGTCCTTTCTGGTTCCATCTCCTTCTCTGGGGACATCCATCTATGGTTTGAGTGGAGCTAGTTGCTCAGCTGGTGTCAGACCGCCCTTGTTTGTCCAAAGAGACATACATATTGGGATGGCCTCGGGGACTTTGGAGGGATCTCCTAATTTGTACAATTTTGGACAATGGAATGGGCAGAATTCCCATGCATGAAGTAGGCACAGTCCTAATGTGTGGCTCCAGGGGCCCCAACCTGGAGGGAATGTGGCCCAGGACTTTGAGGACAGAAGTCGGAAAACACAGACTCAGCTTAGGTTTGGGGACGTAGGTATGGCTGGCCCAATCTACAAACCATGAGAATAACTCTTCAGGATATCAAGAAAGAACGAGTCTGAGGCGCTTGCTCAGGCTTTGGTCTCTGGATTTGGTGTCAACGATGGCCGTGGCATGTGGGGAAGCCTCATGGGCCATGGACGAAAATTCCTCTCTTGGGATTTGGCCCGGTCCCAATTGTTTTTCATCAATCTGTGGGATGGGAGGTCTCCTTCAGGTTTGTTAACTCGGGTGTCCCAACCAAAGAGGAATACCAAAGCAGAGCCCTGGGGAAGAGTGAAGGGACAACCCAAACTATGGTTAAAATTTGGGGCCTAGGGGCATGGCAGGCCCCATATGCTGTCTCTTCATCCAGCCCCTGAGAGGCCTTACTTGAGGACTGGGCTCAGGCTGAGGGTCACAATGTTTGTTTGTGACCAATGTGGCCTGTGAGCATGGGCGGGTCCTCATGGGCTACACTGTTTTCATCTACACTGAACTTTGGACAACATGCCAATCACAAGGTCTCTTGCCATGGGGAAGGAGTTCTGATTTCTGCATCATTTTCAACCCTGGGCAGTCGTTGTAGATAAGGTCTAGGTTCGGAAGCCTGAAAACCGCAGTTGGAACGAGATGATGACCTAAGGCCATGGTGGGTCTGATGTGCTAGGTGTGTGGTCAGCTGCCTGGTTGTTGGTCAGGAGGTCGGGCTCAGGTTGTGTCAGACAGTGCATTAGTGCCCAGGTTAGACTATATAATTTGGGTACAGTCGAGTGCCGTGTAGGTTGATCCTCATTTGAGGTGCCTGGGCAGCTCTTTAGGCAAGATATTTTTTCTAGACAGCAGGCAGAGTGCTGCATTGTGGGTCCTGAATTGCCAAACTTGAGAGCTTCTGGTTCAGTAGTGTGAGGACAGAAGTCTGAGAACACAAGCTAGACTTGGGCTTCAGGCCGAGGGCAAGGCAGGTACCCCCTGCACATCTGAACCAATATCTCATGCATCTGAAGTCACGGCGAGGATCAGACGTTGGCTCAGGTTGTAGTTTCTGTTCATGACTGCCCCTTCATGAACGGAGAGACATCTCAAGGCCATGGAGGTTTTCCCACGTTGGGACTTGTGGAATGCCCCCTTCAAGGATTCCTTCTGCGGGACAATTGAGACCTGTTGGGCAGCTCCAAAACATCCCATATGGAATGACTTCAGAGCACCGTTCGAGGATGGATGCCAGGGTAGCCCGCCTCGCATTCCAATTGTCTCCTAACAACAAGACAGTTGAGATCGGATGGCTCTGCAGGAGCAACCGGGATGGCTGATTTGAAATGGACAGCTCCTGAACATGGGGCATAATGTTTGTTTGTGTCCATGAGGACCTTGGAATGGGGCGGTGGCACCGGGACTCTGAAGTATTCTCCTAAGATTTTGACATAGGTCCCATGCACAAGTTTCTTCGTGGAGACGAGATGTTTTCTGATGGGTGCCTCAGGAAACCCCCTATGCTAGTATTGGAATCCAGGATTTTGAGGAGACATGCCTGTAACCAAAGCAATGGATCCGATTATGGCCTAGGGTCCTGTCTGGTTCTATCTCCTTCTCTGGGGACATCCATCTATGGTATGAGTGGAGGTAGATTCTTAGCTGGTGTCAGACCGCCCTTGTTTGTCCACAGAGACCTACATATTGGGATGGCCTCGGGGACTTTTGAGGGTTACCCTAATTTGTACAACTTTGGACAATGGAATGGGCAGAATCCCCATGCATGGGGTAGGTACAGTCCTAATGTGTGGCTCCAGGGGCCCTAGTCTGGAGGGTGTGTGGCCCAGGACATTGAGGACAGAAGTCTGAAAACACAAACTCAGCTTAGGTTTGGGGACGTAGGTATGGCAGTCCCGATCTACAAACCATGAGAAGAACTCCTCAGGATCAAAGACAGAGCGAGACTGAGGCGCTTGCTCAGGCATTGGTCTCTGGATTTTGTGTCAACCATGGCTGTGGATTGTTGGGAAGCCTCATGGGCCATGGACTTATATTCCTCTCTGTGGATTTGGCCCTGTCCCAATTGTTTTTCGTCAATCTGTGGGATTGGAGGTCTCCTTTCAGGTTTGTTACCCCAGGTGTCCCAACCAAAGAAGAATTCCAAAGCAGAGCCCTGGGGATGAGTGAGGGGACTACCAAAACTATGGTTAAAATTTGGGGCGTAGGGGCATGGCAGGCCCCATATGCTGTCTCTTCATCCAGCCCCTGAGAGGCCTTACATGAGGACTGGGCTCAGGCTGAGGGTCACAATGTGTGTTTGTGACCAATGTGGCCCGCGAGCATGGGCGAGGCCTCATGGGCCACACTGGTTTCAATTACACTGAACTTTGGACAACATGCCAATCACAAGGTCTCTTGCCATAGTGAAGGAGTTCTGATTTCTGCATCATTTTCAACCATTGGCAGTGGTTGGAGATAAGGTCTAGGTTGTGGATCCTGAAAACCGCAGTTGGGAAGAGATGATGACCTAAGGCCATGGTGGGTCTGATGTTCTCAGTGTGCGGTCAGCTGCCTGGTTGTTGGTCAGGAGCTTCGGGCTCAGGTTGTGTCAGACAGTGCATGAGTGCCCAGGTTAGACTATATAATTTGGGTACAGTTGAGTGCCGTGTAGGTTGATCCTTATTTGAGGAGCCTGGGCAGCTCATTAGGCAAGATATTTTTTCTAGAGGGCAGGCAGAGTGCTGCATTGTGGGCCCGGAATTGCCATACTTGAGGGCTTCTGGTTAAGTAGTGTGAGGACAGAAGTCTGAGAACACAAGCTAGACTTGGGCTTCAGGCCGAGGGCAAGGAAGGTACCCCCTGCACATCTGAACCAATATCTCATGCATCTGAAGTCACGGCGAGGATCAGACGTTGGCTCAGGTTGTAGTTTCTGTGCATGACTGACCCTTCATGAACGGAGAGGAATCTCAAGGCCATGGAGGTTTTCCCACGTTGGGAGTTGTGGGATGCCCCCTTCAAGGATTCCTTCTGCGGCACAATTGAGACCTCTTGGGCAGCTCCAAAACATCCCATATGGAATGACTCCTGAGCACCGTTGGAGGATGGATGCCAGGGAAGCCCGCCTCGCATTCCAATTGTCTCCTAGCAACAAGACAGTGGAGATCGGATGGCTCTGCGGGAGCAACCGGGGTGGCTGAGTTGAAATGGACTTTCCTGTGCATGGGGCCTAATGTGTGTTTGTGTCCATGAGGACTTTGGAATGGGGCGGTGGCACTGGGACTCTGAAGTATTCTCCTACGATTTTGACATAGGTCCCATGCATAAGTTTTCTCATGGAGACGAGATGTTTTCTGATGGGTGCCTCAGGAAACCCCGTATGCTGGTATTGGAATCCAGGATTTTGAGGAGACGTGCCTGTAAACCAAAGCAATGGATCAGATTATGGCCTAGGGTCCTTTCTGGTTCCATCTCCTTCTCTGGGGACATCCATCTATGGTTTGAGTGGAGCTAGTTGCTCAGCTGGTGTCAGACCGCCCTTGTTTGTCCAAAGAGACATACATATTGGGATGGCCTCGGGGACTTTGGAGGGATCTCCTAATTTGTACAATTTTGGACAATGGAATGGGCAGAATTCCCATGCATGAAGTAGGCACAGTCCTAATGTGTGGCTCCAGGGGCCCCAACCTGGAGGGAATGTGGCCCAGGACTTTGAGGACAGAAGTCGGAAAACACAGACTCAGCTTAGGTTTGGGGACGTAGGTATGGCTGGCCCAATCTACAAACCATGAGAATAACTCTTCAGGATATCAAGAAAGAACGAGTCTGAGGCGCTTGCTCAGGCTTTGGTCTCTGGATTTGGTGTCAACGATGGCCGTGGCATGTGGGGAAGCCTCATGGGCCATGGACGAAAATTCCTCTCTTGGGATTTGGCCCGGTCCCAATTGTTTTTCATCAATCTGTGGGATGGGAGGTCTCCTTCAGGTTTGTTAACTCGGGTGTCCCAACCAAAGAGGAATACCAAAGCAGAGCCCTGGGGAAGAGTGAAGGGACAACCCAAACTATGGTTAAAATTTGGGGCCTAGGGGCATGGCAGGCCCCATATGCTGTCTCTTCATCCAGCCCCTGAGAGGCCTTACTTGAGGACTGGGCTCAGGCTGAGGGTCACAATGTTTGTTTGTGACCAATGTGGCCTGTGAGCATGGGCGGGTCCTCATGGGCTACACTGTTTTCATCTACACTGAACTTTGGACAACATGCCAATCACAAGGTCTCTTGCCATGGGGAAGGAGTTCTGATTTCTGCATCATTTTCAACCCTGGGCAGTCGTTGTAGATAAGGTCTAGGTTCGGAAGCCTGAAAACCGCAGTTGGAACGAGATGATGACCTAAGGCCATGGTGGGTCTGATGTGCTAGGTGTGTGGTCAGCTGCCTGGTTGTTGGTCAGGAGGTCGGGCTCAGGTTGTGTCAGACAGTGCATTAGTGCCCAGGTTAGACTATATAATTTGGGTACAGTCGAGTGCCGTGTAGGTTGATCCTCATTTGAGGTGCCTGGGCAGCTCTTTAGGCAAGATATTTTTTCTAGACAGCAGGCAGAGTGCTGCATTGTGGGTCCTGAATTGCCAAACTTGAGAGCTTCTGGTTCAGTAGTGTGAGGACAGAAGTCTGAGAACACAAGCTAGACTTGGGCTTCAGGCCGAGGGCAAGGCAGGTACCCCCTGCACATCTGAACCAATATCTCATGCATCTGAAGTCACGGCGAGGATCAGACGTTGGCTCAGGTTGTAGTTTCTGTTCATGACTGCCCCTTCATGAACGGAGAGACATCTCAAGGCCATGGAGGTTTTCCCACGTTGGGACTTGTGGAATGCCCCCTTCAAGGATTCCTTCTGCGGGACAATTGAGACCTGTTGGGCAGCTCCAAAACATCCCATATGGAATGACTTCAGAGCACCGTTCGAGGATGGATGCCAGGGTAGCCCGCCTCGCATTCCAATTGTCTCCTAACAACAAGACAGTTGAGATCGGATGGCTCTGCAGGAGCAACCGGGATGGCTGATTTGAAATGGACAGCTCCTGAACATGGGGCATAATGTTTGTTTGTGTCCATGAGGACCTTGGAATGGGGCGGTGGCACCGGGACTCTGAAGTATTCTCCTAAGATTTTGACATAGGTCCCATGCACAAGTTTCTTCGTGGAGACGAGATGTTTTCTGATGGGTGCCTCAGGAAACCCCCTATGCTAGTATTGGAATCCAGGATTTTGAGGAGACATGCCTGTAACCAAAGCAATGGATCCGATTATGGCCTAGGGTCCTGTCTGGTTCTATCTCCTTCTCTGGGGACATCCATCTATGGTATGAGTGGAGGTAGATTCTTAGCTGGTGTCAGACCGCCCTTGTTTGTCCACAGAGACCTACATATTGGGATGGCCTCGGGGACTTTTGAGGGTTACCCTAATTTGTACAACTTTGGACAATGGAATGGGCAGAATTACAATGCATGGGGTAGGCACAGTCCTAATGTGTGGCTCCAGGGGCCCTAGTCTGGAGGGTGTGTGGCCCAGGACATTGAGGACAGAAGTCTGAAAACACAAACTCAGCTTAGGTTTGGGGACGTAGGTATGGCAGTCCCGATCTACAAACCATGAGAAGAACTCCTCAGGATCAAAGACAGAGCGAGACTGAGGCGCTTGCTCAGGCATTGGTCTCTGGATTTTGTGTCAACCATGGCTGTGGATTGTTGGGAAGCCTCATGGGCCATGGACTTATATTCCTCTCTGTGGATTTGGCCCTGTCCCAATTGTTTTTCGTCAATCTGTGGGATTGGAGGTCTCCTTTCAGGTTTGTTACCCCAGGTGTCCCAACCAAAGAAGAATTCCAAAGCAGAGCCCTGGGGATGAGTGAGGGGACTACCAAAACTATGGTTAAAATTTGGGGCGTAGGGGCATGGCAGGCCCCATATGCTGTCTCTTCATCCAGCCCCTGAGAGGCCTTACATGAGGACTGGGCTCAGGCTGAGGGTCACAATGTGTGTTTGTGACCAATGTGGCCCGCGACCATGGGCGAGGCCTCATGGGCCACACTGGTTTCAATTACACTGAACTTTGGACAACATGCCAATCACAAGGTCTCTTGCCATAGTGAAGGAGTTCTGATTTCTGCATCATTTTCAACCATTGGCAGTGGTTGGAGATAAGGTCTAGGTTGTGGATCCTGAAAACCGCAGTTGGGAAGAGATGATGACCTAAGGCCATGGTGGGTCTGATGTTCTCAGTGTGCGGTCAGCTGCCTGGTTGTTGGTCAGGAGCTTCGGGCTCAGGTTGTGTCAGACAGTGCATGAGTGCCCAGGTTAGACTATATAATTTGGGTACAGTTGAGTGCCGTGTAGGTTGATCCTTATTTGAGGAGCCTGGGCAGCTCATTAGGCAAGATATTTTTTCTAGAGGGCAGGCAGAGTGCTGCATTGTGGGCCCGGAATTGCCATACTTGAGGGCTTCTGGTTAAGTAGTGTGAGGACAGAAGTCTGAGAACACAAGCTAGACTTGGGCTTCAGGCCGAGGGCAAGGAAGGTACCCCCTGCACATCTGAACCAATATCTCATGCATCTGAAGTCACGGCGAGGATCAGACGTTGGCTCAGGTTGTAGTTTCTGTGCATGACTGACCCTTCATGAACGGAGAGGAATCTCAAGGCCATGGAGGTTTTCCCACGTTGGGAGTTGTGGGATGCCCCCTTCAAGGATTCCTTCTGCGGCACAATTGAGACCTCTTGGGCAGCTCCAAAACATCCCATATGGAATGACTCCTGAGCACCGTTGGAGGATGGATGCCAGGGAAGCCCGCCTCGCATTCCAATTGTCTCCTAGCAACAAGACAGTGGAGATCGGATGGCTCTGCGGGAGCAACCGGGGTGGCTGAGTTGAAATGGACTTTCCTGTGCATGGGGCCTAATGTGTGTTTGTGTCCATGAGGACTTTGGAATGGGGCGGTGGCACTGGGACTCTGAAGTATTCTCCTACGATTTTGACATAGGTCCCATGCATAAGTTTTCTCATGGAGACGAGATGTTTTCTGATGGGTGCCTCAGGAAACCCCGTATGCTGGTATTGGAATCCAGGATTTTGAGGAGACGTGCCTGTAAACCAAAGCAATGGATCAGATTATGGCCTAGGGTCCTTTCTGGTTCCATCTCCTTCTCTGGGGACATCCATCTATGGTTTGAGTGGAGCTAGTTGCTCAGCTGGTGTCAGACCGCCCTTGTTTGTCCAAAGAGACATACATATTGGGATGGCCTCGGGGACTTTGGAGGGATCTCCTAATTTGTACAATTTTGGACAATGGAATGGGCAGAATTCCCATGCATGAAGTAGGCACAGTCCTAATGTGTGGCTCCAGGGGCCCCAACCTGGAGGGAATGTGGCCCAGGACTTTGAGGACAGAAGTCGGAAAACACAGAATCAGCTTAGGTTTGGGGACGTAGGTATGGCTGGCCCAATCTACAAACCATGAGAATAACTCTTCATGATATCAAGAAAGAACGAGTCTGAGGCGCTTGCTCAGGCTTTGGTCTCTGGATTTGGTGTCAACGATGGCCGTGGCATGTGGGGAAGCCTCATGGGCCATGGACGAAAATTCCTCTCTTGGGATTTGGCCCGGTCCCAATTGTTTTTCATCAATCTGTGGGATGGGAGGTCTCCTTCAGGTTTGTTAACTCGGGTGTCCCAACCAAAGAGGAATACCAAAGCAGAGCCCTGGGGAAGAGTGAAGGGACAACCCAAACTATGGTTAAAATTTGGGGCCTAGGGGCATGGCAGGCCCCATATGCTGTCTCTTCATCCAGCCCCTGAGAGGCCTTACTTGAGGACTGGGCTCAGGCTGAGGGTCACAATGTTTGTTTGTGACCAATGTGGCCTGTGAGCATGGGCGGGTCCTCATGGGCTACACTGTTTTCATCTACACTGAACTTTGGACAACATGCCAATCACAAGGTCTCTTGCCATGGGGAAGGAGTTCTGATTTCTGCATCATTTTCAACCCTGGGCAGTCGTTGTAGATAAGGTCTAGGTTCGGAAGCCTGAAAACCGCAGTTGGAACGAGATGATGACCTAAGGCCATGGTGGGTCTGATGTGCTAGGTGTGTGGTCAGCTGCCTGGTTGTTGGTCAGGAGGTCGGGCTCAGGTTGTGTCAGACAGTGCATTAGTGCCCAGGTTAGACTATATAATTTGGGTACAGTCGAGTGCCGTGTAGGTTGATCCTCATTTGAGGTGCCTGGGCAGCTCTTTAGGCAAGATATTTTTTCTAGACAGCAGGCAGAGTGCTGCATTGTGGGTCCTGAATTGCCAAACTTGAGAGCTTCTGGTTCAGTAGTGTGAGGACAGAAGTCTGAGAACACAAGCTAGACTTGGGCTTCAGGCCGAGGGCAAGGCAGGTACCCCCTGCACATCTGAACCAATATCTCATGCATCTAAAGTCACGGCAGTATCAGACGTTGAGACAGGTTGTAGTTGCTGTGCATGACTGCCCTTCATGAACGGAGAGAAATCTCAAGGCCATGGAGGTTTTATCTCGTTGGGAGTTGTGGGATGCCCCCTTCAAGGATTCCTTCTGCGGGACATTTGAGACCTGTTGGGCAGCTCCAAAACATGCCAAATGGAATGACTCCAGACACAGTTCGAGGATGGATGCCAGGGAAGCCCGCCTCGCATTCCAATTGTCTCCTAGCAACAAGAAAGTGGAGAAGGGATGGTTCTGCGGGAGCAACCTGTGTGGCTGATTTGAAATGGACAGCTCCTGAATATGGGGCCTAATGTGTGGTTGTGTCCATTAGGACTTTGGAATGGGGCGGTGGCACCGGGACTCTGAAGTATTCTCCTAAGATTTTGACATAGGTTCCATGCACAAGTTTCTTCGTGGAGACGAGTTTTTTTCTGATGGGTGCCTCAGGAAACCCAATATGCTGGTATTGGAATCCAGGATTTTGAGGAGACATGCCTTTAAAGCAAAGCAATGGATCCGATTATGGCCTAGGGTCCTGTCCGGTTCCATCTCCTTTTTTGGGGACATCCATCTATGGTTTGAGTGGTGCTAGTTGCTCAGCTGGTGTCAGACCGCCCTTGTTTGTCCAAAGAGACCTGCATATTGGGATGGCCTCGGGGACTTTGGAGGGATCTCCTAATTTGTACAATTTTGGACAATGGAATGGGCAGAATTCCCATGCATGAAATAGGCACAGTGCAAATGTGTGGCTCCGGGGGCCCCATCCTGGAGGGTGTGTGGCCCAGGACTTTGAGAACAGAAGTCGGAAAACACAGAATCAGCTTAGGTTTGGGGACGTAGGTATGGCAGGCCCAATCTACAAACCATGAGAAGAACTCTTCAGGATATGAAGAAAGAGCGAGTCTGAGGCGCTTGCTCAGGCTTTGGTCTCTGGATTATGTGTCAACGATATCCGTGGAATGTGCGGAAGCCTCATGGGCCTTGGATGAAACTTCCTCTCTTGGGATTTAGCCCGGTCCCAATTGTTTTTCGTCAATCTGTGGGATTGGAGGTCTCCTTTCGGATTAGAAACCTCAGGTGTCCCAACCAAAGAGGAATTCCAAAGCAGAGCCCTGGGGATGAGTGAGGGGACTACCCAAACTATGGTTAAAATTTGGGGCGAAGGGGCATGGCAGGCCCCATATGCTGTCTCTTCATCCAGCCCCTGAGAGGCCTTACATGAGGACTGGGCTCAGGCTGAGGGTCACAATGTGTGTTTGTGACCAATGTGGCCCACGAGCATGGGCGAGGCCTCATGGGCCACACTGGTTTCAACTACACTGAACTTTGGACAACATGCCAATCACAAGGTCTCTTGCCATAGGGAAGGAGTTCTGATTTCTGCATCATTTTCAACCATTGGCAGTGGTTGGAGATAAGGTCTAGGTTGTGGATCCTGAAAACCGCAGTTGGGAAGAGATGATGACCTAAGGCCATGGTGGGTCTGATGTTCTCACTGTGCAGTCAGCTGCCCTGTTGTTGGTCAGGAGTTTCGGGCTCAGGTTGTGTCAGACAGTGCATGAGTGCCCAGGTTATACTATATAATTTGGGTACAGTTGAGTGCCGGGTAGGTTGATCCTCATTTGAGGAGCCTGGGCAGCTCATTAGGCAAGATATTTTTTCTAGAGGGCAGGCAGCGTGCTGCATTGTGGGCCCAGAATTGAGAAATTTGAGGGCTTCTGGTTAAGTAGTGTGAGGACAGAAGTCTGAGAACACAAGCTAGACTTGGGCTTCAGGCCGAGGGCAAGGCAGGTACCCCCTGCACATCTGAACCAATATCTCATGCATCTGAAGTCACGGCGAGGATCAGACGTTGGCTCAGGTTGTAGTTTCTGGGCATGACTGACCCTTCATGACCGGAGAGGAATCTCAAGGCCATGGAGGTTTTCCCACGTTGGGAGTTGTGGAATGCCCCTTTCAAGGATTCCTTCTGCGGGACAATGAGACCTGTTGGGCAGCTCCAAAACATCCCATATGGAATGACTCCAGAGCACCGTTCGAGGATGGATGCCAAGGAAGCCCGCCTCGCATTTCAATTGTCTCCTAGCAACAAGACAGTTGAGATCAGATGGCTCTGCGGGAGCAACCGGGATGGCTGATTTGAAATGGACAGCTCCTGAGCATGGGGCATAATGTTTGTTTTTGTCCATGAGGACCTTGGAATGGGGCGGTGGCACCAGGACTCTGAAGTATTCTCCTAATATTTTGACATAGGTCCCATGCACAAGTTTCTTCGTGGAGACAAGACGTTTTCTGATGGGTGCCTCAGGAAACCCCCTATGCTGCTATTGGAACCCAGGATTTTGAGGAGACATGCCTGTAACCAAAGCAATGGATCCGATTATGGCCTAGGGTCCTGTCTGTTTCCATCTCCTTCTCTGGGGACATCCATCTATGGTATGAGTGGAGGTAGATGCTTAGCTGGTGTCAGACCGCCCTTGTTTGTCCACAGAGACCTACATATTGGGATGGCCTCGGGGACTTTTGAGGGTTATCCTAATTTGTACAATTTTGGACAATGGAATGGGCAGAATTACCATGCATGGGGTAGGCACAGTGCAAATGTGTGGCTCCAGGGGCCCTATACTGGAGGGTGTGTGGCCCAGGACATGAGGACAGAAGTCTGAAAACACAAACTCAGCTTAGGTTTGGGGACGTCGGTTTGGCAATCCCGATCTACAAACCATGAGAAGAACTCTTCAGGATTAAAGACAGAGCGAGTCTGAGGTGCTTGCTCAGGCTTTGGTCTCTGGATTTTTTGTCAACGATGGCCGTGGAATGATGGGAGGCCTCATGGGCCATGGATGAATTTTCCTCTCTGTGGATTTGGCCCGGTCCCAATTGTTACCTCAGGTGTCCCAACCAAAGAGGAATTCCAAAGCAGAGCCCTGGGGAAGAGTGAAGGGACAACCAAAACTATGGTTAAATTTGGGGCCTAGGGGCATGGCAGGCCCCATACGCTGTCCCTTCATCCGGCCACTGAGGGGCCTTACTTGAGGACTGGGCTCAGGCTGAGGGTCACAAAAGGTGTTTGTGACCAATGTGGCCCGTGAGCATGGGCGGGGCCTCATGGGCCACACTGTTTTCAACTACACTGAACTTTGGACAACATGCCAATCACAAGGTCTCTTACCATGGGGAAGGAGTTCTGATTTCTGCATCATTTTCAACCATGGGCAGTGGTTGGAGATAAGGTCTAGGTTCTGAATCCTGCAAACCGCAGTTGGGAAGAGATGATGACCTAAGGCCATGGTGGGTCTGATGTGCTCAGTGTGCGGTCAGCTGCCTGGTTGTTGGTCAGCAGGTTCGGGCTCAGGTTGTGTCAGACAGTGCATTAGTGCCCAGGTTAGACTTTATAATTTGGGTACAGTCGAGTGGTTGATCCTCATTTGAGGAGCCTGGGCAGCTCATTAGGCAAGATATTTTTTCTAGAGGGCAGGCAGCGTGCTGCATTGTGGGCCCGGAATTGAGAAATTTGAGGGCTTCTGGTTAAGTAGTGTGAGGACAGAAGTCTGAGAACACAAGCTAGACTTGGGCTTCAGGCCGAGGGCAAGGCAGGTACCCCCTGCACATCTGAACCAATATCTCATGCATCTGAAGTCACGGCGAGGATCAGACGTTGGCTCAGGTTGTAGTTTCTGGGCATGACTGACCCTTCATGAACGGAGAGGAATCTCAAGGCCATGGAGGTTTTCCCACGTTGGGAGTTGTGGGATGCCCCCTTCAAGGATTCCTTCTGCGGCACAATTGAGACCTGTTGGGCAGCTCCAAAACATCCCATATGGAATGACTCCTGAGCACCATTGGAGGATGGATGCCAGGGAAGCCCGCCTCGCATTCCAATTGTCTCCTAGCAACAAGATAGTCGAGATGGGATGGCTCTGCGGGAGCAACCTGGGTGGTTGATTTGAAATGGACAGCTCCTGAATATGGGGCCTAATGTGTGGTTGTGTCCATTAGGACCTTGGAATGGGGCGGTGGCACCGGGACTCTGAAGTATTCTCCTAAGATTTTGACATAGGTCCCATGCACAAGTTTCCTCGTGGAGACCAGATGTTTTCTGATTGGTGCCTCAGGAAACCCCCTATGCTAGTATTGGAATCCAGGATTTTGAGGAGACATGCCTTTAAACCAAAGCAATGGATCCGATTATGGCCTAGGGTCCTGTCTGGTTCTATCTCCTTCTCTGGGGACATCCATCTATGGTTTGAGTGGAGCTAGTTGCTCAGCTGGTGTCAGACTGCCCTTGTTTGTCAAAAGAGACCTACATATTGGGATGGCCTCGGGGACTTTGGAGGGATCTCCTAATTTGTACAATTTTGAACAATGGAATGGGCAGAATTCCCATGCATGAAGTAGGCACAGTCCTAATGTGTGGCTCCAGGGGCGTCAGCTTGGAGGGTGAGTGGCCCAGGACTTTGAGGACAGAAGTCGGAAAACACAAACTCAGCTTAGGTTTGGGGACGGAGGTATGGCAGGCCCCATCTACAAACCATGAGAAGAACTCTTCAGGATATGAAGAAAGAGCGAGTCTGAGGCGCTTGCTCAGGCTTTGGTCTCTGGATTTTGTATCAACGATGGCCGTGGAATGTGGGGAAGCCTCATGGGTCATGAACGAAACTTCCTCTCTTGGGATTTGGCCTGGTCCCAATTGTTTATCGTCAATCTGTGGGACGGGAGGTCTCCTTTCAGGTTTGTTAACTCAGGTGTCCCAACCAAAGAGGAATTCCAAAGCAGAGCCCTGGGGAAGAGTGAAGGGACAACCCAATCTATGGTTAAAATTTGGGTCCTAGAGGCATAGCAGGCCCCATATGCTGTCTCTTCATCCAGCCCCTGAGAGGCCTTACTTGAGGACTGGGCTCAGGCTGAGGGTCACAATATGTGTTTGTGACCAATGTGGCCCGCGAGCATCGGCGGGGCCTCATGGGCCATACTGGTTTAAACTACACTGAACTTTGGACAACATGCCAATCACAAGGTCTCTTGCCATGGTGAAGGAGTTCTGATTTCTGCATTATTTTCAACCATTGGCAGTGGTTGGAGATAAGGTCTAGGTTCTGAATCCTGAAAACCGCAGTTGAGAAGAGATGATGACCTAAGGCCATGGTTGGTCTCATGTGCTCAGTGTGTGGTCAGCTGCCTGGTTGTTGGTCAGGAGGTTCGGGCTCAGGTTGTGTCAGTCAGTGCATTAGTGCCCAGGTTAGACTATATAATTTGGGTACAGTCGAGTGCCGTGTAGTTTGATCCTCATTTGAGGAGCCTGGGCAGCTCATTAGGCAAGATATTTTTTTCTAGAGAGCAGGCAGATTGCTGCATTGTGGGCCCGGAATTGCCAAACTGAGGGCTTTTGGTTCAGTAGTGTGAGGAAAGAAGTCTGAGTACACAAGCTAGACTTGGGCGTCACCGAGGGCAAGGCAGGTACCCCCTGCATATCTGAACCCATATCTCATGCATCTGAAGTCACGGCAGGATCAGACGTTGACTCAGGTTGTAGTTTCTGTGCATGACTGCCCTTCATGAACGGAGAGGAATCTCGAGGCCATGCAGGTTTTTCCTCGTTGGGAGTTGTGGGATGCCCCCTTCAAGGATTCCTTCTGTGGGACAATTGAGACCTGTTGGGCAGCTCCAAAACATCCCATATGGAATGACTCCAGAGCACCGTTCGAGGATGGATGCCAGGGAAGCCCGCCTCGCATACCAATTGTCTCCTCTCAACAAGACAGTGGAGATCGGATGGCTCTGCGGGAGCAAACGGGGTGGCTGAGTTGAAATGGACTTTCCTGAGCATGGGGCCTAATGTGTGTTTGTGTCCATGAGGACCTTGGAATGGGGCGGTGGCACCGGGACTCTGAAGTATTCTCCTAAGAATTTGACATAGGTCCCATGCACAAGTTTCCTCATGGAGACGAGATGTTTTCTGATGGGTGACTCAGGAAACCCCCTATGCTGCTATTGGAATCCAGGATTTTGCGGACACATGTGTGTAAACCAAAGCAATGGATCCGATTATGGCACGGGTCTTGTCTGGTTCCATCTCCTTCTCTGGGGACATCCATCTATGGTTTGAGTGGAGCTAGTTGCTCAGCTGGTGTCAGACCGCCCTTGTTTGTCCAAAGAGACCTACATATTGGGATGGCCTCGGGGACTTTGGAGGGATCTCCTAATTTGTACAATTTTGGACAATGGAATGGGCAGAATTCCCATGCATGAATTAGGCACAGTCCAAATGTGTGTCTCCAGGGTCCCCAGCCTGGAGGGTGTGTGGCCCAGGACTTTGAGGACAGAAGTCTGAAAACACAAACTCAGCTTAGATTTGGGGACGTAGGTATGGCAGGCCCTATCTACAAACCATGAGAAGAACTCTTCAGGATATGAAGAAAGATCGAGTCTGAGGCGCTTGCTCAGGCTTTGGTCTCTGGATTTTGTATCAACGATGGCCGTGGAATGTGGGGAAGCCTCATGGGCCATGGACAAAACATCCTCTCTTGGGATTTGGCCCGGTCCCAATTGTTTTTCGTCAATCTGTGGGACGGGAGGTCTCCTTTCAGGTTTGTTACCTCAGGTGTCCCAACCAAAGAGGAATTCTTAAGCAGAGCCCTGGGGAAGAGTGAGGGGACAACCAAAACTATGGTTAAAATTTGGGGCCTAGCGGCATGGAAGGCCCCATATGCCAATCACAAGGTCTCTTGCCATGGGGAAGGAGTTCTGATTTCTGCATCACTTTCAACCCTGGGCAGTGGTTGGAGATAAGGTCTAGGTACGGAAACCAGAAAACCGCAGTTGGGAAGAGATGATGACCTAAGGCCATGGTGGGTCTGATGTGCTCAGTGTGCGGTCAGCTGCCTGGTTGTTGGTCAGGAGGTTCGGGCTCAGGTTGTGTCAGACAGTGCATTAGTGCCCAGGTTAGTCTATATAATTTGGGTACAGTCGAGTGCCGTGTAGGTTGATCCTCATTTGATGTGCCTGGGTAGCTCATTAAAATGATATTTTTTCTAGAGGGCAGGCAGAGTGCTGCATTGTGGGTCCGGAATTGCCAAACTTGAGGGCTTCTGGTTCAGTAGTGTGAGGACAGAAGTCTGAGAACACAAGCTAGACTTGGGCTTCAGGCCGAGGGCAAGGCAGGTATCCCCTGCACATCTGAAACAATATCTCATGCATCTCAAGCCACAGCGAGGATCAGACGTTGGCTCAGGTTGTAGTTTCTGTGCATGACTGCCCCTTCATGAACGGAGAGGAATCTCAAGGCCATGGAGGTTTTCCCACGTTGGGAGTTGTGGGATACCCCCTTCAAGGATTCCTTCTGCGGCACAATTGAGACCTGTTGGGCAGCTCCAAAACATCCCATATGGAATGACTCCAGAGCACCGTTCGAGGATGGAAGCCAGGGAAGCCCGCCTCGCATTCCAATTGTCTCCTAGCAACAAGACAATGGAGATCGGATGGCTCTGCGGGAGCAACCGGGGTGGTTCATTTGAAATGGACATCTCCTGAGCATGGGGCCTAATGTGTGTTTGTGTCCATGAGGACCTTGGAATGGGGCGGTGGCACCGGTACTTCAAGTATTTCCCTAAGATTTTGACATAGGTCCCATGCACAAGTTTCCTCGTGGAGACGAGATGTTTTCTGATGGGTGCCTCAGGAAACCCCCTATGCTGATATTGGAATCCAGGATTTTGAGGAGACATGCCTGTAAACCAAAGCAATGGATCCGCTTATGGCCTAGGGTCCTGTCTGGTTCCATCTCCTTCTCTGGGGACATCCATCTATGGTATGAGTGGAGGTAGATGCTCAGCTGATGACAGACCGCCCTTGTTTGTCCAAGGAGACCTACATATTGGGATGACCTCGGGGACTTTGAGGGTTCTCCTAATTTGTACAATTTTGGACAATGGAATGGGCAGAATTCCCATTCGTGAAGTAGGCACAGTCCTAATGTGTGGCTACAGCTGCCGCAGCCAGGAGCGTTTGTTGCCCAGGACTTTGAGGACAGAAGTCAAAAAACACAAACTCAGCTAGGTTCTGAATCCTGAAAACCGCATTTGGGAAGAGATGATGACCTAAGGCCTTGGGGGGTCTGATGTGCTCAGTGTGCGGTCAGCTGCCTGGTTGTTAGTCAGGAGGTTCGGGCTCAGGTTGTAGATTCTGTGCATGACTGCCCCTTCATGACCTACATAGGTCCCATGCACAAGATTCTTCGTGGAGACGAGATTATTTCTGATGGGTGCCTCAGGAAACCCCCTATGCTGGTATTGGAATCCAGGATTTTGAGGAGACATGCCTATAAACCAAAGCAATGGATCCAATTACGGTGTCAGACCGCACTTGTTTGTCCACAGAGACCTACACTATTGGGATGGCCTCGGGACTTTGGAGGGTTCTCCTAATTTGTACGAAATTGTACAATGGACTTGGCATGGGGTAGGCACAGTCGTAATGTGTGGCTCCATTGTCCCCAGCCTGGAGTGTGTGTGGCCCAGTACTTTGAGGACAGATGTCTGAAAACACAAACTCAGCTTGGTTTGGTGACGTAGGTATATCAGGCCCCATCTACAAACCATGAGAAGAACTCTTCAGGATATGAAGAAAGAGCGAGTCTGAGGCGCTTGCTCAAGCTATGGTCTCTGTATTTTGTATCAACAAAGGCCGTCGAATGTGGGGAGGCCTCATGGGCCATGGACGAATCTTCCTCGCTGTGAATTTTGCCCGGTCCCAATTGTTTTTCGTAAATCTGTGGGCTGGGAGGTCTCCTTTCAGGTATGTTACCTCAGGTGTCCCAACCAAAGAGGAATTCCAAAGCAGTGACCTGGGGAAGAGTGAAGGGACAACCCAAACTATGGTTAAAAATTGGGTCCTAGTGGCAATGCAGGCCCCATATGCTGTCTCTTCATCCAGCCACTGAGAGGCCTTACTTGAGGACTGGGCTCAAGCTGAGGGTCACAATGTGTGTTTGTGACCAATGTGGCCCGCGAGCATGGGCGGGGCTTCATGTGACACACTGGTTTCAACTACACTGAACTTTGGACAACATGCCAATCACAAGGTTTCTTGCCATGGGGAAGGAGTTCTGCTTTCTGCATCATTTTCAAACCTGGGCAGTGGTTGGAGATAAGGTCTAGGTTCTTGATCCTGAAAACCGCAGTTGGGAAGAGATCACGACCTAAGTCCATGGCGGGTCTGATGTGCTCAGTGTGCGGTCAGCTACCTGGGTGTTGGTCAGGAGGTTCGGGCTCAGGTTGTGTCAGACAGTGCATTAGTGCCCAGGTTAGACTATATAATTTGGGTACAGTTGAGTGCCTTGTAGTTTTATCCTCCTTTAAGATGCCTGGGCACCTCATTAGGCAATATATTTTTTTCTAGAGGGCAGGCAGAGTGCTGCATTGTGGGTCCAGAATTGCCAAACTTGAGGGCTTCTGGGCCAGGAGTGTGAGGACAGAAGTCTGAGAACACAAGCTAGACTTGAGCTTCAGGCCGAGGGCAGGGCAGGTACCCCCTGAAGTTCTGAACCAATATCTCATGCATCTGAAGTCACAGTGAGGATCAGACGTTGGCTCAGTTTGGAGTTTCTGTGCATGACTGCTCCTTCATGAACATGGCTGAATCTCAAGACCATGGAGGTTTTCCCACGTTGGGAGCTGTGGGATGCCCCCTTCCAGGATTTCTTCTGCGGGACAATTGAGACCTTTTGGGCAGCTCCAGAACGTCCCATATGGAATGACTCCAGAGCACAGTTCGAATATGGATGCCAGGGAAACCCGCCTCACATTCCAATTGTCTCCTCGCAACAAGACATTTGATATCGGATGGCTCTGCAGGAGCAACCGGGGTGGCTGAGTTGAAATGGACTTTCCTGAGGATGGGGCCTAATGTGTGTTTGTGTCCATGAGGACCTTGGCCTGGGCGGTGGCACTGGGACCCTGAAGTATTCTCCTAAGCTTTTGACATAGCTTCCATGCACAAGTTTCCTCATGGAGACGAGAATTGTTCTTATGGGTGCCTCAGGAAATCCCCTATCTTGGTATTGGAATCCAGGATTTTGAGGAGACATGCCTGTAAACCAAAGCAATGGATCCGATTATGGCCTAGTGTCCTGTCTGGTTCAATCTTCTTCTCTGGGGACATATATCTATGGTATGAGTGGAGGTAGATGCTCAGCTGGTGTCATACCACCCTTGTTTGTCCCGGGAGACCACACAATTGTGATGTCCTCGGGGACTTTGGAGGGTTCTCCTAATTTGTACAATTTTGCACAATGGAATGGGCAGAATTCCCATGTATTGTGTAGGCACAGTCCTAATATGTGGCTCCAGGTGCCCAACCTGGAGGGTGTGTGGCCCAGGACCTCTCGGACAGAAGTCTGAAAACACAAACTCAGCCAAGGTTTGGGACGTAGGTATAGCAGGCCCAATCTACAAACCATGAGAAGAACTCTTCAGGATATGAAGAAAGTGCGAGTCTGAGGCGCCTACTCAGGCTATTTCTTGATTTTGTATCAAGATGGCCGTGGAATGTGGGGAGGCGTCATGGGCCATGGATGAATCTTCCTCTCTGTGGATTTGGCGCGGTCCCCATTGTTATTCATCAATCTGTGGGATGGGAATTTACCTTTCAGGTTTGTTACCTCAGGTGTCCCAACCAAAGAGGAATTCCAAAGCAGAGCCCTGGGGAAGAGTGAAGGGACAACCCAAACTGAACTAATATCTCATGCATCTGAAGTCACGGCGATGATTAGACGTTGGCTTATGTTGGAGTTTCTGTGCATGACTGTCCCTTCAGGAACGGAGCGGAAACTCAAGGCCATGGTGGTTTTCCCACGTTGGAAGTTGTGGGATGCCCCCTTCAAGGATTTTTTCCGCGGGACAATTCAGAGCTGTTGGGCAGCTCCAGGACATCCCATATGGAATGACTCCAGAGCACCGTTCGAGGATGGATGCCAGGAAAGCCCGCTTCGCATTCCAATAGTCTGCTAGCACCAAGACAGTTTAGAGTGGATGGTTCTGCGGGAGCTACCGGTGTGACTGAGTTTAATGGGACTTTCGTGGGGCTCCTGGGTGGCTCAGTGTGTTAAGCCACTTCTTTCGACTCAGGTCATGATCTCAGAGTCCTAGGATTGAGCCTCACATCAGGCACTCTGCTCAGCAGGGAGCCTGCTTCCTACTCTCTCTCTGCCTGCTTGTGATCTATGACTGTCAAATAAATAAATAAAATCTTAAAAAAAAAAGTAATGGACTTCCTGAGGTTGGGGTCTAAGGTGTGTTTGTGTCCATGAGGGCCTTGGAATGGGGCGGGGGCACCCGGACCCTGAAGTATTCTCCTAATATTTGGACATAGCTCCCATGCACAAGTTTCCTTGTGGAGATGAGATTTGTTCTAATGGGTGCCTCAGGAAACCCCCTACGCTGGTATTGGAATCCAAGCTTTTGAGGAGACATGCCTGTAAATCAAAGCAATGGATACGATTATGGCCTAGCATCCTGTCTGGTTCAATTTTCTTCTCTGGGGACATCCATCTGTGGTATGAGTGGAGGTAGATGCTCAGCTGGTGTGAGACCGCCCTTGTTTGTCCTGGGAGACCTACACAATTGGGATGGCCTCGGGGACTATAGAGGGTTCTCCTAATTTGTGCGATTTTGGACAATGGAATGGGCAGAATTCCCATAGATTGGGTAGACACATTGCTCATGTGTGGCTCCAGTGGCCCTAGCCTAGAGGGTGTGTGGCCCAGGACTTTGAGGACAAAAGTCTGAAAACACAAACTCAGCTTAGGTTTGGGGACGTAGGTATGGCAGGCCCAATCTACAAACCATAGGAAGAACTCTTCAGGATATGAAGAAAGAGCGAGTCTGAGGCGCTTGCTCAGGCATTTGTCTCTGGATTTTGTATCAACGATGGCCGTGGAATGTGGGGAGGCCACATGGGCCATGGATGAATCTTACTCTCTGTGGATTAGGCCCGATCCCAATTGTTTTTCGTCAATCTGTGGGATGGGAGGTCTCCTTTCAGGTTTGTTACCTCAGGTGTCCCAACCAAAGAGGAATCCTAAGCAGAGGCCTGGGAAAGAGTGAAGGGACAACCCAAACTATGGTTAAAAATTGGGGCCTATGGGCAGGGCAGGCCCAATATGCTATCTCATCATCCAGCCGCTGATAGGCCTTACTTGAGGACTGGACTTAGGCTGAGGGACAGAATGTGTGTTTGTGACCAATGTGGCCCTCGAGATTGGGCGGGGCCTCATTGGCCTCACTGGTTTCAACTACACTGAACTTTGGACAACATGCCAATCACAAGGTTTCTTTCCATGGGGATGGAGTTCTGATTTCTGCATCATTTTCAACCCTGGGCAGTGGTTGGAGATAAAGTCTAGGTCCTGAAGCCTGAACCGCAGTTGGGAAGAGATGATGACCTAAGGCCATGGTGGGTCGGATGTGCTCAGTGTGCGGTCAGCTGTCTTGGTGTTGGTCAGGAGGTTCGGGCTCAGGTTGTGTCAGACAGTGCATTAGTGTTCTGGTTAGACTATATAATTTGGGTATAGTCGGAGCCGTGTAGGTTTATCCTCATTAAGGTGACTAGGAGGCTCATTACGCAAAATATTTTTTCGAGAGGGCTGTCAGAGTGCTGCATTGAGGGTCGGGAATTGCCAGAGTTGAGGGCTTCTGGGCCAGGAGTGTGAGGACAGAAGTCTGAGAAAACAAGCTAGACTTGGGCTTCAGGCCGTGGGCACGGCAGGTACCCCCTGCAGATCTGAACCAATATATCATGCATCGGAAGTCACTGCGAGGATCAGACGTTGGCTCAGTTTGGAGTTTCTGTCCATGACTGCACCTTCATGAATGGAGCGGAATCTCAAGGCCATGGAGTTTCTCCCATGTTGGGAGTTGTGGGATGCCCCCTTCAAGGATTCCTTCTGCGGACAATTGAGACCTGTTGGGCAGCTCCAGGACCTTCCATATGGAATGACTCCAGAGCACCTTTCGAGGATGAATGCCAGGGAAGCCCACCTCGCATTCCAATTGTCTCCTCGCAACAAGACAGTGGAGATCGGATGGCTCTGCGGGAGCAACCGGGGTGGCTGAGTTGAAATGGTCTTTCCTGAGGATGGGGCCTAATGTGTGTTTGTGTCCATGAGGGCCTTGGAATGGGGCAGTGGACCGGGAACCTGAAGTATGTGGCCCTCGAGCATATACGGGGCCTCATGGGCCACACTGGTTTCAAGTACACTGAACTTTGGACAACATGCCAATCACAAGGTTTCTTGCCATGGGGAAGGAGTTCTGCTTTCTGCATCGTTATCAACCCTGGGCAGTGGTTGGAGATAAGGTCTAGGTTCTGAAGCCTGATAACCGCAGTTGGGAAGAGATGGCGACCTAAGGCCATGGAATGTTGATGTGCTCAGTATGCGGTCAGCTGCCTGGGTGTTGGTCAGGAGGTTCGGGCTCAGGTGGTGACAGACAGTGCATTAGTGCCCAGCTTAGACTATATAATTTGGGTACAGTGGAGTGCCGTTTAGGTTTATCCTCATTTAAGGTGCCTGGGCAGCTCATTAGGCAATAAAATTTTTTGTAGAGGTCAGGCAGAGTGTTGCCTTGTGGGTCCGGAATTGCAAAACTTGAGGGATTCTTGGCTAGGAGTGTGAGGACAGAAGTCTGAGAACACAAGCTAGACTTGGGCTTCAGGCCGAGGGGAAGGCTGGTACCCCCTGCAGATCTGAACCTATATCTCATGCATCTGAAGTCAGGGCGAGAATCAGACGTTGGCTCAGGTTGGAGTTTCTGTGCATGACAGCCCCTTCATGAACGGTGCGGAATCTCAAGGCCATGGAGGTTTTCCCACGTTGGGAGTTGTGGGATGCCCCCTTCAAGGATTCCTTCTGCGGCACAATTGAGACCTCTTGGGCAGCTCCAAAACATCCCATATGGATGACTCCAGAGCACTGTTCGGGGATGGATGCCAGGGAAGCCCGCCTCGCATTCCAATTTTCTCCTAGCACAAAGACAGTTGAGAATGGATGGCTCTGCGGGAGCAACCAGGGTGGCTGAGTTGAAATGGACTTTCCTGAAAATGGGGCCTAAGGTGTTTTTTTGTCCATGAGGGCCTTGGAATGGGGGGGTGGCACCGGGAACCTGAAGTATTCTCCTAAGCTTTTGACTAGCTCCCATGCAGAAGTTTCCTAGTGGAGACGAGATTTTTTCTGATGGGTGCCTTAGGAAACCCCCTTTGCTGGTGTTGGTTTCCAGGGTTTTGAGGATACATGCCTGTAAACCAAAGCAATGGATCTGATTATGGCCTATGTCCTGTCTGGTTCAATCTTCTTCCCATGGATTGGGTAGTCACAGTCCTAATGTGTGCCTCCAGGGGCCCCAGCCTGGAGGGTGTGTGGCCCAGGACTTTGGGGACAGAAGTCTTATAACACAAACTCATCTTAGGTTGTGGGAGGTAGGTATGGCAGGCCCAATCTACAAACCATGAGAAGAATTCTTCAGGATATGAAGAAAGAGCTAGTCTGAGGTGCTTGTTCAGACATTTGTCTCTGGATATTGTATCAACGATGGCCGTGGAAAGTGGGGAGGCCTCATGGGCCATGGACGAATCTTCCTCTTTGTGGATTTGGCCCGGTCACAAATATTTTTCGTCAATCTGTGGGATGGGAGGCCTCTTTCAGGTTTGCTACTACAGGTGTCCCAACCAAAGAGGAATTCCAAAGCAGAGCCCTGGGGAAGAGTGAAGGGAAAACCCAAACTATGGTTAAAAATTGGGGCCTAGGGTCATGGCAGGCCCAATATGCTGTCACTTCATCCAGACACTGAGAGGCCTTACTTGAGGACTGGGCTCAGGCTGAGGGTCACAATGTGTGTTTGTGTCCAATGTGCCCCGCGAGCATGGGCGGGGCCTAATTGGCCACACTGATTTCAACTACACTGAACTTTGGACAATATGCCAATTACAAGGTTTCTTACCACGGGGAAAGAGTTCTGATTTCTTGATCATTTTTACCCTGGGCAGTGGTTTGAGATAAGGTCTAGGTTCTGAAGCCTGAAAACCGCAGTAGGGAAGAGATGACGACCTCAGTGTGTGTGTGACCTATGTGGCCCGCGAGCATGGGCGGGGCAACATTGGCAACACTGCTTTCAACTACACTGACCTAAGGCCATGGCGGTTCTGATGTGCTCAGTGTGCGGTCAGCTGCCTGGGTTTTGGTCAGGAGGTTCGTGCTCAGGTGGTGCTGATGGTGCATTAGTGCCCAGGTTAGACTATATAATTTGGGTAGAGTCGAGTGCCGTGTAGGTTTATACTCATTTAAGGTGCTTGGGCAGCTCATTAGGCAAGATATTTTTTTTTAGAGGGCTGGCAGAGTGCTGCATTGTGGGTCCGGAATTGACATACTTGAGGGATTCTAGGCCAGGAGTGTGAGGACAGAAATCTGAGAACACAAGCTAGACTTGGACTTCAGGCCGAGGCCACGGCAGGTACCCTCTGCAGATCTGACCCAATGTCTCATGCGTATGAAGTCACGGCGAATATCAGACGTTGGCTCAGTTTGGAGTTTCTGTGCATGACTGCCTCTTCATGAACGGAGCAGAATATAAAGGCCATGGAGGTTTTCCCACGTTGGGAGTTGTGGGCTGCCCCCTTCAAGGATTTCTTCTGCAGGACAATTGAGACCTTTTGGGCAGCTCCAGCACATCCCATATGGAATGACTCCAGAGCACCGTTCGAGGATTGATGCCAGGGAAGCCCGCCTCGCATTCCAATTGTCTCCTAGGAACAAGACAGTTTAGGTCCGATGGCTCTGCGGGGACAAATGGGGTGGCTGAGTTGAAATGGACTTTCCTGGGGCTCCTGGGTGGCTCAGTGGATTAAGCCGCTGCCTTAGGCTCAGGTCATGATCTCAGAGTCCTGGTTTTGAGCCTCATATCGGGCCTGCTTCCTTCTCTCTCTCTGCCTGCCTCTCTGCCTGCTTGTGATCTCTGTCTGTCTTATAAATAAATAAAATCTTTAAACAAAAAAAAAGAAATGGACTTCCTGAGGATGGTGCCTAATGTGTGTTTGTGTCCTTGAGGGCCTTGGAATTGGGCGGTGGCACCGGGACCCTGAAGTATTCCCCTAAGCTTTTGACATAGCACCCATGCACAACTTTCTTTGTGGAGACGAGATTTGTACTGATGGGTGCCACAGGAAGCCCCCTATTCTGGTATTGTAATCCAAGCTTTTGAGGAGAAATGACTGTAAACCAAAGCAATGGATCCGATTATGGCCTAGGGTCCTGTGTGGTTCAATCTTCTTCTCTGGGGACATCCATCTATGGTATAATTGGAGGTAGATGCTCAGCTGGTGTCAGACCGCCCTTGTTTGTCCCCGGAGACCTACATTATTGGGATGGCCTCGGGGACTTTGGAGGGTTCTCCTAATGTGTACGATTTTGGACAATGGAATGCGCAGATTCCCATGGATTGGGTAGGCACAGTCCTAATGTATGGCTCCAGGGGCCCCAGCCTGGAGGGTGTGTGGCCCAGGACTTTGAGGACAGAAGTCTGAAAACACAAACTCAGCTTAGTTTTGGGGATGTAGGTATGGCAGGCCCAATCTATAAACCATGTAAAGAATTCTTCAGGATATGAAGAAAAAGCGAGTCTGAGGCACTTGATCAGGCTTTGTCTCTGGATTTTGTATCAACGATGGCCGTGGAATGTGGGGAGGCCTCATGGGCCGTGGAAAAATCTTCGTCTCCTCGGATTTGACCCATTCCCAATTGTTTGTCGTCAAGCTGTGGGATGGGAGGTCTCCTTTCAGGTTTGTTACCTCAGTGTCCCAACCAAAGAGGAATTCCAAAGCAGAGCCCCGGGGAAGAGTGAATGGACAACCCAAACTATGGTTAAAAATTGAGGCCTAGGATCATGGCAGGCCCAATATGCTGTCTCTTCATCCAGCCGCTGAGAGGCCTTACTTGAGGACTCTGCTCAGGCTGATGGTCACAATATATATATTTTTTTCTAGAGGGCAGGCTGAGTCCTGCATTGTGGGTCCGGATTTGCCAAACTTGAGGGCTTCTGGGCCAGGAGTGTGAGGAGAGAAGTCTGAGCGGGACAATTGAGACCTGTTTGGCAGCTCCAGACATCCCATATGGAATGACTCCAGAGCACCGTTCAAGATGGATGCCATGGAAGCCCGCCTCGCATTCCAATTGTCTCCTAGCACCAAGACAGTTTAGATTGGATGGCTCTGCGGGAGGAACCGGGGTGGCTGAGTTGATATGGATTTTCCTGAGGGTGGGGCCTAATGTGTGATTGTGTCCATGAGGGCCTTGGATTGGGGCGGTGGCACAGGGCCCCTGAAGTATTCTCCTAAGCTTTTGACATAACTCCCATGCACAGGTTTCCTTGTGGAGACAGATTTGTTCTGATCGGTGCCTGAGGAAACCACCTATGCTGGTATTAGAATCCAGTCTTTTGAGGAGACATGCCTGTAAACCAAATCAATGCATCCGATTATGGGCTAGGGTCCTGTCTGGTTCCATCTTCTTCTCTGGGGACATCCATCTATGGTATGAGTGGAGGTAGATGCTCAGCCGGTGTCAGACCGCCCTTGTTTGTCCCGGGAGACCTACACTATTGGGATGGCATCGGGGACTTTGGAGGGTTCTCCTGATTTGTAAGATTTTGAACAATGGAATGCGCAGAATTCCCATGGATTGGGTAGGTCCAGTCCTAATGTGTGGCTCCAGGGGCACCAGCCTGTACGGTGTGTGGCCCAGGGCTTTGAGGACACAAGTCTGAAAACACAAACTCACCTTAGGTTTGGGGACGTAGGAATGGCAGGCCCAATCTACAGACCATGAGAAGAAATCTTCAGGGTATGAAGAAAGAGCGAGTCTGAGGCGCTTGCTCAGGCTTTTGTCTCTGGATTTTGTATCAACGATGGCCGTGGAATGTGGGGAGTCCTCATGTGCCATGGACGAATCTTCCTATTTGTGGATTTAGCCCGGTCCCAATGGTTTTTCGTCAATCTGTGTGTTGGGAGGTCTCCTATCAGGTTTGTTACCTCAGTGTCCCAACAAAAGAGGAAATCCAAATCAGAGCCCTGGGGAAGAGTGAAGGGACAACCCAAACTATGGCTAAAATTGGTGCCTTGGGGCATGGCAGGCTCAATATGCTGACACTTCATCCAGCCACTAAGAGGCCTTACTTGATGACTTGGCTCAGGCTGTGGGTCACAATGTGTGTTTGTGACCTATAGCCAACGAGCATCCCCGGGGATCATGGTCCACACTGGTTTCAACTACACTGAACTTTGGACAACATGCCAATCACAAGGTTTCTTGCCATGGGAAAGGAGTTCTGATTTCTGCATCATTTTCAACCATGGGCAGTGGTTGGAGATAAGGTCTAGGTTCTGAAGCCTGAAAATCGCAGTTGGGAGGAGATGAAGACCTAAGGCCATGGCGGGTCTGATGTGCTCAGTGTGCGGTCAGATGCCTGGGTGTTGGTCAAGAGGTTCGGGCACAGGTTGGGCCAGAGTGCATTAGTGCCAGGTTAGCCTACATAATTTGGGTACAGTCGAGTGCCGTGTATGTTTATCATCATTTGAGATTCCTCGGAAACTCATTAGAAAATATATTTTTTCTAGAGTGCTGGCAGAGTGCTGCATTGTGGGTCCGGAATTGCTAGACTTGTGGGGTTCTGAGTAGTAGTGTGAGGACAGTAGTCTGAGAACACAAGCTAGACTTGGGCTTCAGGCCGAGGGCACGGCAGGTACCCCCTGCAGATCTGAACCAATATCTCATGCATCTGAAGTCAAGGCAAGGATCAGACGTTGGCTCAGGTTGGAATTTGTGTGCATGTCTGCCCCTTCATGAACGGAGCGGAATCTCAAGGCCATGGAGGTTTTTTCACGTTGGGAGTTGTCAGATGCCCCCTTCAAGGATTCCTTCTGCGGGACAATTGAGACCTTTTGGGCAGCTCCAGTACATCTCATATGGAATGACTCCAGAGCACCGTTCGTGGATGGATTCCAGGGAAGCCCACCTCGCATTCCAATTGGCTAATAGCAACAAGACAGTGGAGATCGGATGGCTCTGCGGGAGCAACCGGGGTGGCTGAATTGAAATGGACTATCCTGGGTCTCCTGGGTGGCTCAGTGGGTTAAGCTGCTGCCTTTGGCTGAGGTCATGATCTCAGAGTTCTCGATCAAGCCTCACATCGGGCTCTCTGCTTAGCAGGGAGCCTGCCTCCTACTCTCTCTCTGCCTGCCTCTCTGCCTGCTTGTGATCTTTGTCTGTCAAATAAATAAAAGAAAACTTAAAAAGAAAAAAAAAGAAATGGTCTTTCCTGAGGATGGGGCCTAATGTGTGTTTGGGTCCATGAGGGCCTTGGAATGGGGCGGTGGCACCATGACCCTGAAGTATTCTCCTAAGCTTTTGACATAGCTCCCATGCACAACTTTCCTTGTGGAGATGAGATTTGTTCTAATGGGTGCCTCAGGAAACCCCCTTTTCTGGTATTGGAATCCAGTCCTTTGAGGAGACATGCCTGTAAACAAAAGCAATGCATCCGATTATGGCCTAGGGTCCTGTCTGGTTCAATCTTCTTCTTTGGGGATATCCATCTATGGTATGAGTGTAGGTAGATGCTCAGCTGGTGTCAGACCGCCCACAACCTGGAGGGTTTGTGGCCCAGGACTTTGAGGACAGAAGTCTGAAAACAAAAACTCAGCTTAGGTTTGGGGACGTAGGTATAGCAGGCCAAATCTACAAAGCATGTGAAGAACACTTCAAGATATGAAGAAAGAGCGAGTCTGAGGCGCTTGCTCAGGCTTTTGTCTCTGGATTATGTATGAATAGCCGTGGAATGTGCGGAGACCTCATGGGCCATGGACGAATCTTCATCTCTGTGGATTAGGCATGGCCCAATTCTTTTTCGTCAATCTGTTTAATGGGAGGTCTCCTTTCAGGTTTGTTACCACAGGTGTCCCAAACAAAGAGGAATTCCAAAGCAGAGCACTGTGGAAGAGTGAAGGGGCTACCCAAACTCTGGTTAAAAATTGGGGCCTAGGGGCATGGCAGACTCAATATGCTGTACCTTCAACAGCCACTTAGAAGCCTTACTTGAGGACTGGGTTCAGGCTGAGGGTCACAATGTGTGTTTGTGACCAATGTGGCCTGCGTACATGGGCGGGGCCACATGGGCAACACTGGTTTCATCTACACTGTACATTGGACCACATGCCAATCACAAGGTGTCTAGCCATGGGGAAGGAATTCTGATTTCTGCATCATTTTCAACCCTGGGCAGTGGTTGGAGATAAGGTCTAGGTTCTGAAGCCTGAAAACCGCAGTTGGGTAGAGATGAGAATTTAAGGCCTTGGTGGGTCTGATTTGCTCAGTGTGCAGTCAGCTATCTGGGTGTTGGTCAGGAGGTTGGGGGCAGGTTGTGTCAGACAGTGCATTATGCCCAGGTTAGAATATATATTTGAGTACAGTCGAGTGCCGTGTAGGGTTATCCTCATTTAAGTTGCCTGGGCAGCTCATTAAGCAATAAATTTTTTCTTGATGTCAGGCAGAGTGCTGCATATGTGTCCGGAATTGCCAGACTTGAGGGATTCTGGGCCAGGAGTGTGAGGACAGAAGTCTGAGAACAGAAGCTAGACTTGGGCTTCAGGCCGAGGGCACGGCAGGTACCCCCTTCAGATCTGAACCATTATCTCATGCATCTGAACTCACGGCGAGAATCAGACGTTGGCTCAGGTTTGAGTTTCTGTGCATGACTGCCCCTCCATGAAAGGAGCGGAATCTCAAGGCCATGGAGGTTTTCCCACGTTGGGAGTTGTGGGATGCCCCCTTCAAGGATTCCTTCTGGGGGACAATTGAGACCCGTTCGCAGCTCCAGGACATCCCATATGGAATGACTCCAAAGCACCGTTCAAGGATGGATGCCAGGGAAGCCCGCCTCGCATTCCAATTGTCTCCTAGCAACAAGACAGTTGAGATCTGATGGCTCTGCAGGAGCAACCAAGGTGGCTGAGTTGAAATGGATTTTCCTGAGGATGGGGCCTAATGTGTGTTTGTGTCCATGAGGCCTTGGAATGGGGCGGTGGCTCCGGGATCCTGAAGTATTCTCCTACGCTTTTGACATAGCTCCCATGCACAAGTTTCCTTGTCGAGACGAGATTTGTTCTGATGGGACCCTCAGGAAACCCCCTATGCTGGTATTGGAATCCAGGCTTTTGAGGAGACATGCCTGTAAACCAAAGCAATGGATCCGATTATGGCCTAGGGTCCTGTCTGGTTCAATCTTCTCTGGGGACATCCATCTATGGTATGAGTGGAGGTAGATGCTCAGCTGGTGTCAGATCGCCCTTGTTTGTCCCAGGAGACCTACACTATTGGGATGGCATCGGGGACTTTGGAGGGTTCTCCTAATATATACGATTTGGACAATGGAATGGGCAGAATTCCCATTCATGGGGTAAGCACAGTCCTAATGTGTGGCTCCAGGGGCCCCAGCCTGGAGGGTGTGTGGCCCATGAATTTGAGGACAAAAGTCTGAAAACAAAAACTCAGCTTAGGTTTGGGGAGGTAGGTATGGCAGGCTCAATCTACAAACCATGAGAAGAATTCTTCAGAATATGAAGAAAGAGCGAGTCTGAGGCGCTTACTCAGGCTTTTGTCTCTGGATTTTGTATCAACTATGGCCGTGGAATGTGGGGAGGACTCATGGGCCATGGACAAATCTTCCTCTCTGTGGATATGGCCCGGTCCCAACGGATTTTCGTCAATCTGTGGTATGGGAGGTCTCCTTACAGGTTTGTTACCTCAGGTGTCCCAACCAAAGAGGAATTCCAAAGCAGAGCCCTGGGGAAGAGTGAAGGGACAACCCAAACTATGGCAAAAAATTTTGGCCTAGGGTCATGGCAGGCCCAATATGCTGTCTCTTCATCCAGCCATTGAGAGGCCTTACTTTAGCACTGGACTCAGGCTGAGGTTCACATTGTTTGTTTATGACCAATGTGGCCCCCGAGCATGGGCGGGGCCACATGGGCAACACTGGTTTTAATACACTGAACTTTCGACAACATGCTAATCACAAGGTTTCTTGCCATGGGGAAGGAGTTCTGATTTCTGCATCATTTTCAACCCTGGGCAGTCGTTGTAGATAAGGTCTAGGTTCGGAAGCCTGAAAACCGCAGTTGGAACGAGATGATGACCTAAGGCCATGGTGGGTCTGATGTGCTAGGTGTGCGGTCAGCTGCCTGGTTGTTGGTCAGGAGGTCGGGCTCAGGTTGTGTCAGACAGTGCATTAGTGCCCAGGTTAGACTATATAATTTGGGTACATTTGAGTGCCCTGTAGGTTTATCCTCATTTGAGATGCCTGTGAAGCTAAGTAGGCAGGATATTTTTTCTAGAGGGCAGGCAGAGTGCTGCATTGTGGGTCCAGAATTGACAAACCAGAGGGCTTCTGGGCCAGGAGTATGAGGACAGAAGTCTGAGAACACAAGCAAGACTGGGGAATCAGGACGAGACACGGCAGGTACCCCATGCAGATATGAACCAATATCTCATGCATCAGAAGTCAGGGCGTGAATCAGACGTTGGCTCAGGTTGTAGTTTCTGTGCATGACTGCCCCTTCATGAACGAAGCGGAGTCTCAAGGCCGTGGAGGTTTTCCCACGTTGGGAGTTGTGGGTTGCCCCCTTCAAGGATTCCTTCTGCGGGACAATTGAGACCTTTTGGGCAGCTACAGGACCTACCATATGGAATGATTCCAAAGCAACGTTCGAGGTAGGATGCCAGGGAAGCCCGCCTCACATTCCAATTGTCCCCTAGCAATAAGAGAGTTGAGATCGGATGGCTCTGCGGGAGCAACCAGGTTGGCTGAGTTAAAATGGACTTTCCTGAGGATGGGGCCTAATGTGTGTTTGTGTCCATGAGGCCTTGGAAAGGGGCGGTGGCACCGGGATCCTGAAGTATGCTCCTAAGCTTTTGACATAGGTCCCATGCACTAGTTTCCTTGTGGAGACGAGATTTGTTCTGATGGGTGCCTCAGGAAACCCCCTATGCTGGTATTGGAATAAAGGCTTGTAAGGAGACATGCCTGTAAACCAAAGCAATGGATCCGATTATGGCCTAGGGTCCTGTCTGGTTCAATTCTTATATGGGGACATCCATCTATGGTATGAGTGGAGGTAGATGCTCAGCTGGTGTCAGACCGCCCTAGTTTGTCCCGGGAGACCTAAACTATTGGGATGGCCTCTGAGACTTGGGAGGGTCCTCCTAATATGTACGATTTTAGACAATGGAATGGGCAGAATTACCATGCATGGGGTAAGCACAGTCCTAATGTGTGGCTCCAGAAGCCCCAGCCTGGAGGGTGTGCGGCCCAGGACTTTGAGGACAGAAGTCTGAAAACACAAACTCAGCTTAGGTTTGGGGATGTAGGTATGGCAGGCCCAATCTACGAACCATGAGAAGAACTCTTCAAGATATGAAGAAAGAGCGAGTCTGAGGCGCATGCTCAGGCTTTTGTCTCTGGATTTTGTATCAACGATGGCCGTGGAATGTGGGGGGCCTCATGGACCATGGATAAATCTTCCTCTCTGTGGATATGGTCTGGTCCCAATGGTTTTCCGTCAATCTGTGGGATGGGAGGTCACCTTTCAGGTTTGTTACCTCAGGTGTCCCAACCAAAGAGGAATTCCAAAGCAGAGACCTGGGAAAGAGTGAAGGGACAACCCAAACTATGGTTAAAAATTGGGGCCTAGGGGCATGGCAGGCCCAATATGCTGTCTCTTCCTCCAGCCACTGAGAGGCCTTACTTGAGGACTGGGCTCAGGCTGAGGGTCACAATGTGTGTTTGTGACCAATGTGGAACGCGAGCATGGGCGGGGCCTCATGGGCCACACTGGTTTCAACTACACTGAACTTTGGACAACATGCCAATCACAAGGTTTCTTGCCATGGGGAATGAGTTCTGATTTCTGCATCATTTTCAACCCTGGGCAGTGGTTGGAGAGAAGGTCTAGGTTCTGAAGGTTGAAAACCACAGTTGGGAAGAGATGACGACCTAAGGCTATGGCGGGTCTTTTGTGCTCATTGTGCGATCAGCAGCCAGGGTGTTGGTCAGGAGGTTCGGGCCTCAGGAAACCCCCTATGCTGGTATTGGAGTCCAGGCTTTTGAGGATACATGCCTGTAAACCAAAGCAACAGATCCGATTATGGCCTAGGGTCCTGTCTGGTTCAATCTTCTTCTCTCGGGCATCCATGTATGGTATGAGTGGAGGTAGACGCTCAGCTGGTGTCAGACTGCCCTTGTTTGTCCCGGGAGACCTACACTATTGGGATGGCCTCGGGGAATTGGAGGGTTCTCCTAATATGTACGATTTTGGACAATGGAATGGGCAGAATTCCCATGAATGGGGTAAGCAAAGTCCTAATGTGAGGCTCCAGGGGCCCCAGCCTGGAGGGTGTGTGGCCCTGGAATTTGAGGACAGAAGTCTGAAAACACAAACTCAGCTTAGGTTTGGGGACGTAGGTATGGCAGGCCCAATCTACAAACCATGAGAAGAAAACTTCAGGATATGAAGAAAGAGCGAGTCTGAGGCGCTTGCTCAGGCTTTGTTCTCTGGATTTTGTATCAACGATGACCGTGGAATGTGGGGAGGCCTCAAGGGTCATGGACGAATCTTCCTCTCTGTGGATATGGCCCGGTCCCAATGGTTTTTCGTCAATCTGTGGGATGGGAGGTCTCCTTTCAGGTTTGATACCTCAGGTGCCCCAAACAAAGAGGAATTCCAAAGCAGAGCCCTGGGGAAGAGTGAAGGGACTAGACAGTTGAGATCTTATGTCTCTGCGGGAGAAACCGGGGTGGTTGAGTTGAAATGGACTTTCTTGAGGATGGGGCCTAATGTGTGTTTGTGTCCATGAGCGCCTTGGAATGGAGGCTAGCCTGGAGGTTGTGTGGGTCCAGGCTGCGGGCACAGATGTCTGGAAACACAAACTCAGCTTATGAGTGGCGCCTAGGGTATGGCAGGCCGGATGTACAGCCCAAGAGGGAGCTCCTGGGCCTCTGAAACAAGGGCGAGTGGGAGGCGTTCCTTCAGACTTTTGTCTCTGGATGTTGTGTCCCGGATAGCCGTGGATTGGATGGGTGCCCTCAGGGACTATGAACGAGTATCCCTCTCTGGGTATTTGTCCCAGCTCCCAAGATTTGGGGTCACTTTGTGGGAAGGGTGGAGTCCTGTTGTCTGGCTCATGTGTCTCTCCAAGAAAGGGATTCGAGAGCAGAGCCCCCGGTACGGGCGGGGCGACTGGAAAGCTCAAACACTGGTGAGGATTGGGTGCATAGCGGCCTGGCAAGCCCCATATGTGGGCTCTTGGTCCAGGCCCTGACAGGCCTTTCTTTGACATGGGGCTCACGCTGAGGGTCACAGTGTGAATTTGTTCTGCTGCACTCACGGTTGGGCGTGGAATCAGGGGCCATGAAGGTTTCTCTCACCCTGAAGGTGTGACTCCATGCCAAGAGCAAGCTTTACAGCCATGGGGAAGGCGGAGTTCTGTTTTGTGCTTGCGATCCCAGCTGTTTGGAGAATTGATATACAGTCTAGGTTCAGATATTTGAAAACCAAGGTTAGGAAGAGGTGATGGCATAAGACCATGGCGTGTCCGAAGTGCTGGGTGTGTGGCCAGCTGTCTCCTTGTCTGTCTGGACGTGTGGCTTCAGGCTGTGTCAGATGGAGCATAAGTGCCCAGAGCAGCCTATCCAGTTCGGGTAACGTCGAGGTCGGAGCAGGTTGATCCTAATCTGGGTTTTCTGGAGAACCCCACAGGGAAACGTTGTTCTTACGTTGTGCAGACACTGGGCTGGGTTGTGGTTCTGGATTTTCTAGTCCGGAGGGCTTGTTTGCCAGGAGTGTGAGGAAGGAGTCTGAAAACACAAGCTAGCCTGAGGTTTGGGACCGAGGGCACAGCAGGCCCACTCTGCAGAGGCTGTATCGAGATCTCCTGCACTGAGGTCATGTCAACTATGAGACGTGTCTCAGGCTAGAGTTTTTGTCCTACAAGGACTCTTCCTTAAGGGTGTGGGGGCTTCATGACGCCAGGGAGGTTTGCCTACAATGGGATTTGTGAACTACTCCAAACCTCAAGGTTTCCTTCTGCACGACAGTCGAGTCCTATTGGATGGTTCCAGGAGGTCCCATATGGAAAGACTCGAGAGCAGGTGTCTAAGCATGGATGCCTGGGAACGCCACCTCATATTCCCACTCTTTAGTCAGGACAAGACAGGCTCAATCTGCAGGCTCCTGGGTGAGCTACCCAGAGGGGAGAGTTGAAATGGACTCTCCTGAAGATGAGTCCTACTGTGGGTTGGTGGCCTGGGAGACCTTGGAATGTGGAGGTGGCTCAGGGACTCTGCAGGATTCTCCAACCTGAGGTGTTTGACACGGCTCCAACAAGGGAGCTTCCCATGTGGAGTCGAGAGGAGTTCTGTTTAGTGCCTCAGGAAAGTCCCATATCCTGTTCTTCGAACCAAAGCCTCTTAAAAGTGACACCTGGACAACAAAGAAAGAGTTGAGATTAGGGCCTAAGGGCCTGGCCGGCTCAACCTTCTATCTCTGTTGAAATCTGTATGCATGCCTTCGTGGAGGTAGCTGCTCAGCTTGTGTCTGAATGCCCCTGTGTGTCCAGGGAGGCTACCAGTATTGGGATGTCCACGGGGGCCTTGAGATTTCTCATAATCTGGAGGTGTGTGGCCAAAGGAATGGACACAGTTACCAAGGAGAGAGCAGGCACGGACTTGTGGTATGGCTCCAGAGGACCCAGCCTAGAGGCTGTGTTTGCCCGGACTTTGGGGACAGATGTCTGAAAAAGCAAACTTGGCTCAGCTAGGGGCCAAGGTAATGGGAGGCCTGATCTCCAGTCCGTGATGGGAGATCCTCTGGATATCAAAGGAGGGCAAGTGGGAGGCAGTCGCTCAGGCTTTTGTCTCTGGGTGCTGCCTTCACAGTGGCCGTTCAGGGTAGGGGTTGCTTCAGGGGCCGAGGAAGAGCCTTCCTCTCGGGGGATTGTCCAAGCTCCCAAGTGTTTGGGTTCATTCTGTGGGAAGGGAAGAGTACTGTTTTCTGCCACAGGGGACCCCCCAGGAAAGGGACTCTAGAGCACAGCAGTGGCCTCCCTCAACTGGAATACACACCATCTCGTTAGTCCTGGGTGCCTAGGGGCATGGCAAGCCACATATGCGGGATCTTGGTCCAGTCACTGAGTGGCGTTACTTGAATAAGGTACTCACGCTGAGGGTCACCATGTGTGTTTGTGCCCTAGGCGGCCCTTACGCATGGGCGTGGCCTCATGGGTCATGCCGTTTTCTCCTACACTGAAGGTTTGACTCACTGCCAGTAGCAAGGTTTCTTGCCATGGGGAAGGAGGGGTTCTGTCTTGTGCATCAGGTTCCCCCCTGTGCAGCGATTGGAGATAAGGTCCAGGTTCCGATGACTGAAAACCCAGGTTGGGAATGGATGGTGGCCTAAGGCAGTGGCGGCTCCAATGTGCTTGGTGTGTAGCCAGCTGTGTCATGAGGCCAAGGAAGTTTTCCCACACTGAGTTTGGAGACCTTGGAATGTGCTGGTTGTTCAGTGGCCCTGCGGAACTCTCCTACCTGAAGGGTTTGATACATCCCCTGTAAGAAAGCTCCCCATGTGGAGATAAGAGAGGTTTCGTTTGGTGCCTCAGAAAAGCCCCTAGTGCTGGTCTACGAGAACAATCCTCTGAGGACAGACACATGGAAACCAAAGCTAAGGTTCATATTAGGGCCTGGGGGCCTGTCCATTTCAACCTTCTGTCTCTGGGGACAATGTCTGAGAGTCTAAGTGGAGATAGTTGCACCGCTGGTGTCAGAGAGCCCCTCTTAGTCCAGGGTGGCCTACACTATTGATGGCCTCAGGGGCCTTGGGGCTTTTCCCTAACCTGTAGGGTTGTTGTCAATGGATTGGGCACACTTTCCTTGGAGAGGGCAGGCACAATCGTTCGCTGTGGCTACAGAGGCCCTAGCCTGGAGGTTGTGTGGGTCCAGGCTGTGGACACAGAAGTCTTAAAACACAAACACAGCTCATGAGTGGCGCCTAGGGTATGGCAGGCCGGATGTACAGCCCGAGAGGGAGCTCCTGGGCCTCTGAAACAAGGGCGAGTGGGAGGCGTTCCTTCAGGCTTTTGTCTCTGGATGTTGTGTCCGGGATAGCTGTGGATAGGAGGGGTGGCCTCAGGGACTTTGGACGAGTATCTCTCTCTGGGGATTTGTCCCAGGTCCCAAGAGTTTGGGGTCATTTTGTTGAAAGGGTGGAGTCATGTTGTCTGGCTCATGTGTCTCTTCAAGAAAGGGATTCCAGATCAGAGCCCCAGGTACGGGCTGGGCGACTGGTAAAATCAATCACTGGTGAGGATTGGGTGCATAGTTGCTTGGCAAGTCAATATGCGGGCTCTTGGTCCAGGCCCTGACAGGCCTTTCTTTGACATGGGGGTTATGCTGAGGGTCACTGTTTGAATTTGTGCCCAAGCAGCACTCACGTTTGGGCGTGGCATCAGAGGCCATGAAGGTTTCTCCCACCCTGAAGGTGTGACTCCATGCCAAGAGCAAGCTGTACAGCCATGGGGAAGGAAGAGTTCTGTTTTTTGCTTGCGATACCCAGCTGTATGGAGAATTGATATAATGTCTAGGTTCAGATATCTGAAAACCAAGGTTAGGAAGAAGTGACGGGATAAGACCATGGCGTGTCCGAAGTGCGCGGTGTGCGGACAGCTGTCTCCTTGTCTGTCTGGACGTCTGGCTTCAGGCTGTGTCAGACAGAGCATGAGTGCCCAGTGCAGCCTATCCAGTTCGGGTACCGTCGAGGCCCGAGCAGGTTGATCCTCATCTGGGTTTTATGGAGAGCCAAACAGGGAAACGTTTTTCTTCCATTGGGCAGACACTGGGCTGGGTTGTGGTTCTGGAGTTCCTAGTCCGGAGGGCTTGTTTGCCAGGAGTGTGAGGAAGGAAGTCTGAAAACACAAGCTAGCGTGAGGTTTGTGACCGAAGGCATGGCAGGCCCACTCTGCAGAGGCTGAATCGAGATCTCCTGCTCTGAGGTCATGTCAACTATGAGACGAGCCTAAGGCTAGAATTTTTGTCCAGCATGGCCTCTTCCTGAAGGGTGTGGGGGCTTCATGAGGCCATGGAGGTTTGCCTACGATGAGATTTGTGAACTACTCCAAACCTCAATGTTTCCTTCTGCACGACTGTCGAGTCCTATTGGATGGTTCCAGGAGACCCCATACGGAAAGACTCGAGAGCAGGTGTCTAAGCATGGATGCCTGGGAACGCCACCTCATATTCCCACTCTTTAGTCAGGACAAGGCTGGCTCATACTGTGGCCTCCTGGGTGAGGTACCCAGAGGGGAGAGTTGAAATGGACTCTACTGAAGATGAGTCCTACTGTGGCTTGGTGGCCTGGGAGACCTTGGAATGTGGAGGTGGCTCAGGGACTCTGCAGAATTCTCCAACGTGAGGTGTCTGACACGGCTCCAACAAGGAAGCTTCCCATGTGGAGACGAGAGGAGTTCTGTTCAGTGCCTCAGGAAAGCCCCATATCCTGTTCTTCGAACCAAAGCCTCTGAGGAGTGACACCTGGAAACCAAAGCAATAGTTGAGATTATGGCCTAAGGGCCTGTCCGGCTCTACCTTCTATCTCTGTTGACATTGTGTGCATGCCTTCGTGGAGGTAGCTGCTCAGCTTGTGTCCAAATGCCCTTGTGTGTCCAGGGAGGCTCCCAGTAGTGGGATGTACTTGAGGTTTCTCATATTCTGGAGGTGTGTGGCCAAAGAAATGGACACAGTTTTCCAGGAGAGAGCAGGCACGGTCCTGTGGTATGGCTCCAGAGGACCCAGCCTAGAGGCTGTGTTTGCCAGGGCTGTGGGGACAGATGTCTGAAAAAGCAAACTTTACTCAGTTAGGGGCCAAGGTAATGGCAGGCCTGATCTCCAGTCCGTGAGGGGAGATCCTCTGGATATCAAAGGAGGGCAAGTGGGACGCAGTCGCTCAGGATTTGTCTCTGGGTGTTGCGTTCACAGTGGCCGTTCAGGGTAGGGGTTGCTTCAGGGGCCGAGGAAGAGCCTTCCTCTCGGGGGATTGTCCAAGCTCCCAAGTGTTTGGGTTCATTCTGTGGGAAGGGAAGAGTACTGTATTCTGCCACAGGGGACCCCCCAGGAGAGGGACTCTGGATCACAGCATTGGCTTCCCTTAACTGGAATACACACCATCTAGTTAGTCCTGGGTGCCTATGGGCATGGCAGGCCACATATGCGGGCTCTTGGTCCAGTCACTGAGTGGCGTTACTTGAATAAGGTACTCACGCTGAGGGTTACAAGGTGTTTTTGTGCCCAAGCTGGCCCTCACGCATGGGCGTGGCCTCATGGGCCATGCCGTTTTCTCCTACACTGAAGGTTTGACTCACTGCCAGCAGCAAGGTTTCTTGCCATGGGAAAGGAAGGGTTCTGACTTGCGCATCCGGTTACCCCTGTGCAGGGATTGAAGATAAGGTCTATGTTCCGATGACTGAAAACCCAGGTTGGGAATGGATGGTGGCCTAAGGCAGTGGCGGGTCCAATGTGCTGGGGGTGCAGCCAGATGTGTCGGTGTCTGTAGGAAGTTCTGGGCTCAGGCTATTTGCGACAGACCATCAGTGTTTAAGGTAGCCTATGCAATTGGGGTGTTGCCGACGGCCAAGCTGTTTGGTCCCCATTTGGGGTTCTGGGCAGCACCATAGACAATGTTTTTCTCCTGGGAGGCAGTCAGAGTGCTTCATTGTGGCCCCAGAATTCCCAGGAGGGTGGGTTAGTGGGCCCGGAATGTGAGGACAGAAGTCTGAAAACACAAGCTTGGGTGTGGATTGGAGCCAAGGGCAGAGCAGGCCCACTCTGCAGAGGCTGAATCCAAATCTCCTGCATCTGAAGTCAGGCTGAGGATCAGACGTTGGCTGAGGCTGGCGTATGTGTCCATGATGGCACCTTCATGAAGCGGGGGCCTCATGAGGCCAAGGAACTTTTCCCACGCTGAGTTTGGAGGTTACCCCAACCACAAGGTTTCCTTCTGCGGGACATTTGAGTCCTGTTGCATGGCTCCAGAACATAGGATACAGAAGGACTGGAGACCAGGGTTCGAAGGATGGATCCCTGTACAGCATGCCTCGCATTCCCATTAGCCATTAGCCACAAGATTTGTTTGATCTGCTGCCTCTGGGGCACGCTACCCAGGGGGCTGAGTTGAAATGGCCTCTCCTGAGGATGCGTCGTAATGTGCGTTTGAGTCCATGGAGACCTTGGAATGTGCTGGTTGTTCAGGGGCCCTGCGGAACACTCCTACCTGAAGGGTTTGATACGTCCCCAGTAAGAAAGCTCCCCATGTGGAGACGAGAGAGGTTTGGTTTGGAGCCTCAGAAAAGCCCCGTGTGCTGGTCTACGAAAACAGTCCTCTGAGGACGGACACATGGAAACCAAAGCTAAGGTTCAGATTAGGGCCTGGGAGCCTGTCCATTTCAACCTTCTGTCTCTGGGGACACTGGCTGAGAGTCTAAGTGGAGATAAATGCTCCGCTGGTGTCAGAGAGCCCTTCTTAGTCCAGGGTGGCCTACACTATTGATGGCCTCAGGGGCCTTGGAGCTTTTCCCTAAACTGTAGGGTTGTAGTCAATGGATTGGCCACAATTTCCTTGGAGAGGGCAGGCACAATCTTTCGCTGTGGCTCCAGAGGCCCTAGCCTGGAGGTTGTGTGGGTCCAGGCTGTGGGCACAGAAGTCTGAAAACACAAACTCAGCTTATGCGTGGCGCCTAGTGTATGGCAGGCCGGATGTACAGCCCGAGAGGGAGCTCCTGGGCCTCTGAAACAAGGGCGAGTGGGAGGCGTTCCTTCAGGCTTTTGTCTCTGGATGTTGTGTCCGGGATAGCCATGGATAGGAGGGGTGGCCTCAGGGACTGTGGACGAGTATCTCTCTCTGGGGATTTGTCCCAGCTCCCAAGAGTTTGGGGTCATTTTGTGGTAAGGGTGGAGTCGTGTTTTCTGGCTCACGTGTCTCTCCAAGAAAGGGATTCCAGAGCAGAGCCCCAGGTACGGGCGGGGCGACTGGAAAACTCAAACACTGGTGAGGATTGGGTGCATCGGGGCTTGGCAAGCCCCATATGTGGGCTCTTGGTCCAGGCCCTGACAGGCCTTTCTTTGACATGGGGCTCATGCTGAGGGTCACAGTGTGAATTTGTGTCCAAGCAGCACTCAAGTTTGGGCGTGGCATCAGGGGCCATAAAGGTTTCTCCCACCTTGAAATTGTGACTCCATGCCAAGAGCAACCTTTACAGCCATGGAGAAGGAGAGGTTCTGTTTTGTGCCTGCGATACCCAGTTGTGTGGAGAATTGATATAATGTCTAGGTTCAGATATTGAAAGCCAAGGTTAGGAAGAATTGACGGCATAAGACCATGGTGTGTCCGAAGTTCTGGGTGTGTGGACAGCTGTCTCCTTGTCTGTCTGGACGTCTGGCTTCAGGCTGTGTCAGACAGAGCATGAGTGCCCAGAGCAGCCGATCCAGTTAAGGGACCGTCGAGGCCCGAGCAGGTTGATCCTCATCTGGGTTTTCTGGAGAGCCGCATAGGGAAACGTTTTTCTTCCGTTGGGCAGACACTGGGCTGGGTTGTGGTTCTGGAGTTCCAAGTCCGGAGGGCTTGTTTGCCAGGAGTGTGAGGAAGGAAGTCTGAAAACACAAGCTAGCCTGAGGTTTGGGACCGAGGGCATGGCAGGCCCACACTGCAGAGGCTGAATCGAAATCTCCTGCTCTGAGGTCATGTCAAGTATGATACGTGCCTCAGCCTAGAGTTTTTGTCCAGCATGGCCTCTTCCTGAAGGGTGTGGGGTCTTCATGAGGCCAGGGAGGATTGCCTACGATGGGATTTGTGAACTACTCCAAACCTCAATGTTTCCTTCTGCACGACTGTCGAGTCCTATTGGATGGTTCCAGGAGGCCCCATACGGAAAGACTCAAGAGCAGGTGTCTAAGCATGGATGCCTGGGAACGCCACCTCATATTCCCACTCTTTAGTCAGGACAAGGCTGGCTCAATCTGTGGCCTCCTGGGTGAGCTACCCAGAGGGCAGAGTTGAAATGGACTCTCCTGAAGATGAGTCCTACTGTGGCTTGGTGGCCTGGGAGACCTTGGAATGTGGAGGTGGCTCAGGGACTCTGCAGGATTCTCCAACCTGAGGTGTTTGACACGGCTCCAACAAGGAAGCTTCCCATGTGGAGACGAGAGGAGTTCTGTTCAGCGCCTCAGGAAAGCCCCATATCCTGTTCTTTGAACCAAAGCCTCTGAGGAGTGACTCCTGGAAACCAAAGCAAGAGTTGAGATTAGGGCCTAAGGGCCTGTCCGGCTCAACCTTCTATCTCTGTTGACATCTGTATGCATGCCTTCGTGGAGGTAGCTGCTCAGCTTGTGTCTGAATGCCCCTGTGTGTCCAGGGCGGCTCCCAGTAGTGGGATGTCCTCGGGGGCCTTGAGGTTTCTCATATTCTGAAGGTGTGTGGCCAAAGGAATGGACAGAGTTTTCCAGGAGAGAGCAGGCACGGTCCTGTGGTATGGCTCCAGAGGACCCATCCTAGAGGCTGTGTTTGCCAGGGCTGTGGGGACAGATGTCTGAAAAAGCAAACTTGGCTCAGGTAGGGGCCAAGGTAATGGCAGGCCTGATCTCCAGTCCGTGAGGGGAGATCCTCTGGATATCAAAGGAGGGCAAGTGGGAGGCAGTTGCTCAGGGTTTTGTCTCTGGGTGTTACGTTCACAGTGGCCGTTCAGGGTAGGGGTTGCTTCAGGGGCCGAGGAAAGCCTTCCTCTCGGGGGATTGTCCAAGCTCCCAAATGTTTTGGTTCATTTGTGGGAAGGGAAGAGTACTGTTTTCTGCCACAGTTGACCCCCCAAGAGAGGGACTCTAGAGCTAAGCAATGGGATCCCTCAATTGAAATACACACCATCTAGTTAGTCCTGGGTCCCTATGTGCATGGCAAGCCACATATGCAGGCTCTTGGTCCAGTCACTGAGAGGCGTTACTTGAATAAGGAACTCTCGCTGAGGGTTACAATGTGTGTTGGTGCCCAAGGCGGCGCTCACGCATGGTCGTGGCCTCATGGGCATTGCCGTTTTCTCCTACACTGAAGGTTTGACTCACTGCCAGCAGCAAGGTTTCTTGCCATGGGGAAGGAGGGGTTCTGACTTGTGCATCAGGTTCCCCCCTGTGCAGGGATTGGAGATAAGGTCTAGGTTCCGATGACTGAAAACCCAAGTTGGGAATGGATGGTGGCCTAAGGCAGTGGCGGGTCCAATGTGCTGGGTGTGCAGCCAGCTGTGTCGGTGTCTGTTGGAAGGTCTGGGCTCAGGCTATTTTCGAAAGAGCATCAGTGTTTAAGGTAGCCTATGCAATTTGGGTGTTGACGAGGGCCAAACTGTTTGATCCTCATTTGGGGTTTCTGGGCAGCACCATAGACAATGTTTTTCTCCTGGGTGGCAGGCAGAGTGCTTCATTGTGGCCCCAGAATTCCCAGTAGGGAGGGTTTGTGGGACAGGAGTGTGAGGACAGATGTCTGAAAACACAAGCTAGGGTGAGGATTGGAGCCAAGGGTAGAGCAGGCCCACTCTGCAGAGGCTGAATCAAAATCTCCTGCATCTGAAGTCAGGCTGAGGATCAGATGTTGGCTGAGGCTGGCGTATGTGTCTATGATGGCACCTTCATGAAGCAGGGGCCTAATGAGGCCAAGGAAGTTTTCCCACGCTGAGTTTGGAGGTTGCCCCAAACCACAATGTTTCCTTCTGCGGGACATTCGAGTCCTGCTGCATGGCTCCAGGACATACCATACGGAAGGACTGGAGAGCAGGGTTCGAAGGATGGATCCCTGTACTGCAGGCATATTTCCTATTGGCCATTAGCCACAAGGTATGTTTTATCTGCTGCCTCTGGGGCACGCTACCCATGGGGCTGAGTTGAAATGGCCTCTCCTGAGGATGCATCATAATGTGCGTTTGGGTCCATGGAGACCTTGGAATGTGCTGGTTGTTCAGGGGCCCTGCGGAACTCTCCTACCTGAAGGGTTTGATACATCCCCAGTAAGAAAGCTCCCCATGTGGAGACGAGAGAGTTTTGGTTTGGTGCCTCAGAAAAGCCCTGTGTGCTGGTCTACGAAAACAGTCCTTGAGGTCGGACAAATGGAAACCAAATCTAAGGTTCAGATTAGGGCCTTGGGGCCTGTCCATTTCAACCTTCTGTCTCTGGAGACACTGGCTGAGAGTCTAAGTGGAGATAGTTGCTCCGCTGGTGTCAGAGAGCCCATCTTAGTCCAGGGTGGCCTACACTATTGATGGCCTGAGTGGCCTTGGAGCTTTTCCCTAACCTGTAGGGATGTGGTCAATGGATTGGGCACACTTTCCTTGGAGAGGGCAGGCACAATCTTTCGCTGTGGCTCCAGAGGCCCTAGCCTGGAGGTTGTGTGGGTCCAGGTTGTGGGCGCAGGAGTCTGAAAACACAAACTCAGCTTATGAGTGGCGCCTAGGGTATGGCAGGCGGATGTACTGCCCGAGAGGGAGCTCCTGGGCTTCTGAAACAAGGGCGAGTGGGAGGCGTTCCTTCAGGCTTTTGTCTCTGGATGTTGTGTCCAGGATAGCCGTGGATTGGAAAGGTGGCCTCAGGGACTATGGACGAGTATCCCTCTCTGGGTATTTGTCCCAGATCCCCAGAGTTTGGGGTCATTTTGTGGGAAGGGTGGAGTCGTGTTTTCTGGCTCATGTGTCTCTCCAAGAAAGGGATTCCATAGGAGAGCCCCAGGTACGGGCGGGGTGACCGGAAAACTCAAACACTGGTGAGAATTGGGTGTATGGGGGCTTGGAAAGCAAGCATGAGCGGGGCCTCATGGGCCACACTGGTTTCAACTACACTGAACGTTGGACAACATGCCAACCACAAGGTTTCTTGCACTGGGGAAGGAATTCTGATTTCTGCATTACGTTCAGGCCTGGGCAGTGAATAGAGATAAGGTCTAGGTTCTGAAGCCTGAAAACCGAGGTGGAAAGAGATGACGTCCAAAGGTCATGGCGGCTCGATGTGCTCAGTGTGCGGCCAGCTGTCTTGGTGGGGCCAGGAGGTCTAGGCTCAGGCTGTGTCAGAAAGGGCATTAGTGCCCTGGTCAGCCTATGTATTTGGGGTACAGCCAAGGTAGGTGCAGGTTGATCCTCACTTGGGGTTACTGGGTAGCCCCAGAGGGCAATGATTTTCTTCTGGAGGGCAGGCAGAGTGCTGCTTTGTAGTTCTGGATTGCCAAATTGGAGGGCTTCTGGGTCAGTAGTCTGAGGACAGAGTCTGAGAACACAAGCTAGGCTTAGGTTTCTGGGTGAGGACATGGCAGGCACAATCTACAGACCTGAATCGAGATCTCGTGCATCTGAAGTCAGGGCGAGGATCAGACGATCGCTCAGGTTGGAGTTTCTGACACTGATAGGCTCTTCATGAAGGGGGGCATCACGAGGCCAAAGGGGTTTTCCCACAATGGGAATTGTGAGAAGCTCCAAACTGCAAAGTGTCTTCTGCAGGACAATTGAGACCTGTTGTTGGCTCCAGGCTAATGATTCTGAGCAGAGTTCTAAGGATGGATGGCTGGGTAGCCCACCTCGCATTCCAATTGTCTCCTAGCAACAAGACAGTTTAGTTCTGCTGGATCTAGGGGAGAAACCGAGGAGGCTGAGTTTAAAATGACTCTCCTGTGGAAGGGTCCTAATGTGCTTTTGTGTCTATGGAGACCTTGGAATGAAGCGGTGGCACTGGGGCCCTGAAGGGTTCTCCTAAACAGAGCCTTTGAAAACAGCTCCAACGTGCAAGTTTCCCATGTGTAGATGAGAGGTTTTCTGATGGGTGAGTCAAGAAACAGCCATTGCTGGTTTTGAAATCCAGGCCTCTGAGGAGAGATGCCTGGAAACCAAAGCAATGGATATGATTAGTGATTAGGGGCCTGTTCTTTCCTTTTTACATGGGGACATCTGTCTATGGGTCTGAGTACAGGTAGGTGCTCAGATGGGCTCAGATTCCCCCGGTTTTACCTGGGAAGCCACCACTAATGAGATGGATCAAGGACTTTGGAGGTTTATCCTATTAGAAGGGATGTGGCCATTGGAATGGGCACACACAATTCCCTTGGAGAGAGCAAGTACAGTCCTCAGGTTTGGCTCCAGGGGCCTGAGCCTGTAGGTTGTGTAGGCCAGGGCTGTTTGGACAGTTGTCTGAAAACACAAACTTGGCTTATGTTTCAGGTCATAGGTATGGCAGGACTTATCTACACCATGAGGAGAACTTTTCGGGATTTAAGAAAATGGCGAGTGTGAGGCGTTTGCTCAAGTTTTTGTCTCTGGATATCGTGTCACTCATGGTCGTGAAATTTCTGGGTGACTTCATGGGAAATGGACAAGTCTTACTCCCTGGTGCTTTGGCCCAGTCCAAAGCGTTTGGGGTCACTGTGTGGGATGGAAGAAGTCCGTTTTTTTTTTTTTTGATGTTGTTTTCTTTTTAACCTTAGGTGTCCCACCAAATGAGGGATTCCAGAGTAGAGCCCTGTGGGGGTGGTGATTGACAATCAGAAATCTGGTTAAAAATTGAGGCCTAGGGACATATCAAGCCCATTATGACATCTAATGGTCCAGTCACTGAGAGGACTTAGTAGAGGACAGGACACATGCTGAGGGTCACAATGCGTGTTTATACCCTTGTCGCATTCAATAATGGGCAGGGCCTCAGGGTGAATGCTGGTTTCTCCTACACTGAACGTTGGACAACGTGCCAACCACAAGGTTTCTTACCATGGGTAAGGAGGTGTTCTGATTTCTGCATCACACTCACCCCTGGGCAGTGATTGGATATAATGTCTCGGTTCTGAGGCCTGAAAACAGAGGTAGGGAAGAGATGATGACCTAAGGCCATGGCGGGTCTTATGTGCTCAGTGTGCGGTCTGCTATCCGGGTGTTGGTCAGGAGGTCCGGGCTCAGGTTGTGTCCGACAGTGCATTAGTGCACAGGTTAGACTATATAATTTGGGTGAAGTCGAGTGCTGTGGAGGTTTATCCTCATTGATGGTGCCTGGGAAGCTCATGAGGCAATAATTTTTTTCTAGAGGGCAGGCAGAGTGCTGATTTGTGGGTCCGGAATTGCCAAACATGAGGGCTTCGGGGCCAGGAGTTGAGGACGGAAGTCTGAGAAGAAAAGCTAGACTTGGGTATCAGGGCGAGGGCACGGCAGGTACCCCCTGCAGATCTGAACCAATAATCATGCATCTGAAGTCAGGGCGAGGATCAGACGTTGGCTCAGGTTGGAGTTTCCGTGCATGACGGCCGCTTCATGAAGGGAGCGGAATCTCGAGGCCATTGAGTTTTTCCCACGTTGGGAGTTGTGGGATGCCCCCTTCAATGATTCCTTCTGCGGGACAATTGAGACCTGTTGGACAGCTCCAGGACATCCCATATGGAATGATTCCAGAGCACCGTTCGCGGATGAATGCCTGGGAAGCCCACCTCGCATTCCAATTGTCTCCTAGCAACAAGACAGTTTAGATCTGATGGCTCTGCGGGAGCAACCGGGGTGGCAGAGTTGAAATGGACTTTCCTGAGGATGGGTCCTAATGTGTTTTTGTGTCCATGAGAGCCTTGGAATGGGGCGGTGGCACCGGGACCCAGTAGTACTCTCCTATGCTTTGGACATGGCTCCCATGCACAGGTTTCCTTGTGGAGACGAGATGAGTTCTGATGGGTGGCTCAGCAAAACCCCTATGCTCGTATTGGAATCAGGCTTTTGAGGAGACATGTCTGTAAACCAAGGCAATGGATCCTATTATGGCCTAGGGTCCTGTCTGGTTCAATCTTCTCCTCTGGGGACATCCATTTATGGTATGAGTGGAGGTAGATTATCAGCTGGTGTCAGACAGCCCTTGTTTGTTCCGGGCGACCTACACGATTGGGATGGCCTCAGGGACTTTGGAGGTTTCTCCTAATTTGTACGATTTTGGACAATAGAATGGGCAGAATTCCCATGGATTGGTAGGCTCAGTCCTAATGTGTGGCTCCAGGGGCCCAAGCCTGGAGGGTGTGTGGCCCTGGACTTTGAGGACAGAAGTCTGAAAACACAAACTCAGCTTAGGTTTGGGGACGTAGGTATGGCAGGCCCGATCTACAAACCATGAGAAGAACTCTTCAGGTTATGAAGAAAGTGCGAGTCTGAGGCGCTTGCTCAGGTTTTTGTCTCTGGATTTTGTATCAGCGATGGCACAATCTACAGACCTGAATTGAGATCTCGTGCATCTGAAGTCACGGCACAGATCAGACAATCGCTCAAGTTGGTGTTTCTGTCCCTGATGGACCTTTCACGAAGGGTGGCATCACGAGGCCAAAGGGGTTTTCCCACGATGGGATTTGTGAGAAGATCCAAACTGCAAAGTGTCTTCTGCAGGACAATTGAGACCTGTTGTTTGGCTCCAGGCCAATGATTCTGAGCAGGTTTCTAAGGATGCATGGCTGGGTAGCCCACCTCGCATTCCAATTGTCTGTTGACACAAGACAGGTTAGATCTGCTGGATCTGGGGGAGCAACCGAGGAGGCTGAGTTGAAATGGACTCTCCTATGGATGGGTCCTAATGTGCTTTTGTGTCGATGGAGACCTTGGAATGAAGCGGTGGCACTGGGGCCCTGAAGTGTTCTCCTAAACAGAGGCTTTGACACAGCTCCAACGTGCAAGTTTCCCATGGGTAGATGAGATGTTTTGTGATGGGTGAGTCAAGAAACAGCCATATGCTGGTTTTGAAATCCAGGCCTCTGAGGAGAGATGCCTGGAAACTAAAGCAATGGATATGATTAGTGCCTAGGGGCCTGTTCTTTCCTTTTTACCTCTGGGGACATCTGTCTATGGGTCTGAGTACAGGTAGGTGCTCAGATGGGCTCAGATTGCCCCTGTTTTACCTGGGAAGCCACCACTAATGAGATGGATCAGGGACTTTGGAGGTTTATCCTTTTAGAAGGGATGTGGCCATTGGAATGGGCACACACAATTCCCTTGGAGAGGGCAAGTACAGTCCTCAGGTTTGGCTCCAGGGGCCTGAGCCTGTAGGTTGTGTAGGCCAGGGCTGTTTGGACAGTTGTCTGAAAACACAAACTTGGCTTATGTTTCAGGTCATAGGTTGGCAGGACTTATCTACAGACCATGAGGAGAATTTTCGGGATTTGAGAAAAGTGCGAGTGTGAGGCTCTTGCTCCAGTTTTTGTCTCTGGATATCGTGTCACTCATGGTCGTGAAATTTCTGGGTGACTTCATGGGAAATGGACGAGTCTTACTCCCTGGTGGTTTGGCCCAGTCCAAAGCTTTTGGGGTCACTCTGTGTGATGGAAGAAGTCCGTTTTTTTTTTTTTTTTGATGTTGTTTTCTTTTTAACCTCAGGTGTCCCACCAAATGAGGGATTCCAGAGTAGAGCCCTGGGGGGGTGGTGATTGGACAATCCGAAATCTGGTTAAAAATTGAGGCCTAGGGACATATCAAGCCCATTATGACATCTAATGGTCCAGTCACTGAGAGGACTTACTAGAGGACAGGACTCATGTTGAGAGTCACAATGCATGTTTATGCCCTTGTCGCACTCAAGAATGGGCGGGGCCTCGAGGTGAATGCTGGTTTCTCCTACACTGAACGTTGGACAACGTGCCAACCACAAGGTTTCTTACCATGGGTAAGGGGGTGTTCTGATTTTTGCATCACACTCACCCCTGGGCAGTGATTGGAGATAAAGTCTCTGTTCTGAGGCCTGAAAACTGAGGTAGGGAAAAGATGATGACCTAAGGCCATGGCCGGTCTTATGTGCTCAGTGTGCGGTCTGCTATCCGGGTGTTGGTCAGGAGGTCCGGGCTCAGGTTGTGTCCGACAGTGCATTAGTGCCCAGGTTAGACTGTATAATTTGGGTGAAGTCGAGTGCTGTGGAGGTTTATCCTCATTGAAGGTGCCTGGGCAGCTCATGAGGCAATAATTTTTTTCTAGAGGGCAGGCAGAGTGCTGCATTGTGGGTCCGGAATTGCCAAACTTGAGGGCTTCGGGGTCAGGAGTGTAAGGACGGAAGTCTGAGAAGACAAGCTAGACTTGGGTTTCAGGGCGAGGGCACGGCAGGTACCCCCTGCAGATCTGAACCAATACTCATGCATCTGAAGTCAGGGCGATGATCAGACGTTGGCTCAGGTTGGAATTTCCGTGCATGACGGCCGCTTCATGAAGGGAGCGGAATCTCGAGGCCATTGAGTTTTTCCCACGTTGGGAGTTGTGGGATGTCCCCTACAAGGATTCCTTCTGCGGGACAATTGAGACCTGTTGGACAGCTCCAGGATATTCCATATGGAATGACTCCAGAGCACCGTTCGAGGATGGATGCCTGGGAGGCCAGCCTCGCATTCCAATTGTCTCCTAGCAACAAGACAGTTTAGATCTGATGGTTCTGCGGGAGCAACCGGGGTGGCTGAGTTGAAATGGACTTTCCTGAGGATGGGTCCTAATGTGTTTTTGTGTCCATGAGGGCCTTGGAATGGGGCGGTGGCACCGGGACCCTGAAGTACTCTCCTATGCTTTGGACATGGCTCCCATGCACAGGTTTCCTTGTGGAGACGAGATGAGTTCTGCTGGGTGCCTCAGCAAAACCCCTATGCTCGTATTGGAATCAAGCTTTTGAGGAGACATGTCTGTAAACCAAGACAATGGATCCTATTATGGCCTAGGGTCCTGTCTGGTTCAATCTTCTCCTCTGGGGTCATCCAATTATGGTATGAGTGGAGGTAGATTATCAGCTGGTGTCAGACAACCCTTGTTTGTTCCGGGCGACTTACACTATTGGGATGGCCTCAGGGACTTTGGAGGTTTCTCCTAATTTGTACGATTTTGGACAATGGAATGGGCAGAATTCCCATGGATTGGTAGGCACAGTCCTAATGTGTGGCTCCGGGGGCCCCAGCCTGGAGGGTGTGTGGCCCAGGACTTTGAGGACAGAAGTCTGAAAACACAAACTCAGCTTAGGTTTGGGGACATAGGTATGGCAGGCCCGATCTACAGACCATGAGAAGAACTCTTCAGGATATGAAGAAAGTGCGAGTCTGAGGCGCTTGCTCAGGTTTTTGTCTCTGGATTTTGTATCAGCGATGGCACAATCTACAGACCTGAATCGAGATCTCGTGCATCTGAAGTCACGGAGCAGATCAGACGATCGCTCAAGTTGGTTTTTCTGTCCCTCATGGACCCTTCACGAAGGGGGGGCATCACGAGGCCAAAGGGGTTTTCCCACAATGGGATTTGTGAGAAGATCCAAACTGCAAAGTGTCTTCTGCAGGACAATTGAGACCTGTTGTTTGGCTCCAGGCCAATGATTCTGAGCAGGTTTCTAAGGATGCATGGCTGGGTAGCCCACCTCGCATTCCAATTGTCTGTTGACACAAGACAGGTTAGATCTGCTGGATCTGGGGGAGCAACCGAGGAGGCTGAGTTGAAATGGACTCTCCTATGGATGGGTCCTAATGTGCTTTTGTGTCGATGGAGACCTTGGAATGAAGCGGTGGCACTGGGGCCCTGAAGTGTTCTCCTAAACAGAGGCTTTGACACAGCTCCAACGTGCAAGTTTCCCATGGGTAGATGAGATGTTTTGTGATGGGTGAGTCAAGAAACAGCCATATGCTGGTTTTGAAATCCAGGCCTCTGAGGAGAGTGCCTGGAAACTAAAGCAATGGATATGATTAGTGCCTAGGGGCCTGTTCTTTCCTTTTTACCTCTGGGGACATCTGTCTATGGGTCTGAGTACAGGTAGGTGCTCAGATGGGCTCAGATTGCCCCTGTTTTACCTGGGAAGCCACCACTAATGAGATGGATCAGGGACTTTGGAGGTTTATCCTTTTAGAAGGGATGTGGCCATTGGAATGGGCACACACAATTCCCTTGGAGAGGGCAAGTACAGTCCTCAGGTTTGGCTCCAGGGGCCTGAGCCTGTAGGTTGTGTAGGCCAGGGCTGTTTGGACAGTTGTCTGAAAACACAAACTTGGCTTATGTTTCAGGTCATAGGTTGGCAGGACTTATCTACAGACCATGAGGAGAATTTTCGGGATTTGAGAAAAGTGCGAGTGTGAGGCTCTTGCTCCAGTTTTTGTCTCTGGATATCGTGTCACTCATGGTCGTGAAATTTCTGGGTGACTTCATGGGAAATGGACGAGTCTTACTCCCTGGTGGTTTGGCCCAGTCCAAAGCTTTTGGGGTCACTCTGTGTGATGGAAGAAGTCCGTTTTTTTTTTTTTTTGATGTTGTTTTCTTTTTAACCTCAGGTGTCCCACCAAATGAGGGATTCCAGAGTAGAGCCCTGGGGGGGTGGTGATTGGACAATCCGAAATCTGGTTAAAAATTGAGGCCTAGGGACATATCAAGCCCATTATGACATCTAATGGTCCAGTCACTGAGAGGACTTACTAGAGGACAGGACTCATGTTGAGAGTCACAATGCATGTTTATGCCCTTGTCGCACTCAAGAATGGGCGGGGCCTCGAGGTGAATGCTGGTTTCTCCTACACTGAACGTTGGACAACGTGCCAACCACAAGGTTTCTTACCATGGGTAAGGGGGTGTTCTGATTTTTGCATCACACTCACCCCTGGGCAGTGATTGGAGATAAAGTCTCTGTTCTGAGGCCTGAAAACTGAGGTAGGGAAAAGATGATGACCTAAGGCCATGGCCGGTCTTATGTGCTCAGTGTGCGGTCTGCTATCCGGGTGTTGGTCAGGAGGTCCGGGCTCAGGTTGTGTCCGACAGTGCATTAGTGCCCAGGTTAGACTGTATAATTTGGGTGAAGTCGAGTGCTGTGGAGGTTTATCCTCATTGAAGGTGCCTGGGCAGCTCATGAGGCAATAATTTTTTTCTAGAGGGCAGGCAGAGTGCTGCATTGTGGGTCCGGAATTGCCAAACTTGAGGGCTTCGGGGTCAGGAGTGTAAGGACGGAAGTCTGAGAAGACAAGCTAGACTTGGGTTTCAGGGCGAGGGCACGGCAGGTACCCCCTGCAGATCTGAACCAATACTCATGCATCTGAAGTCAGGGCGATGATCAGACGTTGGCTCAGGTTGGAATTTCCGTGCATGACGGCCGCTTCATGAAGGGAGCGGAATCTCGAGGCCATTGAGTTTTTCCCACGTTGGGAGTTGTGGGATGTCCCCTACAAGGATTCCTTCTGCGGGACAATTGAGACCTGTTGGACAGCTCCAGGATATTCCATATGGAATGACTCCAGAGCACCGTTCGAGGATGGATGCCTGGGAGGCCAGCCTCGCATTCCAATTGTCTCCTAGCAACAAGACAGTTTAGATCTGATGGTTCTGCGGGAGCAACCGGGGTGGCTGAGTTGAAATGGACTTTCCTGAGGATGGGTCCTAATGTGTTTTTGTGTCCATGAGGGCCTTGGAATGGGGCGGTGGCACCGGGACCCTGAAGTACTCTCCTATGCTTTGGACATGGCTCCCATGCACAGGTTTCCTTGTGGAGACGAGATGAGTTCTGCTGGGTGCCTCAGCAAAACCCCTATGCTCGTATTGGAATCAAGCTTTTGAGGAGACATGTCTGTAAACCAAGACAATGGATCCTATTATGGCCTAGGGTCCTGTCTGGTTCAATCTTCTCCTCTGGGGTCATCCAATTATGGTATGAGTGGAGGTAGATTATCAGCTGGTGTCAGACAACCCTTGTTTGTTCCGGGCGACTTACACTATTGGGATGGCCTCAGGGACTTTGGAGGTTTCTCCTAATTTGTACGATTTTGGACAATGGAATGGGCAGAATTCCCATGGATTGGTAGGCACAGTCCTAATGTGTGGCTCCGGGGGCCCCAGCCTGGAGGGTGTGTGGCCCAGGACTTTGAGGACAGAAGTCTGAAAACACAAACTCAGCTTAGGTTTGGGGACATAGGTATGGCAGGCCCGATCTACAGACCATGAGAAGAACTCTTCAGGATATGAAGAAAGTGCGAGTCTGAGGCGCTTGCTCAGGTTTTTGTCTCTGGATTTTGTATCAGCGATGGCACAATCTACAGACCTGAATCGAGATCTCGTGCATCTGAAGTCACGGAGCAGATCAGACGATCGCTCAAGTTGGTTTTTCTGTCCCTCATGGACCCTTCACGAAGGGGGGGCATCACGAGGCCAAAGGGGTTTTCCCACAATGGGATTTGTGAGAAGATCCAAACTGCAAAGTGTCTTCTGCAGGACAATTGAGACCTGTTGTTTGGCTCCAGGCCAATGATTCTGAGCAGGTTTCTAAGGATGCATGGCTGGGTAGCCCACCTCGCATTCCAATTGTCTGTTGACACAAGACAGGTTAGATCTGCTGGATCTGGGGGAGCAACCGAGGAGGCTGAGTTGAAATGGACTCTCCTATGGATGGGTCCTAATGTGCTTTTGTGTCGATGGAGACCTTGGAATGAAGCGGTGGCACTGGGGCCCTGAAGTGTTCTCCTAAACAGAGGCTTTGACACAGCTCCAACGTGCAAGTTTCCCATGGGTAGATGAGATGTTTTGTGATGGGTGAGTCAAGAAACAGCCATATGCTGGTTTTGAAATCCAGGCCTCTGAGGAGAGTGCCTGGAAACTAAAGCAATGGATATGATTAGTGCCTAGGGGCCTGTTCTTTCCTTTTTACCTCTGGGGACATCTGTCTATGGGTCTGAGTACAGGTAGGTGCTCAGATGGGCTCAGATTGCCCCTGTTTTACCTGGGAAGCCACCACTAATGAGATGGATCAGGGACTTTGGAGGTTTATCCTTTTAGAAGGGATGTGGCCATTGGAATGGGCACACACAATTCCCTTGGAGAGGGCAAGTACAGTCCTCAGGTTTGGCTCCAGGGGCCTGAGCCTGTAGGTTGTGTAGGCCAGGGCTGTTTGGACAGTTGTCTGAAAACACAAACTTGGCTTATGTTTCAGGTCATAGGTTGGCAGGACTTATCTACAGACCATGAGGAGAATTTTCGGGATTTGAGAAAAGTGCGAGTGTGAGGCTCTTGCTCCAGTTTTTGTCTCTGGATATCGTGTCACTCATGGTCGTGAAATTTCTGGGTGACTTCATGGGAAATGGACGAGTCTTACTCCCTGGTGGTTTGGCCCAGTCCAAAGCTTTTGGGGTCACTCTGTGTGATGGAAGAAGTCCGTTTTTTTTTTTTTTTTGATGTTGTTTTCTTTTTAACCTCAGGTGTCCCACCAAATGAGGGATTCCAGAGTAGAGCCCTGGGGGGGTGGTGATTGGACAATCCGAAATCTGGTTAAAAATTGAGGCCTAGGGACATATCAAGCCCATTATGACATCTAATGGTCCAGTCACTGAGAGGACTTACTAGAGGACAGGACTCATGTTGAGAGTCACAATGCATGTTTATGCCCTTGTCGCACTCAAGAATGGGCGGGGCCTCGAGGTGAATGCTGGTTTCTCCTACACTGAACGTTGGACAACGTGCCAACCACAAGGTTTCTTACCATGGGTAAGGGGGTGTTCTGATTTTTGCATCACACTCACCCCTGGGCAGTGATTGGAGATAAAGTCTCTGTTCTGAGGCCTGAAAACTGAGGTAGGGAAAAGATGATGACCTAAGGCCATGGCCGGTCTTATGTGCTCAGTGTGCGGTCTGCTATCCGGGTGTTGGTCAGGAGGTCCAGGCTCAGGTTGTGTCCGACAGTGCATTAGTGCCCAGGTTAGACTGTATAATTTGGGTGAAGTCGAGTGCTGTGGAGGTTTATCCTCATTGAAGGTGCCTGGGCAGCTCATGAGGCAATAATTTTTTTCTAGAGGGCAGGCAGAGTGCTGCATTGTGGGTCCGGAATTGCCAAACTTGAGGGCTTCGGGGTCAGGAGTGTAAGGACGGAAGTCTGAGAAGACAAGCTAGACTTGGGTTTCAGGGCGAGGGCACGGCAGGTACCCCCTGCAGATCTGAACCAATACTCATGCATCTGAAGTCAGGGCGATGATCAGACGTTGGCTCAGGTTGGAATTTCCGTGCATGACGGCCGCTTCATGAAGGGAGCGGAATCTCGAGGCCATTGAGTTTTTCCCACGTTGGGAGTTGTGGGATGTCCCCTACAAGGATTCCTTCTGCGGGACAATTGAGACCTGTTGGACAGCTCCAGGATATTCCATATGGAATGACTCCAGAGCACCGTTCGAGGATGGATGCCTGGGAGGCCAGCCTCGCATTCCAATTGTCTCCTAGCAACAAGACAGTTTAGATCTGATGGTTCTGCGGGAGCAACCGGGGTGGCTGAGTTGAAATGGACTTTCCTGAGGATGGGTCCTAATGTGTTTTTGTGTCCATGAGAGCCTTGGAATGGGGCGGTGGCACCGGGACCCTGAAGTACTCTCCTATGCTTTGGACATGGCTCCCATGCACAGGTTTCCTTGTGGAGACGAGATGAGTTCTGCTGGGTGCCTCAGCAAAACCCCTATGCTCGTATTGGAATCAAGCTTTTGAGGAGACATGTCTGTAAACCAAGACAATGGATCCTATTATGGCCTAGGGTCCTGTCTGGTTCAATCTTCTCCTCTGGGGTCATCCAATTATGGTATGAGTGGAGGTAGATTATCAGCTGGTGTCAGACAACCCTTGTTTGTTCCGGGCGACTTACACTATTGGGATGGCCTCAGGGACTTTGGAGGTTTCTCCTAATTTGTACGATTTTGGACAATGGAATGGGCAGAATTCCCATGGATTGGTAGGCACAGTCCTAATGTGTGGCTCCGGGGGCCCCAGCCTGGAGGGTGTGTGGCCCAGGACTTTGAGGACAGAAGTCTGAAAACACAAACTCAGCTTAGGTTTGGGGACATAGGTATGGCAGGCCCGATCTACAGACCATGAGAAGAACTCTTCAGGATATGAAGAAAGTGCGAGTCTGAGGCGCTTGCTCAGGTTTTTGTCTCTGGATTTTGTATCAGCGATGGCACAATCTACAGACCTGAATCGAGATCTCGTGCATCTGAAGTCACGGAGCAGATCAGACGATCGCTCAAGTTGGTTTTTCTGTCCCTCATGGACCCTTCACGAAGGGGGGGCATCACGAGGCCAAAGGGGTTTTCCCACAATGGGATTTGTGAGAAGATCCAAACTGCAAAGTGTCTTCTGCAGGACAATTGAGACCTGTTGTTTGGCTCCAGGCCAATGATTCTGAGCGGGGTTCTAAGGATGCATGCTGGGTAGACCACCTCGCATTCCAATTGTCTGTTGACACAAGACAGGTTAGATCTGCTGGATCTGGGGGAGCAACCGAGGAGGGTGAGTTGAAATGGACTCTCCTATGGATGGGTCCTAATGTGCTTTTGTGTCGATGGAGAACTTGGAATGAAGCGGTGGCACTGGGGCCCTGAAGGGTTCTCCTAAACAGAGGTTTTGACACAGCTCCAACGTGCAAGTTTCCCATGGGTAGATGAGATGTTTTCTGATGGGTGAGTCAAGAAACAGCCATATGCTGGTTTTGAAATCCAGGCCTCTGAGGAGAGTGCCTGGAAACTAAAGCAATGGATATGATTAGTGCCTAGGGGCCTGTTCTTTCCTTTTTACCTCTGGGGACATCTGTCTATGGGTCTGAGTACAGGTAGGTGCTCAGATGGGCTCAGATTGCCCCTGTTTTACCTGGGAAGCCACCACTAATGAGATGGATCAGGGACTTTGGAGGCTTATCCTTTTAGAAGGGATGTGGCCATTGGAATGGGCACACACAATTCCCTTGGAGAGGGCAAGTACAGTCCTCAGGTTTGGCTCCAGGGGCCTGAGCCTGTAGGTTGTGTAGGCCAGGGCTGTTTGGACAGTTGTCTGAAAACACAAACTTGGCTTATGTTTCAGGTCATAGGTTGGCAGGACTTATCTACAGACCATGAGGAGAATTTTCGGAATTTGAGAAAAGGACGAGTGTGAGGCTCTTGCTCAAGTTTTTGTCTCTGGATATCGTGTCACTCATGGTCGTGAAATTTCTGGGTGACTTCATGGGAAATGGACGAGTCTTACTCCCTGGTGGTTTGGCCCAGTCCAAAGCTTTTGGGGTCACTCTGTGGGATGGAAGAAGTCCGTTTTTTTTTTTTTGATGTTGTTTTCTTTTTAACCTCAGGTGTCCCACCAAATGAGGGATTCCAGAGTAGAGCCCTGGGGGGGTGGTGATTGGACAATCCGAAATCTGGTTAAAAATTGAGGCCTAGGGACATATCAAGCCCATTATGACATCTAATGGTCCAGTCACTGAGAGGACTTACTAGAGGACAGGACTCATGTTGAGAGTCACAATGCGTGTTTATGCCCTTGTCGCACTCAAGAATGGGCGGGGCCTCAGGGTGAATGCTGGTTTCTCCTACACTGAACGTTGGACAACGTGCCAACCACAAGGTTTCTTACCATGGGTAAGGGGGTGTTCTGATTTCTGCATCACACTCACCACTGGGCAGTGATTGTAGATAATGTCTCGGTTCTGAGGCCTGAAAACTGAGGTAGGGAAGAGATGATGACCTAAGGCCATGGCGGGTCTTATGTGCTCAGTGTGCGGTCTGCTTTCCGGGTGTTGGTCAGGAGGACCGGGCTCAGGTTGTGTCCGACAGTGCATTAGTGCCCAGTTTAGACTGTATAATTTGGGTGAAGTCGAGTGCTGTGGAGGTTTATCCTCATTGAAGGTGCCTGGGCAGCTCATGAGGCAATAATTTTTTTCTAGAGGGCAGGCAGAGTGCTGATTTGTGGGTCCGGAATTGCCAAACTTGCGGGATTCGGGGTCAGGAGTGTAAGGACGGAAGTCTGAGAAGACAAGCTAGACTTGGGTTTCAGGGCGAGGGCACGGCAGGTACCCCCTGCAGATCTGAACCAATACTCATGCATCTGAAGTCAGGGCGAGGATCAGACGTTGGCTCAGATTGGAGTTTCCGTGCATGACGGCCGCTTCATGAAGGGAGCGGAATCTCGAGGCCATTGAGGTTTTCCCACGTTGGGAGTTGTGGGATGCCCCCTACAAAGATTCCTTCTGCGGGACAATTGAGACCTGTTGGACAGCTTCAGGACATCCCATATGGAATGACTCCAGAGCACCGTTCGAGGATGGATGCCTGGGAGGCCAGCCTCGCATTCCAATTGTCTCCTAGCAACAAGACAGTTTAGATCTGATGGTTCTGCGGGAGCAACCGGGGTGGCTGAGTTGAAATGGACTTTCCTGAGGATGTGTCCTAATGTGTTTTTGTGTCCATTTAGGCCTTGGAATGGGGCGGTGGCACCGGGACCCTGAAGTACTCTCTTATGCTTTGGACATGGCTCCCATGCATAGGTTTCCTTGTGGAGACGAGATGAGTTCTGCTGGGTGGCTCAGCAAAAACACTTATGCTCGTATTGGAATCAGGCTTTTGAGGAGACATGTCTGTAAACCAAGGCAATGGATCCTATTATGGCCTAGAGTCCTGTCTGGTTCAATCTTCTCCTCTGGGGACATCCATTTATGGTATGAGTGGAGGTAGATTATCAGCTGGTGTCAGACAGACCTTGTTTGTTCCGGGGGACCTACACTATTGGGATGGCCTCAGGGACTTTGGAGGTTTCTCCTAATTTGTACGATTATGGACAATGGAATGGGCAGAATTCCCATGGATTGGTAGGCACAGTCCTAATGTGTGGCTCCAGGGGCCCCAGCCTGAAGGGTGTGGGGCCCTGGACTTTGAGGACAGAAGTCTGAAAACACAAACTCAGCTTAGGTTTGGGGACGTAGGTATGGCAGGCCCGATCTACAGACCATGAGAAGAACTCTTCAGGTTATGAAGAAAGTGCGAGTCTGAAGCGCTTGCTCAGGTTTTTGTCTCTGGATTTGTATCAGCGATGGCACAATCTACAGACCTGAATCGAGATCTCGTGCATCTGAAGTCAGGGCGAGGATCAGACGATCGCTCAACTTGGTGTTTCTGTCCATGATGGCCCCTTCACGTAGGGGGGGGCCATCCCGATGCCATGGGGGTTTTCCCACGATGGGATTTGTGAGAAGCTCCAAACTGCAAAGTGTCTTCTGCAGGACAATTGAGACCTGTTGTTTGGCTCCAGGCCAATGATTCTGAGCAGGGTTCTAAGGATGCATGGCTGGGTAGCCCACCTCGCATTCCAATTGTCTCCTAGAAACAAGACAGGTTAGATCTGCTGGATCTGGGGGAGCAACCGAGGAGGCTGAGTTGAAATGGACTCTCCTAAGGATAGGTCCTAATGTGCTTTTGTGTCGATGGAGACCTTGGAATAAAGCGGTGGCACTGGGGCCCTGAAGGGTTCTCCTAAACAGAGGCTTTGACACAGCTCCAACGTGCAAGTTTCCCATGGGTAGATGAGATGTTTTCTGATGGGTGAGTCAAGAAACAGCCATATGCTGGTTTTGAAATCCAGGCCTCTGAGGAGAGATGCCTGGAAAACAAAGAAATGGATATGATTAGTGCCTAGGTGCCTGTTCTTTCCTTTTTACCTCTGGGGACATCTGTCTATGGGTCTGAGTACAGGTAGGTGCTCAGATGGGCTCAGATTGCCCCTGTTTTACCTGGGAAGCCACCACTAATGAGATGGATCAGGGACTTTGGAGGTTTATCCTATTAGAAGGGATGTGGCCCTTGGAATGGGCACACACAATTCCCTTGGAGAGGGCAAGTACAGTCCTCAGGTTTGGCTCCAGGGGCCTGAGCCTGTAGGTTGTGTAGGCCAGGGCTGTTTGGACAGTTGTCTGAAAACACAAACTTGGCTTATGTTTCAGGTAATAGGTATGGCAGGACTTATCTACAGACCATGAGGAAAACTTTTCGGGATTTGAGAAAAGTGCGAGTGTGAGGCTCTTGCTCAAGTTTTTGTCTCTGGATATCGTGTCACTAATGTTCGTGAAATTTCTGGGTGACTTCATGGGAAATGGACGAGTCTTACTCCCTGGTGGTTTTTCCCAGTCCAAAGCGTTTGGGGTCACTCTGTGGGATGGAAGAAGTCCGTTTTATTTTTTTTTTTTTTTGATGTTGTTTTCTTTTTAACCTTAGGTGTCCCACCAAATGAGGGATTCCAGAGTAGAGCCCTGGGGGGCGGGGTGACTGGACAATCAGAAATCTGGTTAAATATTGGGGCTTAGGGAAATATCAAGCTCATTATGACATCTAATTGTCCAGTCACTGAGAGGACTTACTAGAGGACAGGACTCATGCTGAGAGTCACAATGCGTTTTTATGCCCTTGTCGCACTCAAGAATGGGCGGGGCCTCAGGGTGAATGCTGGTTTCTCCTACACTGAACGTTGGACAGCGTGCCAACCACAACGTTTCTTACCATGGGTAAGGAGGTGTTCTGATTTCTGCATCACACTCACCCCTTGGCAGTGATTGGAGATAATGTTTCGGTTCTGAGGCCTGAAAACTGAGGTAGGGAAGAGATGATGACCTAAGGCCATGGCGGGGCTTATGTGCTCAGTGTGCGGTCTGCTTTCCGGGTGTTGGTCAGGATGTCCGGGCTCAGGTTGTGTCCGACAGTGCATTAGTGCCCGGGTTAGACTATATAATTTGGGTGAAGTCGAGTGCTGTGGAGGTTTATCCTCATTGAAGGTGCCTGGGCAGCTCATGAGGCAATAATTTTTTTCTAGAGGACAGGCAGAATGCTGCATTGTGGGTCTGGAATTGCCAAACTTGAGGGCTTCGGGGTCAGGAGTGTAAAAACAAAAGTCTGAGAAGACAAGCTAGACTTGGGTTTCAGGGCGAGGGCACGGCAGGTACACCCTGCAGATCTGAACCAATACTCATGCATCTGAAGTCAGGGCGAAATTCTGATGTTGGCTCAGGTTGCAGTTTCCGTGCATGACGGCCACTTCATGAAGGGAGCGGAATCTCGAGGCCATTGAGGTTTTCCCACGTTGGGAGTTGCGGGATGCCCCCTTCAAGGATTCCTTCTGCGCGACAATTGAGACCTGTTGGACAGCTCCAGGACATCCCATATGGAATGACTCCAGAGCACCGTTCGAGGATGGATGCCTGGGATGCCCGCCTTGCAATCCAATTGTCTCCTAGCAACAAGACAGTTAGATCTGATGGCTCTGCGGGAGCAACCGGGGTGGCTGAGTTGAAGTGGACTTTCCTGAGGATGTGTCCTAATGTGTTTTTGTGTCCATTTAGGCCTTGGAATGGGGCGGTGGCACCGGGACACTGAAGTACTCTCTTATGCTTTGGACATGGCTCCCATGCACAGGTTTCCTTGTGGAGACGAGATGAGTTCTGATGGGTGCCTCAGCAAAACACCTATTCTCGTATTGGAATCAGGCTTTTGAGGAGACATGTCTGTAAACCAAGGCAATGGATCCTATTATGGCCTAGGGTCCTGTCTGGTTCAATCTTCTCCTCTGGGGACATCCATTTATGGTATGAGTGGAGGTAGATTATCAGCTGGTGTCAGACAGACCTTGTTTGTTCCGGGGGACCTACACTATTGGGATGGCCTCAGGGACTTTGGAGGTTTCTCCTAATTTGTACGATTATGGACAATGGAATGGGCAGAATTCCCATGGATTGGTAGGCACAGTCCTAATGTGTGGCTCCAGGGGCCCCAGCCTGAAGGGTGTGGGGCCCTGGACTTTGAGGACAGAAGTCTGAAAACACAAACTCAGCTTAGGTTTGGGGACGTAGGTATGGCAGGCCCGATCTACAGACCATGAGAAGAACTCTTCAGGTTATGAAGAAAGTGCGAGTCTGAAGCGCTTGCTCAGGTTTTTGTCTCTGGATTTGTATCAGCGATGGCACAATCTACAGACCTGAATCGAGATCTCGTGCATCTGAAGTCAGGGCGAGGATCAGACGATCGCTCAACTTGGTGTTTCTGTCCATGATGGCCCCTTCACGTAGGGGGGGGCCATCCCGATGCCATGGGGGTTTTCCCACGATGGGATTTGTGAGAAGCTCCAAACTGCAAAGTGTCTTCTGCAGGACAATTGAGACCTGTTGTTTGGCTCCAGGCCAATGATTCTGAGCAGGGTTCTAAGGATGCATGGCTGGGTAGCCCACCTCGCATTCCAATTGTCTCCTAGAAACAAGACAGGTTAGATTGCTGGATCTGGGGGAGCAACCGAGGAGACTGAGTTGAAATGGACTCTCCTATGGATAGGTCCTAATGTGCTTTTGTGTCGATGGAGACGTTGGAATGAAGTGGTGGCACTGGGGCCCTGAAGGGTTCTCCTAAACAGAGGCTTTGACACAGCTCCAACGTGCAAGTTTCCCATGGGTAGATGAGAGGTTTTCTGATGGGTGAGTCAAGAAACAGCCATATGCTGGTTTTGAAATCCAGGCCTCTGAGGAGAGATGCCTGGAAACCAAAGAAATGGATATGATTAGTGCCTAGGGGCCTGTTCTTTCCTTTTTACCTCTGGGGACATCTGTCTATGGGTCTGAGTACAGGTAGGTGCTCAGATGGGCTCAGATTGCCCCTGTTTTACCTAGGAAGCCACCACTAATGAGATGGATCAGGGACTTTGGAGGTTTATCCTATTAGAAGGGATGTGGCCCTTGGAATGGGCACACACAGTTCCCTTGGAGAGGGCAAGTACAGTCCTCAGGTTTGGCTCCAGGGGCCTGAGCCTGGAGGTTGTGTAGGCCAGGGCTGTTTGGACAGTTGTCTGAAAACACAAACTTGGCTTATGTTTCAGGTAATAGGTATGGCAGGACTTATCTACAGACCATGAGGAGAACTTTTCGGAATTTGAGAAAAGGACGAGTGTGAGGCTCTTGCTCAAGTTTTTGTCTCTGGATATCGTGTCACTCATGGTCGTGGAATTTCTGGGTGACTTCATGGGAAATGGACGAGTCTTACTCTCTGATGGTTTGGCCCCGTCCAACGAGTTTGAGGTCATCCTGTGGGCTGGAAGAAGACCGTTTTTTTGTTGTTGTTGTTTTCTTTATTAACCTCAGGTGTCCCACCAAATGAGGGATTCCAGAGTAGAGCCCTGGGAAGGGGCGACTGGACAATCAAAATCTGGTTAAAAATTGGGGCCTAGGGACATGTCAAGCCCATTATGACATCTAATGGTCCAGCCACTGAGAGGACTTACTAGGGGACAGGTCTCATGCTGAGGGTCACAATGCGTGTTTATGCCCTCGTTGCACTCAAGAGTGGGCGGGGACTCAGGGTGAATGCAGGTTTCTCCTTCACTGAACCTTGGAAAACGTGCCAACCACAAGGTTTCTTGCCATGGGTAAGGAGGAGTTTTGATTTCTGCATCACACTCACCCCTGGGCAGTGATTGGGGATAATGTCTCGTTTCTGAAGCCTGAAAAATGAGGTAGGGAAGAGATGATGACCTAAGGCCATGGCGGGTCTTATGTGCTCAGTGTAAGGTACCTTTCTGGGTGTTGGTCAGGAGGTATGGGCTCACGCTGTGTCCAACAGTGCATTAGTGCCCAGGTTAGACTAGATAATTTGGGTAAAGTCGAGTGCTGTGTAGGTTTATCCTCATTTAAGGTGCCTGGGCGGCTCATGAGGCAATACTTTTTTTTTTTTTTTTTAAAAGGGCAGGCTGTGTGCTGCATTGTGGGTCCAGAATTGCCAAACTTGAGGGCTTCGGGGCCAGGAGTGTGAGGACGGAAGTCTGAGAACACGAGCTAGACTTGGGAATCAGGGCGAGGGCACGACAGGTACCCCTTGCAGATCTGAATCAATATCTCATGCATCTGAAGTCACGGCGAGGATCAGACGTTGGCTCAGGTTGTAGTTTCTGTGCATGACGGCCGCACCATGAAGGGAGCGGAATCTCGAGGCCATTGAGGTTTTCCCACGTTGGGAGTTGTGGGATGCCCCCTTCAAGCATTCGTTCTGCGGGACAATGGAGACATGTTGGACAGCTCCAGCATATCCCACATGGAATGACTCCAGAGCACCGTTCGAGGATGGATGCCTGGGAAGCCCGCCTCCTAGGGCTTCCAATTGTCTCCTAGCAACAAGACAGTTTAGATCTGATGGCTCTGAGGGAGCAACCGGGGTGGCTGAGTTGAAATGGACTTTCCTAGGATGGGTCCTAATGTATTTTTGTGTCCATGAGGGCCTTAAATGGGGCAGTGGCACCGGAACCTGAAGTACTCTCCTAAGCTTTTGACATAGCTCCCATGCACAGGATTCCTTGTGGAGACGAGATGAGTTCTGATGGATGCCTAAGGAAAACCCCTATGCTCGTATTGGAATCAGGCTTTTGAGGAGACATGCCTGTAAACCAAAGCAATGGATCCTATTATGGCCTCGGGTCCTGTCTGGTTCAATCTTCTTCTCTGGGTATATCCATCTATTGTATGAGTGGAAGTAGATTATCAGCTGGTATCAGACAGCCCTTGTGTGTTCCGGGCGACCTACACTATTGAATGGCCTCAGGGATTTGGCGGTTTCTCCTAATTGGTACGATTTTGGCAGATGCACAGCTGGTGTCAGACCGCCCTTGTTTATCCCGGGTGACCTACACTATTGGGATGGCCTCAGGGATTTGGCGGTTTCTCTTAATTTGTACAATTTTGGACAATGGAATGGGCCGAATTCCCATGGATTGGTAGGCACAGTCCTAATGTGTGGCTCCAGGGGCCCCAGCCTGGAGGGTGTGTGGCCCAGGACTTTGAGGACAGAAGTCTGGAAACACAAACTCAGCTTAGGTTGAGGGACTTAGGTATGTCAGGCCCGATGTACAAACCATGAGAAGAACACTTCAGGATATTAAGAAAGTGCGAATCTGAGGCGTTACTCAGGCTTTTGTCTCTGGATTTTTTATCAGCGCTGGCCGTAGAATGTCGGGGAGGACTCATGGGCCATGGACAAATCATCCTCTCTGAGGATTTGGCCAGATTCCCAATTGTTGTTCGTCAATCTGTGGGATGAGAGTACTCCTTTCAGTTTTGTTACCTCAGGTGTCCCACCAAAAGAGGAATTCCAAAGCAAAGCCGTGGGGAAGACTGAAGGGACAACCTGAACTATGGTTAAAAATTGGGGCCTAGGGGCATGGCAAGCCCAATATGCTATCTCTTCATCCAGCAACTGAGAGGCCTTACTTGAGGACTGGGCTCAGGCTGAGAGTCACAATGTGTGATTGGGACCCATGTCGTCCGCGAGCATGGGCGGGGCCTCATGGGCCACACTGGTTTCAACTACACTGAACGTTGGACAACATGCCAACCACAAGGTTTCTTGCCATGGGGAAGGAGTTCTGATTTCTGAATCACGTTCAACCCCGGGCAGTGATTGGAGATAAGGTCTAGGTTCAGAAGCATGAAAAAAGAGGTTGGGAAGAGATGACGACCTAAGGCCATGGCGGCTCGATGTGCTCAGTGTGCAGCCAGCTGTCTGGGTGGGGCCAGGAGTTCCAGGCTCAGGCTGTGTCAGAAAGGGCATTAGTGACCTGGTCAGCCTATGTATTTGGGGTACAGCCAAGGTAGGTGCAGGTTGATCCTCATTTGGGGTTACTGGGTAGCCCCAGAGGGCAATGTTTTTCTTCTGGACGGCAGGAAGAGTGCTGCATTGTAGTTCTGGATTGCCAAACTGGAGGGCTTGTGGGACAGTAGTCTGAGGACAGAAGTCTGAGGCTTCGGTTTTTGGGTGAGGCCATGGCAGGCACAATCTACAGACCTGAATCGAGATCTCGTGCATCTGAAGTCAGGGCGAGGATCAGACGATCGCTCAGGTTGGCGTTTCTGTCCCTGATGGCCGCTTCATGAAGGGGGGGCATCTCGATGCCATGGGGGTTTTCCCACGATGGGAGGTGTGAGCAGCTCCAAACTGCAAAGAGTCTTCTGCAGGACAATTGAGACCTGTTGTTTGGCCCAGGCCATGATTCTGAGCAGGGTTCTAAGGATGCATGGCTGGGTAGCCCACCTCGCATTCCAATTGTCTCCTAGCAACAAGACAGGTTAGATCTGCTGGATCTGGGGGAGCAACCGAGGAGGCTGAGTTGAAATGGACTCTCCTGTGGATGGGTCCTAATGTGCTTTTGTGTCTAAGGAGACCTTGAAATGGTGCCCTGAAGGGTTCTCCTACACAGAGGCTTTAACACAGCTCCAACGTGCAAGTATTCCTTGTGTAGATGAGATGTTTCCTGATGGGTGAGTCAAGAAACAGCCATATGCTGGTTTTGAAATCCAGGCCTCTGAGGAGAGATGCATGGAAAACAAAGCAATGGATCTGATTAGTGCCTAGGGACCCGGTCTTTACTTTTTACCTCTGGGGAGATCTCTCTATGGGTCTGAGTGCAGGTAGGTTCTCAGATGGGCTCAGATTGCCCCTGTATTTCCTGGGAAGCCAGCACTAGTGCGATGGATCAGGGACTTTGGAGGTTTATCCAATTAGAAGGGTTGTGGCCATTGGAATGGGCACACACAAATCCCTTGGAGAGAGCAAGTACAGTCCTCAGGTTTGGCTCCAGGGGCCTGAGCCTGTAGGTTGGGTAGGCCAGTTCTCTTTGGACAGTTGTCTGAAAACACAACCTCGGCTTATGTTTCGGGTCGTACGTATGGCAGGACTGATCTACAGACCATGAGGAGAACTCTTCGGGATTTGAAAAAAGGGCGAGTGTGAGGCTCTTGCTCAAGTTTTTGTCTCTGGATATCGTGGTGGTGATATTTCTGGGTGACTTCATGGGAAATGGACGAGTCTTACTCTCTGGTGGTTTGGCCCCGTCCAAAGTGTTTGGGGTAATTCAGTGTGATGGAAGAATTCCGTTTATTTGTTGTTGTTGTTTGCTTTTTTAACCTCAGTTGACCCACCAAATGAGGGATTCCAGAGTAGAGCCCTGGGGAGGGGCAACCGGACAATCAGAAATCTGGTTAAAAATTGGGGCCTAGGGACATGTCAAGTCCATTATGACATCTTATGGTTCAGCCACTGAGAGGACTTACTAGAGTACAGGACTCATGCTGAGAGTCACAATGCGTGTTTATGCCCTCGTCGCACTCAAGAATGGGCGGGGCCTCAGGGTGAATGCTGGTTTCTCCTACACTGAACGTTAGACAACGTGCCAACCACAAGGTTTCTTGCCATGCGTAAGGAGGAGTTCTGATTTCTGCATCACACTCACCCCTGGGCAGTGATTGGAGATAAGGTCTCAGTTCTGAAGCCTGAAAACTGAGGTAGGGAATAGATGATGACCTAAGGTCATGGCAGTTCTTATATGCTCAGTGTGCGGTCAGCTTTCTGGGGGTTGTTCAGGAGGTCCGGCTCAGGTTGTGTCCGACAGTACTTTAGTGCACAGGTTAGAATATATAATTTGGTAAATAGAATGCTGTTTATGTTTATCCTCATTTAAGGTGCCTGGGAAGCTCATGAGGCAATAATTTTTTTCTAGAGCCCAGGCAGTGTGCTGCATTGTGGGTCCGGAATTGCCAAACTTGAGGGATTCGGGGCCAGGGGTGTGAGGACGGAAGTCTGAGAAGAAAGCTAGACTTGGGTTACAGGCGAGAGCACGGCAGGTACCACCTGCAGCTCTGAACCAATATCTCATGCATCTGAAGTCAGGGCGAGGATCAGACGTTGGTTCAGGTTGGAGTTTCTGTGCATGACGGCCGCTTCATGAAGGGAGCGGAATCTCGAGGCCATTGAGGTTTTCCCACGTTGGGAGTTGTGGGATGCCCCCTTCAAGGATTCCTTCTGCAGGACAATTGAGACCTGTTGGACAGCTCCAGGACATCCCATATGAAAAGACTACAGAGCACCATACGAGGATGGATGCCTGGGAAGCCCGCCTCGCATTCTAATTTTCTCCTTGCAACAAGACAGTTTAGATCTGATGGCTCTGCGGGAGCAACCGGGGTGGTTGAGTTGAAATGGACTTTCCTGAGGTTGGGTCTTAATGGGTTTTGTGTCCCTGAGGGCCTTGGAATGGGGCAGTGGCACCGGAACCCTGCAGTACTCTCCTAAGCTTCTGACATAGCTCCCATGCACAAGTTTCCTTGTGGAGACGAGATGAGTTCTGATGGGTGCCTCAGGAAAACCCCTATGCTCGTATTGGAATCAGGCTTTTGAGGACACATGCCTGTAACCCAAAGCAATGGATCTTATTATGGCCTAGGGTCCTGTCTGGTTCAATCTTCTTCTCTGGGGACATCCCTCTACGGTGTGAGTAGACGTAGATGCTCAGCTGGTGTCAGACCGCCCTTGTTTGTCCCGGGCGACCTACACAATTGGGATGGCCTCATGGATTTTGCGGTTTCTCTTAATTTGTACAATTTTGGACAATGGAAGGGGCAGAATTCCCATGGATTGGTAGGCACAGTCCTAATGTGTGGCGCCAGGGGCCCCAGCCTGGAGCGTGTGTGGCCCAAAATTTGAGGACAAAGTCTGAAAACACAAACTCAGCTTAGGTTTGGGGACGTAGCTATGGCATGCCCGATCTACAAACCTTGAGAAGAATTCGTCAGGATATGAAGAAAGTGCGAATCTGAGGCGCTTGCTCAGGCTTTTGTCTCTGGAGTTTGTATCAGCGCTGGCCGTGGAATGTCGGGGAGGCCTCATGGGCCATGGACGAATCTTCCTCTCTGAGGATTTGGCCCGATTCCCAATTGTTTTTCGTCAATCTGTGGGATGGGGGGACTCCTTTCAGTTTTGTTACCTCAGGTGTCCCACCAAAGAAGAATTCCAAAGCAAACCGTGGGGAAGACAGAAGGGACTACCCGAACTATGGTTAAAAATTGGGGCCTAGGGGCATGGCAAGCCCAAAATGCTATATCTTCATCAACCCACTGAGAAGCCTTACTTGAGGACTGAGCTCAGGCTGAGGGTCACAATATGTGTTTGGGACCCATGTGGCCCGCGAGCATGGGCGGGGCCTCATGGGCCACTCTGGTTTCAACTACACTGAACATTGGTCAACATGCCAACCACAAGGTTTCTTGCCATGGGGAAGGAGTCCTGATTTCTGCATCACGTTCAACCCTGGGCAGTGATTGGAGATAAGGTCTAGGATCTGAAGCCTGAAAACCGAGGTTGGAAAGAGATGACGACCTAAGGCCATGGCGGCTCGATGTGCTCAGTGTGCGGCCAACTGCCTGGGTGGGGCCAGGAGTTCCAGGCTCAGGCTGTGTCAGAAAGGGCATTAGTGCCCTGGTCAGCCTATACATTTGGGGTACAGCCAAGGTAGGTGCAGGTTGATCCTCATTTGGGATTACTGTGTAGCCCCTGAGGGCAATGTTTTTCTTCTGGACGGCAGGAAGAGTGCTGCATTGTAGTTCTGGATTGCCAAACTGGAGGGCTTGTGGGCCAGTAGTCTGAGGACAGAAGTCAGGGAACACAAGCTAGGCTTAGGTTTCTGGGTGAGGCCATGGCAGGCACAATCTACAGACCTGAATCGAGATCTCGTGCATCTGAAGTCAGGGCGAGGATCAGACGATCGCTCAGGTTGGAGTTTCTGAACCTGATGGCCCCTTCATGAAGGGGGGGCATCACGATGCCATGGGGGTTTTCCCAAGATGGGAGTTGTGAGAAGCTCCAAAGTGCAGAGAATTCTGCAGGACAATTGAGACCTGTTGTTTGGCTCCAGGCCAATGATTCTGAGCAGGGTTCTAAGGATGGATGGCTGGGTAGCCCACCTCGCATTCCAATTGTCTCCTAGCAACAAGACAGTTTAGATCTGCTGGATCGGGATAGACCGAGGATGCTGAGTTGAAATGGACTCTCCAGGGATTGGTCCTAATGTCTTTTGTTTCTATGGAGGCCTTGGAATGAAGTGGTGGCACTGGGGTCCTGAACGTTCTCCTAAACAGGGGCTTTGACACAGCTCCAACGTGCAAGTTTCCCATGTGTAGATGAGATGTTTTCTGATGGGTGAGTCAAGAACAGCCATATGCTGGTTGTGAAATCCAGGCCTCTGAGGAGAGATGTCTGGAAACCAAAGCAATGGTTCTGATAAGTGCCTAGGGGCCTGTTCTTTCCTATTTTCCTCTGGGGACATCTGTCTATGGGTCTAAGTGCAGGTAGGTGCTCAGTTGGGCTCAGATTGCCCCTGTTTTTCCTGGGAAGCCACCACTAATGAGATGGATCAGGGACTTTGGAGGTTTATCCTATTAGAAGGGATGTGGCCTTTGGAATGGGCACACACAATATCCTTGGAGAGGGCAAGTACAGTCCTCAGGTTTGGCTCCAGGGGCCTGAGCCTGTAGGTTTTGTAGGCCAGGGCTGTTTGGACTGTTGTCTGAAAACACAACCTCGGCTTATGTTTCGGGTCATAGGTATGGCAGGACTGATCTACAGACCATGAGGAGAACACTTCGGTATTTGAAAAAAGGGCGAGTGTGAGGCTCTTGCTCAAGTTTTTGTCTCTGGACATCGTGTCACTCATGGTGCTGACATTTCTGGGTGACTTCATAGGAAATGGACGATCTTACTCTCTGGTGGTTTGGCCCCGTCCAAAGTGTTTGGGATCATTCTGTGTGATGGAAGAATTCCGTTTTTTTTTTTTTTTGTTGTTGTTGTTTTCTTTTTTAACCTCAGGTGACCCACCAAATGAGGATTTCCAGAGTAGAGCCCTTGGGAGGGTCAACCGGACAATCAGAAATCTGGTTAAAAATTGGGGCCTAGGGACATGTCAAGCCCATTATGACATCTTATGGTACAGCCACTGAGAGGACTTACTAGAGGACAGTACTCATGCTGAGGGTCACAATGCGTGTTTATGCCCTCGTCGCACTCAAGAATGGGCGGGGTCTCACGGTGAATGCTGGTTTCTCCTACACTGAACGTTGGACATCGTGCCAACCACAAGGTTTCTTGCCATGGGTAAGGAGGAGTTCTGATTTCTGCATCACACTCACCACTGGGCAGTGATTGGAGATAAGGTCTCGGTTCTGAAGCCTGAAAACAGAGGTAGGGAAGAGATGATGACCTAAGGCCATGGCGGGTCTTATGTGCTAACTGTGCGGTCAACTTTCTGGGGGTTGGTCAGGAGGTCCGGGCTCAGGTTGTGTCCGACAGTGCTTTAGTGCACAGGTTAGACTATATAACTTGGGTAAAGTAGAGTGCTGTGTAGGTTAATCCTCATTTAAGGTGCCTGGGAAGATCATGAGGCAATAATTTTTTTCTAGAGGGCAGGCAGAGTGCTGCATTGTGGTTCCGGAATAGCCAAAATTGAGGGCTTCGGGGCCAGGGGGGTGAGGACGGAAGTCTGAGAAGAAAGCTAGACTTGGGTTTCAGGGCGAGGGCACCCCAGGTACCCCCTGCAGCTCTGAATCAATATCTCATTCATCTGAAGTCAGAGCGAGGATCAGATGTTGGCTCAGGTTTGAGTTTCTGTGCATGACGGAGGTTTCATGAAGGGAGCGGAATCTCGAGGCCATTGAGGTTTTCCCACGTTGGGAGTTGTGGGATGCCCCCTTCAAGGATTCCTTCTGCGGGACAGTTGAGACCTGTTGAACAGTTCCAGACATCCCAGATGGAATGACTCCAGAACACCATGCGAGGACGGATGACTTGGAAGCCCGCCTCGCATTCCAATTGTCTCATAGCAACAAGACAGTTTAGATCTGATGGCTCTGCGGGAGCAACTGGGGTGGCTGAGTTGAAATGGACTTTCCTGAGAATCGGTCCTAATGGGTTTTTGTGTCCCTGAGGGCCTTGGAATGGGGTGGTGGCCCCGGGACCATGAAGTACTCTCCTAAGCTTCTGACATAGCTCCCATGCACAGGTTTCCTTGTGGAGACGAGATGAGATCTGATGGGTGCCTCAGGAAAACACCTATGCTCGTATTGGAATCAGGCTTTTGAGGAGACATGCCTGTAACCCAAAGCAATGGATCCTATTATGGCCTAGGGTCCTGTCTGGTTCAATCTTCTTCTCTGGGGACATCCATCTATGGTATGAGTGGAGGTAGATGCTCAGCTGGTGTCAGACCGCCCTTGTTTGTCCCGGGCGACCTACACTATTGGGATGGCCTCAGGGATTTGGCGGTTTCTCTTAATTTGTACAATTTTGGACCATGGAATGGGCAGAATTCCCATGGATTGGTAGGCACAGTCCTAATGTGTGGCTCCAGGGGCCCCAGCCGGGAGGGTGTGTGGCCCAGGACAGAAGTCTGAAAACACAAACTCAGGTTAGGTTGGGGGACGGAGATATGGCAGGCCAGATCTGCAAACCATGAGAATAATTCTTCAGGATATGAAGAAAGTGCGAATCTGAGGCACTTGCTCAGGCTTTTGTCTCTGGATTTTGTATCAGCGCTGTCGTGGAATGTCGAGGAGGCCTCATGGGCCATGGGCGAATCTTCCTCTGTGAGGATTTGTCCCGATTCCCAATTGTTTTTCGTCTATCTGTGGGATGGGAGGACTCCTTTCAGCTTTGTTACCTCAGGTGTCCCACCAAAAGAGGAATTCCAAAGAAAAGCCGTGGGGAAGACTGAAGGGACAACCCGAACTATGGTTAAAAATTGGGGCCTGGGGCATGGCAAGCCCAATATGCTATCTCTTCATCCAGCCACTGAGAGGCCTTACTTGAGGACTGGGCTCAGGCTGAGAGTCACAAAGTGTGATTGGGACCCATGTGGCCCGCGACCATGGGCGGGCCTTATGGGCCAAACTGGTTTCAACTACACTGAACGTTGGACAACATGCCATCCACAAGGTTTCTTGCCATGGGGAAGGAGTTCTGATTTCTGCATCAGCTTCAACCCTGGGCAGTGATTGGAGATAAGGTCTAGGTTCTGAAGCCTGAAAACTGAGGTTGGGAAGAGATGAAGATCTAAGGCCATGGCGGCTCCATATGCTCAGTGTGCGGCCAGCTGTCTGGGTGGTGCTAAATGTTCCAGGCTCAGGCTGTGTCAGAAAGGGCATTAGTGCCCTGGTCAGCCTATATATTGGGGGTACAGCCAAGGTAGGTGTAGGTTGATCCTCATTTGGGGTTACTTTGTAGCCCCTGAGGGCAAAGTTTTTCTTCTGGAGGGCAGGCAGAGTGCTGCATTGTAGTTCTGGATTGCCAAACTGGAGGGCTTGTGGGCCAGCAGTCTGAGGACAGAAGTCTGAGAACACAAGCTAGGCTTCGGTTTCTAGGTGAGGCCATGGCAGGCACAATCTACAGACCAGAATCGAGATCTCGTGCATCTGAAGTCAAGGCGAAGATCAGACGATCGCTCAGGTTGGAGTTTCTGAACCTGATGGCCCCTTCATGAAGGGGGGGCATCACGAGGCCATGGGGGTTTTCCCACGTTAGGAGGTGTGAGCAGCTCCAAACTGCAAAGAGTCTTCTGCAGGAAAATTGAGACCTGTTGTTTGGCTCAAGGCCATGATTCTGAGCTGGGTTCTAAGGATGGATGGCTGGGTAGCCCACCTCGCATTCCAATTGTCTCCTAGCAACAAGACAGGTTAGATCTGCTGGATCTGGGGGAGCAACCGAGGAGGCTGAGTTGAAATGGACTCTCCTGCGGATGGGTCCTAATATGCTTTTGTGTCTATAAAGACCTTGGAATGGTGCCCTGAAGGGTTCTCCTACACAGAGGCTTTGACACAGCTCCAACGTGCAAGTTTCCCATGTGTAGATGAGATGTTTTCTGATGGGTGAGTCAAGAAACAGCCATATGCTGGTTTTGAAATCCAGGCCTCTGAGGAGAGATGCCTGGAAAACATAGCAATGGATCTGATTAGTGCCTAGGGACCCGGTCTTTCCTTTTTACCTCTGGGGAGATCTCTCTATGGGTCTGAGTGCATGTAGGTGCTCAGAAGGGCTCAGATTTCCTCTGTATTTCCTGGGAAGCCGGCACAAGTGCGATGGATCAGGGTTTTTGGAGGTTTATCCTATTAAAAGGGTTGTGGCCATTGGAATAGGCACACACAATTCCCTTGGAGATGGCAAGTACAGTCCTCAGGTGTGGCTCAAGGGGCCTGAGCCTGTAGGTTGTGTAGGCTAGGGCTGTTTGTACAGTTGTCTGAAAACACAACCTCGGCTTATGTTTCGGGTTGTACGTATGGCAGGACTGATCTACAGACCATGAGGAGAACTCTTCGGGATTTGAAAAAGGGCGAGTGTGAGGCTCTTGCTCAAGTTTTTGTCTCTGGATATCGTGTCACTCATGGTGATGAAATTTCTGGGTGACTTCATGGGAAATGGACGAGTCTTACTCTCTGGTGGTTTGGCCCCGTCCAAAGTGTTTGGGGTCATTCTCGGCTGGAAGAAGTCCGTTTTTTTGTTTTTGTTATTTTATTTTTTAACCTCAGGTGACCCACCAAATGAGGGATTCCAGAGTAGAGCCCTGGGGAGGGGCAACCGGACAATCAGAAATCTGGTTAAAAATTGGGGCCTAGGGACATGTCAAGCCCATTATGACATCTAATGGTCCAGCCACTGAGAGGACTTTCTAGAGGACAGGACTCATGCTGAGGGTCACAATGCATGTGTATGCCCTCGTCGCACTCAAGAATGGGCGGGGCCTCAGGGTGAATGCTGGTTTCTGCTACACTGAACTTTGGACAACGTGCCAACCACAAGGGTTCTTGCCATGGGTAAGGAGGAGTTTTGATTTCTGCATCACACTCACCCCTGGGCAGTGATTGGAGATAAGTTCTCGGTTCTGAAGCCTGAAAACTGAGGTAGGGAAGAGATGATGACCTAAGTCCATGGCGGGTCTTATGTGCTCAGTGTGCGGTCAGCTTTCTGGGGGTTGGTCAGGAGGTCCGGGCTCAGGTTGTGTCCGACAGTGCTTTAGTACACAGGTTAGACTATATAACTTGGGTAAAGTCGAGTGCTGTGTAGGTTTATTCTCATTTAAGGTGCCTAGGAAGCTCATGAGGCAATTTTTTTCTAGAGGGCAGGCAGAGTGCTGCATTGTGTGTCCGGAATTGCCAAACTTGAGGGCTTCGGGGCCAGGCGTGTGAGGATGGAAGTCTGAGAAGGAAGCTAGACTGGGTTTCAGGGCGAGGACACGGCTGGAACCCCTTCAGCTCTGAACCAATATCTCATGCATCTGAAGTCAGGGCGAGGATCAGACGTTGGCTCAGGTTGTAGTTTCTGTGCATGACGGACGCTTCATGAAGGGAGCGGCATCTCAAGGCCATTGAGGTTTTCCCACGTTGGGAGTTGTGGGGTGCCCCTTTCAAGGATTCCTTCTGCGGGACAATTGAGATCTGTTGGACAGCTCCAGGACATCCCAGATGGAATGACTCCAGAGCTCATGCGAGGATGGATGCCTGGGAAGCCCGCCTCGCATTCCAATTGTCTCCTAGGAACAAGACAGTTTAGATCTCATGGCTCTGCGGGAGCAACCGGGGTGGCTGAGTTGAAATGGAATTTCCTGAGGTTGGGTCCTAATGGGTTTTTGTGTCCCTGAGGGCCTTGGATTGGGGTCGTGGCCTCGGGACCCTGAAGTACTCTCCTAAGCTTCTGACATAGCACCCATGCACAGGTTTCCTTGTGGAGACGAGATGAGTTCTGATGGGTGCCTCAGGAAAACCTCTATGCTCGTATTGGAATCAGGCTTTTGAGGAGACATGCCTGTAAACCAAAGCAATGGATCCTATTATGGCCTAGGGTCCCGTCTGGTTCAATCTTCTTCTCTGGGGACATCCATCTATGGTATGAGTGGAGGTAGATGCTCAGCTGTTGTCAGACTGCCCTTGTTTGTCCCGGGCGACCTACACTATTGGGATGGCCTCAGAGATTTTGCGGTTTCTCTTAATTTGTACAATTTTGGACAATGGAATGGGCAGAATTCCCATGGATTGGTAGGCACAGTCCTAATGTGTGGCTCCAGGGGCCCCAGCCTTGAGGGTGTGTGGCCTAGGACTTGAGGACAGAAGTCTGAAAACACAAACTCAGCTTAGATTTGGGGACGTAGGTATGGCAGGCCCTCTCTACAGTCCATGAGAAAAAGTATTCAGGATATGAAGAAAGTGCGAATCTGAGGCGCTTGCTCAGTCTTTTGTCTCTGGATTTTGTATCAGCGGTGGCCGTGGAATGTGGGGAGGCCTCATGGGCCATGGACGAATCTTCCTCTCTGAGGATTTGGCCCGATTCCCAATTGTTTTTGGTCAATCTGTGGGATGGGAGGACTTCTTTCAGTTTTGTTACCTCATGTGTCCCAACAAAAGAGGAATTCCAAAGCAAAGCCGTGGGGAAGACTGAAGGGACAACCCGAACTATGGTTAAAAATTGGGGCCTAGGGGCATGGCAAGCCCAATATGCTATCTCTTCATCCAGCCACTGAGAGGCCATACTTGAGGACTGGGCTCAGGCTGAGAGTCACAATGAGTGTTTGGGACCCATATGGCCAGCGAGTATGGGCGGGGCCTCATGGGCCACTCTGGTTTCAACTACACTGAACGTTGGAAAACATGCCAACAACAAGGTTTCTTGCCATGGGGAAGGAGTTCTGATTTCTGCATCACGTTCAACCCTGGGCAGTGATTGTAGATAAGGTCTAGGTTCTGAAGCCTGAAAACCGAGGTTGGGAACAGATGACGACCTAAGGCCATGGAGCCTTGATGTGCTCAGTCTGCGGCCACCTGTCTGGGTGGGGCCAGGAGGTCCAGGCTCAGGCTGTGACAGAAAAGGCATTAGTGCCCTGGTCAGCCTATGTATTTGGGGTACAGCCAAGGTAGGTACAGGTTGATCCTCATTTGGGGTTACTGGGTAGCCCCAGAGGGCAATGTTTTTCTTCTGGGGGGCAGGCAGAGTGCTGCATTGTAGTTTTGGATTGCCAAACTGGAGGGCTTGTGGGCCAGTAGTCTGAGGACAGAAGTCTGAAAACACAAGGTAGGCTTCGGTTTCTGGGTGAGGACATGGTGGCACAATCTACAGACCTGAATCGATATCTCGTGCATCTGAAGTCAGGGCGAGGATCAGACGATCGCTCAGGTTGGAGTTTCTGTCCCTGATGGCCGCTTCATGAAGGGGGGGCATCACGAGGCCATGGGGGTTTACCCACGATGGGAGTTGTGAGCAGCTACAAACTGCAAAGAGTCTTCTGCAGGACAATTGAGACCTGTTGTTTGGCGCCAGGCCATTATTCTGAGCAGAGTTCTAAGGATGGATTGCTGGGTAGCCCACCTCGCATTCCAATTGTCTCCAAGCAACCAGACATTTAGATCTGCTGGATCTCGGGGAGCAACTTAGGAGGCTGAGTTTAAATGGACTCTCCTGTGGATGGGTCCTAATGTGCTTTTGTGTCTATGGAGACCTTGGAATGAAGCGGTGGCACGGGGGCCCTGAAGGGTTTTCCTAAACAGAGGCTTTGACACAGCTCCAACGTGCAAGTTTCCCATGTGTATATGACATGTTTTCTGATGGGTGAGTCATGAAACAGCCATATGCTGGTTTTGAAATCCAGGCCTCTGAGGAGAGATGCCTGGAACCAAAGAAATGGATCTGATTAGTGCCTATGGTTCTGTTCTTTCCTTTTTACCTCTGGGGATATCTGTCTATGTGTCTGAGTGCAGGTAGGTGAACAGTTGTGCTCAGATTGCTCCTGTTTTTCCTGGGAAGACAGCACTAGTGAGATGGATCGGGGACTTTGGAGGTTTATCCTATTAGAAGGGATGTGGCCATTGGAATGGGCACACACAATTCCCTTGGAGAGGGCAAGTACAGTCCTCAGGTTTGGCTCCAGGGGCCTGAGCCTGTAGGTTGTGTCGGCCAGGGCTGTTTGGACAGTTTTCTGAAAACACAACCTCGGCTTATGTTTCGGGTCGTAGGTATGGCAGGACTGATCTACAGACCATGAGGAGACCTCTTCGGGATTTGAAAAAAGGGCGAGGGTGAGGCTCTTGCTCAAGTTTTTGTCTCTGGATATCGTGTCACTTATGGTCGTGAAATTTCTGGGTGACTTCATGGGAAATGGACGAGTCTTACTCTCTGGTGTTTTGGCCCCGTCCAAAGGATTTGGAGTCATTCTGTGTGATGGAAGAAGTCCGTTTTTTTGTTGTTGTTGTTTTCTTTTTTAACCTCAGGTGTCCCACCAAATGAGGGATTCCAGAGTAGAGCCCTGGGGAGGGGCGACTGAACAATCAGAAATCTGTTTAAAATGGGCCTAGGGACATGTCAAGCACATTATGACATCTTATGGTCCAGCCACTGAGAGGACTTTCTAGAGGACAGGACTCATGCTGAGGGTAACAATGCGTGTTGCTGCCCTCGTCGCACTCAACAATGGGCGGGGCCTCAGGGTGAATGCTGGTTTCTCCTACACTGAACGTTGGACAACGTGCCAACCACAAGGGTTCTTGCCATGGGTAAGGAGGAGTTCTGATTTCTGCATCACATTCACCCATGGGCAGTGATTGGAGATAAGGTCTCGGTTCGGAAGCCTGAAAACTGAGTTAGGGGAGAGATGATGACCTAAGGCCATGGCGGGTCTTATGTGCTCAGTGTGCGGTCAGCTTTCTGGGGGTTGATCAGGAGGTCCGGGCTCAGATTGTGTCGGACAGTGCTTTAGTGCCCAGGTTAGACTATATAATTTGGGTAAATTCGAGTGCTGTGTAGGTTTATCCTCATTTAAGGTGCCTAGGAAGCTCATGCGGCAATAATTTTTTTCTAGAGGGCAGGCAGAGTGCTGCATTGTGGGTCCGGAATTGCCAATCTTGAGGGCTTCGGGGTGAGGGGGGAGAGGACGGAAGTCTGAGAAGACAAGCTAGACTTGGGTATCAGGCCGAGGGCACGGCAGGTACCTCCTGCAGATCTGAACCAATATCTCATGCATCTGAAGTCACGGCAAGGATCAGACGTTGGCTCAGGTTGGAGTTTCTGTGCATACGGCCCCTTCATGAAGGGAGCGGAAACTCGAGGCTATTGAGGTTTTCCCACGTTGGGAGTTGTTGGATGCTCCCTTCAAGGATTCCTTCTGTGGGACAATTGAGACCTGTTGGACAGCTCCAGGAAATCCCATATGGAATGACTCCAGAGCACCATTCGAGGATGGATGCCTGGGAAGTCCGCCTCACATTCCAATTGTTTCCTAGCAACAAGACAGTTTAGATCTGATTTCTCTGCGGGAGCTACCGTGGTGGCTGAGTTGAAATGGACTTAAATGAGGATGGGTCCTAATTGGTTTTTGTGTCCCTGAGGGCCTTGGAATGGGGTTGTGGCCCCGGGACTTTGAAGTACTCTCCTAAACTTCTGACATAACTCGCATGCACAGGTTTCCTTGTGGAGACGAGATGAGTTCTGATGGGTGCCTCAGGAAAACCCCTATGCTCCTATTGGAATAAGGCTTTTGAAGAGACATGCCTGTAAACTAAAGCAATGGATCCTATTATGGCCTAGGGTCCTGTCTGGTTCAATCTTCTTCTCTGCGGACATCCATCTATGGTATGAGTGGAGGTAGAGGCTCAGCTGATATCAGACGGCCCTTGTTTGTCCCGGGCGACCTACACTATTGTGATGGCCTCAGGGATGGCGGTTTCTCTTAATTTGTACGATTTTGGATGATGGAATGGGCAGAATTCCCATGGATTGGTAGGCACAGTCCTAATGTGTGGCTCCAGGGGCCCCAGCCTGGTGGGTGTGTGGCCCAGGACTTTGAGGACAGAAGTCTGAAAACACAAACTCAGCTTAGTTTTGGGGACGTAGGTATGGCAGGCCCGATCTACAAATCATGAGTAGAAATCTTCAGGATATGAAGAAAGTGCGAATCTGAGGCGCTTGCTCAGGCTTTTGACTCTGGATTTTGTATCTGCGGTGGCCGTGGAATGTCGGGGAGGCCTCATGGGCCATGGACGAATCTTCCTCTGTGAGGATTTGTCCCGATTCCCAATTGTTTTTCGTCAATCTGTGGGATGGGAGGACTCCTTTCAGTTTTGTTACCTCAGGTGTCCCACCTAAAGAGGAATTGCAAAGCAAAGCCGTGGGGAAGACTGAAGGGATACCCCGAACTATGGTAAAAAATTGGGGACTTGGGGCATGGCAATCCCAATATGCTATTTCTTCATCCAGCCACTGAGAGGCCTTACTTGAGGACTGGGCTCAGGTTGAGAGTCACAATGTGTGTTTGGGACCCATGTGGCTGATTTCTGCATCAGCTTCAACCCTGGGCAGGGATTGGCGATAAGATCTAGGTTCTGAAGCCTGAAAATCGAGGTTGGGAAGAGATGACGACATAAGGCCATGGCGGCTCCATGTGCTCAGTGTGTGGCCAGGTGTCTGGGTGGGGCCAATAGGTCCAGGCTCAGGCTGTGTCAGAAAGGTCATTAGTGCCCTGTTCGGCCTATGTATTTGGGGTACAACCAAGGTAGGTGCAGGTTGATCCTCATTTGGGGTTACTTTGTAGCCCCTGAGGGCAAAGTTTTTCTTCTGGAGGGCAGGCAGAGTGCTGCATTGTAGTTCTGGATTGCCAAACTGGAGGGCTTGTGGGCCAGCAGTCTGAGGACAGAAGTCTGAGAACACAAGCTAGGCTTCGGTTTCTAGGTGAGGCCATGGCAGGCACAATCTACAGACCAGAATCGAGATCTCGTGCATCTGAAGTCAAGGCGAAGATCAGACGATCGCTCAGGTTGGAGTTTCTGAACCTGATGGCCCCTTCATGAAGGGGGGGCATCACGAGGCCATGGTGGTTTTCCCACGATGGGAGTTTTCAGTAACCCCAAACTTCAAAGAGTCTTCTGCAGGACAATTGAGACCTGTTGTTTGGCTCCAGGCCAATGATTCTGAGCAGGGTTTTAAGGATGGTTGGATGGGGAGCCCACCTCGCAATCCAATTGTCTCCTAGCAATAAGACATTTTAGATCTGCTGGGTCTGGGGGAGCAACCGAGGAGGCTGAGTTGAAATGGACTCTCCTGCGGATGGGTCTTAATGTGCTTTTGTGTCTACGGACACCTTGGAATGGGGCCCTGAAGGGTTCTCCTACACAGAGGCTTTGACACAGCTCCAACGTGCAAGTTTCCCAAGTGTAGATGAGATGTTTTCTGATGGGTGAGTCAAGAAACAGCCATATGCTGGTTTTGAAATCCAGGCCTCTGAGGAGAGATGCCTGGAAAACAAATCAATAAATCTGATTAGTGCCTAGGGACCCCGTCTTTCCTTTTTACCTTTGGGGAGATCTGTCTATGGGTCTCTGTGCAGGTAGGTGCTCAGATGGGCTCAGATTGCCCCTGTATTTCCTGGGAAGCCGGCACTAGTGTGATGGATCAGGGTCTTTGGAGGTTTATCCTATTAGAAGGGTTGTGGCCATTGGAATGGGCACACACAATTGCCTTGGAGCGGGCAAGCACAGTCCTCAGGTTTGGCTCCAGGGGCCTGAGCCTGTAGGTTGTGTAGGCCAGGGCTGTTTGGACAGTTGTCTGAAACACAACCTCGGCTTATGTTTCGGGTCATAGGTATGGCAGGACTGATCTACAGACCATGAGGAGAACTCTTCGGGATTTGAAAAAAGGGCGAGTGTGAGGCTCTTGCTCAAGTTTTTGTCTCTGGATATCGTCTCACTCATGGTGGTGAAATTTCTGGGTGACTTCATGGGAAATGGACGAGTCTTACTCTCTGGTGGTTTGGCCCCGTCCACAGTGTTTGGGGTCATTCTGTGTGATGGAAGAATTCCGTTTTTTTTTTTTTTGTTTTTTCTTTTTTAACCTCAGGGGTCCCACCAAATGAGGGATTCCAGAGTAGAGCCCTGGGGAGGGGCGATTGGACAATCAGAAATCTGGTTAAAAATTGGGGCCTAGGAACATGTCAAGCCCATTATGACATCTAATGGTCCAGTCACTGAGAGGACTTACTAGAGGACAGGACTCATGCTGAGGGTCACAATGCGTATGTATGCCCTCGTCGCACGAAAGAATGGGCGGGGCCTCAGGGTGAATGCTGGTTTCTCCTACACTGAACGTTGGACAACGTGCCAACCACAAGGGTTCTTGCCATGGGTAAGGAGGAGTTCTGATTTCTGCATCACACTCACCCCTGGGCAGTTATTGGAGATAAGGTCTCGGTTCTGAAGCCTGAAAAATGAGGTAGGGAAGAGATGATGACCTAAGGCCATGGCGGGTCTTATGTGCTCAGTGTGCGGTCAGCTTTCTGGGGGTTGGTCAGGAGGTCCGGGCTCAGGTTGTGTCCGACAGTGCTTTAGTGCACAGGTTAGACTATATAACTTGGTTAATGTCGAGTGCTGTGTAGGTTTATCCTCATTTAAGTTGCCTGGGAAGCTCATGAGGCAATAAATTTTTTCTAGAGGGCAGGCAGAGTTCGGCATTTGGGTCCAGAATTGCCAAACTTGAGGGCTTCGGGGCCAGGGGTTTGAGGACGGAAGTCTGAGAAGAAAGCTAGACTTGGATTTCAGGGCGAGGGCACGCTGGTACCCCCTGCAGCTCTGAAACAATATCTCATGCATCTGAAGTCAAGGCGAGGATCAGACTTTGGCTCAGGTTGGAGTTTCTGTGCATGAAGGCCGCTTCATGAAGGGAGCGGAATCTCGAGGCCATTGAGGTTTTCCCACGTTGGGAGTTTTGGGATGCCCCACTCAAGGATTTCTTCTGCGGGACAATTGAGACCTGTTGGACAGCTCCAGGACATCCCAGATGGAATGACTCCAGAGCACCATGCGAGGATGAATGCCTGGGAAGCCAGACTCGCATTCCAATTGTCTCCTAGCAACAAGACAGTTTAGATCTGATGGCTCTGCGGGAGCAACCCGGGTGGCTGAGTTGAAATGGACTTTCCTGAGGATGGGTCCTAATGGGTTTTTGTGTCCCTGAGGGCCTTGGAATGGGGTGGTGGCCCCGGGACAATGAAGTACTCTCCTAAGCTTCTGACATAGCTCCCATGTACAGGTTTCCTTGTGGAGACGAGATAAGTTCTGATGGGTGCCTCAGGAGAACCCCTATGCTCGTACTGGAATCAGGCTTTTGAGGACACATGCCTGTAAACCAAAGCAATGGATCCTATTATGGCCTAGGTTCCTGACTGGTTCAATCTTCTTCTCTGCGGACATCCATCTATGGTATGAGTGGAGGTACATGCTCAGCTGTTGTCAGACCGCCCTTGTTTGTCCCGGGCGACCTACACTATTGGGATAGCCTCAAAGATTTGGCGGTTTCTCTTAATTTGTACAATTTTGGACAATGGAATGGGCAGAATTCCCATGGATTGGTAGGCATTGGTAGGCACAGTCCTAATGTGTGGCTCCAGGGGCCCCAGCCTGGAGGGTGTGTGGCCCAGGACTTTGAGGACAGAAGTCTGAACACACAAACTCAGCTTAGGTTTGGAGACGTAGGTATGGCAGGCTCGATCTATAAACCATGAGAAGAACTCTTCAGGATATGGAGAAAGTGCGAATCTGAGGCGCTTGCTCAGGCTTTTGTCTCTGGATTTTGTATCAGCGGTGGCCGTGGAATGTCGGGGAGGCCTCATGGGCCATGGACGAATCTTCCTCTTTGAGGATTAGTCCCGATTCCCAATTGTTTTCCTTAAATCTGTGGGAAGGGAGGACTCCTTTCAGTTTTGTTACCTCAGGTGTCCCACCAAAAGAGGAATTGCAAAGCAAAGCCGTGGGGAAGACTGAAGGGATACCCCGAACTATGGTTAAAAATTGGGGCCTAGGAGCATGGCAAGCCCAATATGCTATCTCTTCATCTAGCCACTGAGTTGCTTTACCTGAGGACTGGGCTCAGGCTGAGAGTCACAATGTGTGTTTGGGACCCATGTGGCCTGCGAACATGGGCGGGGCCACATGGGCCACTCTGGTTTCAACTACACTGAACGTTGGACAAAATGCCAACCACAAGGTTTCTTGCCATGTGGAAGGAGTTCTGATTTCTGCATCACGTTCAACCCTGGGCAGTGATTGGAGATAAGGTCTAGGTTCTGAAGCCTGAAACCGAGGTTGGGAAGAGATGACGACCAAAGGCCATGGCGGGTCTGATATGCTCAGTGTGGGGTCAGCTGTCTGGGAGGGGCCAGTGGGTCCAGGCTCAGGCTGTCAGAAAGGGCATTAGTGCCCTGGTCGGCCTATGTATTTGGGGTACAGCCATGGTAGATGCAGGTTGATCCTCATTTGGCATTACTGGGTAGCCCCAGAGGGCAATGTTTTTCTTCTGGGGGGCAGGAAGAGTGCTGCATTGTAGTTCTGGATTGCCAAACTGGAGGGCCAGTAGTCTGAGGACAGAAGTCTGAGAACACAAGCTCAGCTTCGGTTTCTGGGTGAGGCCATGGCAGGCACAATCTACAGACCTGAATCGAGATCTCGTGCATCTGAAGTCAGGGCGAGGATCAGACGATCGCTCAGGTTGGAGTTTCAGTCCCTAATGGCCCCTTCATGAAGGGGCCGCATCACAAGGCCATGGTGGTTTTCCGACGATGGGAGTTGTGAGCAGCTCCAAACTGCAAAGAGCCTTCTGCAGGACAATTGAGACCTGTCCTTTGGCTCCAGGCCATGATTCTGAGCAGGGTTCTAAGGATGGATGGCTCGGTAGCCCACCTCACATTCCAATTGTCTCCTAGCAACAAGGCATTTTAGATCTGCTGGATCTCAGTGAGCAACCGAGGAGGCTGAGTTTAAATGGACTCTCCTGTGGATGAGTCCTAATGTGCTTTTTTGTCTATGGAGACCTTGGAATGAAGCGGTGGCACGGGGGCCCTGAAGCATTGTTCTAAACAGAGGCTTTGACACAGCTCCAACGTGTAAGTTTCCCATGTGTAGATGAGATGTTTACTGATGGGTGAGTCAATTAACAGCCATATGCTGGTTTTGAAATCCAGGCCTCTGAAGAGAGATGCCTGGAAACCAAAGCAATGGATCTGATTAGTGCCTAGGGGTCTCTTCTTTCCTTTTTACCTCTGGAGATATCTGTCTATGTGTCTGAGTGCAGGTAGGTGCACAGATGGGCTCAGATTGCTCCTGTTTTTCCTGGGATGCCAGCACTAGTGCGATGGATCTGGGACTTTGGAGGTTTATCCTATTAGAAGGGTTGTGGCCATTGGAATGGGCACACACAATTCCCTTGGAGAGGGCAAGTACAGTCCTCAGGTTTGGCTCCAGGGGCCTGAGCCTGGAGGTTGTGTAGGCCAGGGCTGTTTGGACAGTTGTCTGAAAACACAACCTCGGCTTATGTTTCGTGTCATAGGTATGGCAGGACTGATCTACAGACCATGAGGAGATCACTTCGGGATTTGAAAAAGGGCGAGTGTGAGGCTCTTGCTCAAGTTTTTGTCTCTGGATATCGTGTCACTCATGGTGGTGAAATTTCTGGGTGACTTCATGGGAAATGGACGAGTCTTATTCTCTGGTGGTTTGGCTCCGTCCAAAGGGTCATATGAAGAAAGAGCGTGTCTGAGGCGCTTGCTCAGGCTTTTGTCTCTGGATTTTGTAACAACAATGGCCGTGGAATGTGGAAAGGCCTCATGAGCCTTTGACAAATCTTCCTCTCTGTGGATTTGGCCTGGTCCCAATTGTTTTTCGTCAATCTGTGGGATGGGAGGTCTCCTTTCAAGTTTATTCCCTCAGGTGTCCGAACAAAAGAGGAATTCCAAAGCAGAGCCCTGGGGAAGAGTGAAGGGACAACCCAATCGGTGGTTAAAAATTGGGGACTAGTCGCATGGCAGGCCCAATATGCTGTCTCTTCAACCAGCCACTGAGAGGCCTTACTTGAGCTTGGGCTCAGGCTGAGGGTCACAATGTGTGTTTGTGACCAATGTGGCCCGTGAACCTGGGCAGGGCCTCATGGCCCAACTGGTTTCAACTACACTGAACTTTGGAAAATGTGCCAAACACAAGGTCTATTGCCATGGGGAAGATGTTCTGCTTTCTGCACATTTACAACGCTGGGCAGAAGTTGGAGATAAGGTCTAGGTCCTGAAGCCTGAAAAACCGCAGTTGGGAAGAGATGACGACCTAAGGCCATGGCGGGTCTGATATGCTCAGTGTGGGGTCAGCTGCCTGGGTGTTGGTCAGGAGTTTCTGGCTCAGGTTGTGTCAGACAGTGCATTAGTGCATAGGTTAGACTATATAATTTGGGTACAGTCGAGTGCCGTGTAGGTTTATCCTCATTTGAGGTGCCTGGGCTGCTCATTGGGCAAGATATTTTTTCTAGAGGGCAGGCAGAGTACTGCATTGTGAGTCCGGAATTGCCAAACTTGAGGGCTTCTAGGCCACGAGTGTGAGGACAGAAGTCTGAGAACACAAGCTAGATTTGGGCTTCAGGCCGAGGGCACGGCAGGTACCCCCTGCAGATCTGAACCAATATCTCAAGCATCTGAATCACGGCGAGGATCAGAGGTTGGCTCAGGTTGGAGTTTCTGTGTATGACTGACCCTTCATGAATTGAGCAGAATCTCAAGGCCATAGAGGTATTCCCACGTTGGGAGTTGTGGGATGCCCTCTTCAAGGATTCCTTCTGCGGGACATTTGTGACTTTTTGAGAAGATCCAGGACATCCCATATGGAATGACTCCAGAGCACCGTTCGAGGATGGATGCCAGGGAAGCCCGCCTCGCATTCCAATTGACTCCTAGCAACAATACAGTGAGATTGGATGGCTCTGCAGGAGCAACCTGGGTGGCTGCTTTGAAATGGACTTTTCTGAGGATGGGGCCTAATGTGTTTTGTTTCCATGAGGGCCTTGGAAAGGGGCGGTGGTACCGGGACGCTGAAGTATTCTCCTAAGCTTTTGACATAGTTCCCATGCACAAGTTTCCCTGTGGAGACGAGATTTTTCTGACGGGTGTCTCAGTAAACCCCTTATGCTGGTATTGGAATCCAGGCTTTTGAGGAGACATGCCTGTAAACCAAAGCAATGGATCCGATTATGGCCTAGAGTCCTGTCTGGTTCAATCTTCTTATCTGGGGATATACATCTATGGAATGAGTGGAGGAGGATGCTCACCTGGTGTCAGACCTCCCTTTTTTGTCCTTGGAGACCTACACTACTGGGATGGCCTCGGGGACTTTGAGAATTCTCATAATTTGTACGATTTTGGAAAATGAAATGGGCAGAATTCCCATGGATTGGGTAGGTCAGTCCTAATGAGTGGCTCCAGTGGCCCCAGCCTGGAGGGTGTGTGGCCCAGGACTTTTAGGACAGAAGTCTGAAAACACAAACTCAGCTTAGGTTTGGGGACGTAGGTATGGCAGGCCCAATTTACAAACCATGAGAAGAACTCTTCAGGATATGAAGAAAGAGCGAGTCTGAGGCACTTGCTCAGGCTTTTGTCTCTGGATTTTGTATCAACAATGGGTGTGGAATGTGGGGAGGCCTCCTGGGCCATGGACGAATCTTCCTCTCTGTGGATTTGGCCCGGTCCCAATTTCTTTCCGTCAATATGTGGGATGGGATGTCTCCTCTCAGATTTGTTACCTCAGGTGTCCCAATCTAAGAGGAATTCGAAAGCAGAGCCCTAGGAAAGAGTGAAGGGACCACCCAAACTATGGTTAAAAATTGGGGCCTAGGGGAATGGCAGGCCCAATATGCTGTCTCTTCATCCAGCCACTGAGAGGCCTTACTTGAGGACTGGGCTCAGGCTGAGGGTCACAATGTGTGTTTGTGACCAATATGGCACACGAGCATGGACGGGGCCTCATGGGCCACACTGGTTTCAACTACACTGGACTTTGGAAAACATGCCAATCACAAGATCTCTTGTCATGGGGAAGTTGTTCTGATTTCTGCATCATTGTCAACCATGGGCAGTGGTTGGGGATAAGGTCTAGATTTTGAAGCCTGAAAAAACGCAGTTGGGAAGAGATGACGACCTAAGGCCATGGCGGGTCTGATATGCTCAGTGTGCGGTCAGCTGCCTGAAATTGGTCAGGAGGTTCTGGCTCACGTTGTGTCAGACAGTGCATTAGTGCCCAGGATAGACTATAAAAATTTGGGTACAGTCGAGTGCCGTGTAGGTTTATCCTCATTTGAGGAGCCTGGGCAGCTCATTAGGCAAGATATTTTTTCTAGAGGGCAGGCAGAGTGCTGCATTATGGGTCTGGAATTGCCAAAATTGAAAGCTTCTGGGACACGAGTGTGAGGACAGAAGTCTGAAAACACAAGCTAGACTTGGGCTTCAGGCCGAGGGCACGGCAGGTACCCACTGCAGATCTGAACCAATATCTCAAGCATCTGAAGTAACCGCGAGGATCAGACGTTGGCCCATATTGGAGTTTCGGTGCATGTTGACCCTTCATGAACGGAGCAGAATCTCTAGGCCATGGAGCTTTTCCCACGTGGGAGTTGTGGATGCCCCCTTCAAGGATTCCTTCTGCGGGACAAATGAGTTCTGTTGGGCAGCTCCAGGACATCCCATATGGAATGACTCCAGAGCACCGTTGGAGGATGGATGCCAGGGAAGCCCGCCTCGCATTCCAATTGTCTCCTAGCAACAATACAGTTGAGATCGGATGGCTCTGCAGGAGCAACCGGGGTGGTTGAGTTGAAATGGACTTTCCTGAGGATGGGTCCTAAAGTGTGTTTGTGTCCATGAGGGCCTAGGAATGGGGCGGTGGTAACGGGACACTGAGTATTCTCCTAAGCTTTTGACATAGCTCCCATGCACAAGTTTCCTTGTGGAGACGAGATTTGTTCTGATGGGTGCCTCAGGAAACCCCTTATGCTGGTATTGGAATCCAGGCTTTTGAGGAGACATGCCTGTAAACCAAAGCAATGGAATCGATTATGGCCTAGAGTCCTGTCTGGTTCAATCGTCTTATCTGGGGATATCAATCTATGGAATGAGTGGAGGTAGATGCTCACCTGGTGTCAGACTGCCCTTGTTTGTCCCCGGAGACCTACACTATTGGGATGGCCTCGGGGACTTTGTAGAGTTCTCCTAATTTGTACGATTTTGGATAATGGAATGGGCAGAATTCCCATGCATTGGGTAGGCACGGTGCTAATGTGTGGCTCCAGTGGCCCCACCTTGGAGGGTGTTTGACCCAGGACTTTGAGGACAGAAGTCTGAAAACACAAACTCAGCGGAGGTTTGGGGACTTAAGTGTGGCAGGCCCAATCTACAAACCATGAGAAGAACTCTTCAGGACATGAAGAAAGAGCGAGTCTGAGGCATTTGCTCAGGCTTTTGTCTCTGGATTTTGTATCAACGATGGCCGCGGAATGTGGGGGGGCCTCCTGGGCCATGGATGAATTTTCCTCTCTGTGGATTTGAAATGGTCCCAATTGTTTTTCGTCAATCTGTGGGATGTGAGGTCTCCTTTCAGGTTTATTACCTCAGGTGTCTGAACAAAAGAGGAATTCCAAAGCAGAGCTCTGGGGAGGCATGAAGGAACAACTGAAACTTTTGTTAAATATTGGGGTTAGGGGCATGGCAGGCCCAATATGCTGTCTCTTCATCCAGCCACTTAGAGGCCTTACTTGAGGCCTGGGCTCAGGCTGAGGGTCACAATGTGTGTTTTTGACAAATGTGGCCCGCGAGCATGGGCGGGGCCTCATGGGCCACACTGGTTTTAACTGCACTGGACTTTGGACAACATACCAATCACAAGGTCTCTTGCCATGGGGAAGGTGTTCTGATTTCTGCATCATTTTCAACCTTGGGCAGTGGTTGGAGATAAGGTCTCGGTTCTGAAGCCTGAAAACCGCAGTTGGGAAGAGATGACGACCTAAGGCCATGGAGGGTCTGATATGCTCAGTGTGCGGTCAGTTGCATGTGTTTTGTTCCAGAGGTTCTGACTCAGGTTGTGTCAGGCAGTGCATTAGTGCCCACGTTAGAGTATATAATTTGGGTATAGTCGAGTGCCGTGTAGGTTTATCCTCATTTGAGGTGCCTGGGCAGCTCATTAGGCAAGATATTTTTTCTAGAGGGCAGACAGAGTGCTGCATTGTGGGTCCGGAATTGCCAAACTTGAGGGATTCTGGGCCAGGAGTGTGAGGACAGAAGTCTGAGAACACAAGCTAGACCAGAGCTATTCAAGCCGAGGGCACGGCAGGTACCCCCTGCAGATCTGAATCAATATCTCAAGCATCTGAAGTTACGGCGATATCAGACGTTGGCTCATATTGGAGTTTCGGTGCATGACTGCCCCTTCATGAACGGAGCGGAATTTCAAGGCCATGGAGGTTTTCCCACGTTGGGAGTTGTGGGATGCCCCCTTCAATGATTCCTTCTGCGGGACAATTGAGACCTGTTGGGCAGCTCCAGGGCATCCCATATGGAATGACTCCAGAGCACCGTTGGAGGATGGAAGCCAGGGAAGCCCGCCTCGCATTCCAATTGTCTCCTAGCCACAATTGAGTTGAGATCGAATGGCTCTGCGGGAGCAAACGGAGTGGCTGCGTTGAAATGGACTTTCCTGAGGATGGGGCCTAATGTGTGTTTGTGTCCATGAGGGCCTTGGAATGGGTCGGTGGCACCGGGACCCTGAAGTATTCTCCTAAGCTTTTGACATAGATCCCATTCACAAGTTTCCTTGTGGAGACGAAATTTGTTCTGATGGGTGCCTCAGGAAACCCCCTATGCTGGTATTGGAATCCAGGCTTTTGAGGAGACATGCTTGTAAACCAAAGTAATGGATCCTATTATGGCCTAGGGTCCTGTCTGGTTCAATCTTCTTCTCTGGGGATATCCATCTATGGAATGTGTGGAGGTAGATGCTCACCTGGTGTCAGACCACCATTGTTTGACCCCGGAGACCTACACTATGGGGATGGCCTCGGGGACTTTTGAGAGTTCTCCTAATTTGTACGATTTGGGACAATCGATTGGGCAGAATTCCCATGGATTGGGTAGGCACAGTCCTAATGTGTGGCTCCAGGGGGCCCCGCCTGGAGGGTGTGTGGCCCAGGACTTTGAGGACAGAAGTCTGAAAACACAAACTCAGCTTAGGTTTGGGGACGTTGGTATGGCAGGGCCAAGCTACAAACCATGAGAAGAACTCTTCAGGATATGAAGAAAGAGCGAGTCTGAGGCACTTGCTTAGGCTTTTGTCACTGGATTTTGTATCAACGATGGCCGTGGAATATGGGGAGGCCTCATGGGTCATGGACGAATCTTCCTCTCTGTGGATTTGGACCGGTCCCAATTGTTTTTCGTCAATCTGTGGGATGTGAGGTCTTTCAGGTTTATTCAGGTGTCTGAACAAAAGAGGAATTCCAAAGCAGAGCCCTGGGGAAGCATGAAGGAACAACCCAAACTATGGTTAAATATTGGGGCCTAGGGGCAGGGCAGGCCCAATATGCTGTCTCTTCATCCAGCCACTTAGAGGCCTTACTTGAGGACTGTGCTCAGGCTGAGGGTCACAATGTGTGTTTGTGACCAATGTGTCCCGAGAGCATGGGCGGGGCCTCATGGGCCACACTGGTTTCAACTACACTGGACTTTGGAAAACATGTCAATCATACGGTCTCTTGCCATGGGGAAGGTGTTCTGATTTCTGCATCATTTTCAACCCTGGGCAGTGGTTGGAGATAAGGCCTAGGTTCTGAACCTGAAAAACCGCAGTTGGGAAGAGATGACGACCTAAGGCCATGGCGGGTCTGATATGCTCAGTGTGCAGTCAGCTGCCTGGGTTTGGTCAGGTGGTTCCGGCACAGGTTGTCAGAGAGTGCATTAGTGCCCAGGTTAGACTATATAATTTGGGTATAGTCGAGTGCCGTGTAGGTTTATCCTCATTTGAGGTGCCTGGGCTGCTCATTAGGCATGATATTTTTTCTAGAGGGCAGGCAGATTGCTGCATTGTGGGTCCGGAATTGCCAAACTTGAGGGCTTCTGGGCCCAGGGTGTGAGGACAGAAGTCTGAGAACACAAGCTAGACTTGGGCCTCAGGCCGAGGGAACGGAAGGTACCACCTGCAGATCTGAACCAATATCTCAAGCATCCGAAGTCATGGCGAGGATCAGACCCTGGCTCAGGTTGGAGTTTGTGTGCATGACTGCCCCTTCATAAACGGAGCAGAATCTCAAGGCCATGGAGGTTTCCCACGTTGGGAGTTGTGGGATGCCCCCTTCAAAAATTCCTTCTGCGGGACAACTGAGACCTGTTGGGCAGCTCCAGGACATCCCATATGGAATGACTCCAGAGCACCGTTGGAGGATGGATGCCAGGGAAGCCCGCCTCGCATTACAATTGTCTCCTAGCATCAAGACAGTTGAGATCGAATGGCTCTGCGGGAGCAACTGGGATGTGGCTGAGTTGAAATTGACTTTCCTGACGGTGGGGTCTAATGTGTGTTTGTGTCCATGAGGGCCTTGGAATGGGGTGGTGGCACCGGGACCCTGAAGTATTCTCCTAAGCTTTTGACATAGCTCCCATGCACAAGTTTCCTTGTGGAGACGAAATTTGTTCTGATGGGTGCCTCAGTAAACCCTTTATGCTGGTATTGGAATCCAGGCTTTTGAGGAGACATGCCTGTAAACCAATGCAATGGATCCGATTATGTCCTAGAGTCCTGTCTGGTTCAATCTTCTTATCTGGGGATATCCATCTATGGAATGAGTGGAGGTAGATGCTCACCTGGTGTCAGATCGCCCTTGTTTGTTCCCTGAGACCTACACTATTGGGATAGCCTCGGGGACTTTGGAGAGCTTCTAATTTGTACGATTTTGGACAATGGCATGGGTGGAATTGCCATGGATTGGGTAGGCACAGTCCTAATGTGTGGCTCCATGGGCCCCAGCCTGGAGGGAGTGTGGCCCAGGACTTTGAGGACAGAAGTCTGAAAACACAAACTCAGCTTAGGTTTGGGGATGTAGGTATGGAAGGCCCAATCTAAAAACCATGAGAAGAACTCTTCAGGATATGAAGAACGAGCGAGTCTGAGGCACTTGCTCAGGCTTTTGATCTGGATTTTGTATCAACGATGGCCGTGGAATGTGGGGGCGCCTCATGGGTCATGGATGAATCTTCCTCTCTGTGGATTTGAACCGTTCCCAATTGTTTTTCGTCAATCTGTGGGATGTGAGGTCTCCTTTCAGGTTTATTACCTCAGGTGTCTGAACAAAAGAGGAATTCCAAAGCAGAGCCCTGGGGAAGCATGAAGGAACAACCCAAACTATGGTTAAAAATTGGGGCCTAGGGGCATGGCAGGCCCAATATGCTGTCTCTTCATCCAGCCACTTAGAGGCCTTACTTGAGGACTGTGCTCAGGCTGAGGGTCACAATGTGTGTTTGTGACCAATGTGGCCCGAGAGCATGGGCGGTGCCTCATGGGCCACACTGGTTTCAACTACACTGGACTTTGGACAACATGTCAATCATACGGTCTCTTGCCATGGGGAAGGTGTTCTGATTTCTGCATCATTTTCAACCCTGGGCAGTAGTTGGAGATAAGGCCTAGGTTCTGAACCTGAAAAACCGCAGTTGGGAAGAGATGACGACCTAAGGCCATGGCGGGTCTGATATGCTCAGTGTGCAGTCAGCTGCCTGGGTGTTGGTCAGGTGGTTCCAGCTCAGGTTGTCAGACAATGCATTAGTGCCCAGGTTAGATTATATAATTTGGGTATAGTCGAGTGCCGTGTAGGTTTATCCTCATTTGAGGTGCCTGGGCTGCTCATTAGGCATGATATTTTTTCTAGAGGGCAGGCAGATTGCTGCATTGTGGGTCCGGAATTGCCAAACTTGAGGGCTTCTGGGCCAGGAGTGTGAGGACCGAGTTTGAGAAGACAAGCTAGACTTGGGCTTCAGGCCGAGGGCACGGCAGGTACCCCCTGCAGATCTGAACCAATATCTCAAGCATCCGAAGTCATGGCGAGGATCAGACCCTGGCTCAGGTTGGAGTTTGTGTGCATGACTGCCCCTTCATAAACGGAGCGGAATCTCAAGGCCATGGAGGTTTTCCCACGTTGGGAGTTGTGGGATGCCCCCTTCAAAAATTCCTTCTGCGGGACAACTGAGACCTGTTGGGCAGCTCCAGGACATCCCATATGGAATGACTCCAGAGCACCGTTGGAGGATGGATGCCAGGGAAGCCCGCCTCGCATTACAATTGTCTCCTAGCAACAAGACAGTTGAGATCGGATGGCTCTGCGGGAGCAACTGGGGTGTGGCTGAGTTGAAATTGACTTTCCTGACGGTGGGGTCTAATGTGTGTTTGTGTCCATGAGGGCCTTGGAATGGGGTGGTGGCACCGGGACCCTGAAGTATTCTCCTAAGCTTTTGACATAGCTCCCATGCACAAGTTTCATTGTGGAGACGAAATTTGTTCTGATGGGTGCCTCAGTAAACCCCTTATGCTGGTATTGGAATCCAGGCTTTTGAGGAGACATGCCTGTAAACCAAAGCAATGGATCCGATTATGTCCTAGAGTCCTGTCTGGTTCAATCTTCTTATCTGGGGATATCCATCTATGGAATGAGTGGAGGTAGATGCTCACCTGGTGTCAGACCGCCCTTGCTTGTCCCCGGAGACCTACACTATTGGGATGGCCTCGGGACTTTGGAGAGTTCTCCTAATTTGTATGATTTTGGACAATGGAATGCGTGGAATTGCCATGGATTGGGTAGGCACAGTCCTAATGTGTGGCTCCATGGGCCCCAGCCTGGAGGGAGTGTGGCCAGGACTTTGAGGACAGAAGTCTGAAAACACAATCTCAGATTAGGTTTGGGGACGTAGGTATGGAAGGCCCAATCTAAAAACCATAGAAGAACTCTTCAGGATATGAAGAACGAGCGAGTCTGAGGCACTTGCTCAGGCTTTTGATCTGGACGTTGTATCAACGATGGCCGTGGAATGTGGGGGGGCCTCATGGGCCATGAATGAATCTTCCTCTCTGTGGATTTGAACCGTTCCCAATTGTTTTTCGTCAAGCTGTTGGATGTGAGGTCTCCTTTCAGGTTTATTACCTCAGGTGTCTGAACAAAAGAGGAATTCCAAAGCAGAGCCCTGGGGAAGCATGAAGGAACAACCCAAACTATGGTTAAAAATTGGGGCCTAGGGGCATGGCAGGCCCAATATGCTGTCTCTTCATCCAGCCACTTAGAGGCCTTACTTGAGGACTGTGCTCAGGCTGAGGGTCACAATATGTGTTTGTGACCAATGTGGCCCGAGAGCATGGGCGGGGCCTCATGGGCCACACTGGTTTCAACTACACTGGACTTTGGAAAACATGCCAATCACAAGGTCTCATGACATGGGGAAGGTGTTCTGATTTCTGCATAATTTTCAACCCTGGGCAGTGGTTGGAGTTAAGGTTAGGTTCTGAACCTGAAAAACCACAGTTGGGAAGTGATGACGACCTAAGGCCATGGCGGGTCTGATATGCTCAGTGTACGGTCAGCTTCCTGGGTGTTATTCAGGAGTTTCTGGCTCAGGTTGTGTCAGACAGTGCATTAGTGCCCAGGTTAGTCTATATAATTTGGGTAGAGTCGAGTGCTGTGAAGTTTTATCCTTATTTGAGCTGCCTGGGCAGCTCATTAGGCAAGATATTTTTTCTAGAGGGCAGGAATAGTGCTGCATTGTGGGTCCGGAATTGCCAAACGTGAGGGCTCAGGGCCACGAGTGTGAGGACAGAAGTCTGAGAAACAAGCTAGACCAGGGCTTCAGGCCGAGGGCAGGGCAGGTACCCCCTGCTGATCTGAACCAATATCTCAAGCATCTGAAGTCACGAGGAGGAAAATACGTTGGCTCAGGTTGAAGTTTCTGTGCATGACAGCCCCTTCATGAACAGAGAGGAATCTGAAGGCCATGGAGGATTTCCCACGTTGGGAGTTGTGTGATGCCCCCTACAAGGATTCCTTCTGCGGGACAATTGAGACCTGTTGGGCAGCTCCAAAACATCCCATATGGAATGACTCCAGAGCACCGTTGGCAAATGGATGCCAGGGAAGCCCGCCTCGCATTCCAATTGTCTCCTAGCATCAAGAGAGTTGAGATCGGATGGCTCTGCGAAAACAACCGGGGTGGCTGAGTGAAATGGAATTACCTAAGCATGGGGCCTAATGTGTGTTTGTGTCCATGAGGACCTTGGAATGGAGCGGTGGCACCGGGATTCTGAAGTATTCTCCTAAGATTTTGACATAAGTTCCATGCACAAGTTTCCTCGTGGAGACGAGATTTTTTCTGATAGGTGCCTCAGGAAACTCCCTATACTGGTATTGGAATCCAGGCTTTTGAGGAGACATGCTTGTAAACCAAAGCAATGGATCCGATTATGGCCTAGGGTCCTGTCTGGTACCATATCCTTCTCTGGGGACATCCATCTATGGTATGAGTGGAGGTAGATGCTCAGCTGGTGTCAGACCGCCCTTGTTTGTCCACTGAGACGTACATATTGGTATGGCCTCGGAGACTTTGGAGGGTTCTCCGAATTTGTACAACTTTGGACAATGGAATGGGCAGAATTCCCAATAATGGGGTAGGCACAGTCCTAATGTGTGGCTCCAGGGTCCCCAGCCTGGAGGATGTGTGGCCCAAGACTTTGAGGACAGAAGTCTGAAAACACAAACTCAGCTTAGGTTTGGGGACGTAGGTATGGCAGGCCCAATCTACAAACCATGAGAAGAACTCTTCAGGATATGAAGAAAGAGCGAGTCTGAGGCTCTTGCTCAGGGTTTGGTCTCTGGATTTTGTGTCAACGATGGCCGTGGAATGTGGGGAGACCTCATGGGCCATGGACGAATCTTCCTCTCTGTGGATTTGGCCCGGTCCCAATTGTTTTTCGTCAATCTGTGGGATGGGAGGTCTCCTTTCAGGTTTGTTACCTCAGGTTTCCCAACCAAAGAGGAATTCCAAAGCAGAGCCCTGGGGAAGAGTGAAGGGACAACCCAAATTATGGTTAAAATTTGGGGCCTAGGGGCATGGCAGGCCCCATATGCTATCTCTTCATCCAGCAACTGAGAGGCCTTACTTGAGGACTGGGCTCAGGCTGAGGGTCACAAAGTGTTTTTGTGACCAATTTGGCCCGTGAGCTTGTGCGGGGCCTCATGTGCCACACTGGTTTCATCTACACTGAACTTTGGAAAATATGCCAATCACAAGGACTCTTGCCATGGGGAAGGAGTTCTGATTTCTTCATCATTTTCAACCCTGGGTAGTGGTTGGAGATAAGGTCTAGGTTCTGAATCCTGAAAACCGCAGTTGGCAAGAGATGATGTCCTAAGGCCATGGTGGGTCTGATGTGCTCAGTGTGTGGTCAGCTGCCTGGTTTTTGGTCAGGAGGTTCGGGCTCGGGTTGTGTCAGACAGTGCATTTGTGCGCAGGTTAGACTATATTATTTGGGTACAGTCGAGTGCCGTGTAGGTTGATCCTCATTTGAGGAGCCTGGGCAGCTCATTAGGCAAGATATTTTTTCTAGAGGGCAGGCAGAGTGCTGCGTTCTGGGTCGGGTATTGCCAAACTTGAGGGCTTCTGGGCCAGTAGTGAGAGGACAGAAGTCTGAGAACACAAGCTAGACTTGGCTTAACGAGGGCAAGGCAGGTACCCCCTGCACATCTGAACTAATATCTCATGCATCTGAAGTCACGGCGAGGATCAGACGTTGGCTCAGGTTGTAGTTTCTGTGCATGACTGCCCCTTCATGAACGGAGTGGAATCTCAAGGCCATGGAGGTTTTCCCACGTTGGGAGTTGTGGGATGCCCCCTTCAAGAATTCCTTCTGCGGGACAATTGAGACCTGTTGGGCAGCTCCAAAAATCCCATACGGAATGACTCCAGAGCACCGTTCGAGGATGGATGCCAGGGAAGCCCGCCTCGCATTCCAATTGTCTCCAGCAACAAGACAGTCGAGATTGGATGGCTCTGCGGGACAACCGGGTTGGCTGAGTTGAAATGGACTTTCCTGAGCATGGGGCCTAATGTGTGTTTGTGCCCATGAGGACCTTGGAATGGGGCGGTGGCACCGGGACTCTGAAGTATTCTCCTAATATTTTGACATAGGTCCCATGCACAAGTTTTCTCGTGGAGATGAGATTTTTTCTGATGGGTGCCTCAGGAAACCCCCTATGCTGGCATTGGAATCCAGGATTTTGAGGAGACATGCCTGTAAACCAAAGCAATGGATCCGATTATGGCCTAGGGTCCTGTCTGGTTCCATCTCCTTCTCTGGGGACATCCATCTATGGTATGAGTGGAGGTAGATGCTCAGCTGGTTCAGACCGCCCTTGTTTGTCCACTGAGACGTACATATTGGGATGGCCTCGGGGATTTTGGAGGGTTCTCCTAATTTGTACAATTTTGGACAATGGAATGGGCAGAATTCCCATGCATGGGGTAGGCACAGTCCTAATGTGTCACTCCAGTGGCCCCAGCCTGGAGGGTGTGTGGTCCAAGACTTTGAGGACAGACGTCTGATAACACAAACTCAGCTTAGGTTTGGGGATGTAGGTATGGCAAGCCCAATCTACAAACCATGAGAAGAACTCTTCAGGCTATGAAGAAAGAGCGAGTCTGAGGGACTTGCTCAGGCTTTGGTCTCTGGATTTTGTGTCAACGATGGCCGTGGAATGTGGGGAGGCCTCATGGGCCATGGACGAATATACCTCTCTGTGTATTTGGCCCGGTCCCAATTGTTTTTCGTCAATCTGTGGGATGGGAGGTCTCCTTTCAGGTTTGTTACCTCAGGTGTCCCAACAAAGAGGAATTCCAAGCAGAGCCCTGGGGAAGAGTGAAGGGACAACCCAAACTATGGTTAAAATTTGGGGCCTAGGGGCATGGCAGGCCTCATATGCTGTCTCTTCATCCAGCCACTGAGAGGACTTACTTGAGGACTGGGCTCAGGCTGGGGGTCACAATGTGTGTTTGTGAACAATGTCGTCACGAGCATGGGCGGGGCCTCATGGGCCACACTGGTTTCAACTACACTGAACTTTGGACAATATGCCAATCACAAGGTCTCTTGCCATGGGGAAGGAGTTCTGATTTCTGCATCATATTCAACCCTGGGCAGTGGTTGGAGTTAAGGTCTAGGTTCGGAAGCCTGAAAACCGCAGTTGGGAAGAGATGATGACCTAAGGCCATGGTTGGTCTGATGTGCTCAGTGTGCGGTCAGCTGCCTGGTTGTTGGTCAGCAATTTCGGGCACAGGTTGTGTCAGAAAGTGCATTATTGCTCAGATCAGACCATATAATTTGGGTAGAGTCGAGTGCCGTGTAGGTTGATCCTCATTTGAGGTGCCTGAGCAGCTCATTAGGCAGGTATTTTTTCTAGAGGGCAGGCAGAGTGCTGCATTGTGGGCCCGGAATTGGAAAACTTGAGGGCTTCTGGGCCAGTAGTATGAGTACAGAAATCTGAGAACACAAGCTAGACTTTGACTTCAGGCCGAGGGAAAGGCAGGTACCCCTTGCACATCTGAACCAATATCTCATGCATCTGAAGTCATGGCGAGGATCAGAAGTTGGCTCAGGTTGTAGTTTCTGTGCATGACTGCCCCTTCATGAACGGAGAGGAATCTGAAGGCCATGGAGGTTTTCCCACGTTGGGAGTTGTGGGATGCACACTTCAAGGATTCCTTCTGCGGGACAATTGAGACCTGTTGGGCAGCTCCAAAACATCCCGTATGGAATGACTCCAGAGCACCGTTGGAGGATGAATGCCAGGGAAGCCCGCCTCGCATTCCAATTGTCTCCTAGCAAAAAGACAGTTGAGATCAGATGGCTCTGCGGGAGCAACCGGGGTTGCTGAGTGAAATGGACATTCCTAAGCATGGGGCCTAATGTGTGTTTGTGCCCATGAGGACCTTGGAATGGAGCGGTGGCACCAGGACTCTGAAGTATTCTCCTAAGATTTTGACATAAGTCCCATGCACAAGTTTCCTCGTGGAGACGTGATTTTTTCTGATAGGTGCCTCAGGAAACCCCCTATGCTGGAATTGGAGTCCAGGCTTTTGAGGAGACATGCCTGTAAACCAAAGCAATGGATCCGATCATGGCCTAGGGTCCTGTCTGGTACCATATCCTTCTCTGGGGACATCCATCTATGGTATGAGTGGAGGTAGATGCTCAGCTGGTGTTAGACCGCCCTTGTTTGTCCACTGAGACGTACATATTGGTATGGCCTCGGGCATTTTGGAGGGTTCTCCTAATTTGTACAATTTTGGACAATGGAATGGGCAGAATTCCCATGCATGGGGTAGGCACAGTCCTAATGTGTCACTCCAGTGGCCCCAGCCTGGAGGGTGTGTGGTCCAAGACTTTGAGGACAGAATTCTGATAACACAAACTCAGCTTAGGTTTGGGGACGTAGGTATGGCAAGCCCAATCTACAAACCATGAGAAGAACTCTTCAGGCTATGAAGAAAGAGCGAGTCTGAGGGACTTGCTCAGGCTTTGGTCTCTGGATTTTGTGTCAACGATGGCCGTGGAATGTGGGGAGGCCTCATGGGCCATGGACGAATATACCTCTCTGTGTATTTGGCCCGGTCCCAATTGTTTTTCGTCAATCTGTGGGATGGGAGGTCTCCTTTCAGTTTTGTTACCTCAGGTTTCCAAACCAAAGAGGAATTCCAAAGCAGAGCCCTGGGGAAGAGTGAAGGGACAACCCAAACTATGGTTAAAATTTGGGGCCTAGGGGCATGGCAGGCCTCATATGCTGTCTCTTCATCCAGCCACTGAGAGGCCTTACTTGAGGACTGGGCTCAGGCTGACGGTCACAATGTGTGTTTGTGAACAATGTGGCCCACAAGCATGGGCGGGGCCTCATGGGCCACCCTGGTTTCAACTACACTGAACTTTGGACAATATGCCAATCACAAGGTCTCTTGCCATGGGGAAGGAGTTCTGATTTCTGCATCATATTCAACCCTGGGCAGTGGTTGGAGTTAAGGTCTAGGTTCGGAAGCCTAAAACCGCAGTTGGGAAGAGATGATGACCTAAGGCCATGGTGGGTCTGATGTGCTCAGTGTGCGGTCAGCTGCCTGGTTGTTGGTCAGGAGGTTCGGGCTCAGGTTGTGTCAGACAGTGCATTAGTGCCCAGGTTAGACTCTATAATTTGGGTACAGTCGAGTGCCATGAAGGTTGATCCTCATTTGAGGTGCCTGGGCAGCTCATTAGGCAAGATATTTTTTCTAGAGGGCAGGCAGAGTGCTGCATTGTGGGCCCGGAATTGGAAAACTTGAGGGCTTCTGGGCCAGTAGTGTGAGTACAGAAGTCTGAGAACACAAGCTAGACTTGGGCTTCAGGCCGAGGGCAAGGCAGTTATCCCCTGTACATCTGAACCAATATCTCATCCATCTGAAGTCACGGCGAGGATCAGACGTTCGCTCAGGTTGTAGTTTCTGTGCATGACTGCCCCTTCATGAACGGAGAGGTATCCCAAGGCCATGGAGGTTTTCCCACGTTGGGAGTTGTGGGATGCCCCTTTCAAGGATTCCTTCTGCGGGACAATTGAGACCTGTTGGCAGCTCCAACACATCCAATATGGAATGACTCCAGAGCACCGTTCGAGGATGGATGCCAGGGAAGCCCGCTTCGCATTCCAATTGTCTACTAGCAACAAGACAGTTGAGATCCGATGGCTCTGCGGGAGCAACCGGGGTGGCTGAGTTGAAATGGACTTTCCTGAATATGGGGCCTAATGTGTGTTTGTGTCCATTAGGACCTTGCAATGGGGCGGTGGCACCAGGACTCTGAAGTATTCTCCTAAGATTTTGACATAGGTCCCATGCACAAGTTTCTTCATGGAGACGAGAAGTTTTATGATGGGTGCCTCAGAAAACGCCCTATGCTGGTATTGGAATCCAGGCTTTTGAGGAGACATGCCTGTAAACCAAAGCAATGGATCCGATTATGGCCTAGGGTCCTGTCTGGTTCCATCTCCTTCTCTTGGGACATCCATCTATGATCTGAGTGGAGGTAGATGCTCAGGTGGTGTCAGACCGCCCTTGTTTGTCCACCGAGACCTACATATTGGGATGGCCTCGGGGACTTTGGAGGGCTCTCCTAATTTATAAAATTTTCGACAATGGAATGGGCAGAATTCCAATGCATGGGGTAGGCACAGTCCTAATGTTTGGTTCCAGGGGACCCAGCCTGGAGGTTGTGTGGCCCAGGACTTTGAGGACAGAAGTCTGAAAACACAAACTCAGCTTAGGTTTGGGGACGTAGGTATGGCAGGCCCAATATACAAACCATGAGAAGAACTCTTCAGGATATGAAGAAAGAGCGAGTCTGAGGCGCTTGCTCAAGTTTGGTCTCTGGATTTTGTGTCAACGATGGCCGTGGAATGTGGGGAGACCTCATGGGACATGGACGAACCTTCCTCTCTGTGGATTTGGACTGGTCCCAATTGTTTTTCGTCAATCTGTGGGATGGGAGGTCTCCTTTCAGGTTTGTTACCTCAGGTGTCCCAACCAAAGAGGAATTCCAAAGCAGAGCCCTGGGGAAGAGTGAAGGGACAACCCAAACTATGGTTAAAATTTGGGGCCTACGGGCATGGCAGGGCCCAAATGTTGTCTCTTCATCCAGCCACTGAGAGGCCTTACTTGAGGACTGGGCTCAGGCTGAGGGTCACAATGTGTTTTTGTGACCATTGTGGTTCGCGAGCATGGGCGGGTCCTCATGGGCCACACTGGTTTCATCTACACTGAACTTTGGAGAAGATGCCAATCACAAGGTTTCTTGCCATGGTGAAGGAGTTCTGATTTCTGCATCATTTTCAAACCTGGGCAGTGGTTGGAGATAAGGTCTAGGTCGCAGGCTGAAAACCGCTGTTGGGAAGAGATGATGGCCTAAGGCCATGGTGGGTCTGATGCGCTCAGTGTGCGGTCAGTTGCCTGGTTGTTGGTCAGGAGGTTCAGGCTCAGGTTGTGTCAGACAGTGCATTTGTGCCCAGGATAGACTATATAATTTGGGTACAGTCGAGTGCCGTGTAGGTTGATCCTTATTTGAGGTGCCCGGGCAGTTCATTAGGCAAGATATTTTTTCTAGAGGGCAGGCAGAGTGCTGCATTGTGGGTCCAGAATTGCCAAACGTGAGGGCTTCAGGGCCAGTAGTGTGAGGATAGAAGTCTGAGACCACAAGCTTGACTTGGGCTTCAGGTCGAGGGAAAGGCAGGTACCCCCTGCACATCTGAACCAATATCTCATGCATCTGAAGTCACGGCGAGGTCTGAAGTTGGCTCAGGTTGTAGTTTCTGTGCATGACTGCCCCTTCATGAACGGAGAGGAAACTCAAGGCCATGGAGGTTTTCCCACGTTGGGAGTTGTGGGATGCCCCCTCAAGGATTCCTTCTGCGGGACAATTGAGAGCTGTTGGGCAGCTCCAAAACATCCCATATGGAATGACTCCAGAGCACCGTTCGAGGATGGATGCCAGGGAAGCCCGCCTCGCATTCCAATTGTCTCCTAGCAACAAGACAGTTGAGTTCGGATGGCTCTGCGGGAGCAACCGGGGTGGCTGAGTTGAAATGGACTTTCCTGAGCCTGGGGCCTAATGTGTGTTTGTGCCCATGAGGACCTTGGAATGGAGCGGTGGCACCGGGACTCTGAAGTACTCTCCTAAGATTTTGACATAGGTCCCATGCACAAGTTTCCTCGTGGAGACGAGATATTTTCTGATGGGTGCCTCAGGAAACCCCATATGCTGGTATCGGAATCCAGGCTATGAGGAGACATGCCTGTAAACCAAAGCAATGGATCCGATTATGGCCTAGGGTCCTGTCTGGTACCATATCCTTTTCTGGGGACATCCATCTATGGTATGAGTGGACGTAGATACTAAGCAAGTGTCAGACTGCCCTTGTTTGTCCACCGAGACCTAGATATTGGGATGGCCTCGGGGACTTTGGAGGGTTCTCCTAAATTGTCCAATTTTGGACAATGGAATGGGCAGAATTTCCATGCATGGGGTAGGCACAGTCCTAATGTGTGGCTCCAGGGGCCCCAGCCTGGAGGGTGTGTGGCCCAGGACTTTGAGGACAGAAGTCTGAAAACACAAACTCAGCTTAAGTTTGGAGACGTAGGTATGGCACGCCCAATCTACAAACCATGAGAAGAACTCTTCAGGATATGAAGAAAGAGCGAGTCTGAGGCGCTTGCTCAGGCTTTGGTCTCTGGATTTTGTGTCAACGATGGCCGTGGAATGTGGGGAGGCCTCATGGGCCATGGACGAATCTTCCTCTCTGTGGATTTGGATCGGTCCCAATTGTTTTTCGTCAATCTGGGGGATGGGAGGTCTCCTTTCAGGTTTGTTACCTCAGGTGCCCAACCAAAGAGGAATTCCAAAGCAGAGCCCTGGGGAAGAGTGAAGGGACAACCCAAACTATGGTTCAAATTTGGGGCCTAGGGGCATGGCAGGCCCCATATGCTGTCTCATCATCCAGCCACTGAGAGGCCTTACTTGAGGACTGGGCTCAGGCTGAGGGTTACAATGTGTTTTTGTGACCATTGTGGCTCGCGAGCATGGGCGGGGCCCAATGGGCCACACTGGTTTCATCTACACTGAACTTTGGACAACATGCCAATCACAAGGTCTCTTGCCATGTTGAAGGAGTTCTGATTTCTGCATCATTTTCAAACCTGAGCAGTGGTTGGAGATAAGGTCTAGGTCGGAAGCCTGAAAACCTCTGTTGGGAAGAGATGATGGCCTAAGGCCATGGTGGGTCTGATGTGCTCAGTGTGAGGTCAGCTGCCTGGTTGTTGGTCAGGAGGTTCGGGCTCAGGTTGTGTCAGACAGTGCATTAGTGCCCAAATTAGACTCTATAATTTGAGTATAGTCGAGTGCCGTGTATGTTGATCCTCATTTGACGTGCCTGGGAAGCTCATTAGGCAAGATATTTTTTCTAGAGGGCTGGCAGAGTGCTGCATTGTGGGTCCGGAATTGCCAAACTTGAGGGCTTCTGGGCCAGTAGTGTGAGGACAGAAGTCTGAGAACACAAGCTAGACTTGGTCTTCAGGCCGAGGGCAAGGCAGGTACCCCCTGCACATCTGAACCAATATATCATGCTTCTGAAGTCACGGCGAGAATCAGACGTTGGCTCAGGTTGTAGTTTCTGTGCATGACTGCCCCTTCATGAACGGAGAGGAATCTCAAGGCCATGGAGGTTTTCCCACGTTGGGAGTTGTGGGATGCCCCCTTCAAGGATTCCTACTGCGGGACAATTGAGACATGTTGGCAGCTCCAACACATCCCATATAGAATGACTTCAGAGCACCGTTCGGGGATGGATGCCAGGGAAGCCTGCCTTGCATTCCAATTGTCTCCTAGCAACAAGACAGTTGATATCGGATGGCTCTGCGGGAGCAACCGGGGTGGCTGAGTTGAAATGGACTTTCCTGAGCCTGGGGCCTAATGTGTGTTTGTGCCCATCAGGACCTTGGAATGGAGCGGTGGCACCGGGACTCTGAAGTACTCTCCTAAGATTTTGACATAGGTCCCATGCACAAATTTCCTCGTGGAGACGAGATATTTTCTGATGGGTGCCTCAGGAAACCCCCTATGCTGGTATCGGTATCCAGGCTATGAGGAGACATGACTGTAAACCAAAGCAATGGATCCGATTATGGCCTAGTATCCTGTCTGGTACCATATCCTTTTCTGGGGACATCCATCTATGGTATGAGTGGACGTAGATACTAAGCAGGTGTCAGACTGCCCTTGTTTGTCCACAGAGACCTAGATATTGGGATGGCCTCGGGGACTTTGGAGGGTTCTCCTAAATTGTCCAATTTTGGACAATGGAATGGGCAGAATTTCCATGCATGGGGTAGGCACAGTCCTAATGTGTGGCTCCAGGGGCCCCAGCCTGGATGGTGTGTGCCCAGGACTTTGAGGACAGAAGTCTGAAAACACAAACTCAGCTTAAGTTTGGAGACGTAGGTATGGCAGGCCCAATCTACAAACCATGAGAAGAACTCTTCAGGATATGAAGAAAGAGCGAGTCTGAGGCACTTGCTCAGGCTTTGGTCTCTGGATTTTGTGTCAACGATGGCCGTGGAATGTGGGAGGCCTCATGGGCCATGGACGAATCTTCCTCTCTGTGGATTTGGATCGGTCCCAATTGTTTTTCGTCAATCTGTGGGATGTGAAGTCTCCTTTCATGTTTGTTACCTCAGGTGCCCAACCAAAGAGGAATTCCAAAGCAGAGCCTTGGGGAAGAGTGAAGGGACAACCCAAACTATGGTTCAAATTTGGGGCCTAGGGGCATGGCAGGCCCCATATGCTGTCTCTTCATCCAGCCACTGAGAGGCCTTACTTGAGGACTGGGCTCAGGCTGAGGGTTACAATGTGTTTTTGTGACCATTGTGGCTCTAGAGCATGGGCGGGGCCCCATGGGCCACACTGGTTTCATCTACACTGAACTTTGGACAACATGCCAATCACAAGGTCTCTTGCTATGGTGAAGGAGTTCTGATTTCTGCATCATTTTCAACCCTGGGCAGTGGTTGGAGATAAGGTCTAGGTCGGAAGCCTGAAAACCTCTGTTGGGAAGAGATGATGGCCTAAGGCCATGGTGGGTCTGATGTTCTCACTGTGCAGTCAGCTGCCCTGTTGTTGGTCAGGAGGTTCGGGCTCAGGTTGTGTCAGACAGTGCATTAGTGCCCAGGTTAGACTCTATAATTTGAGTATAGTCGAGTGCCGTGTATGTTGATCCTCATTTGAGGTGCCTGGGCAGCTCATTAGGCAAGATATTTTTTCTAGAGGGCTGGCAGAGTGCTGCATTGTGGGTCGGAATTGCCAAACGTGAGGGCTTCTGGGCCAGTAGTGTGAGGACAGAAGTCTGAGAACACAAGCTAGACTTGGGCTTCAGGCCGAGGGCAAGGCAGGTACCCCTTGCACATCTGAACCAATATCTCATGCTTCTGAAGTCACGGCGAGAATCAGACGTTGGCTCAGGTTGTAGTTTCTGTGCATGACTGCCCCTTCATGAACGGAGAGGAATCTCAAGGCCATGGAGGTTTTCCCACGTTGGGAGTTGTGGGATGCCTTCTTCAAAGATTCCTTCTGCGGGACAATTGAGACATGTTGGCAGCTCCAACACATCCCATATAGAATTACTTCAGAGCACCGTTCGAGGATGGATGCCAGTGAAGCCCGCCTCGCATTCCATTTGTCTCCTAGCAACAAGACAGTTGATATCGGATGGCTCTGCGGGAGCAACCGGGGTGGCTGAGTTGAAATGGACTTTTCTGTGCATGGGGCCTAATGTGTGTTTGTGTCCATGAGGACCTTGGAATGGGGCGGTGGCACCGGGACTCTGAAGTATTCTCCTAATATTTTGACATAGGTCCCATGCACAAGTTTCCTCGTGGAGACTAGGTTTTTTCTGCTGGGTGCCTCAGGAAACCCCCTATGCTGGTATAGGAATCCATGATTTTGTGGATTCATGCCTGTAAACCAAAGCAATGGATCCGATTATGGCTTCGGGTCCTGTCTGGTTCCATCTCCTTCTCTGGGGACATCCATCTATGGTATGAGTGGAGGTAGATTCTCAGCTGGTGTCAGACCGCCCTTGTTTGTCCACAGAGACCTAGTATTGGGATGGCCTCGGGGATTTTGGCGGGTTCTCCTAATTTGTACAATTTTGGACAATGGAATGGGCAGAATTACCATACATGGGGTAGGCACAGTCCTAATGTGTGGCTCCAGGGGCCCCAGCCTTGAGGGTGTGTCCCAGGACTTTGAGGACAGAAGTCTGAAAACACAAACTCAGTTAGGTTTGGGGACGTAGGTATGGCAGGCCCAATCTACAAACCATGAGAAGAAGTCTTTAGGTTATGAAGAAAGAGCGAGTCTGAGGCGCTTGCTCAGGCTTTGGTCTCTAGATTTTTTGTCAACGATGGCCGTGGAATGAGGGGAGGCCTAATGGGTCATGGACGAATCTTCATCTCTTGGCATTTGGCCTGGTCCCAATTGTTTTTCGTCAATCTGTGGGATGGGAGGTCTCCTTTCAGGTTTGTTACCTCAGGTGTCCCAACCAAAGAGGAATTCCAAAGCAGAGCCCTGGGGAAGAGTGAGGGGACAACCAAAACTATGGTTAAAATTTGGGGCCTAGGGGCAGGGCAGGCCCAATATGCTGTCTCTTCATCCAGCCACTGAGAGGCCTTACTTGAGGACTGGGCTCAGGCTGAGGGTCACAATGTGTTTGTGACCAATGTGGCTTGCGAGCATAAGCGGGGCCTCATGAGCCACACTGGTTTCAACTACACTGGTCTTTGGAAATCATGCCAATCACAAGGTCTCTTGCCATGGGGAAGGTGTTCTGATTTCTGCATCTTTTACAACGCTGAGAAGTGGTTGGAGATAAGGCCTAGGTTCTGAACCTGAAAAACCGCAGTTGGGATGAGATGACGACCTAAGGCCATGGCGGGTCTGATATGCTCAGTGTGCTGTCAGCTTCCTGGGTGTTATTCAGGAGTTTCTGGCTCAGGTTGTGTCAGACAGTGCTTTACTGCCCAGGTTAGGCTATAAAATTTGGGTAGAGTCGAGTGCCGTGAAGTTTTATCCTCATTTGAGGTGCCTGGGCAGCTCATTAGTCAAGATATTATTTATAGAGGGCGTGCAGAGTGCTGCATTGTGGGTCCGGAATTGCCAAACTTGAGGGCTTCTGGGCCACAGATGTGAGGACAGAAGTCTGAGAACACTAGCTAGACCATGGCTACAGGCCGAGGGCACGGCAGGTACCCCCTGCAGATCTGAACCAATATCTCAAGCATCTGAAGTCACGGCGAGGATCAGACGTTGGCTCAGTTTGGAGTTTCTGTGCATGACTGCCCCTTCATGAACGGAGCAGAAACTCAAGGCCATGGAGGTTTTCCCACGTTGGGAGTTGTGGGATGCCCCCTTCAAGGATTCCTTCTGCAGGACAATTGAGACCTGTTGGGCAGCTCCAGGACATCCCATATGGAATGACTCCAGAGCATCGTTGGAGGATGGATGCCAGGGAAGCCCGCCTCGTATTCCAATTGTCTCCTAGCAACAGGACAGTTGAGATGGGTGGCTCTGCGGAGGCAACCGGGGTGGCTGAGTTGAAATGGACTTTCCTAGGATGGGGCCTAATGTGTGTTTGTGACCATGAGGGCCTTGGAATGGGGCGGTGGCACCGGGACCCTGAAGTATTCTCCTAAGCTTTTGACGTAGCTCCCATGCACAAATTTCCTTGTGGAGACGAGATTTGTTCTGATGGGTGCCTCAGGAAACCCCTTATGCTGGTATTGGAATCCAGGCTTTTGACGAGACATGCCTGAAAACCAAAGCAATGGATCCGATTATGGCCTAGCGTCCTGTCTGGTTCAATCTTCTTCTCCGGGGATATCCATCTATGGAATGAGTGGAGGTAGATGCTCAACTGGTGTTAGACCGCCCTTGTTTGTCCCCGGAGACCTACACTATTGGGATGGCCTCGGGTACTTTGGAGAGTTCTCCTAATTTGTACGATTGTGGACATCGGAATGGGCAGAATTCCCATGGATTGGGTAGGCACAGTCCTAATGTGTGGCTCCAGGGGCCCCAGCCTGGAGGGTGTGTGGCCCAGGACTTTGAGGACAGAAGTCTGAAAACACAAACTCAGCTTAGGTTTTGGGATGTAGGTATGGCAGGCCCAATCTACAAACCATGAGAAGAACTCTTCAGGATATGAAGAAAGAATTAATCTGAGGCGCTTGCTCAGGCTTTTGTCTCTGGATTTTGTATCAACGATGGCCGTGGAATGTGGGGAGGCCTCATGGGTCATGTACGAATCTTCCTCTCTGTGGATTTGGCCCGGCCCCATTGTTTTCATCAATCTGTAGGATGGGAGGTCTCCTTTCAGGTTTATTACCTCAGGTGTCCGAAAAAGAGGAATTCCAAAGCAGAGCCCTGGGAGAGTGAAGGGACAACCCAAATTATGGAAAAAAATTCGGGCCTAGGGGCATGGCAGGCCCAATATAGTGTCTCTTCATCCAGCCACTGAGAGGCCTTACTTGAGAACTGGGCTCAGGCTGAGGGTCACAATGTGTGTTTGTGAACAATGTGGCCCACGAGCATGGGCGGGGCCTCATGGGCCACATTGGTTTCAACTACACTGGACTTTGGACAACATGCCAATCACAAGTTCTCTTGCCTAGGGGAAGGTGATCTGATTTCTGCATCATTTTCAACTCTGGGCAGTTTTTGGAGTTAAGGTCTAGTTTCTGAACCCTGAAAAACCGCATTTGGGAAGAGATGACAACCTAAGGCCATGGAGGGTCTGTTATGCTCAGTGTGCAGTCAGCTGCATGGGGTTTGATATGGAGGTTCTGGCTCAGATTGTGTCAGACAGTGCATTAGTGCTCAGGTGAGACTCTATATTTTGGGTACAGTCGAATGCCGTGTAGGTTTATCCTCATTTGAGGTGTCTTGGCAGCTCATTAGGCAAGATATTTTTGCCGAGGGCATTCAGAGTGCTGCATTGTGGGTCCGGAATTGCCAAACATGACGGCTTCTGAGCCACGAGTGTGAGAACAGAAGTCTGAGAACACAAGCCTGATTTGGGCTTCAGGCCGAGGGCACGGCAGGTACCCCCTGCAGATCTGAACCAATATCTCAAGCATCTGAAGTCAAGGCGATGATCAGACGTTGGCTCAGGTTGGAGTTTCTGTGCATGACTGCCCCTGATGAACGGAGCAGAATCGCAAGGCCATGGAGGTATTCCCACTTTGGGAGTTGTGGGATGCCCCCTTCAAGGATTCCTTCTGCGGTTCCATTGAGACCTGTTGGGCAGCTTCAGTACATCCCATATGGAATGACTCCAGAGTACCATTGGAGGATGGATGCCAGGGAAGCCCGCCTCGCATTCCAATTGTCTCCTAGCAACAAGACAGTTGAGATCGGATGGCTCTGCCGGAGCAACCGGGGTGGCTGAGTTGAAATGGACTTTCATGAGGATGGGGCCTAATGTGTGTTTGTTTCCATGAGGGCCTTGGAATGGGGCGGTGGCACAGGGACCCTGAAGTATTCTCCTAAGCTTTTGACGTAGCTCCTATGCACAAGTTTTCTTGTGGAGACGAGATTTGTTCTGATGGGTGCCTCAGGAAACCCCCTATGCTGGTATTGGAATCCAGGCTTTTGAGGATACATGCCTGTAAACCAAAGCAATGGATCCGATTATGGCCTAGGGTCCTGTCTGGTTCAATCTTCTTCTCTGGGGATATCCATCTATGGAATGAGTGGAGATAGATGCTCAGCTGGTGTCAGACCGCCCTTGTTTGTCCCCGAGACCTACACTATTGGGATGGCCATGGGGACTTTGGAGATTTCTCCTAATTTGCACGATTTTGGACAATGGAATGGGCAGAATTCCCATGGATTGGGTAGGCACTGTCCTAATGTGTGGATCCAGGGGCCCCAGCCTGGAGGGTGTGTTGCCCAGGACTTTGAGGACAGAAGTCTGAAAACACAAACTCAGCTTAGGTTTGGGGACGTAGTATGGCAGGCTCAATCTATAAACCATGAGAAGAACTCTTCAGGATATGAAGAAAGAGCGAATCTGAGGCGCTTGCTCAGGATTTTGTCTCTGGATTTTGTATCAACGATGGCCTTGGAATGTGGGAAGGCCTCATGGGCCATGAACGAAACTTCCTCTCTGTGGATTTGGCCCAGTCCAAATTGTTTTTCGTCAATCTGTGGGATGGGAGGTCTCCTTTCAGGTTTGTTATGTCAGGTGTCCCAACTAAGAGGAATTCCAAGGGAGAGCCCTGGGGAAGAGTGAAGAGACAACCCAAACTATGGTTAAAAATTGGGGCCTAGGTGCATGGCAGTCCCAATAGCTGTCTCTTTTCTAGCCACTGAGAGTCCTTACTTGAGGACTGGGCTCAGGCTGAGGGTTCCAATGTGTGTTTGTGACCAATGTGCGCCGCAAGCATGGGCCACACTGGTTTCAACTACACTGAAGTTTGGACAACATACTAATCATAAGGATTCTTGCCATGCGGAAGGAGTTGTGATTTCTGCATCCTTTTCAACCCTGGGCATTGGTTGGAGATAAGGTCTAGGTTCTGAAGTCTGAAAACTACCGTTGGGAAGAGATGACGACCTAAGTCCATGGCGGGTCTGATGTGCTCAGTGTGCGGTCAGCTGCCTGGGTGTTGGTCAGAAAGTTCGGGCTCAGGTTGTGTCAGACAGTGCATTAGTGCCCAGGTTAGACTCTATAATATGGGTACAGTCGAGTGCCGTGTAGGTTGTTCCGCATTTGAGGTGCCTAGGCTGCAAATTAGGCAAGATATTATTTCTAGAGGGCAGGCACAGTGCTGCATTGTGGGTCCGGAATTGCCAAACTTGAGGGCTTCTGGGCCAGGCGTGTGAGGACAGAAGTCTGAAAACACAAGCTAGACTTGGGCTTCAGGCCGAGCGCACGGCAGGTACCACCTTCAGATCTGAACCGATATCTCATGCATCAGATGTCACAGCGAGGTTCAGACTTGGCTCAGGTGGAGTTTCTGTGCATGACTGCCACTTCATGAACGGAGCGGAATCTCAAGGCCATGGAGGTTTTGCACGTTGGGTGGTGGGATGCCCCCTTCAAGGATTCCTTCTGCGGCACAATTGAGACCTGTTGGGCAGCTGCAAAACATCCCATATGGAATGACTCCAGAGCACCGTTCGAGGATGGATGCCAGGGAAGCCTGCCTCACATTCCAATTGTCTTCTAGCAACAAGACAGTTGAGATAGGATGGCTCTGCGGGATCAATCGGGGTGGCTGAGTTGAAATGGACTTTCCTGAGGATGGATCCTAATGTGTGTTTTTGTGCATGAGGGCCTTGGAATGGGGCGGTGGCACCGGGACCCTGAAGTATTCTCCTAAACATTTGACATAGCTCCCATGCACAGTTTCTTTGTGGAGACGAGATTTGTTCTGATGGGTGCCTCAGGAAACCCCCTATGCTTGTCTTGGAATCCAGGCATTTGAAGAGACATGCCTGTAAACCAAAGCAATGGATCCGATTTTGGCCTAGGGTCCTGTCTGTTTCCATCTCCTTCTCTGGGGACATCCATCTATGGTATGAGTGGAGGTAGATGCTCACCTGGTGTCAAACCACCCTTGTTTGTTCCGGGAGACCTACACTATTGGGATGGCCTTGGGGACTTTGGGGGGTTCTCCTAATTTGTACGATTTGGACAATGGAATGGGCAGAATTCCTATTCATTGGGTAGGCACAATCCTAATGGGTGGCTTCAGGGGCCCCAGCCTGGATGGTGTATGGCACAGGATTTTGAGGACAGAAGTCTGAAAACAAAAACTCAGCTTAGGTTTTGGGGACGTAGTTATGGCAGGCTCAATCTACAAACCATTAGAAGAACTCTTCAGGATATGAAGAAAGAGCGATTCTGAGGCGCTTGCTCAGGCTTTTGTGTCTGGATTTTGTATCAACGATGGCCGTGGAATGTGGGGAGGCCTCATGGGCCATGGACGAATCTTCCTCTCTGTGGATTTGGCCCAGTCCCAATTGTTTTTCGTCAATCTGTGGGATGGGAGGTCTCCTTTCAGGTTTGTTACCTCAGGTGTCCCAACCAAAGAGGAATTCCAAAGCAGAGCCCTGAGGAAGAGTGAAGGGACAACCCAAACTATGGTTAAAAATTGGGGCCTAGGGGCATGGCAGGCCCCATATGCTGTCTCTTCATCCAGCCACTGAGAGGCCTTACTTGAGGACTGGGCTCAGGCTGAGGGTCACAATGTGTGTTTGTGACCAATGTGGCACGCGAGCATGGGCGGGGCCTCATGGACCACACTGGTTTCAACTACACTGAACTTTGGACAACATGCCAATCACAAGGTCTCTTGCCATGGGGAAGGAGTTCTGATTTCTGCATTATTTTCAACCCTGGGCAGTGGTTGGAGATAAGGTCTATGTTCTGAAGCCAGAGAAATTGGGAAGAGATGACGACCTAAGGCCATGGAAGGTTGTTGTGCTCAGTGTGCTGTCAGCTGCCTGGGTGTTGGTCAGGAAGTTCGGGCTCATGTTGTGTCAGAAAGTGCATTAGTGCCCAGTTTAGACTGTATAATATGGGTACAGTCGAGTGCCTGTAGATTGTTCCGCATTTGAGGAGCCTGGGCAGCTCATTAGGCAAGATATTTTTCTAGAGGGCAGGTAGAGTGCTGCATTGTGGCTCCGGAGTTGCCAAACGTGAGGGCTTCTGGGCCAGGAGTGTGAGGACAGAAGTCTGAGAACTCAAGCTAGACTTGGGCTTCAGGCCGAGGGCCGGGCAGGTACCCCCTGCAATCTGAAACGATATCTCATGCATCAGAAGTAACGGCGAGGATTAGACATTGGCTCTGGTTGGAGTTTCTGTGCATGACTGCCCCTTCATGAACGGAGCGGAATCTCAAGGCCATGGAGATTTTCCCACGTTGGGAGTTGTGGGATGCCCCCTTCAAGCATTCCTTCTGCGGGACAATTGAGACCTGTTGGGCAGCTCCAGCACATCCCATATGGAATGACTCCAGAGCACCGTTCGAGGATGAATGCCAGGGAAGCCCGCCTCGCATTCCAATTGTCTCCTAGCAACAAGACAGTTTAGATCGAATGGATCTGCGGGAGCAACCGGGGTGGCTATTAAAATGGACTTTCCTGAGGATGGGGCCTAATGTGTGTTTTTGTCCATGAGGGCCTTGGAATGGGGCGGTGGCACCGGACCCTGAAGTATTCTCCTAAACATTTGACATAGCTCCCATGCACAGTTTCCTTGTGGAGACGAGATTTGTTCTGATGGGTGCCTCAGTAAACCCATTATGCTGGTCTTGGAATCCAGGTATTTGAGGAGACATGCCTGTAAACCAAAGCAATGAATCCAATTTTGGCCTAGGGCCCTGTCTGTTTCCATCTCCTTCTCTTGGGACATCCATCAATGGTATGAGTGGAGGTAGATGCTCAGCTGGTGTCAGACCGCCCTTGTTTGTCCCGGGAGACCTACAATATTGAGATGGCCTCAGAGACTTTGGAGGGTTCTCCTACTTTGTACGATTTTGGACAATGGAATGGGCAGAATTCCTATTCATTGGGTAGGCACAGTCCTAATGGGTGGCTTCAGGGGCCCCAGCCTGGATGGTGTAAGGCCCAGGACTTTGAGGACAGAAGTCTGAAACTCAAACTCAGCTTAGGGTTTGGGGACGTAGGTATGGCAGGCCCAATCTACAAACCATTAGAAGAACTCTTCAGGATATGAATTAAGAGCGAGTCTGAGGCGCTTGCTCAGGCTTTTGTGTCTGAATTTTTATCAACGATGGCCGTGGAATGTGTGGAGGCCTCATGGGCCATGGACGAATTATCCTCTCTGTGGATTTGGCCCAGTCCCAATTGATTTTCGTCCAAATGTGGGATGGGAGGTATCCTTTCAGGTTTGTTTGTGGCTTGCAGGCATGGGCGGGGCCTCATGGGCCACACTGGTTTCAACTACACTGAAGTTTGGACAATATGCCAATCACAAGGTCTCTTGCCATGGGGAAGGAGTTCTGATTTCTGCATCATTTTCAACCCTGGGCAGTGGTTGGAGATAAGGTCTATGTTCGGAAGCCTGAAAACCGCAGTTGGGAAGAGATGATGACCTAAGGCCATGGTGAGACTGATGTGCTCAGTGTGCGGTCAGCTGCCTGGTTGTTGGTCAGGAGGTTCGGGCTCAGGGTGTGTAAGACAGTGCATTTGTGCCCAGGTTAGACTCTATAATTTGGGTATAGTCGAGTGCCGTGTAGGTTGATCCTCATTTAAGGTGCCTGGGCAGCTCATTAGGCAAGATATTTTTTCTAGACGGCAGGCAGAGTGCTGCATTGTGGGTCCGGAATTGCCAAACGTGAGGGCTTCTGGGCCAGTAGTATGAGGACAGAAGTCTGAGAACACAAGCTAGACTTGGGCTTCAGGCCGAGGGCAAGGCAGGTACCCCCTGCACATCTGAACAAATATCTCATGCATCTGAAGTCACGGCGAGGATCAGACGTTGGCTCAGTTTGGAGTTTCTGTGCATGACTGCCCCTTCATGAACGGAGAGGAAAATCAAGGCCATGAAGGTTTTCCCACGTTGGGAGTTGTGGGATGCCCCCTTCAAGGATTCCTTCTGCGGGACAATTGAGACCTGTTGGGCAGCTCCAAAACATCCCATATGGAATGACTCCAGAGCACCGTTCGAGGATGGATGCCAGGGAAGCCCGTCTCGCATTCCAATTTTCTTCTAGCAACAAGACAGTTGAGATCAGATGGCTCTGCGGGAGCAACCGGGGTGGCTGAGTTGAAATGGACATTCCTGAGCATCGGGCCTAATGTGTGTATGTGTCCATGAGGAACTTGGAATGGAGCGGTGGCACCTGGACTCTGAAGTATTCTCCTAAGATTTTGACATAGGTCCCATGCATAAGTTTCCTCGTGGAGACGAGATTTTTTCTGATGGGTGCCTCAGGAAACAAACTATGCTGGTATTGGAATCCAGGATTTTGAGGAGACATGCCTGTAAACCAAAACAATGGATCCTATTATGGCCTAGGGACCTGTCTGGTATCATATCCTTCTCTGGGGACATCAATCTATGGTTTGAGTGGACGTAGATACTCAGCTGGTGTCAGACCGCCCTTGTTTGTCCACTGAGACCTACAAATTCGGATGGCCTCCGGGACTTTGGAGGGATCTACTAATTTGTACAATTTTGGACAATTGAATGGGCAGAATTCCCATGCATGGGGTAGGCACAGTCCTAATGTGTGGCTCCAGGGGCCCCAGCCTGGAGGGTGTGTGGCCCAGGACTTTGAGGACAGAAGTCTGAAAACACAAACTCAGCTTAAGTTTGGGGACGTAGGTATGGCAGGCCCAATCAACAAACCATGAGAAGAACTCTTCAGGATATGAAGAAAGAGCGAGTCTGAGGCCCTTCTCAGGTTTTGGTCTCTGGATTTTGTGTCAACGATGGCCGTGGAATGTGGGGAGGCCTCATGGGCCATGGACGTATCTTCCTCTCTGTGGATTTGGCCCAGTCCCAATTGTTTTTCGTCAATCTGTGGGATGGGAGGTCTCCTTTCAGGTTTGTTACCTCGGGTGTCCCAACCAAAGAGGAATTCCAAAGCAGAGCCCTGGGGAAGAGTGAAGGGACAACCCAAACTATGGTAAAATTTGGGGCCTAGGGGCATGGCAGGCCCCATATGCTGTCTCTTCATCCAGCCACTGAGAGGCCTTACTTGAGGACTGGGCTCAGACTGAGGGTCACAATGTGTGTTTGTGACCAATGTGGCTTGCGAGCATGGGCGGGGCCTCAACGGCCACACTGGTTTCAACTACACTGAACTTTGGACAACATGCCAATCACAAGGTCTCTTGCCATGGGGAAGGAGTTCTTATTTCTGCATCATTTTCAACCCTGGGCAGTGGTTGGAGATAAGGTCTAGGTTCGGAAGCCTGAAAACCGCAGTTTGGAAGAGATGATGACCTAAGGCCATGGTGGGTCTGATGTGCTCAGTGTGCGGTCAGCTGCCTGGTTGTTGGTCGGGACGTTCGGGCTCAGGTTTTGTTAGACAGTGCTACTGCCCAGGTTAGACTCTATAATTTGGATACAGTCGAGTGCCGTGTAGGTTGATCCTCATTTGAGGTGCCTGCGCAGCTCATTAGGCATGATATTTTTTCTAGAGTGCAGGCACAGTGCTGCATTGTGGGTCCGGAATTGCCAAACTTGAGGGCTTCTGGGCCAGTAGTGTGAGGACAGAAGTCTGAGAACACAAGCTAGACTTGGGCTTCAGGCCGAGGGCAAGGCAGGTACCCCCTGCACATCTGAACTAATATCTCATGCATCTGAAGTCACGGCGAGGATCAGGCGTTGGCTCAGGTTGTAGTTTCTGTGCATGACAGCCCCTTCATGAACGGAGAGGTATCTCAAGGCCATGGAGGTTTTCCCACGTTGGGAGTTGTGGGATGCCCCCTTCAAGGATACCTTCTGCGGGACAATTGAGACCTGTTGGGCAGCTCCAACACATCCCATATGGAATTACTCCAGAGCACCGATCGAGGATGGATGCCAAGGAAGCCCGCCTCGCATTCCAATTGTCTCCTAGCAACAAGACAGTTGAGATCGGATGGCTATTGGGAGCAACCGGGGTGGCTGAGTTGAAATGGACTTTCCTGAGCATGAGGCCTAATGTGTGTTTGTGTCCATGAGGACCTTGGAATGGGGCGGTGACACCGGGACTCTGAATTATTTTTTAAGATTTTGACATAGGTCCCATGTACAAGTTTCCTCGTGGAGACGAGACTTTTTCTGATGGGTGCCTCATGAAACCCCCTATGCTGGTATTGGAATCCAGGATTTTGAGGAGACATGCCTGTAAACCAAAGTAATGGATCCGATTATGGCCTCGGGTCCTGTCTGGTTCCATCTCATTCTCTGGGGACATCCATCTATGGTATGAGTGGAGGTAGATGCTCAGCTGGTGTCAGACCGCCCTTGTTTGTCCACAGAGACCTACATATTGGGATGGCCTCGGGGAATTTGGAGGGTTATCCTAATTTGTACAATTTTGGACAATGTAATGGGCAGAATTCCCATGTATGGGGTAGGCATAGTCCTAATATGTGGCTCCAGGGGCCCCATCCTGGAGGGTTTGACCCAGGACTTTGAGGACAGAAGTCTGAAAACACAAACTCAGCTTAGGTTTGGGGACGTAGGTATGGCAGGCCCAATCTACAAAACATGAGAAGAAGTCTTCAGGATTGTAGAAAGAGCGAGTCTGAGGCGCTTGCTCAGGCTTTGGTCTCTGGATTTTTTGTCAACGATGGCCGTGGAATGAGGGGAGGACTAATGGGACATGGACGAATCTTCATCTCTTGGCATTTGGCCCGGTCCCAATTGTTTTTCGTCAATCTGTGGGATTGGAGGTCTCCTTTCAGGTTTGTTACCTCAGGTGTCCCAAGCAAAGAGGAATCCAAAGCAGAGCCCTGGGGAAGAGTGAGGGGACAACCAAAATTATGGTTAAAATTTGGGGCCTAGGGGCATGGCAGGCCCCATATGCTGTCTCTTCATCCAGCCCTTGAGAGGCCTTACTTGAGGACAGGGCTCAGGCTGAGGGTCAAAATGTGTGTTTGTGACCAATGTGGCCCGCGAACATGGGTGGGGCCTCATGGGCCACCCTGGTTTAAACTACACTGATCTGAGGACAACATGCCAATCACAAGGTCTCTTGCAATGGGGACGGAGTTCTGATTTCTGCATCATTTTCAACCCTGAGCAGGGGTTGGAGAATGGTTTAGGTTCGGAAGCCTGAAAGCCGCAGTTGGGATGAGATGATGACCTAAGGCCATGGTGGTTCTGATGTGCTCAGTGTGCGGTCAGCTGCCCGGTTGTTGGTCAGGAGGTTCGGGCTCAGGTTGTGTCAGACAGTGCATTAGTGCCCAGGTTAGACTATGTAATTTGGGTACAGTCGAGTGCCGTGTATTTTGATCCTCATTTGAGGTGCCTGGGCAGCTAATTAGGCAAGATATTTTTTCTCGAGGGCAGGCAGAGTGCTGCATTGTGGGTCCGGAATTGCCAAACTTGAGGGCTTCTGGGCCAGTAGTGTGAGGACAGAAGTCTGAGACCACAAGCTAGACTTGGGCTTCAGCCCGAGGGCAAGGCAGGTACCCCTGCACATCTGACCAATATCTCATGCATCTGAAGTCACGGCGAGGATCAGACGTTGGCTCAGGTTGTAGTTTCTGTGCATGACTGCCCCTTCATGAACGGAGAGGAATCTCAAGGCCATGGAGGTTTTCCCACGTTGGGAGTTCTGGGATGCCCCCTTCAAGGATTCCTTCTGCGGGACAATTGAGACCTGTTGGGCAGCTCCAACACATCCCATATGGTATGACTCCAGAGCAACGTTCGAGGATGTATGCCAGGGAAGCCCGCCTCGCATTCCAAATGTCTCCTAGCAACAAGACAGTTGAGATCGGATGGCTCTACGGGAGCAACCGGGATGGCTGAGTTGAAATGGACTTTCCTGAGCATGGGGCCCAATGTGTGTTTGTGTCCATGAGGACCTTGGTATGGAGCGGTGGCACCGGGACTCTGAATTATTCTCCTAAGATTTTGACATAGGTCCCAAGCACAAGTTTCCTCGTGGAGACGAGATGTTTTCTGATGGGTGCCTCAGGAAACCCCCTAGGCTGGTATTGGAATCCATGCTTTTGAGGAGACATGCCTGTAAACCAAAGCCATGGATCCGATTATGGCCTAGGTTCCTGTCTGGTACCATCTCCTTCTCTGGGGACATCCATGTATGTTATGAGTGGATGTAGATGCTCAGCTGGTGTCAGACCGCCCTTGTTTGTCCAAAGAGACCTACATATTGGGATGGCCTCGGGGACTTTGGAGGGTTATCCTAATTTGTACAATTTTGGACAATGGAATGGGCAGAATTACCATGCATGGGGTAGGAACAGTCCTAATGTGTGGCTCAAGGGGCCCCAGCCTGGAGGGTGTGTGGCCCAGGAATTTGAGGACAGAAGTCTGAAAACACAAACTCAGCTGAGGTTTGGGGATGTAGGTGTGGCAGTCCCAATCTACAAACCATGAGAAGAACTCTTCAGGATACGAAGAAAGAGCGAGTCTGAGGCGCTTGCTCAGGCTTTGGTCTCTGGATTTTGTGTCAACGATGGCCGTGGAATTTGGTGAAGCTCATGGGCCATGGACGAACCTTCCTCTCTGTGGATTTGGCCCGGTCCCAATTGTTTTACGTCAATCTGTGGGATGGGAGGTCTCCTTTCAGGTTTGTTACCTCAGGTGTCCCAACCAAAGAGGAATTCCAAAGCAGAGCCCTGGGGAAGAGTGAAGGGACAACCCAAACTATGGTTAAAATTTGGGGCCTAGGGGCATGGCAGGCCCCATATGCTGTCTCTTCATCCAGCCACTGAGAGGCCTTACTTGAGGACTGGGCTCAGACTGAGGGTCACAATGTGTGTTTGTGACCAATGTGGCCCGCGAGCATGTGTGGGGCCTCATGGGCCACACTGGTTTCATCTACACAGAACTTTGGACAACATGCCAATCACAAGGTCTCTTGCCATGGGGAAGGAGTTCTGATTTCTGCATCATTTTCAACCCTGGGCTGTGGTTGGATATAAGGTCTAGGTTCTGAATCCTGAAAACCACAGTTGGGAAGAGATGATGACCTAAGGCCATGGTGGTTCTGATGTTCTCATTCTGTGGTCAGCTGCCTGGTTGTTGGTCAGGAGGTTCGGGCTCAGGTTGTGTCAGACAGTGCATTAGTGCCCAGGTTAGACTCTATAATTGGGTACAGTCGAGTGCCGTGTAGGTTGATCCTCATTTAAGGTGCCTGGGTAGCTCATTAGGCATGATATTTTTTCTAGAGGGCAGGCACAGTGCTGCATTGTGGGTCCGGAATTGCCAAACTTGAGGGCTTCTGGGCCAGTAGTGTGAGGACAGAAGTCTGAGAACACAAGCTAGACTTGGGCTTCAGGTCGAGGGCAAGACAGGTACCCCCTGAGCATCTGAACCAATATCTCATGCATCTGAAGTCACGGCGAGGATCTGACGTTGGCTCAGGTTGTAGTTTCTGTGCATGACTGCCCCTTCATGAACGGAGAGGAATCTCAAGGCCATGGATGTTTTCCCACGTTGGGAGTTGTGGGATGCCCCCTTCAAGGATTCCTTCTGCGGGACAATTGAGACCTGTTGGGCAGCTCCAAAACATCCCATATGGAATGACTAGAGCACCGTTCGAGGATGGATGCCAGGAAAGACCGCCTCGCATTCCAATAGTCTCCTAGCTGCAAGATAGTTGAGATAAATGGCTCTGCGGGAGCAACCGGGGTGGCTGAGTTGAAATGGACTTTCCTGAGTATGGGGCCTAATATGTGTGTGTCCATGAGGACCTTGAAATGGGGCGGTGGCACGGGGACTCTGAAGTATTCTCATAATATTTTGACATAGTTCCCATGCATAAGTTTCCTACTGGAGACGAGATTTTTTCTGATGGGTGCCTCAGGAAACCCCCTATGCTGGTATTGGAATCCAGGATTTTGAGGAGACATGCCTGTAAACCAAAGCAATGGATCCGATTACGGCCTAGGGTCCTGTCTGTTTCCATCTCCTTCTCTGAGGACATCCATCTATGGTATGAGTGGAGGTAGATGCTCAGCTGGTGTCAGACCGCCCTTGTTTGTCCACTGAGAACTACATATTGGGATGGCCTCGGGGACTTTGGAGGGTTCACCTAATTTGTACAATTTTGGACAATGGAATGGGCAGAATTCTCCAGCATTGGGGAGGCATTGTCCTACTGTGTGGCTCCAGGGACCCAGCCTAGAGGGTGTGTGGCCCAGGACTTTGAGGACAGAAGTCTGATAACACAAATTCAGCTTAGGATTGGGGACGCAGGTATGGCAGGCCCAATCTACAAACCATGAGAAGAACTCTTCAGGACATGAAGAAAGAGCGAGTCTGAGGCGCTTGCTCAGGCTTTGGTCTCTTTATTTTGTGTCAACGATGGCCGTGGAATGTGGGGAGGCCTCATGGGCCATGGACGAATCTTCCTCTCTGTGGATTTGGCCCGGTCCCCATTGTTTTTCGTCAATCTGTGGGACGGGAGGTCTCCTTTCAGGTTTGTTACCTCAGGTGTCCGAACCAAAGAGGAATTCCAAAGCAGAGCCTTGGGGAATAGTGAAGTGACAACCCAAACTATGGTTAAAATTTGGGGCCAAGGGGCATGGCAGGCCCCATATGCTGTCTCTTCATCCAACCACTGAGAGGCCTTACTTGAGGACTGGGCTCAGGCTGAGTGTCACAATGTGTGTTTGTGACCAATGTGGCTCAAGAGCATGGGCGGGGCCTCATGGGCCACATTGGTTTCAACTACACTGAACTTTGGACAACATGCCAACCACAAGGTCTCTTGCCATGGGGAAGGAGTTCTGATTTCTGCATCATTTTCAACCCTGGGTAGTGGTTGGAGATAAGGTCTAGGTTCGGAAGCCTGAAAACCGCAGTTTGGAAGAGATGATGACCTAAGGCCATGGTGGGTCTGATGTGCTCAGTGTGCGGTCAGCTGCCTGGTTTTTGGTCGGGAGGTTCGGGCTCAGGTTTTGTTAGACAGTGCTAGTGCCCAGGTTAGACTCTTTAATTTGGGTACAGTCGACTGCCGTGTAGGTTGATCCTCATTTGAGGTGCCTGCGCAGCTCATTAGGCATGATATTTTTTTTAGAGGGCAGACACAGTGCTGCATTGTGGGTCCGGAATTGCCAAACTTGAGGGCTTCTGGGCCAGTAGTGTGAGGACAGAAGTCTGAGAACACAAGCTAGACTTGGGCTTCAGGCCGAGGGCAAGGCAGGTACCCCCTGCACATCTGAACCAAATCTCATGCATCTGAAGTAACGGCGAGGATCAGGCGTTGGCTCAGGTTGTAGTTTCTGTGCATGACTGCCCCTTCATGAACGGAGAGGTATCTCAAGGCCATGGAGGTTTTCCCACGTTGGGAGTTGTGGGATGCCCCCTTCAAGGATACCTTCTGCGGGACAATTGAGACCTGTTGGGCAGCTCCAACACATCCCATATGGAATTACTCCAGAGCACCGATCGAGGATGGATGCCAAGGAAGCCCGCCTCGCATTCCAATTGTCCCCTAGCAACAAGACAGTTGAGATCGGATGGCTATTGGGAGCAACCGGGGTGCTGAGTTGAAATGGACTTTCCTGAGCATGGGGCCTAATGTGTGTTTGTGTCCATGAGGACCTTGGAATGGGCCGGTGACACCGGGACTCTGAATTATTTTTCTAAGATTTTGACATAGGTCCCATGCACAAGTTTCCTCGTGGAGACGAGACTTTTTCTGATGGGTGCCTCAGGAAACCCCCTATGCTGGTATTGGAATCCAGGATTTTGAGGAGACATGCCTGTAAACCAAAGCAATGGATCCGATTATGGCCTCGGGTCCTGTCTGGTTCCATCTCATTCTCTGGGGACATCCATCTATGGTATGAGTGGAGGTAGATGCTCAGCTGGTGTCAGACCGCCCTTGTTTGTCCACAGAGACCTACATATTGCGATGGCCTCGGGGAATTTGGAGGGTTATCCTAATTTGTACAATTTTGGACAATGGAATGGGCAGAATTCCCATGGATGGGGTAGGCATAGTCCTAATGTGTGGCTCCAGGGGCCACAGCCTGGAGGGTGTGTCCCAGGACTTTGAGGACAGAAGTCTGAAAACACAAACTCAGCTTAGGTTTGGGGACGTAGGTATGGCAGGCCCAATGTACAAACCATGAGAAGAAGTCTTCGGGATATGAAGAAAGAGCGAGTCTGAGGCGCTTGCTCAGGCTTTGGTCTCTGGATTTTTGTCAACAATGGCCGTGGAATGAGGGGAGGACTAATGGGACATGGACGAATCTTCATCTCTTGGCATTTGGCCCGGTCCCAATTGTTTTTCGTCAATCTGTGGGATTGGTGGTCTCCTTTCAGGTTTGTTACCTCAGGTGTCCCAACCAAAGAGGAATTCCAAAGCAGAGCCCTGGGGAAAAGTGAGGGGACAACCAAAACTATGGTTAAAATTTGGGGCCTAGGGGCATGGCAGGCCCCATGTGCTGTCTCTTCATCCAGCCCATGAGAGGCCTTACTTGAGGACAGGGCTCAGGCTGAGGGTCACAATGTGTGTTTGTGACCAATGTGGCCCGCGAGCATGGGCGGGGCCTCATGGGCCACACTGGTTTAAACTACACTGAACTTCGGACAACATGCCAATCACAAGGTCTCTTGCCATGGGGAAGGAGTTCTGATTTCTGCATCATTTTCAACCCTGGGCAGGGGTTGGACATAAGGTTTATGTTCTGAAACCTGAAAGCCGCAGTTGGGAAGAGATGATGACCTAAGGCCATGGTGGGTCTGATGTGCTCAGTGTGCGGTCACTTGCCTGGTTGTTGGTCAGGAGGTTCGGCCTCAGGTTGTGTCAGACAGTGCATTAGTGCCCAGGTTAGACTATGTAATTTGGGTACAGTCGAGTGCCGTGTATTTTGATCCTCATTTGAGGTGCCTGGGCAGCTCATTAGGCAAGATATTTTTTCTCGAGGGTAGGCAGAGTGCTGCATTGTGGGTCCGGAATTGCCAAACTTGAGGGCTTCTGGGCCAGTACTGTGAGGACAGAAGTCTGAGACCACAAGCTAGACTTGGGCTTCAGGCCGAGGGCAAGGCAGGTACCCCCTGCACATCTGAACCAATATCTCATGCATCTGAAGTCACGGCGAGGATCAGACGTTGGCTCAGGTTGTAGTTTCTGTGCATGACTGCCCCTTCATGAACGGAGAGGAATCTCAAGGCCATGGAGGTTTTCCCACGTTGGGAGTTCTGGGATGCCCCCTTCAAGGATTCCTTCTGCGGGACAATTGAGACCTGTTGGGCAGCTCCAACACATCCCATATGGAATGACTCCAGAGCATCGTTCGAGGATGTATGCCAGGGAATCCCGCCTCGCATTCCAAATGTCTACTAGCAACAAGACAGTTGAGATCGGATGGCTCTGCGGGAGCAACCGGGATGGCTGAGTTGAAATGGACTTTTCTGAGCATGGGGCCTAATGTGTGTTTGTGTCCATGAGGACCTTGGTATGGAGCGGTGGCACCAGGACTCTGAATTATTCTCCTAAGATTTTGACATAGGTCCCAAGCACAAGTTTCCTCGTGGAGACGAGATGTTTTCTGATGGGTGCCTCAGGAAACCCCCTCTGCTGGTAGAGGAATCCATGCATTTGAGGAGACATGCCTGTAAACCAAAGCCATGGATCCGATTATGGCCTAGGTTCCTGTCTGGTACCATCTCCTTCTCTGTGGACATCCATGTATGTTATGAGTGGAGGTAGATGCTCAGCTGGTGTCAGACCGCCTTTGTTTGTCCACAGAGACCTAGTATAGGGATGGCCTCGGGGACTTTGGAGGGTTCTCCTTATTTGTACAATTTAGGACAATGGAATGGGCAGAATTACCATGCATGGGGTAGGAACAGTCCTAATGTGTGGCTCCAGGGGCCCCAGCCTGGAGGGTGTGTGGCCCAGGACTTTGAGGACAGAAGTCTGAAAACACAAACTCAGCTTAGGTTTGGGGACGTAGGTGTGGCAGTCCCAATCTACAAACCATGAGAAGAACTCTTCAGGATATGAAGAAAGAGCGAGTCTGAGGCGCTTGCTCAGGCTTTGGTCTCTGGATTTTGTGTCAACGATGGCCGTGGAATTTGGTGAAGCTCATGGGACATGGACGAACCTTCCTCTCTGTGGATTTGGCCCGGTCCCAATTGTTTTTCGTCAATCTGTGGGATGGGAGGTCTCCTTTCAGGTTTGTTACCTCAGGTGTCCCAACCAAAGAGGAATTCCAAAGCAGAGCCCTGGGGAAGAGTGAAGGGACAACCCAAACTATGGTTAAAATTTGGGGCCTAGGGACATGGCAGGCCCCATATGCTGTCTCTTCATCCAGCCACTGAGAGGCCTTACTTGAGGACTGGGCTCAGGCTGAGGGTCACAATGTGTGTTTGTGACCAATGTGGCTCGGGAGCATGGGCGGGGCCTCATGGGCCACACTGGTTTCAACTTCACTGAACTTTGGACAACATGCCAATCACAAGGTCTCTTGCCATGGGGAAGGAGTTCTGATTTCTGCATCATTTACAACCCTGGGCAGTGGTTGGAGATAAGGTCTAGGTTCGGAATCCTGAAAATCGCAGTTTGGAAGAGATGATGACCTAAGGCCATGGTGGGTCTGATGTGCTCAGTGTGCGGTCAGCTGCCTGGTTGTAGGTCAGGAGGTTCGTGCTCAGGTTGTGTCAGACAGTGCATTAATGCCCAGATTAGACTATGTAATTTGGGTACAGTCGAGTGCCGTGTAGGTTGATCCTCATTTGAGGTGCCTGGGCAGCTCATTAGGCAAGATATTTTTTCTCGAGGGCAGGCAGAGTGTTGCATTGTGGGTCCGGATTTGCCAAACTTGAGGGCTTCTGGGCCAGTAGTGTGAGGACAATGTCTGAGACCACAAGCTAGACTTGGGCTTCAGGCCGAGGGCAAGGCAGGTACCCCTTGCACATCTGAACCAATATCTCATGCATCTGAAGTCACGGCGAGGATCAGACGTTGGCTCAGGTTGTAGTTTCTGTGCATGACTGAAGGTTGAGCCGGACAGGCCCTTAGGCCCTAATCTCAACTCTTGCTTTGTTTTCCAGGTGTCACTCCTCAGAGGCTTTGGTTCGAAGAACAGGATATGGGGCTTTCCTGAGGCACTGAACAGAACTTCTCTCGTCTCCACATGGGAAGCTTCCTTGTTGGAGCCGTGTCAAACACCTCAGGTTGGAGAATCCTGCAGAGTCCCTGAGCCACCTCCACATTCCAAGGTCTCCCAGGCCACCAAGCCACAGTAGGACTCATCTTCAGGAGAGTCCATTTCAACTCTCCCCTCTGGGTAGCTCACCCAGGAGCCCGCAGATTGAGCCTGCCTTGTCCTGACTAAAGAGTGGGAATATGAGGTGGCGTTCCCAGGCATCCATGCTTAGACACCTGCTCTCGAGTCTTTCCGTATGGGGCCTCCTGGAACCATCCAATAGCACTCGACTTTCGTGCAGAAGGAAACCTTGAGGTTTGGAGTAGTTCACAAATCCCATCGTAGGCAAACCTTCCTGGCCTCATGAGGCCCCCACACCATTCAGGAAGAGGCCATGCTGGACAAAAACTCTAGCCTGAGGCACGTCTCATAGTTGAAATGACCTCAGTGCAGGAGATCTCGATTCAGCCTCTCAGAGTGGGCCTGCCGTGCCATCGGTCCCAAACCTCACGCTAGCTTGTGTTTTCAGACTTCCTTCCTCACAGTCCTGACAAACAAGCCCTTCGGACTAGGAACTCCAGAACCACAACCCAGCCCAGGGTCTGCCCAAGGCAAGAAAAAGGTTTCCCTGTGGGGCTCTCTCCAGAAAACCCAGATGAGGATCAACCTGCTCGGGCCTCGACCGGTACCCGAACTGGATAGGCTGCTCTGGGCACTCATGCTCTGTCTGACACAGCCTGAAGGCAGACGTCCAGACAGACAAGGAGACAGCTGGCCGCACACCCAGCACTTCGGACACGCCATGGTCTTATGCCGTCACCTCTTCCTAACCTTGGTTTTCAGATATCTGAACCTAGACATTATATCAATTCTCCACACAGCTGGGTATCGCAAGCACAACACAGAACTCCTCCTTCCCCGTGGCTGTAAAGCTTGCTCTTGGCATGGAGTCACACCTTCAGGGTGGGAGAAACCTTCCTGGTCCCTGATGCCACGCCCAAACTTGAGTGCTGCTTGGGCACAAATTCACACTCTGACCCTCAGCATGAGCCCCATGTCAAAGAAAGGCCTGTCAGGGCCTGGGCCAAGAGCCCGCATATGGGGCTTGCCAAGCCCCTATGCACCCAATCCTCACCAGTGTTTGAGATTTCCAGTCGCCCCGCCCGTACCTGGGGCTCTGCTCTGGAATCCCTTTCTTGGAGTGACACGTGAGCCAGACAACACTTTTCCACCCTTCCCACATAATGACCCCAAACTCTTGGGAGCTGGGACAAATCCCCAGAGAGGGATACTCGTCCACAGTCCCTGAGGCCACCCCTCCAATCCACGGCTATCTCGGACACAACATCCAGAGACAAAAGCCTGAAGGAACGCCTCCCACTCGCCCTTGTTTCAGAGGCCGTGGAGCTCCCTCTCGGGCTGTACATACGGCCTGCCATAACCTAGGCGCCACTCATAAGCTGAGTTTGTGTTTTCAGACTTCTGTGCCCTCAGCCTGGACCCACACAACCGCCAGGCTAGGGCCTCTGGAGCCACAGCGAAAGATTGTACCTGTTGTCTCCAAGGAAATTGTGCCCAATCCAATGACCACAACCCTACAGGTTAGGGAAAAGCTCCAAGGCCCCTGAGGCCATCAATAGTGTAGGCCACCCTGGACTAAGAGGGGCTCTCTGACACCAGCGGAGCAACTATCTCCACTTAGACTCTCAGACAGTGTCCCCAGAGACAGAAGGTTGAAATGGACAGGCCCCCAGGCCCTAATCTGAACCTTAGCTTTGGTTTCCATGTGTCCGTCCTCAGAGGTCTGTTTTCGTAGACCAGCACACGGGGCTTTTCTGAGGCACCAAACCAAACCTCTCTCGCCTCCACATGGGGAGCTTACTTACTGGGGATGTATCAAACCCTTCAGGTAGGAGAGTTCCGCAGGGCCACTGAACAACCAGCACATTCCAAGGTTTCCATGGACCCAAACGCACATTATGACGCATCCTCAGCAGAGGCCATTTCAACTCAGCCCCCTGGTTAGCGTGCCCCAGAGGCAGCAGATCAAACATATCTTGTGGCTAATGGCCAAGGGGAATGCGAGGCATGCTGTACAGGGATCCATCCTTCGAACCATGCTCTCCAGTCCTTCCGTATGGTATGTCCTGGAGCCATGCAACAGGACTCGAATGTCCCACAGAAGGAAACCTGGTGGTTTGGGGCAACCTCCAAACTCAGCGTGGGAAAACTTCCTTGGCCTCATGAGGCCCCCGCTTCATGAAGGTGCCATCATGGACACATACTCCAGCCTCAGCCAACGTCTGATCCTCAGCCTGACTTCAGATGCAGGAGATTTTGATTCAGCCTCTGCCTAGTGGGCCTGCTCTGCCCTTGGCTCCAATCCTCACTTAGCTTGTGTTCCTAGACTTCCGTCCTCACACTCCTGGCCCGCAAACCCTCCCTACTGGGAATTCTGGGGCCACAATGAAGCACTCCGCCTGCCTCCCAGGAGAAAAACTTTGTCTATGGTGCTGCCCAGAAACCCCAAATGAGGATCAAACTGCTTGGCCCTCGGCAACACCCCAATTGCATAGGCTACCTTAAACACTGATGCTCTGTCGCAAATAGCCTGAGCCCAGACCTTCCAACAGACACCGACACAGCTGGCTGCACACCCAGCACATTGGACCCGCCACTGCCTTAGGCCACCATCCATTCCCAACCTGGGTTTTCAGTCATCAGAACCTAGACCTTATCTCCAATCCCTGCACAGGGGGGAACCTGATGCACAAGTCAGAACCCCTCCTTCCCCATGGCAAGAAACCTTGCTGCTGGCAGTGAGTCAAACCTTCAGTGTAGGAGAAAACGGCATGGCCCATGAGGCCACGCCCATGTGTGAGGGCCGCCTTGGGCACAAACACACATTGTGACCCTCAGCGTGAGTACCTTATTCAAGTAACGCCTCTCAGTGAATGGACCAAGAGCCCGCATATGTGGCTTGCCATGCCCATAGGCACGCAGGACTAACTAGATGGTGTGTATTCCAGTTGAGGGAACCCACTGCTGTGCTCTAGAGTCCCTCTCCTGGGGGGTCCCCTGTGGCAGAAAACAGTACTCTTCCCTTCCCACAGAATGAAACCAAACACTTGGGAGCTTGGACAATCCCCCGAGAGGAAGGCTCTTCCTCGGCCCCTGAAGCAACACCTACCCTGAACGGCCACTGTGAACGCACCACCCAGAGACAAAAGCCTGAGCGACTGCCTCCCACTTGCCCTCCTTTGATATCCAGAGGATCTCCCCTCTCGGACTGGAGATCAGGCCTGCCATTACCTTGGCCCCTACCTGAGCCAAGTTTGCTTTTTCAGACATCTGTCCCCACAGCCCTGGCAAACACAGCCTCTAGGCTGGGTCCTCTGGAGCCATACCACAGGACCATGCCTGCTCTCTCCTGGGAAACTCTGTCCATTCCTTTGGCCACACACCTCCAGAATATGAGAAACCTCAAGGCCCCCGAGGACATACCATTACCGGGAGCCTCCCTGCACACACAGGGGCCTTCGCACACAAGCTGAGCTGCTACCTCCATGAAGGCATGCACACAGATGTCAACAGAGATAGAAGGTTGAGCCGGACAGGCCCTTAGGCCCTAATCTCAACTCTTGCTTTGTTTTCCAGGTTTCACTCCTCAGAGGCTTTGGTTCGAAGAACAGGATATGGGGCTTTCCTGAGGCACTGAACAGAACTTCTCTCGTCTCCACATGGGAAGCTTCCTTGTTGGAGCCGTGTCAAACACCTCAGGTTGGAGAATCCTGCAGAGTCCCTGAGCCACCTCCACATTCCAAGGTCTCCCAGGCCACCAAGCCACAGTAGGACTCATCTTCAGGAGAGTCCATTTCAACTCTCCCCTCTGGGTAGCTCACCCAGGAGCCCGCAGATTGAGCCTGCCTTGTCCTGACTAAAGAGTGGGAATATGAGGTGGCGTTCCCAGGCATCCATGCTTAGACACCTGCTCTCGAGTCTTTCCGTATGGGGCCTCCTGGAACCATCCAATAGCACTCGACTTTCGTGCAGAAGGAAACCTTGAGGTTTGGAGTAGTTCACAAATCCCATCGTAGGCAAACCTTCCTGGCCTCATGAAGCCCCCACACCATTCAGGAAGAGGCCATGCTGGACAAAAACTCTAGCCTGAGGCACGTCTCAGAGTTGAAATGACCTCAGTGCAGGAGATCTCGATTCAGCCTCTCAGAGTGGGCCTGCCGTGCCATCGGTCCCAAACCTCACGCTAGCTTGTGTTTTCAGACTTCCTTCCTCACACTCCTGGCAAACAAGCCCTCCGGACTAGGAACTCCAGAACCACAACCCAGCCCAGGGTCTGCCCAAGGGAAGAAAAACGTTTCCCTGTGGGGCCCTCTCCAGAAAACCCAGATGAGGATCAACCTGCTCGGGCCTCGATGGTACCCGAACTGGATAGGCTGCTCTGGGCACTCATGCTCTGTCTGACACAGCCTGAAGCCAGACGTCGAGACAGTCAAGGTGACAGCTGGCCGCACACCCAGCACTTCGGACACGCCATGGTCTTATGCCGTCACCTCTTCCTAACCTTGGTTTTCAGATATCTGAACCTAGACATTATATCAATTCTCCACACAGCTGGGTATCGCAAGCACAACACAGAACTCCTCCTTCCCCGTGGCTGTAAAGCTTGCTCTTGGCATGGTGTCACACCTTCAGGGTGGGAGAAACCTTCATGGCCCCTGATGTCACGCCCAAACTTGAGTGCTGCTTGGGCACAAATTCACATTGTGACCCTCAGCATGAGCCCCATGTCAAAGAAAGGCCTGTCAGGGCCTGGACCAAGAGCCCACATATGGGGCATGCCATGCCCATAGCCACCCAGGACTAACTAGATGGTGTGTATTCCAGTTGAGGGAACCCACTGCTGTGCTCTAGAGTCCCTCTCCTGGGGGGTCCCCTGTGGCAGAAAACAGTACTCTTCCCTTCCCACAGATTGAACCCAAACACTTGGGAGCTTGGACAATCCCCGGAGAGGAAGGCTCTTCCTCGGCCCCTGAAGCAACCCCTACCCTGAACGGCCACTGTGAACGCAACACCCAGAGACAAAAGCCTGAGCGACTGCCTCCCACTTGCCCTCCTTTGATATCCAGAGGATCTCCCCTCTTGGACTGGAGATCAGGCCTGCCATTACCTTGGCCCCTACCTGAGCCAAGTTTGCTTTTTCAGACATCTGTCCCCACAGCCCTGGCAAACACAGCCTCTAAGCTGGGTCCTCTGGAGCCATACCACAGGACCATGCCTGCTCTCTCCTGGGAAACTCTGTCCATTCCTTTGGCCACACACCTCCAGAATATGAGAAACCTCAAGGCCCCCGAGGACATACCATTACCGGGAGCCTCCCTGCACACACAGGGGCCTTCGGACACAAGCGGAGCTGCTACCTCCATGAAGGCATGCACACAGATGTCAACAGAGATAGAAGGTTGAGCCGGACAGGCCCTTAGGCCCTAATCTCAACTCTTGCTTTGTTTTCCAGGTGTCACTCCTCAGAGGCTTTGGTTCGAAGAACAGGATATGGGGCTTTCCTGAGGCACTGAACAGAACTTCTCTCGTGTCCACATGGGAAGCTTCCTTGTTGGAGCCGTGTCAAACACCTCAGGTTGGAGAATCCTGCAGAGTCCCTGAGCCACCTCCACATTCCAAGGTCTCCCAGGCCACCAAGCCACAGTAGGACTCATCTTCAGGAGAGTCCATTTCAACTCTCCCCTCTGGGTAGCTCACCCAGGAGCCCGCAGATTGAGCCTGCCTTGTCCTGACTAAAGAGTGGGAATATGAGGTGGCGTTCCCAGGCATCCATGCTTAGACACCTGCTCTCGAGTCTTTCCGTATGGGGCCTCCTGGAACCATCCAATAGCACTCGACTTTCGTGCAGAAGGAAACCTTGAGGTTTGGAGTAGTTCACAAATCCCATCGTAGGCAAACCTTCCTGGCCTCATGAGGCCCCCACACCATTCAGGAAGAGGCCATGCTGGACAAAAACTCTAGCCTGAGGCACGTCTCAGAGTTGAAATAACCTCAGTGCAGGAGATCTCGATTCAGCCTCTCAGAGTGGGCCTGCCGTGCCATCGGTCCCAAACCTCACGCTAGCTTGTGTTTCCAGAATTCCTTCCTCAAACTCCTGGCAAACAAGCCCTCCGGATAGGAACTCCAGAACCACAACCCAGCCCAGGGTCTGCCCAAGGGAAGAAAAACGTTTCCCTGTGGGGCTCTCTCCAGAAAACCCAGATGAGGATCAACCTGCTCGGGCCTCGACGGTACCCGAACTGGATAAGCTGCTCTGGGCACTCATGCTCTGTCTGACACAGCCTGAAGGCAGACGTCCAGACAGACAAGGAGACAGCTGGCCGCACACCCAGCACTTCGGACACGCCATGGTCTTATGCCGTCACCTCTTCCTAACCTTGGTTTTCAGATATCTGAACCTAGACATTATATCAATTCTCCACACAGCTGGGTATCGCAAGCACAACACAGAACTCCTCCTTCCCCGTGGCTGTAAAGCTTGCTCTTGGCATGGAGTCACACCTTCAGGGTGGGAGAAACCTTCCTGGTCCCTGATGCCACGCCCAAACTTGAGTGCTGCTTGGGCACAAATTCACACTCTGACCCTCAGCATGAGCCCCATGTCAAAGAAAGGCCTGTCAGGGCCTGGGCCAAGAGCCCGCATATGGGGCTTGCCAAGCCCCTATGCACCCAATCCTCACCAGTGTTTGAGTTTTCCAGTTGCCCCGCCCGTACCTGGGACTCTGCTCTGGAATCCCTTTCTTGGAGAGACACGTGAGCCAGACAACACTTTTCCACCCTTCCCACAAAATGACCCCAAACTCTTGGGAGCTGGGACAAATCCCCAGAGAGGGATACTCGTCCACAGTCCCTGAGGCCACCCCTCCAATCCACGGCTATCTCGGACACAACATCCAGAGACAAAAGCCTGAAGGAACGCCTCCCACTCGCCCTTGTTTCAGAGGCCGTGGAGCTCCCTCTCGGGCTGTACATACGGCCTGCCATAACCTAGGCGCCACTCATAAGCTGAGTTTGTGTTTTCAGACTTCTGTGCCCTCAGCCTGGACCCACACAACCGCCAGGCTAGGGCCTCTGGAGCCACAGCGAAAGATTGTACCTGTTGTCTCCAAGGAAATTGTGCCCAATCCATTGACCACAACCCTACAGGTTAGGGAAAAGCTCCAAGGCCCCTGAGGCCATCAATAGTGTAGGCCACCCTGGACTAAGAGGGGCTCTCTGACACCAGCGGAGCAACTATCTCCACTTAGACTCTCAGACAGTGTCCCCAGAGACAGAAGGTTGAAATGGACAGGCCCCCAGGCCCTAATCTGAACCTTAGCTTTGGTTTCCATGTGTCCGTCCTCAGAGGTCTGTTTTCGTAGACCAGCACACGGGGCTTTTCTGAGGCTCCAAACCAAACCTCTCTCGCCTCCACATGGGGAGCTTACTTACTGCGGATGTATCAAACCCTTCAGGTAGGAGAGTTCCGCAGGGCCACTGAACAACCAGCACATTCCAAGGTTTCCATGGACCCAAACGCACATTATGACGCATCCTCAGGAGAGGCCATTTCAACTCAGCCCCCTGGTTAGCGTGCCCCAGAGGCAGCAGATCAAACATATCTTGTGGCTAATGGCCAATGGGAATGCGAGGCATGCTGTACAGGGATCCATCCTTCGAACCGTGCTCTCCAGTCCTTCTGTATGGTATGTCCTGGAGCCATGCAACAGGACTCGAATGTCCCACAGTAGGAAACCTGGTGGTTTGGGGCAACCTCCAAACTCAGCGTGGGAAAACTTCCTTGGCCTCATGAGGCCCCCGCTTCATGAAGGTGCCATCATGGACACATACTCCAGCCTCAGCCAACGTCTGATCCTCAGCCTGACTTCAGATGCAGGAGATTTTGTTTCAGCCTCTGCCTAGTGGGCCTGCTCTGTCCTTGGCTCCAATCCTCACTTTAGTTGTGTTCCTAGACTTCCGTCCTCACACTCCTGGCCCACAAACCCTCCCTACTGGGAAATCTGGGTCCACAATGAAGCACTCCGCCTGCCTCCCAGGAGAAAAACTTTGTCTATGGTGCTGCCCAGAAACCCCAAATGAGGATCAAACTGCTTGGCCCTCGGCAACACCCCAATTGCATAGGCTACCTTAAACACTGATGCTCTGTCGCAAATAGCCTGAGCCCAGACCTTCCAAAAGAAACCGACACAGCTGGCTGCACACCCAGCACATTGGACCCGCCACTGCCTTAGGCCACCATCCATTCCCAACCTGGGTTTTCAGTCATCAGAACCTAGAACTTATCTCCAATCCCTGCACAGGGGGTAACCTGATGCACAAGTCAGAACCCCTCCTTCCCCATGGCAAGAAACCTTGCAGCTGGCAGTGAGTCAAACCTTCAGTGTAGGAGAAAACGGCATGGCCCATGAGGCCACGCCCATGTGTGAGGGCCGCCTTGGGCACAAACACACATTGTGACCCTCAGCGTGAGTACCTTATTCAAGTAACGCCTCTCAGTGATTGGACCAGGAGCCCGCATATGTGGCTTGCCATGCCCATAGGCACGCAGGACTAACTAGATGGTGTGTATTCCAGTTGAGGGAACCCACTGCTGTGCTCTAGAGTCCCTCTTCTGGGGGGTCCCCTGTGGCAGAAAACAGTACTCTTCCCTTCCCACAGAATGAACCCAAACACTTGGGAGCTTGGACAATCCCCCGAGAGGAAGGCTCTTCCTCGGCCCCTGAAGCAACCCCTACCCTGAACGGCCACTGTGAACGCAAAACCCAGAGACAAAAGCCTGAGCGACTGCCTCCCACTTGCCCTCCTTTGATATCCAGAGGATCTCCCCTCTCGGACTGGAGATCAGGCCTGCCATTACCTTTGCCCCTACCTGAGCCAAGTTTGCTTTTTCAGACATCTGTCCCCACAGCCCTGGCAAACACAGCCTCTAGGCTGGGTCCTCTGGAGCCATACCACAGGACCATGCCTGCTCTCTCCTGGGAAACTCTGTCCATTCCTTTGGCCACACACCTCCAGAATATGAGAAACCTCAAGGCCCCCGAGGACATACCATTACCGGGAGCCTCCCTGCACACACAGGGGCCTTCGGACACAAGTTGAGCTGCTACCTCCATGAAGGCATGCACACAGATGTCAACAGAGATAGAAGGTTGAGCCCGACAGGCCCTTAGGCCCTAATCTCAACTCTTGCTTTGTTTTCCAGGTGTCACTCCTCAGAGGCTTTGGTTCGAAGAACAGGATATGGGGCTTTCCTGAGGCACTGAACAGAACTTCTCTCGTCTCCACATGGGAAGCTTCCTTGTTGGAGCCGTGTCAAACACCTCAGGTTGGAGAATCCTGCAGAGTCCCTGAGCCACCTCCACATTCCAAGGTCTCCCAGGCCACCAAGCCACAGTAGGACTCATCTTCAGGAGAGTCCATTTCAACTCTCCCCTCTGGGTAGCTCACCCAGGAGCCCGCAGATTGAGCCTGCCTTGTCCTGAATAAAGAGTGGGAATATGAGGTGGCGTTCCCAGGCATTCATGCTTAGACACCTGCTCTCGAGTCTTTCCGTATGGGGCCTCTTGGAACCATCCAATAGCACTCGACTTTCGTGCAGAAGGAAACCTTGAGGTTTGGAGTAGTTCACAAATCCCATCGTAGGCAAACCTTCCTGGCCTCATGAGGCCCCCACACCATTCAGGAAGAGGCCATGCTGGACAAAAACTCTAGCCTGAGGCACGTCTCAGAGTTGACATGACCTCAGTGCAGGAGATCTCGATTCAGCCTCTCAGAGTGGGCCTGCCGTGCCATCGGTCCCAAACCTCACGCTAGCTTGTGTTTTCAGACTTCCTTCCTCACACTCTTGGCAAACAAGCCCTCCGGACTAGGAACTCCAGAACCACAACCCAGCCCAGGGTCTGCCCAAGGGTAGAAAAACGTTTCCCTGTGGGGCTCTCTCCAGAAAACCCAGATGAGGATCAACTTGCTCGGGCCTCGACGGTACCCGAACTGGATAGGCTGCTCTGGGCACTCATGCTCTGTCTGACACAGCCTGAAGCCAGACGTCCAGACAGACAAGGAGACAGCTGGCTGCACACCCAGCACTTTGGACACGCCATGGTCTTATGCCGTCACCTCTTCCTAACCTTGGTTTTCAGATATCTGAACCTAGACATTATATCAATTCTCCACACAGCTGGGTATCGCAAGCACAACACAGAACTCCTCCTTCCCCGTGGCTGTAAAGCTTGCTCTTGGCATGGAGTCACACCTTCAGGGTGGGAGAAACCTTCCTGGTCCCTGATGCCACGCCCAAACTTGAGTGCTGCTTGGGCACAAATTCACACTCTGACCCTCAGCATGAGCCCCATGTCAAAGAAAGGCCTGTCAGGGCCTGGGCCAAGAGCCCGCATATGGGGCTTGCCAAGCCCCTATGCACCCAATCCTCACCAGTGTTTGAGTTTTCCAGTCGCCCCGCTCGTACCTGGGGCTCTGCTCTGGAATCCCTTTCTTGGAGAGACACGTGAGCCAGACAACACTTTTCCACCCTTCCCACAAAATGACCCCAAACTCTTGGGAGCTGGGACAAATCCCCAGAGAGGGATACTCGTCCACAGTCCCTGAGGCCACACCTCCAATCCACGGCTATCTCGGACACAACATCCAGGGACAAAAGCCTGAAGGAACGCCTCCCACTCGCCCTTGTTTCAGAGGCCCAGGAGCTCCCTCTCGGGCTGTACATCCGGCCTGCCATACCCTAGGCGCCACTCATAAGCTGAGTTTGTGTTTTCAGACTTCTGTGCCCTCAGCCTGGACCCACACAACCGCCAGGCTAGGGCCTCTGGAGCCACAGCGAAAGATTGTGCCTGCCCTCTCCAAGGAAATTGTGCCCAATCCATTGACCACAACCCTACAGGTTAGGGAAAAGCTCCAAGGCCCCTGAGGCCATCAATAGTGTAGGCCACCCTGGACTAAGAGGGGCTCTCTGACACCAGCGGAGCAACTATCTCCACTTAGACTCTCAGACAGTGTCCCCAGAGACAGAAGGTTGAAATGGACAGGCCCCCAGGCCCTAATCTGAACCTTAGCTTTGGTTTCCATGTGTCCGTCCTCAGAGGTCTGTTTTCGTAGAACAGCACACGGGGCTTTTCTGAGGCTCCAAACCAAACCTCTCTCGCCTCCACATGGGGAGCTTACTTACTGGGGATGTATCAAACCCTTCAGGTAGGAGAGTTCCGCAGGGCCACTGAACAACCAGCACATTCCAAGGTTTCCATGGACCCAAACGCACATTATGACGCATCCTCAGGAGAGGCCATTTCAACTCAGCCCCCTGGTTAGCGTGCCCCAGAGGCAGCAGATCAAACATATCTTGTGGCTAATGGCCAATGAGAATGCGAGGCATGCTGTACAGGGATCCATCCTTCGAACCGTGCTCTCCAGTCCTTCCGTATGGTATGTCCTGGAGCCATGCAACAGGACTCGAATGTCCCACAGAAGGAAACCTGGTGGTTTGGGGCAACCTCCAAACTCAGCGTGGGAAAACTTCCTTGGCCTCATGAGGCCCCCGCTTCATGAAGGTGCCATCATGGACACATACTCCAGCCTCAGCCAACGTCTAATCCTCAGCCTGACTTCAGATGCAGGAGATTTTGTTTCAGCCTCTGCCTAGTGGGCCTGCTCTGCCCTTGGCTCCAATCCTCACTTTAGCTTTTGTTCCTAGACTTCCGTCCTCACACTCCTGGCCCACAATCCCTCCCTACTGGGAAATCTGGGGCCACAATGAAGCACTCTGCCTGCCTCCCAGGAGAAAAACTTTGTCTATGGTGCTGCCCAGAAACCCCAAATGAGGATCAAACTGCTTGGCCCTCGGCAACACCCCAATTGCATAGGCTACCTTAAACACTGATGCTCTGTCGCAAATAGCCTGAGACCAGACCTTCCAACAGACACCGACACAGCTGGCTGCACACCCAGCACATTGGACCCGCCACTGCCTTAGGCCACCATCCATTCCCAACCTGGGTTTTCAGTCATCAGAACCTAGACCTTATCTCCAATCCCTGCACAGGGGGGAACCTGATGCACAAGTCAGAACCCCTCCTTCCCCATGGCAAGAAACCTTGCTGCTGGCAGTGAGTCAAACCTTCAGTGTAGGAGAAAACGGCATGGCCCATGAGGCCACGCCCATGTGTGAGGGCCGCCTTGGGCACAAACACACATTGTGACCCTCAGCGTGAGTACCTTATTCAAGTAACGCCTCTCAGTGATTGGACCAAGAGCCCGCATATGTGGCTTGCCATGGCCATAGGCACGCAGGACTAACTAGATGGTGTGTATTCCAGTTGAGGGAACCCACTGCTGTGCTCTAGAGTCCCTCTCCTGGGGGGTCCCCTGTGGCAGAAAACAGTACTCTTCCCTTCCCACAGAATGAACCCAAACACTTGGGAGCTTGGACAATCCCCCGAGAGGAAGGCTCTTCCTCGGCCCCTGAAGCAACCCCTACCCTGAACGGCCACTGTGAACGCAACACCCAGAGACAAAAGCCTGAGCGACTGCCTCCCACTTGCCCTCCTTTGATATCCAGAGGATCTCCCCTCTCGGACTGGAGATCAGACCTGCCATTACCTTGGCCCCTACCTGAGCCAAGTTTGCTTTTTCAGACATCTGTCCCCACAGCCCTGGCAAACACAGCCTCTAGGCTGGGTCCTCTGGAGCCATACCACAGGACCATGCCTGCTCTCTCCTGGGAAACTCTGTCCATTCCTTTGGCCACACACCTCCAGAATATGAGAAACCTCAAGGCCCCCGAGGACATACCATTACCGGGAGCCTCCCTGCACACACAGGGGCCTTCGGACACAAGCTGAGCTGCTACCTCCATGAAGGCATGCACACAGATGTCAACAGAGATAGAAGGTTGAGCCCGACAGGCCCTTAGGCCCTAATCTCAACTCTTGCTTTGTTTTCCAGGTGTCACTCCTCAGAGGCTTTGGTTCGAAGAACAGGATATGGGGCTTTCCTGAGGCACTGAACAGAACTTCTCTCGTCTCCACATGGGAAGCTTCCTTGTTGGAGCCGTGTCAAACACCTCAGGTTGGAGAATCCTGCAGAGTCCCTGAGCCACCTCCACATTCCAAGGTCTCCCAGGCCACCAAGCCACTGTAGGACTCATCTTCAGGAGAGTCCATTTCAACTCTCCCCTCTGGATAGCTCACCCAGGAGCCCGCAGATTGAGCCTGCCTTGTCCTGACTAAAGAGTGGGAATATGACGTGGCGTTCCCAGGCATCCATGCTTAGACCCCTGCTCTCGAGTCTTTCCGTATGGGGCCTCCTGGAACCATCCAATAGCACTCGACTTTCGTGCAGAAGGAAACCTTGAGGTTTGGAGTAGTTCACAAATCCCATCGTAGGCAAACCTTCCTGGCCTCATGAGGCCCCCACACCATTCAGGAAGAGGCCATGCTGGACAAAAACTCTAGCCTGAGGCACGTCTCAGAGTTGTAATGACCTCAGTGCAGGAGATCTGGATTCAGCCTCTCAGAGTGGGCCTGCCGTGCCATCGGTCACAAACCTCACGCTAGCTTGTGTTTTCAGACTTCCTTCCTCACACTCCTGGCAAACAAGCCCTCCGGACTAGGAACTCCAGAACCACAACCCAGCCCAGGGTCTGCCCAAGGGAAGAAAAACGTTTCCCTGTGGGGCTCTCTCCAGAAAACCCAGATGAGGATCAACCTGCTCGGGCCTCGACGGTACCCGAACTGGATAGGCTGCTCTGGGCACTCATGCTCTGTCTGACACAGCCTGAAGCCAGACGTCCAGACAGACAAGGAGACAGCTGGCCGCACACCCAGCACTTCGGACACGCCATGGTCTTATGCCGTCACCTCTTCCTAACCTTGGTTTTCAGATATCTGAACCTAGACATTATATCAATTCTCCACACAGCTGGGTATCGCAAGCACAACACAGAACTCCTCCTTCCCCGTGGCTGTAAAGCTTGCTCTTGGCATGGAGTCACACCTTCAGGGTGGGAGAAACCTTCCTGGTCCCTGATGCCACGCCCAAACTTGAGTGCTGCTTGGGCACAAATTCACACTCTGACCCTCAGCATGAGCCCCATGTCAAAGAAAGGCCTGTCAGGGCCTGGGCCAAGAGCCCGCATATGGGGCTTGCCAAGCCCCTATGCACCCAATCCTCACCAGTGTTTGAGTTTTCCAGTCGCCCCGCCCGTACCTGGGGCTCTGCTCTGGAATCCCTTTCTTGGAGTGACACGAGAGCCAGACAACACTTTTCCACGCTTCCCACATAATGACCCCAAACTCTTGGGAGCTGGGACAAATCCCCAGAGAGGGATACTCGTCCACAGTCCCTGAGGCCACCCCTCCAATCCACGGCTATCTCGGACACAACATCCAGAGACAAAAGCCTGAAGGAACGCCTCCCACTCGCCCTTGTTTCAGAGGCCCAGGAGCTCCCTCTCGGGCTGTACATCCGGCCTGCCATACCCTAGGCGCCACTCATAAGCTGAGTTTGTGTTTTCAGACTTCTGTGCCCTCAGCCTGGACCCACACAACCGTCAGGCTAGGGCCTCTGGAGCCACAGCGAAAGATTGTGCCTGCCCTCTCCAAGGAAATTGTGCCCAATCCATTGACCACATCCCTACAGGTTAGGGAAAAGCTCCAAGGCCCCTGAGGCCATCAACAGTGTAGGCCACCCTGGACTAAGAGGGGCTCTCTGACACCAGCAGAGCAACTATCTCCCCAGAGACAGAAGGTTGAAATGGACAGGCCCCCAGGCCCTAATCTGAACCTTAGCTTTGGTTTCCATGTGTCCGTTCTCAGAGGTTTGTTTTCGTAGACCAGCACACGGGGCTTTTCTGAGGCACCAAACCAAACCTCTCTCGCCTCCACATGGGGAGCTTACTTACTGCGGATGTATCAAACCCTTCAGGTAGGAGAGTTCCACAGGGCCACTGAACAACCAGCACATTCCAAGGTTTCCATGGACCCAAACGCACATTATGATGCATCCTCAGGAGAGGCCATTTCAACTCAGCCCCCTGGTTAGGTGCCCCAGAGGCAGCAGATCAAACATAACTTGTGGCTAATGGCCAATGGGAATGCGAGGCATGCTGTACAGGGATCCATCCTTCGAACCGTGCTCTCCAGTCCTTCCGTATGGTATGTCCTGGAGCCATGCAACAGGACTCGAATGTCCCACAGAAGGAAACCTGGTGGTTTGGGGCAACCCCCAAACTCAGCGTGGGAAAACTTCCTTGGCCTCATGAGGCCCCCGCATCATGAAGGTGCCATCATGGACACATAATCCAGCCTCAGCCAACGTCTGATCCTCAGGCTGACTTCAGATGCAGGAGATTTTGATTCAGCCTCTGCCTAGTGGGCCTGCTCTGACCTTGGCTCCAATCCTCACTTTAGCTTGTGTTCCTAGACTTCCGTCCTCACACTCCTGGCCCGCAAACCCTCCCTACTGGGAATTCTGGGGCCACAATGAAGCACTCCGCCTGCCTCCCAGGAGAAAAACTTTGTCTATGGTGCTGCCCAGAAACCCCAAATGAGGATCAAACTGCTTGGCCCTCGGCAACACCCCAATTGCATAGGCTACCTTAAACACTGATGCTCTGTCGCAAATAGCCTGAGCCCAGACCTTCCAACAGACACCGACACAGCTGGCTGCACACCCAGCACATTGGACCCGCCACTGCCTTAGGCCACCATCCATTCCCAACCTGGGTTTTCAGTCATCAGAACCTAGACCTTATCTCCAATCCCTGCACAGGGGGGAACCTGATGCACAAGTCAGAACCCCTCCTTCCCCATGGCAAGAAACCTTGCTGCTGGCAGTGAGTCAAACCTTCAGTGTAGGAGAAAACGGCATGGCCCATGAGGCCACGCCCATGTGTGAGGGCCGCCTTGGGCACAAACACACATTGTGACCCTCAGCGTGAGTACCTTATTCAAGTAACGCCTCTCAGTGATTGGACCAAGAGCCCGCATATGTGGCTTGCCATGGCCATAGGCACGCAGGACTAACTAGATGGTGTGTATTCCAGTTGAGGGAACCCACTGCTGTGCTCTAGAGTCCCTCTCCTGGGGGGTCCCCTGTGGCAGAAAACAGTACTCTTCCCTTCCCACAGAATGAACCCAAACACTTGGGAGCTTGGAAAATCCCCCGAGAGGAAGGCTCTTCCTCGGCCCCTGAAGCAACCCCTTCCCTGAACGGCCACTGTGAACGCACCACCCAGAGACAAAAGCCTGAGCGACTGCCTCCCACTTGCCCTCCTTTGATATCCAGAGGATCTCCCCTCTCGGACTGGAGATCAGGCCTGCCATTACCTTGGCCCCTACCTGAGCCAAGTTTGCTTTTTCAGACATCTGTCCCCACAGCCCTGGCAAACACAGCCTCTAGGCTGGGTCCTCTGGAGCCATACCACAGGACCATGCCTGCTCTCTCCTGGGAAACTCTGTCCATTCCTTTGGCCACACACCTCCAGAATATGAGAAACCTCAAGGCCCCCGAGGACATACCATTACCGGGAGCCTCCCTGCACACACAGGGGCCTTCGGACACAAGCGGAGCTGCTACCTCCATGAAGGCATGCACACAGATGTCAACAGAGATAGAAGTTTGAGCCCGACAGGCCCTTAGGCCCTAATCTCAACTCTTGCTTTGTTTTCCAGGTGTCACTCCTCAGAGGCTTTGGTTCGAAGAACAGCATATGGGGCTTTCCTGAGGCACTGAACAGAACTTCTCTCGTCTCCACATGGGAAGCTTCCTTGTTGGAGCCGTGTCTAACACCTCAGGTTGGAGAATCCTGCAGAGTCCCTGAGCCACCTCCACATTCCAAGGTCTCCCAGGCCACCAAGCCACAGTAGGACTCATCTTCAGGAGAGTCCATTTCAACTCTCCCCTCTGGGTAGCTCACCCAGGAGCCCGCAGATTGAGCCTGCCTTGTCCTGACTAAAGAGTGGGAATATGAGGTGGCGTTCCCAGGCATCCATGCTTAGACACCTGCTCTCGAGTCTTTCCGTATGGGGCCTCCTGGAACCATCCAATAGCACTCGACTTTCGTGCAGAAGGAAACCTTGAGGTTTGGAGTAGTTCACAAATCCCATCGTAGGCAAACCTTCCTGGCCTCATGAGGCCCCCACACCATTCAGGAAGAGGCCATGCTGGACAAAAACTCTAGCCTGAGGCACGTCTCAGAGTTGACATGACCTCAGTGCAGGAGATCTCGATTCAGCCTCTCAGAGTGGGCCTGCCGTGCCATCGGTCCCAAACCTCACGCTAGCTTGTGTTTTCAGACTTCCTTCCTCACACTCCTGGCAAACAAGCCCTCCGGACTAGAAACTCCAGAACAACAACCCAGCCCAGGGTCTGCCCAAGGGAAGAAAAACGTTTCCCTGTGGGGCTCTCTCCAGAAAACCCAGATGAGGATCAACCTGCTCGGGCCTCGACGGTACCCGAATTGGATAGGCTGCTCTGGGCACTCATGCTCTGTCTGACACAGCCTGAAGCCAGACGTCCAGACAGACAAGGAGACAGCTGGCCGCACACCCAGCACTTTGGACACGCCATGGTCTTATGCCGTCACCTCATCCTAACCTTGGTTTTCAGATATCTGAACCTAGACATTATATCAATTCTCCACACAGCTGGGTATCGCAAGCACAACACAGAACTCCTCCTTCCCCGTGGCTGTAAAGCTTGCTCTTGGCATGGAGTCACACCTTCAGGGTGGGAGAAACCTTCCTGGTCCCTGATGCTACGCCCAAACTTGAGTGCTGCTTGGGCACAAATTCACACTCTGACCCTCATCATGAGCCCCATGTAAAAGAAAGGCCTGTCAGGGCCTGGGCGAAGAGCCCGCATATGCGGCTTGCCAAGCCGCTATGCACCCAATCCTCACCAGTGTTTGAGTATTCCAGTCGCCCCGCCCGTACCTGGGGCTCTGCTCTGGAATCCCTTTCTTGGAGAGACACGTGAGCCAGACAACACTTTTCCACCCTTCCCACAAAATGACCCCAAACTCTTGGGAGCTGGGACAAATCCCCAGAGAGGGATACTCGTCCACAGTCCCTGAGGCCACCCCTCCAATCCACGGCTATCTCGGACACAACATCCAGAGACAAAAGCCTGAAGGAACGCCTCCCACTCGCCCTTGTTTCAGAGGCCCAGGAGCTCCCTCTCGGGCTGTACATACGGCCTGCCATACCCTAGACGCCACTCATAAGCTGAGTTTGTGTTTTCAGACTTCTGTGCCCTCAGCCTGGACCCACACAACCGCCAGGCTAGGGCCTCTGGAGCCACAGCGAAAGATTGTGCCTGCCCTCTCCAAGGAAATTGTGCCCAATCCATTGACCACAACCCTACAGGTTAGGGAAAAGCTCCAATGCCCCTGAGGCCATCAATAGTGTTGGCCACCCTGGACTAAGAGGGGCTCTCTGACACCAGCGGAGCAACTATCTCCGCTTAGACTCTCAGACAGTGTCCCCAGAGACAGAAGGTTGAAATGGACAGGCCCCCAGGCCCTAATCTGAACCTTAGCTTTGGTTTCCATGTGTCCGTCCTCAGAGGTCTGTTTTCGTAGACCAGCACACGGGGCTTTTCTGAGGCTCCAAACCAAACCTCTCTCGCCTCCACATGGGGAGCTTACTTACTGCGGATGTATCAAACCCTTCAGGTAGGAGAGTTCCGCAGGGCCACTGAACAACCAGCACATTCCAAGGTTTCCATGGACCCAAACGCACATTATGACGCATCCTCAGGAGAGGCCATTTAAACTCAGCTCTCTGGTTAGCGTGCCCCAGAGGCAGCAGATCAAACATATCTTGTGGCTAAAGGCCAATGGGAATGCGATGCATGCTGTACAGGGATCCATCCTTCGAACCGTGCTCTCCAGTCCTTCCGTGTGGTATGTCCTGGAGCCATGCAACAGGACTCGAATGTCCTACAGAAGGAAACCTGGTGGTTTGGGGCAACCTCCAAACTCAGCGTGGGAAAACTTCCTTGGCCTCATGAGGCCCCCGCTTCATGAAGGGGCCATCATGGACACATACTCCAGCCTCAGCAAACGTCTGATCCTCAGCCTGACTTCAGATGCAGGAGATTTTGTTTCAGCCTCTGCTTAGTGGGCCTGCTCTGCCCTTGGCTCCTATCCTCACTTTAGCTTGTGTTCCTAGACTTCCGTCCTCACACTCCTGGCCCGCAAACCCTCCCTACTGGGAATTCTGGGGCCACAATGAAGCACTCCGCCTGCCTCCCAGGAGAAAAACTTTGTCTATGGTGCTGACCAGAATCCCCAAATGAGGATCAAACTGCTTGGCCCTCGGCAACACCCCAATTGCATAGGCTACCTTAAACACTGATGCTCTGTCGCAAATAGCCTGAGACCAGACCTTCCAACAGACACCGACACAGCTGGCTGCACACCCAGCACATTGGACCCGCCACTGCCTTAGGCCACCATCCATTCCCAACCTGGGTTTTCAGTCATCAGAACCTAGACCTTATCTCCAATCCCTGCACAGGGGGGAACCTGATGCACAAGTCAGAACCCCTCCTTCCCCATGGCAAGAAACCTTGCTGCTGGCAGTGAGTCAAACCTTCAGTGTAGGAGAAAACGGCATGGCCCATGAGGTCACGCCCATGTGTGAGGGCCGCCTTGGGCACCAACACACATTGTGACCCTCAGCGTGAGTACCTTATTCAAGTAACGCCTCTCAGTGATTGGACCAAGAGCCCGCATATGTGGCTTGCCATGCCCATAGGCACGCAGGACTAACTAGATGGTGTGTATTCCAGTTGAGGGAACCCACTGCTGTGCTCTAGAGTCCCTCTTCTGGGGGGTCCCCTGTGGCAGAAAACAGTACTCTTCCCTTCCCACAGAATGAACCCAAACACTTGGGAGCTTGGACAATCCCCCGAGAGGAAGGCTCTTCCTCGGTCCCTGAAGCAACCCCTACCCTGAACGGCCACTGTGAACGCAACACCCAGAGACAAAAGCCTGAGCGACTGCCTCCCACTTGCCTTCCTTTTATATCTAGAGGATCTCCCCTCTCGGACTGGAGATCAGGCCTACCATTTCCTTGGCCCCTACCTGAGCCAAGTTTGCTTTTTCAGACATCTGTCCCCACAGCCCTGGCAAACACAGCCTCTAGGCTGGGTCCTCTGGAGCCATACCACAGGACCATGCCTGCTCTCTCCTGGGAAACTCTGTCCATTCCTTTGGCCACACACCTCCAGAATATGAGAAACCTCAAGGCCCCCGAGGACATACCATTACCGGGAGCCTCCCTGCACACACAGGGGCCTTCGGACACAAGCGGAGCTGCTACCTCCATGAAGGCATGCACACAGATGTCAACAGAGATAGAAGGTTGAGCCCGACAGGCCCTTAGGCCCTAATCTCAACTCTTGCTTTGTTTTCCAGGTGTCACTCCTCAGAGGCTTTGGTTCGAAGAACAGGATATGGGGCTTTCCTGAGGCACTGAACAGAACTTCTCTCGTCTCCACATGGGAAGCTTCCTTGTTGGAGCCGTGTCAAACACCTCAGGTTGGAGAATCCTGCAGAGTCCCTGAGCCACCTCCACATTCCAAGGTCTCCCAGGCCACCAAGCCACAGTAGGACTCATCTTCAGGAGAGTCCATTACAACTCTCCCCTCTGGGTAGCTCACCCAGGAGCCCGCAGATTGAGCCTGCCTTGTCCTGAATAAAGAGTGGGAATATGAGGTGGCGTTCCCAGGCATTCATGCTTAGACACCTGCTCTCGAGTCTTTCCGTATGGGGCCTCTTGGAACCATCCAATAGCACTCGACTTTCGTGCAGAAGGAAACCTTGAGGTTTGGAGTAGTTCACAAATCCCATCGTAGGCAAACCTTCCTGGCCTCATGAGGCCCCCACACCATTCAGGAAGAGGCCATGCTGGACAAAAACTCTAGCCTGAGGCACGTCTCAGAGTTGACATGACCTCAGTGCAGGAGATCTCGATTCAGCCTCTCAGAGTGGGCCTGCCGTGCCATCGGTCCCAAACCTCACGCTAGCTTGTGTTTTCAGACTTCCTTCCTCACACTCCTGGCAAACAAGCCCTCCGGACTAGGAACTCCAGAACCACAACCCAGCCCAGGGTCTGCCCAAGGGTAGAAAAACGTTTCCCTGTGGGGCTCTCTCCAGAAAACCCAGATGAGGATCAACTTGCTCGGGCCTCGACGGTACCCGAACTGGATAGGCTGCTCTGGGCACTCATGCTCTGTCTGACACAGCCTGAAGCCAGACGTCCAGACAGACAAGGAGACAGCTGGCTGCACACCCAGCACTTTGGACACGCCATGGTCTTATGCCGTCACCTCTTCCTAACCTTGGTTTTCAGATATCTGAACCTAGACATTATATCAATTCTCCACACAGCTGGGTATCGCAAGCACAACACAGAACTCCTCCTTCCCCGTGGCTGTAAAGCTTGCTCTTGGCATGGAGTCACACCTTCAGGGTGGGAGAAACCTTCCTGGTCCCTGATGCCACGCCCAAACTTGAGTGCTGCTTGGGCACAAATTCACACTCTGACCCTCAGCATGAGCCCCATGTCAAAGAAAGGCCTGTCAGGGCCTGGGCCAAGAGCCCGCATATGGGGCTTGCCAAGCCCCTATGCACCCAATCCTCACCAGTGTTTGAGTTTTCCAGTCGCCCCGCTCGTACCTGGGGCTCTGCTCTGGAATCCCTTTCTTGGAGAGACACGTGAGCCAGACAACACTTTTCCACCCTTCCCACAAAATGACCCCAAACTCTTGGGAGCTGGGACAAATCCCCAGAGAGGGATACTCGTCCACAGTCCCTGAGGCCACACCTCCAATCCACGGCTATCTCGGACACAACATCCAGGGACAAAAGCCTGAAGGAACGCCTCCCACTCGCCCTTGTTTCAGAGGCCCAGGAGCTCCCTCTCGGGCTGTACATCCGTCCTGCCATACCCTAGGCGCCACTCATAAGCTGAGTTTGTGTTTTCAGACTTCTGTGCCCTCAGCCTGGACCCACACAACCGCCAGGCTAGGGCCTCTGGAGCCACAGCGAAAGATTGTGCCTGCCCTCTCCAAGGAAATTGTGCCCAATCCATTGACCACAACCCTACAGGTTAGGGAAAAGCTCCAAGGCCCCTGAGGCCATCAATAGTGTAGGCCACCCTGGACTAAGAGGGGCTCTCTGACACCAGCGGAGCAACTATCTCCACTTAGACTCTCAGACAGTGTCCCCAGAGACAGAAGGTTGAAATGGACAGGCCCCCAGGCCCTAATCTGAACCTTAGCTTTGGTTTCCATGTGTCCGTCCTCAGAGGTCTGTTTTCGTAGAACAGCACACGGGGCTTTTCTGAGGCTCCAAACCAAACCTCTCTCGCCTCCACATGGGGAGCTTACTTACTGGGGATGTATCAAACCCTTCAGGTAGGAGAGTTCCGCAGGGCCACTGAACAACCAGCACATTCCAAGGTTTCCATGGACCCAAACGCACATTATGACGCATCCTCAGGAGAGGCCATTTCAACTCAGCCCCCTGGTTAGCGTGCCCCAGAGGCAGCAGATCAAACATATCTTGTGGCTAATGGCCAATGAGAATGCGAGGCATGCTGTACAGGGATCCATCCTTCGAACCGTGCTCTCCAGTCCTTCCGTATGGTATGTCCTGGAGCCATGCAACAGGACTCGAATGTCCCACAGAAGGAAACCTGGTGGTTTGGGGCAACCTCCAAACTCAGCGTGGGAAAACTTCCTTGGCCTCATGAGGCCCCCGCTTCATGAAGGTGCCATCATGGACACATACTCCAGCCTCAGCCAACGTCTAATCCTCAGCCTGACTTCAGATGCAGGAGATTTTGTTTCAGCCTCTGCCTAGTGGGCCTGCTCTGCCCTTGGCTCCAATCCTCACTTTAGCTTTTGTTCCTAGACTTCCGTCCTCACACTCCTGGCCCACAATCCCTCCCTACTGGGAAATCTGGGGCCACAATGAAGCACTCCGCCTGCCTCCCAGGAGAAAAACTTTGTCTATGGTGCTGCCCAGAAACCCCAAATGAGGATCAAACTGCTTGGCCCTCGGCAACACCCCAATTGCATAGGCTACCTTAAACACTGATGCTCTGTCGCAAATAGCCTGAGACCAGACCTTCCAACAGACACCGACACAGCTGGCTGCACACCCAGCACATTGGACCCGCCACTGCCTTAGGCCACCATCCATTCCCAACCTGGGTTTTCAGTCATCAGAACCTAGACCTTATCTCCAATCCCTGCACAGGGGGGAACCTGATGCACAAGTCAGAACCCCTCCTTCCCCATGGCAAGAAACCTTGCTGCTGGCAGTGAGTCAAACCTTCAGTGTAGGAGAAAACGGCATGGCCCATGAGGCCACGCCCATGTGTGAGGGCCGCCTTGGGCACAAACACACATTGTGACCCTCAGCGTGAGTACCTTATTCAAGTAACGCCTCTCAGTGATTGGACCAAGAGCCCGCATATGTGGCTTGCCATGGCCATAGGCACGCAGGACTAACTAGATGGTGTGTATTCCAGTTGAGGGAACCCACTGCTGTGCTCTAGAGTCCCTCTCCTGGGGGGTCCCCTGTGGCAGAAAACAGTACTCTTCCCTTCCCACAGAATGAACCCAAACACTTGGGAGCTTGGACAATCCCCCGAGAGGAAGGCTCTTCCTCGGCCCCTGAAGCAACCCCTACCCTTAACGGCCACTGTGAACGCAACACCCAGAGACAAAAGCCTGAGCGACTGCCTCCCACTTGCCCTCCTTTGATATCCAGAGGATCTCCCCTCTCGGACTGGAGATCAGACCTGCCATTACCTTGGCCCCTACCTGAGCCAAGTTTGCTTTTTCAGACATCTGTCCCCACAGCCCTGGCAAACACAGCCTCTAGGCTGGGTCCTCTGGAGCCATACCACAGGACCATGCCTGCTCTCTCCTGGGAAACTCTGTCCATTCCTTTGGCCACACACCTCCAGAATATGAGAAACCTCAAGGCCCCCGAGGACATACCATTACCGGGAGCCTCCCTGCACACACAGGGGCCTTCGGACACAAGCTGAGCTGCTACCTCCATGAAGGCATGCACACAGATGTCAACAGAGATAGAAGGTTGAGCCCGACAGGCCCTTAGGCCCTAATCTCAACTCTTGCTTTGTTTTCCAGGTGTCACTCCTCAGAGGCTTTGGTTCGAAGAACAGGATATGGGGCTTTCCTGAGGCACTGAACAGAACTTCTCTCGTCTCCACATGGGAAGCTTCCTTGTTGGAGCCGTGTCAAACACCTCAGGTTGGAGAATCCTGCAGAGTCCCTGAGCCACCTCCACATTCCAAGGTCTCCCAGGCCACCAAGCCACAGTAGGACTCATCTTCAGGAGAGTCCATTTCAACTCTCCCCTCTGGGTAGCTCACCCAGGAGCCCGCAGATTGAGCCTGCCTTGTCCTGACTAAAGAGTGGGAATATGAGGTGGCGTTCCCAGGCATCCATGCTTAGACACCTGCTCTCGAGTCTTTCCGTATGGGGCCTCCTGGAACCATCCAATAGCACTCGACTTTCGTGCAGAAGGAAACCTTGAGGTTTGGAGTAGTTCACAAATCCCATCGTAGGCAAACCTTCCTGGCCTCATGAGGCCCCCACACCATTCAGGAAGAGGCCATGCTGGACAAAAACTCTAGCCTGAGGCACGTCTCAGAGTTGACATGACCTCAGTGCAGGAGATCTCGATTCAGCCTCTCAGAGTGGGCCTGCCGTGCCATCGGTCCCAAACCTCACGCTAGCTTGTGTTTTCAGACTTCCTTCCTCACACTCCTGGCAAACAAGCCCTCCGGACTAGGAACTCCAGAACCACAACCCAGCCCAGGGTCTGCCCAAGGGTAGAAAAACGTTTCCCTGTGGGGCTCTCTCCAGAAAACCCAGATGAGGATCAACTTGCTCGGGCCTCGACGGTACCCGAACTGGATAGGCTGCTCTGGGCACTCATGCTCTGTCTGACACAGCCTGAAGCCAGACGTCCAGACAGACAAGGAGACAGCTGGCCGCACACCCAGCACTTTGGACACGCCATGGTCTTATGCCGTCACCTCTTCCTAACCTTGGTTTTCAGATATCTGAACCTAGACATTATATCAATTCTCCACACAGCTGGGTATCGCAAGCACAACACAGAACTCCTCCTTCCCCGTGCCTGTAAAGCTTGCTCTTGGCATGGAGTCACACCTTCAGGGTGGGAGAAACCTTCCTGGTCCCTGATGCCACGCCCAAACTTGAGTGCTGCTTGGGCACAAATTCACACTCTGACCCTCAGCATGAGCCCCATGTCAAAGAAAGGCCTGTCAGGGCCTGGGCCAAGAGCCCGCATATGGGGCTTACCAAGCCCCTATGCACCCAATCCTCACCAATGTTTTTGTTTTCCAGTCGCCCCGCTCCTACCTGGGGCTCTGCTCTGGAATCCCTTTCTTGGAGAGACACGTGAGCCAGACAACACTTTTCCACCCTTCCCACAAAATGACCCCAAACTCTTGGGAGCTGGACAAATCCCCAGAGAGGGATACTCGTCCGCAGTCCCTGAGGCCACCCCTCCAATCCACGGCTATCTCGGACACAACATCCAGAGACAAAAGCCTGAAGGATCGCCTCCCACTCGCCCTTGTTTCAGAGGCCCAGGAGCTCCCTCTCGGGCTGTACATCCGGCCTGCCATACCCTAGGCGCCACTCATAAGCTGAGTTTGTGTTTTCAGACTTCTGTGCCCTCAGCCTGGACCCACACAACCGCCAGGCTAGGGCCTCTGGAGCCACAGCGAAAGATTGTGCCTGCCCTCTCCAAGGAAATTGTGCCCAATCCATTGACCACAACCCTACAGGTTAGGGAAAAGCTCCAAGGCCCCTGAGGCCATCAATAGTGTAGGCCACCCTGGACTACGAGGGGCTCTCTGACACCAGCGGAGCAACTATCTCCACTTAGACTCTCAGACAGTGTCCCCAGAGACAGAAGGTTGAAATGGACAGGCCCCCAGGCCCTAATCTGAACCTTAGCTTTGGTTTCCATGTGTCCGTCCTCAGAGGTCTGTTTTCGTAGACCAGCACACGGGGCTTTTCTGAGGCTCCAAACCAAACCTCTCTCGCCTCCACATGGGGAGCTTACTTACTGGGGATGTATCAAACCCTTCAGGTAGGAGAGTTCCGCAGGGCCACTGAACAACCAGCACATTCCAAGGTTTCCATGGACCCAAACGCACATTATGACGCATCCTCAGGAGAGGCCATTTCAACTCAGCCCTCTGGTTAGCGTGCCCCAGAGGCAGCAGATCAAACATATCTTGTGGCTAATGGCCAATGAGAATGCGAGGCATGCTGTACAGGGATCCATCCTTCGAACCGTGCTCTCCAGTCCTTCCGTATGGTATGTCCTGGAGCCATGCAACAGGACTCGAATGTCCCACAGAAGGAAACCTGGTGGTTTGGGGCAACCTCCAAACTCAGCGTGGGAAAACTTCCTTGGCCTCATGAGGCCCCCGCTTCATGAAGGTGCCATCATGGACACATACTCCAGCCTCAGCCAACGTCTGATCCTCAGCCTGACTTCAGATGCAGGAGATTTTGTTTCAGCCTCTGCCTAGTGGGCCTGCTCTGCCCTTGGCTCCAATCCTCACTTTAGCTTGTGTTCCTAGACTTCCGTCCTCACACTCCTGGCCCGCAAACCCTCCCTACTGGGAATTCTCGGGCCACAATGAAGCACTCCACCTGCCTCCCAGGAGAAAAACTTTGTCTATGGTGCTGCCCAGAAACCCCAAATGAGGATCAAACTGCTTGGCCCTCGGCAACACCCCAATTGCATAGGCTACCTTAAACACTGATGCTCTGTCGCAAATAGCCTGAGCCCAGACCTTCCAACAGACACCGACACAGCTGGCTGCACACCCAGCACATTGGACCCGCCACTGCCTTAGGCCACCATCCATTCCCAACCTGGGTTTTCAGTCATCAGAACCTAGACCTTATCTCCAATCCCTGCACAGGGGGGAACCTGATGCACAAGTCAGAACCCCTCCTTCCCCATGGCAAGAAACCTTGCTGCTGGCAGTGAGTCAAACCTTCAGTGTAGGAGAAAACGGCATGGCCCATGAGGCCACGCCCATGTGTGAGGGCCGCCTTGGGCACAAACACACATTGTGACCCTCAGCGTGAGTACCTTATTCAAGTAACGCCTCTCAGTGATTGGACCAAGAGCCCGCATATGTGGCTTGCCATGCCCATAGGCACGCAGGACTAACTAGATGGTGTGTATTCCAGTTGAGGGAACCCACTGCTGTGCTCTAGAGTCCCTCTCCTGGGGGGTCCCCTGTGGCAGAAAACAGTACTCTTCCCTTCCCACAGAATGAACCCAAACACTTGGGAGCTTGGACAATCCCCCTAGAGGAAGGCTCTTCCTCGGCCCCTGAAGCAACCCCTACCCTGAACGGCCACTGTGAAGGCAACACCCAGAGACAAAAGCCTGAGCGATTGCCTCCCACATGCCCTCCTTTGATATCCAGAGGATCTCCCCTCTCGGACTGGAGATCAGGCCTGCCATTACCTTGGCCCCTACCTGAGCCAAGTTTGCTTTTTCAGACATCTGTCCCCACAGCCCTGGCAAACACAGCCTCTAGGCTGGGTCCTCTGGAGCCATACCACAGGACCATGCCTGCTCTCTCCTGGGAAACTCTGTCCATTCCTTTGGCCACACACCTCCAGAATATGAGAAACCTCAAGGCCCCCGAGGACATACCATTACCGGGAGCCTCCCTGCACACACAGGGGCCTTCGGACACAAGCGGAGCTGCTACCTCCATGAAGGCATGCACACAGATGTCAACAGAGATAGAAGGTTGAGCCCGACAGGCCCTTAGGCCCTAATCTCAACTCTTGCTTTGTTTTCCAGGTGTCACTCCTCAGAGGCTTTGGTTCGAAGAACAGGATATGGGGCTTTCCTGAGGCACTGAACAGAACTTCTCTCGTCTCCACATGGGAAGCTTCCTTGTTGGAGCCGTGTCAAACACCTCAGGTTGGAGAATCCTGCAGAGTCCCTGAGCCTCCTCCACATTCCAAGGTCTCCCAGGCCACCAAGCCACAGTAGGACTCATCTTCAGGAGAGTCCATTTCAACTCTCCCCTCTGGGTAGCTCACCCAGGAGCCCGCAGATTGAGCCTGCCTTGTCCTGACTAAAGAGTGGGAATATGAGGTGGCGTTCCCAGGCATCCATGCTTAGACACCTGCTCTCGAGTCTTTCCGTATGGGGCCTCCTGGAACCATCCAATAGCACTCGACTTTCGTGCAGAAGGAAACCTTGAGGTTTGGAGTAGTTCACAAATCCCATCGTAGGCAAACCTTCCTGGCCTCATGAGGCCCCCACACCATTCAGGAAGAGGCCATGCTGGACAAAAACTCTAGCCTGAGGCACGTCTCAGAGTTGACATGACCTCAGAGGAGGAGATCTCGATTCAGCCTCTCAGAGTGGGCCTGCCGTGCCATCGGTCCCAAACCTCACGCTAGCTTGTGTTTTCAGACTTCCTTCCTCACACTCCTGGCAAACAAGCCCTCCGGACTAGGAACTCCAGAACCACAACCCAGCCCAGGGTCTGCCCAAGGGAAGAAAAACGTTTCCCTGTGGGGCTCTCTCCAGAAAACCCAGATGAGGATCAACTTGCTCGGGCCTCGACGGTACCCGAACTGGATAGGCTGCTCTGGGCACTCATGCTCTGTCTGACACAGCCTGAAGCCAGACGTCCAGACAGACAAGGAGACAGCTGGCTGCACACCCAGCACTTTGGACACGCCATGGTCTTATGCCGTCACCTCTTCCTAACCTTGGTTTTCAGATATCTGAACCTAGACATTATATCAATTCTCCACACAGCTGGGTATCGCAAGCACAACACAGAACTCCTCCTTCCCCGTGGCTGTAAAGCTTGCTCTTGGCATGGAGTCACACCTTCAGGGTGGGAGAAACCTTCCTGGTCCCTGATGCCACGCCCAAACTTGAGTGCTGCTTGGGCACAAATTCACACTCTGACCCTCAGCATGAGCCCCATGTCAAAGAAAGGCCTGTCAGGGCCTGGGCCAAGAGCCCGCATATGGGGCTTACCAAGCCCCTATGCACCCAATCCTCACCAATGTTTTTGTTTTCCAGTCGCCCCGCTCCTACCTGGGGCTCTGCTCTGGAATCCCTTTCTTGGAGAGACACGTGAGCCAGACAACACTTTTCCACCCTTCCCACAAAATGACCCCAAACTCTTGGGAGCTGGACAAATCCCCAGAGAGGGATACTCGTCCACAGTCCCTGAGGCCACCCCTCCAATCCACGGCTATCTCGGACACAACATCCAGAGACAAAAGCCTGAAGGAACGCCTCCCACTCGCCCTTGTTTCAGAGGCCCAGGAGCTCCCTCTCGGGCTGTACATCCGGCCTGCCATACCCTAGGCGCCACTCATAAGCTGAGTTTGTGTTTTCAGACTTCTGTGCCCTCAGCCTGGACCCACACAACCGCCAGGCTAGGGCCTCTGGAGCCACAGCGAAAGATTGTGCCTGCCCTCTCCAAGGAAATTGTGCCCAATCCATTGACCACAACCCTACAGGTTAGGGAAAAGCTCCAAGGCCCCTGAGGCCATCAATAGTGTAGGCCACCCTGGACTAAGAGGGGCTCTCTGACACCAGCGGAGCAACTATCTCCACTTAGACTCTCAGACAGTGTCCCCAGAGACAGAAGGTTGAAATGGACAGGCCCCCAGGCCCTAATCTGAACCTTAGCTTTGGTTTCCATGTGTCCGTCCTCAGAGGTCTGTTTTCGTAGACCAGCACACGGGGCTTTTCTGAGGCTCCAAACCAAACCTCTCTCGCCTCCACATGGGGAGCTTACTTACTGGGGATGTATCAAACCCTTCAGGTAGGAGAGTTCCGCAGGGCCACTGAACAACCAGCACATTCCAAGGTTTCCATGGACCCAAACGCACATTATGACGCATCCTCAGGAGAGGCCATTTCAACTCAGCCCTCTGGTTAGCGTGCCCCAGAGGCAGCAGATCAAACATATCTTGTGGCTAATGGCCAATGAGAATGCGAGGCATGCTGTACAGGGATCCATCCTTCGAACCGTGCTCTCCAGTCCTTCCGTATGGTATGTCCTGGAGCCATGCAACAGGACTCGAATGTCCCACAGAAGGAAACCTGGTGGTTTGGGGCAACCTCCAAACTCAGCGTGGGAAAACTTCCTTGGCCTCATGAGGCCCCCGCTTCATGAAGGTGCCATCATGGACACATACTCCAGCCTCAGCCAACGTCTGATCCTCAGCCTGACTTCAGATGCAGGAGATTTTGTTTCAGCCTCTGCCTAGTGGGCCTGCTCTGCCCTTGGCTCCAATCCTCACTTTAGCTTGTGTTCCTAGACTTCCGTCCTCACACTCCTGGCCCGCAAACCCTCCCTACTGGGAATTCTCGGGCCACAATGAAGCACTCCACCTGCCTCCCAGGAGAAAAATTTTGTCTATGGTGCTGCCCAGAAACCCCAAATGAGGATCAAACTGCTTGGCCCTCGGCAACACCCCAATTGCATAGGCTACCTTAAACACTGATGCTCTGTCGCAAATAGCCTGAGCCCAGACCTTCCAACAGACACCGACACAGCTTGCTGCACACCCAGCACATTGGACCCGCCACTGCCTTAGGCCACCATCCATTCCCAACCTGGGTTTTCAGTCATCAGAACCTAGACCTTATCTCCAATCCCTGCACAGGGGGGAACCTGATGCACAAGTCAGAACCCCTCCTTCCCCATGGCAAGAAACCTTGCTGCTGGCAGTGAGTCAAACCTTCAGTGTAGGAGAAAACGGCATGGCCCATGAGGCCACGCCCATGTGTGAGGGCCGCCTTGGGCACAAACACACATTGTGACCCTCAGCATGAGTACCTTATTCAAGTAACGCCTCTCAGTGATTGGACCAAGAGCCCGCATATGTGGCTTGCCATGCCCATAGGCACGCAGGACTAACTAGATGGTGTGTATTCCAGTTGAGGGAACCCACTGCTGTGCTCTAGAGTCCCTCTCCTGGGGGGTCCCCTGTGGCAGAAAACAGTACTCTTCCCTTCCCACAGAATGAACCCAAACACTTGGGAGCTTGGACAATCCCCCGAGAGGAAGGCTCTTCCTCGGCCCCTGAAGCAACCCCTACCCTGAACGGCCACTGTGAAGGCAACACCCAGAGACAAAAGCCTGAGCGATTGCCTCCCACATGCCCTCCTTTGATATCCAGAGGATCTCCCCTCTCGGACTGGAGATCAGGCCTGCCATTACCTTGGCCCCTACCTGAGCCAAGTTTGCTTTTTCAGACATCTGTCCCCACAGCCCTGGCAAACACAGCCTCTAGGCTGGGTCCTCTGGAGCCATACCACAGGACCATGCCTGCTCTCTCCTGGGAAACTCTGTCCATTCCTTTGGCCACACACCTCCAGAATATGAGAAACCTCAAGGCCCCCGAGGACATACCATTACCGGGAGCCTCCCTGCACACACAGGGGCCTTCGGACACAAGCTGAGCTGCTACCTCCATGAAGGCATGCACACAGATGTCAACAGAGATAGAAGGTTGAGCCCGACAGGCCCTTAGGCCCTAATCTCAACTCTTGCTTTGTTTTCCAGGTGTCACTCCTCAGAGGCTTTGGTTCGAAGAACAGGATATGGGGCTTTCCTGAGGCACTGAACAGAACTTCTCTCGTCTCCACATGGGAAGCTTCCTTGTTGGAGCCGTGTCAAACACCTCAGGTTGGAGAATCCTGCAGAGTCCCTGAGCCTCCTCCACATTCCAAGGTCTCCCAGGCCACCAAGCCACAGTAGGACTCATCTTCAGGAGAGTCCATTTCAACTCTCCCCTCTGGGTAGCTCACCCAGGAGCCCGCAGATTGAGCCTGCTTTGTCCTGACTAAAGAGTGGGAATATGAGGTGGCGTTCCCAGGCATCCATGCTTAGACACCTGCTCTCGAGTCTTTCCGTATGGGGCCTCCTGGAACCATCCAATAGCACTCGACTTTCGTGCAGAAGGAAACCTTGAGGTTTGGAGTAGTTCACAAATCCCATCGTAGGCAAACCTTCCTGGCCTCATGAGGCCCCCACACCATTCAGGAAGAGGCCATGCTGGACAAAAACTCTAGCCTGAGGCACGTCTCAGAGTTGACATGACCTCAGAGGAGGAGATCTCGATTCAGCCTCTCAGAGTGGGCCTGCCGTGCCATCGGTCCCAAACCTCACGCTAGCTTGTGTTTTCAGACTTCCTTCCTCACACTCCTGGCAAACAAGCCCTCCGGACTAGGAACTCCAGAACCACAACCCAGCCCAGGGTCTGCCCAAGGGTAGAAAAACGTTTCCCTGTGGGGCTCTCTCCAGAAAACCCAGATGAGGATCAACTTGCTCGGGCCTCGACGGTACCCGAACTGGATAGGCTGCTCTGGGCACTCATGCTCTGTCTGACACAGCCTGAAGCCAGACGTCCAGACAGACAAGGAGACAGCTGGCTGCACACCCAGCACTTTGGACACGCCATGGTCTTATGCCGTCACCTCTTCCTAACCTTGGTTTTCAGATATCTGAACCTAGACATTATATCAATTCTCCACACAGCTGGGTATCGCAAGCACAACACAGAACTCCTCCTTCCCCGTGGCTGTAAAGCTTGCTCTTGGCATGGAGTCACACCTTCAGGGTGGGAGAAACCTTCCTGGTCCCTGATGCCACGCCCAAACTTGAGTGCTGCTTGGGCACAAATTCACACTCTGACCCTCATCATGAGCCCCATGTCAAAGAAAGGCCTGTCAGGGCCTGGGCCAAGAGCCCTCATATGGGGCTTGCCAAGCCCCTATGCACCCAATCCTCACCAGTGTTTGAGTTTTCCAGTCGCCCCGCTCCTACCGTGGCTCTGCTCTGGAATCCCTTTCTTGGAGAGACACGTGAGCCAGACAACACTTTTCCACCCTTCCCACAAAATGACCCCAAACTCTTGGGAGCTGGGACAAATCCCCAGAGAGGGATACTCGTCCACAGTCCCTGAGGCCACCCCTCCAATCCACGGCTATCTCGGACACAACATCCAGAGACAAAAGCCTGAAGGAACGCCTCCCACTCGCCCTTGTTTCCGAGGCCCAGGAGCTCCCTCTCGGGCTGTACATCCGGCCTGCCATACCCTAGGCGCCACTCATAAGCTGAGTTTGTGTTTTCAGACTTCTGTGCCCTCAGCCTGGACCCACACAACCGCCAGGCTAGGGCCTCTGGAGCCACAGCGAAAGATTGTGCCTGCCCTCTCCAAGGAAATTGTGCCCAATCCATTGACCACAACCCTACAGGTTAGGGAAAAGCTCCAAGGCCCCTGAGGCCATCAATAGTGTAGGCCACCCTGGACTAAGAGGGGCTCTCTGACACCAGCGGAGCAACTATCTCCACTTAGACTCTCAGACAGTGTCCCCAGAGACAGAAGGTTGAAATGGACAGGCCCCCAGGCCCTAATCTGAACCTTAGCTTTGGTTTCCATGTGTCCGTCCTCAGAGGTCTGTTTTCGTAGACCAGCACACGGGGCTTTTCTGAGGCTCCAAACCAAACCTCTCTCGTCTCCACATGGGGAGCTTACTTACTGTGGATGTATCAAACCCTTCAGGTAGGAGAGTTCCGCAGGGCCACTGAACAACCAGCACATTCCAAGGTTTCCATGGACCCAAACGCACATTATGACGCATCCTCAGGAGAGGCCATTTCAACTCAGCCCCCTGGTTAGCGTGCCCCAGAGGCAGCAGATCAAACATATCTTGTGGCTAATGGCCAATGGGAATGCGAGGCATGCTGTACAGGGATCCATCCTTCGAACCGTGCTCTCCAGTCCTTCCGTATGGTATGTCCTGGAGCCATGCAACAGGACTCGAATGTCCCACAGAAGGAAACCTGGTGGTTTGGGGCAACCTCCAAACTCAGCGTGGGAAAACTTCCTTGGCCTCATGAGGCCCCCGCTTCATGAAGGTGCCATCATGGACACATACTCCAGCCTCAGCCAACGTCTGATCCTCAGCCTGACTTCAGATGCAGGAGATTTTGTTTCAGCCTCTGCCTAGTGGGCCTGCTCTGCCCTTGGCTCCAATCCTCACTTTAGCTTGTGTTCCTAGACTTCCGTCCTCACACTCCTGGCCCACAAACCCTCCCTACTGGGAATTCTGGGGCCACAATGAAGCACTCCGCCTGCCTCCCAGGAGAAAAACTTTGTCTATGGTGCTGCCCAGAAACCCCAAATGAGGATCAAACTGCTTGGCCCTCGGCAACACCCCAATTGCATAGGCTACCTTAAACACTGATGCTCTGTCGCAAATAGCCTGAGCCCAGACCTTCCAACAGACACCGACACAGCTTGCTGCACACCCAGCACATTGGACCCGCCACTGCCTTAGGCCACCATCCATTCCCAACCTGGGTTTTCAGTCATCAGAACCTAGACCTTATCTCCAATCCCTGCACAGGGGGGAACCTGATGCACAAGTCAGAACCCCTCCTTCCCCATGGCAAGAAACCTTGCTGCTGGCAGTGAGTCAAACCTTCAGTGTAGGAGAAAACGGCATGGCCCATGAGGCCACGCCCATGTGTGAGGGCCGCCTTGGGCACAAACACACATTGTGACCCTCAGCGTGAGTACCTTATTCAAGTAACGCCTCTCAGTGATTGGACCAAGAGCCCGCATATGTGGCTTGCCATGCCCATAGGCACGCAGGACTAACTAGATGGTGTGTATTCCAGTTGAGGGAACCCACTGCTGTGCTCTAGAGTCCCTCTCCTGGGGGGTCCCCTGTGGCAGAAAACAGTACTCTTCCCTTCCCACAGAATGAACCCAAACACTTGGGAGCTTGGACAATCCCCCGAGAGGAAGGCTCTTCCTCGGCCCCTGAAGCAACCCCTACCCTGAACGGCCACTGTGAACGCAAAACCCAGAGACAAAAGCCTGAGCGACTGCCTCCCACTTGCCCTCCTTTGATATCCAGAGGATCTCCCCTCTCGGACTGGAGATCAGGCCTGCCATTACCTTGGCCCCTACCTGAGCCAAGTTTGCTTTTTCAGACATCTGTCCCCACAGCCCTGGCAAACACAGCCTCTAGGTTGGGTCCTCTGGAGCCATACCACAGGACCATGCCTGCTCTCTCCTGGGAAACTCTGTCCATTCCTTTGGCCACACACCTCCAGAATATGAGAAACCTCAAGGCCCCCGAGGACATACCATTACCGGGAGCCTCCCTGCACACACAGGGGCCTTCGGACACAAGCGGAGCTGCTACCTCCATGAAGGCATGCACACAGATGTCAACAGAGATAGAAGGTTGAGCCGGACAGGCCCTTAGGCCCTAATCTCAACTCTTGCTTTGTTTTCCAGGTGTCACTCCTCAGAGGCTTTGGTTCGAAGAACAGGATATGGGGCTTTCCTGAGGCACTGAACAGAACTTCTCTCGTCTCCACATGGGAAGCTTCCTTGTTGGAGCCGTGTCAAACACCTCAGGTTGGAGAATCCTGCAGAGTCCCTGAGCCACCTCCACATTCCAAGGTCTACCAGGCCACCAAGCCACAGTAGGACTCATCTTTAGGAGAGTCTATTTCAACTCTCCCCTCTGGGTAGCTCACCCAGGAGCCCGCAGATTGAGCCTGCCTTGTCCTGACTAAAGAGTGGGAATATGACGTGGCGTTCCCAGGCATCCATGCTTAGACACCTGCTCTCGAGTCTTTCCGTATGGGGCCTCCTGGAACCATCCAATAGCACTCGACTTTCGTGCAGAAGGAAACCTTGAGGTTTGGAGTAGTTCACAAATCCCATCGTAGGCAAACCTTCCTGGCCTCATGAGGCCCCCACACCATTCAGGAAGAGGCCATGCTGGACAAAAACTCTAGCCTGAGGCACGTCTCAGAGTTGAAATGACCTCAGTGCAGGAGATCTCGATTCAGCCTCTCAGAGTGGGCCTGCCGTGCCATCGGTCCCAAACCTCACGCTAGCTTGTGTTTTCAGACTTCCTTCCTCACACTCCTGGCAAACAAGCCCTCCGGACTAGGAACTCCAGAACCACAACCCAGCCCAGGGTCTGCCCAAGGGAAGAAAGACGTTTCCCTGTGGGGCTCTCTCCAGAAAACCCAGATGAGGATCAACCTGCTCGGGCCTCGACCGGTACCCGAACTGGATAGGCTGCTCTGGGCACTCATGCTCTGTCTGACACAGCCTGAAGCCAGACGTCCAGACAGACAAGGAGACAGCTGGCTGGACACCCAGTACTTCGGACACGCCATGGTCTTATGCCGTCACCTCTTCCTAACCTTGGTTTTCAGATATCTGAACCTAGACATTATATCAATTCTCCACACAGCTGGGTATCGCAAGCACAACACAGAACTCCTCCTTCCCCGTGGCTGTAAAGCTTGCTCTTGGCATGGAGTCACACCTTCAGGGTGGGAGAAACCTTCCTGGTCCCTGATGCCACGCCCAAACTTGAGTGCTGCTTGGGCACAAATTCACACTCTGACCCTCAGCATGAGCCCCATGTCAAAGAAAGGCCTGTCAGGGCCTGGGCCAAGAGCCCGCATATGGGGCTTGCCAAGCCCCTATGCACCCAATCCTCACCAGTGTTTGAGTTTTCCAGTCGCCCCGCCCGTACCTGGGGCTCTGCTCTGGAATCCCTTTCTTGGAGAGACACGTGAGCCAGACAACACTTTTCCACCCTTCCCACAAAATGACCCCAAACTCTTGGGAGGTGGGACAAATCCCCAGAGAGGGATACTCGTCCACAGTCCCTGAGGCCACCCCTCCAATCCACGGCTATCTCGGACACAACATCCAGAGACAAAAGCCTGAAGGAACGCCTCCCACTCGCCCTTGTTTCAGAGGCCCAGGAGCTCCCTCTCGGGCTGTACATCCGGCCTGCCATACCCTAGGCGCCACTCATAAGCTGAGTTTGTGTTTTCAGACTTCTGTGCCCTCAGCCTGGACCCACACAACCGCCAGGCTAGGGCCTCTGGAGCCACAGCGAAAGATTGTGCCTGCCCTCTCCAAGGAAATTGTCCCCAATCCATTGACCACAACCCTACAGGTTAGGGAAAAGCTCCAAGGCCCCTGAGGCCATCAATAGTGTAGGCCACCCTGGACTAAGAGGGGCTCTCTGACACCAGCGGAGCAACTATCTCCACTTAGACTCTCAGACAGTGTCCCCAGAGACAGAAGGTTGAAATGGCCAGGCCCCCAGGCCCTAATCTGAACCTTAGCTTTGGTTTCCATGTGTCCGTCCTCAGAGGTCTGTTTTCGTAGACCAGCACACGGGGCTTTTCTGAGGCTCCAAACCAAACCTCTCTCGTCTCCACATGGGGAGCTTACTTACTGGGGATGTATCAAACCCTTCAGGTAGGAGAGTTCCGCAGGGCCACTGAACAACCAGCACATTCCAAGGTTTCCATGGACCCAAACGCACATTATGACGCATCCTCAGGAGAGGCCATTTCAACTCAGCCCCCTGGTTAGCGTGCCCCAGAGGCAGCAGATCAAACATATCTTGTGGCTAATGGCCAATGGGAATGCGAGGCATGCTGTACAGGGATCCATCCTTCGAACCGTGCTCTCCAGTCCTTCCGTATGGTATGTCCTGGAGCCATGCAACAGGACTCGAATGTCCCACAGAAGGAAACCTGGTGGTTTGGGGCAACCTCCAAACTCAGCGTGGGAAAACTTCCTTGGCCTCATGAGGCCCCCGCTTCATGAAGGTGCCATCATGGACACATACTCCAGCCTCAGCCAACGTCTGATCCTCAGCCTGACTTCAGATGCAGGAGATTTTGTTTCAGCCTCTGCCTAGTGGGCCTGCTCTGCCCTTGGCTCCAATCCTCACTTTAGCTTGTGTTCCTAGACTTCCGTCCTCACACTCCTGGCCCACAAACCCTCCCTACTGGGAATTCTCGGGCCACAATGAAGCACTCCGCCTGCCTCCCAGGAGAAAAACTTTGTCTATGGTGCTGCCCAGAAACCCCAAATGAGGATCAAACTGCTTGGCCCTCGGCAACACCCCAATTGCATAGGCTACCTTAAACACTGATGCTCTGTCGCAAATAGCCTGAGCCCAGACCTTCCAACAGACACCGACACAGCTGGCTGCACACCCAGCACATTGGACCCGCCACTGCCTTAGGCCACCATCCATTCCCAACCTGGGTTTTCAGTCATCAGAACCTAGACCTTATCTCCAATCCCTGCACAGGGGGGAACCTGATGCACAAGTCAGAACCCCTCCTTCCCCATGGCAAGAAACCTTGCTGCTGGCAGTGAGTCAAACCTTCAGTGTAGGAGAAAACGGCATGGCCCATGAGGCCACGCCCATGTGTGAGGGCCGCCTTGGGCACAAACACACATTGTGACCCTCAGCGTGAGTACCTTATTCAAGTAACGCCTCTCAGTGATTGGACCAAGAGCCCGCATATGTGGCTTGCCATGCCCATAGGCACGCAGGACTAACTAGATGGTGTGTATTCCAGTTGAGGGAACCCACTGCTGTGCTCTAGAGTCCCTCTCCTGGGGGGTCCCCTGTGGCAGAAAACAGTACTCTTCCCTTCCCACAGAATGAACCCAAACACTTGGGAGCTTGGACAATCCCCCGAGAGGAAGGCTCTTCCTCGGCCCCTGAAGCAACCCCTACCCTGAACGGCCACTGTGAACGCAACACCCAGAGACAAAAGCCTGAGCGACTGCCTCCCACTTGCCCTCCTTTGATATCCAGAGGATCTCCCCTCTCGGACTGGAGATCAGGCCTGCCATTACCTTGGCCCCTACCTGAGCCAAGTTTGCTTTTTCAGACATCTGTCCCCACAGCCCTGGCAAACACAGCCTCTAGGTTGGGTCCTCTGGAGCCATACCACAGGACCATGCCTGCTCTCTCCTGGGAAACTCTGTCCATTCCTTTGGCCACACACCTCCAGAATATGAGAAACCTCAAGGCCCCCGAGGACATACCATTACCGGGAGCCTCCCTGCACACACAGGGGCCTTCGGACACCAGCGGAGCTGCTACCTCCATGAAGGCATGCACACAGATGTCAACAGAGATAGAAGGTTGAGCCGGACAGGCCCTTAGGCCCTAATCTCAACTCTTGCTTTGTTTTCCAGGTGTCACTCCTCAGAGGCTTTGGTTCGAAGAACAGGATATGGGGCTTTCCTGAGGCACTGAACAGAACTTCTCTCGTCTCCACATGGGAAGCTTCCTTGTTGGAGCCGTGTCAAACACCTCAGGTTGGAGAATCCTGCAGAGTCCCTGAGCCACCTCCACATTCCAAGGTCTACCAGGCCACCAAGCCACAGTAGGACTCATCTTCAGGAGAGTCCATTTCAACTCTCCCCTCTGGGTAGCTCACCCAGGAGCCCGCAGATTGAGCCTGCCTTGTCCTGACTAAAGAGTGGGAATATGAGGTGGAGTTCCCAGGCATCCATGCTTAGACACCTGCTCTCGAGTCTTTCCGTATGGGGCCTCCTGGAACCATCCAATAGCACTCAACTTTCGTGCAGAAGGAAACCTTGAGGTTTGGAGTAGTTCACAAATCCCATGGCAGGCAAACCTTCCTGGCCTCATGAGGCCCCCACACCATTCAGGAAGAGGCCATGCTGGACAAAAACTCTAGCCTGAGGCACGTCTCAGAGTTGAAATGTCCTCAGTGCAGGAGATCTCGATTCAGCCTCTCAGAGTGGGCCTGCCGTGCCATCGGTCCCAAACCTCACGCTAGCTTGTGTTTTCAGACTTCCTTCCTCACACTCCTGGCAAACAAGCCCTCCGGACTAGGAACTCCAGAACCACAACCCAGCCCAGGGTCTGCCCAAGGGAAGAAAGACGTTTCCCTGTGGGGCTCTCTCCAGAAAACCCAGATGAGGATCAACCTGCTCGGGCCTCGACCGGTACCCGAACTGGATAGGCTGCTCTGGGCACTCATGCTCTGTCTGACACAGCCTGAAGCCAGACGTCCAGACAGACAAGGAGACAGCTGGCCGCACACCCAGCACTTCGGACACGCCATGGTCTTATGCCGTCACCTCTTCCTAACCTTGGTTTTCAGATATCTGAACCTAGACATTATATCAATTCTCCACACAGCTGGGTATCGCAAGCACAACACAGAACTCCTCCTTCCCCGTGGCTGTAAAGCTTGCTCTTGGCATGGAGTCACACCTTCAGGGTGGGAGAAACCTTCCTGGTCCCTGATGCCACGCCCAAACTTGAGTGCTGCTTGGGCACAAATTCACACTCTGACCCTCAGCATGAGCCCCATGTCAAAGAAAGGCCTGTCAGGGCCTGGGCCAAGAGCCCGCATATGGGGCTTGCCAAGCCCCTATGCACCCAATCCTCACCAGTGTTTGAGTTTTCCAGTCGCCCCGCCCGTACCTGGGGCTCTGCTCTGGAATCCCTTTCTTGGAGAGACACGTGAGCCAGACAACACTTTTCCACCCTTCCCACAAAATGACCCCAAACTCTTGGGAGCTGGGACAAATCCCCAGAGAGGGATACTCGTCCACAGTCCCTGAGGCCACCCCTCCAATCCACGGCTATCTCGGACACAACATCCAGAGACAAAAGACTGAAGGAACGCCTCCCACTCGCCCTTGTTTCAGAGGCCGAGGAGCTCCCTCTCGGGCTGTACATCCGGCCTGCCATACCCTAGGCGCCACTCATAAGCTGAGTTTGTGTTTTCAGACTTCTGTGCCCTCAGCCTGGACCCACACAACCGCCAGGCTAGGGCCTCTGGAGCCACAGCGAAAGATTGTGCCTGCCCTCTCCAAGGAAATTGTCCCCAATCCATTGACCACAACCCTACAGGTTAGGGAAAAGCTCCAAGGCCCCTGAGGCCATCAATAGTGTAGGCCACCCTGGACTAAGAGGGGCTCTCTGACACCAGCGGAGCAACTATCTCCACTTAGACTCTCAGACAGTGTCCCCAGAGACAGAAGGTTGAAATGGACAGGCCCCCAGGCCCTAATCTGAACCTTAGCTTTGGTTTCCATGTGTCCGTCCTCAGAGGTCTGTTTTCGTAGACCAGCACACGGGGCTTTTCTGAGGCTCCAAACCAAACCTCTCTCGTCTCCACATGGGGAGCTTCCTTACTGGGGATGTATCAAACCCTTCAGGTAGGAGAGTTCCGCAGGGCCACTGAACAACCAGCACATTCCAAGGTTTCCATTGACCCAAACGCACATTATGACGCATCCTCAGGAGAGGCCATTTCAACTCAGCCCCCTGGTTAGCGTGCCCCAGAGGCAGCAGATCAAACATATCTTGTGGCTAATGGCCAATGGGAATGCGAGGCATGCTGTACAGGGATCCATCCTTCGAACCGTGCTCTCCAGTCCTTCCGTATGGTATGTCCTGGAGCCATGCAACAGGACTCGAATGTCCCACAGAAGGAAACCTGGTGGTTTGGGGCAACCTCCAAACTCAGCGTGGGAAAACTTCCTTGGCCTCATGAGGCCCCCGCTTCATGAAGGTGCCAACATGGACACATACGCCAGCCTCAGCCAACGTCTGATCCTCAGCCTGACTTCAGATGCAGGAGATTTTGATTCAGCCTCTGCCTAGTGGGCCTGCTCTGCCCTTGGCTCCAATCCTCACTTTTGCTTGTATTCCTAGACTTCCGTCCTCACACTCCTGGCCCGCAAACCCTCCCTACTGGGAATTCTGGGGCCACAATGAAGCACTCCGCATGCCTCCCAGGAGAAAAACTTTGTCTATGGTGCTGCCCAGAAACCCCAAATGAGGATCAAACTGCTTGGCCCTCGGCAACACCCCAATTGCATAGGCTACCTTAAACACTGATGCTCTGTCGCAAATAGCCTGAGCCCAGACCTTCCAACAGACACCGACACAGCTGGCTGCACACCCAGCACATTGGACCCGCCACTGCCTTAGGCCACCATTCATTCCCAACCTGGGTTTTCAGTCATCAGAACCTAGACCTTATCTCCAATCCCTGCACAGGGGGGAACCTGATGCACAAGTCAGAACCCCTCCTTCCCCATGGCAAGAAACCTTGCTGCTGGCAGTGAGTCAAACCTTCAGTGTAGGAGAAAACGGCATGGCCCATGAGGCCACGCCCATGTGTGAGGGCCGCCTTGGGCACAAACACACATTGTGACCCTCAGCGTGAGTACCTTATTCAAGTAACGCCTCTCAGTGATTGGACCAAGAGCCTGCATATGTGGCTTGCCATGCCCATAGGCACGCAGGACTAACTAGATGGTGTGTATTCCAGTTGAGGGAACCCACTGCTGTGCTCTAGAGTCCCTCTCCTGGGGGGTCCCCTGTGGCAGAAAACAGTACTCTTCCCTTCCCACAGAATGAACCCAAACACTTGGGAGCTTGGACAATCCCCCGAGAGGAAGGCTCTTCCTCGGCCCCTGAAGCAACCCCTACCCTGAACGGCCACTGTGAACGCAACACCCAGAGACAAAAGCCTGAGCGACTGCCTCCCACTTGCCCTCCTTTGATATCCAGAGGATCTCCCCTCTCGGACTGGAGATCAGGCCTGCCATTACCTTGGCCCCTACCTGAGCCAAGTTTGCTTTTTCAGACATCTGTCCCCACAGCCCTGGCAAACACAGCCTCTAGGCTGGGTCCTCTGGAGCCATACCACAGGACCGTGCCTGCTCTCTCCTGGGAAACTTGTCCATTCCTTTTGCCACACACCTCCAGAATATGAGAAACCTCAAGGCCCCCGAGGACATACCATTACCGGGAGCCTCCCTGCACACACAGGGGCCTTCGGACACAAGTTGAGCTGCTACCTCCATGAAGGCATGCACACAGATGTCAACAGAGATAGAAGGTTGAGCCGGACAGGCCCTTAGGCCCTAATCTCAACTCTTGCTTTGTTTTCCAGGTGTTACTCCTCAGAGGCTTTGGTTCGAATTACAGGATATGGGGCTTTCCTGAGGCACTGAACAGAACTTCTCTCGTGTCCACATGGGAAGCTTCCTTGTTGGAGCCGTGTCAAACACCTCAGGTTGGAGAATCCTGCAGAGTCCCTGAGCCACCTCCACATTCCAAGGTCTCCCAGGCCACCAAGCCACAGTAGGACTCATCTTCAGGAGAGTCCATTTCAACTCTCCCCTCTGGGTAGCTCACCCAGAAGCCCGCAGATTGAGCCTGCCTTGTCCTGACTAAAGAGTGGGAATATGAGGTGGCGATCCCAGGCATCCATGCTTAGACACCTGCTCTCGACTCTTTCCGTATGGGGCCTCCTGGAACCATCCAATAGCACTCGACTTTCGTGCAGAAGGAAACCTTGAGGTTTGGAGTAGTTCACAAATCCCATCGTAGGCAAACCTTCCTGGCCTCATGAGGCCCCCACACCATTCAGGAAGAGGCCATGCTGGACAAAAACTCTAGCCTGAGGCACGTCTCATAGTTGAAATGACCTCAGTGCAGGAGATCTCGATTCAGCCTCTCAGAGTGGGCCTGCCGTGCCATCGGTCCCAAACCTCACGCTAGCTTGTGTTTTCAGACTTCCTTCCTCACACTCCTGGCAAACAAGCCCTCCGGACTAGGAACTCCAGAACCACAACCCAGCCCAGGGTCTGCCCAAGGGAAGAAAAACGTTTCCCTGTGGGGCTCTCTCCAGAAATCCCAGATGAGGATCAACCTGCTCGGGCCTCGACGGTACCCGAACTGGATAGGCTGCTCTGGGCACTCATGCTCTGTCTGACACAGCCTGAAGCCAGACGTCCAGACAGACAAGGAGACAGCTGGCCACACACCCAGCACTTCGGACACGCCATGGTCTTATGCCGTCACCTCTTCCTAACCTTGGTTTTCAGATATCTGAACCTAGACATTATATCAATTCTCCACACAGCTGGGTATCGCAAGCACAACACAGAACTCCTCCTTCCCCGTGGCTGTAAAGCTTGCTCTTGGCATGGAGTCACACCTTCAGGGTGGGAGAAACCTTCCTGGTCCCTGATGCCACGCCCAAACTTGAGTGCTGCTTGGGCACAAATTCACACTCTGACCCTCAGCATGAGCCCCATGTCAAAGAAAGGCCTGTCAGGGCCTGGGCCAAGAGCCCGCATATGGGGCTTGCCAAGCCCCTATGCACCCAATCCTCACCAGTGTTTGAGTTTTCCAGTCGCCCCGCCCGTACCTGGGGCTCTGCTCTGGAATACCTTTCTTGGAGAGACACGTGAGCCAGACAACACGACTCCACCCTTCCCACAAAATGACCCCAAACTCTTGGGAGCTGGGACAAATCCCCAGAGAGGGATACTCGTCCACAGTCCCTGAGGCCACCCCTCCAATCCACGGCTATCTCGGACACAACATCCAGAGACAAAAGCCTGAAGGAACGCCTCCTTCTCGCCCTTGTTTCAGAGGCCCAGGAGCTCCCTCTCGGGCTGTACATCCGGCCTGCCATACCCTAGGCGCCACTCATAAGCTGAGTTTGTGTTTTCAGACTTCTGTGCCCTCAGCCTGGACCCACACAACCGCCAGGCTAGGGCCTCTGGAGCCACAGCGAAAGATTGTGCCTGCCCTCTCCAAGGAAATTGTGCCCAATCCATTGACCACAACCCTACAGGTTAGGGAAAAGCTCCAAGGCCCCTGAGGCCATCAATAGTGTAGGCCACCCTGGACTAAGGGGGGCTCTCTGACACCAGCGGAGCAACTATCTCCACTTAGACTCTCAGACAGTGTCCCCAGAGACAGAAGGTTGAAATGGCCAGGCCCCCAGGCCCTAATCTGAACCTTAGCTTTGGTTTCCATGTGTCCGTCCTCAGAGGTCTGTTTTCGTAGACCAGCACACGGGGCTTTTCTGAGGCTCCAAACCAAACCTCTCTCGTCTCCACATGGGGAGTTTACTTACTGGGGATGTATCAAACCCTTCAGGTAGGAGAGTTCCGCAGGGCCACTGAACAACCAGCACATTCCAAGGTTTCCATGGACCCAAACGCACATTATGACGCATCCTCAGGAGAGGCCATTTCAACTCAGCCCCCTGGTTAGCGTGCCCCAGAGGCAGCAGATCAAACATATCTTGTGGCTAATGGCCAAAGGGAATGCGAGGCATGCTGTACAGGGATCCATCCTTTGAACCGTGCTCTCCAGTCCATCCGTATGGTATGTCCTGGAGCCATGCAACAGGACTCGAATGTCCCACAGAAGGAAACCTGGTGGTTTGGGGCAACCTCCAAACTCAGCGTGGGAAAACTTCCTTGGCCTCATGAGGCCCCCGCTTCATGAAGGTGCCATCCTGGACACATACTCCAGCCTCAGCCAACGTCTCTTCCTCAGCCTGACTTCAGATGCAGGAGATTTTGATTCAGCCTCTGCCTAGTGGGCCTGCTCTGCCCTTGGCTCCAATCCTCACTTTAGCTTGTGTTCCTAGACTTCCGTCCTCACACTCCTGGCCCACAAACCCTCCCTACTGGGAATTCTGGGGCCACAATGAAGCACTCCGCCTGCCTCCCAGGAGATAAACTTTGTCTATGGTGCTGCCCAGAAACCCCAAATGAGGATCAAACTGCTTGGCCCTCGGCAACACCCCAATTGCATAGGCTACCTTAAACACTGATGCTCTGTCGCAAATAGCCTGAGCCCAGACCTTCCAACAGACACCGACACAGCTGGCTGCACACCCAGCACATTGGACCCGCCACTGCCTTAGGCCACCATCCATTCCCAACCTGGGTTTTCAGTCATCAGAACCTAGACCTTATCTCCAATCCCTGCACAGGGGGGAACCTGATGCACAAGTCAGAACCCCTCCTTCCCCATGGCAAGAAACCTTGCTGCTGGCAGTGAGTCAAACCTTCAGTGTAGGAGAAAACGGCATGGCCCATGAGGCCACGCCCATGTGTGAGGGCCGCCTTGGGCACAAACACACATTGTGACCCTCAGCGTGAGTACCTTATTCAAGTAACGCCTCTCAGTGATTGGACCAAGAGCCCGCATATGTGGCTTGCCATGCCCATAGGCACGCAGGACTAACTAGATGGTGTGTATTCCAGTTGAGGGAACCCACTGCTGTGCTCTAGAGTCCCTCTCCTGGGGGGTCCCCTGTGGCAGAAAACAGTACTCTTCCCTTCCCACAGAATGAACCCAAACACTTGGGAGCTTGGACAATCCCCCGAGAGGAAGGCTCTTCCTCGGCCCCTGAAGCAACCCCTACCCTGAACGGCCACTGTGAACGCAACACCCAGAGACAAAAGCCTGAGCGACTGCCTCCCCCTTGCCCTCCTTTGATATCCAGAGGATCTCCCCTCTCGGACTGGAGATCAGGCCTGCCATTACCTGGGCCCCTACCTGAGCCAAGTTTGCTTTTTCAGACATCTGTCCCCACAGCCCTGGCAAACACAGCCTCTAGGCTGGGTCCTCTGGAGCCATACCACAGGACCGTGCCTGCTCTCTCCTGGGAAACTCTGTCCATTCCTTTGGCCACACACCTCCAGAATATGAGAAACCTCAAGGCCCCCGAGGACATACCATTACCGGGAGCCTCCCTGCACACACAGGGGCCTTCAGACACAAGCTGAGCTGCTAGCTACATGAAGGCATGCACACAGATGTCAACAGAGATAGAAGGTTGAGCCGGACAGGCACTCAGGCCCTAATCTCAACTCTTGCTTTGTTTTCCAGGTGTCACTCCTCAGAGGCTTTTGTTCGAAGAACAGGATATGGGGCTTTCCTGAGGCCCTGAACAGAACTTCTCTCGTCTCCACATGGGAAGCTTCCTTGTTGGAGCCGTGTCAAACACCTCAGGTTGGAGAATCCTGCAGAGTCCCTGAGCCACCTCCACATTCCAAGGTCTCCCAGGCCACCAAGCCACAGTAGGACTCATCTTCAGGAGAGTCCATTTCAACTCTCCCCTCTGGGTAGCTCACCCAGGAGCCCGCAGATTGAGCCTGCCTTGTCCTGACTAAAGAGAGGGAATATGAGGTGGCGTTCCCAGGCATCCACGCTTAGACACCTGCTCTCGAGGCTTTCCGTATGGGGCCTCCTGGAACCAACCAATTGCGCTCGACTTTCGTGCAGAAGGAAACCTTGAGGTTTGGAGTAGTTCACAAATCCCATTGTAGGCAAACCTTCCTGGCCTCATGAGGCCCCCACACCATTCAGGAAGAGGCCATGCTGGACAAAAACTCTAGCCTGAGGCACGTCTCATAGTTGAAATGACCTCAGTGCAGGAGATCTCGATTCAGCCTCTCAGAGTGGGCCTGCCGTGCCATCGGTCCCAAACCTCACGCTAGCTTGTGTTTTCAGACTTCCTTCCTCACACTCCTGGCAAACAAGCCCTCCGGACTAGGAACTGCAGAACCACAACCCAGCCCAGGGTCTGCCCAAAGGAAGAAAAACGTTTCCCTGTGGGGCTCTCTCCAGAAAACCCAGATGAGGATCAACCTGCTCGGGCCTCGACGATACCCGAACTGGATAGGCTGCTCTGGGCACTCATGCTCTGTCTGACACAGCCTGAAGCCAGACGTCCAGACAGACAAGGAGACAGCTGGCCGCACACCCAGCACTTCGGACACGCCATGGTCTTATGCCGTCACCTCTTCCTAACCTTGGTTTTCAGAAATCTGAACCTAGACATTATATCAATTCTCCACACAGCTGGGTATCGCAAGCACAACACAGAACTCCTCCTTCCCCGTGGCTGTAAAGCTTGCTCTTGGCATGGAGTCACACCTTCAGGGTGGGAGAAACCTTCTTGGTCCCTGATGCCACGCCCAAACTTGAGTGCTGCTTGGGCACAAATTCACACTCTGACCCTCAGCATGAGCCCCATGTCAAAGGAAGGCCTGTCAGGGCCTGGGCCAAGAGCCCGCATATGGGGCTTGCCAAGCCCCTATGCACCCAATCCTCACCAGTGTTTGAGTTTTCCAGTCGCCCCGCCCGTACCTGGGGCTCTGCTCTGGAATCCCTTTCTTGGAGAGACACATGAGCCAGACAACACGACTCCACCCTTCCCACAAAATGACCCCAAACTCTTGGGAGCTGGGACAAATCCCCAGAGAGGGATACTCGTCCACAGTCCCTGAGGCCACCCCTCCAATCCACGGCTATCTCGGACACAACATCCAGAGACAAAAGCCTGAAGGAACGCCTCCTTCTCGCCCTTGTTTCAGAGGCCCAGGAGCTCCCTCTCGGGCTGTACATCCGGCCTGCCATACCCTAGGCGCCACTCATAAGCTGAGTTTGTGTTTTCAGACTTCTGTGCCCTCAGCCTGGACCCACACAACCGCCAGGCAAGGGCCTCTGGAGCCACAGCGAAAGATTGTGCCTGCCCTCTCCAAGGAAATTGTGCCCAATCCATTGACCACAACCCTACAGGTTAGGGAAAAGCTCCAAGGCCCCTGAGGCCATCAATAGTGTAGGCCACCCTGGACTAAGAGGGGCTCTCTGACACCAGCGGAGCAACTATCTCCACTTAGCCTCTCAGACAGTGTCCCCAGAGACAGAAGGTTGAAATGGACAGGCCCCCAGGCCCTAATCTGAACCTTAGCTTTGGTTTCCATGTGTCCGTCCTCAGAGGTCTGTTTTCGTAGACCAGCACATGGGGCTTTTCTGAGGCACCAAACCAAACCTCTCTCGTCTCCACATGGGGAACTTACTTACTGGGGTTGTATCAAACCCTTCAGGTAGGAGAGTTCCGCAGGGCCACTGAACAACCAGCACATTCCAAGGTTTCCATGGACCCAAAAGCACATTAAGACGCATCCTCAGGAGAGGCCATTTCAACTCAGCCCCCTGGTTAGCGTGCCCCAGAGGCAGCAGATCAAACATATCTTGTGGCTAATGGCCAATGGGAATGCGAGGCATGCTGTACAGGGATCCATCCTTCGAACCGTGCTCTCCAGTCCTTCCGTATGGTATGTCCTGGAGCCATGCAACAGGACTCGAATGTCCCACAGAAGGAAACCTGGTGGTTTGGGGCAACCTCCAAACTCAGCGTGGGAAAACATCCTTGGCCTCATGAGGTCCCCGCTTCATGAAGGTGCCATCATGGACACATACTCCAGCCTCAGCCAATGTCTGATCCTCAGCCTGACTTCAGATGCAGGAGATTTTGATTCAGCCTCTGCCTAGTGGGCCTGCTCTGCCCTTGGCTCCAATCCTCACTTTAGCTTGTGTTCCTAGACTTCCGTCCTCACACTCCTGGCCCACAAACCCTCCCTACTGGGAATTCTGGGGCCACAATGAAGCACTCCGCCTGCCTCCCAGGAGAAAAACTTTGTCTATGGTGCTGCCCAGAAACCCCAAATGAGGATCAAACTGCTTGGCCCTCGGCAACACCCCAATTGCATAGGCTACCTTAAACACTGATGCTCTGTCGCAAATAGCCTGAGCCCAGACCTTCCAACAGACACCGACACAGCTGGCTGCACACCCAGCACATTGGACCCGCCACTGCCTTAGGCCACCATCCATTCCCAACCTGGGTTTTCAGTCATCAGAACCTAGACCTTATCTCCAATCCCTGCACAGGGGGGAACCTGATGCACAAGTCAGAACCCCTCCTTCCCCATGGCAAGAAACCTTGCTGCTGGCAGTGAGTCAAACCTTCAGTGTAGGAGAAAACGGCATGGCCCATGAGGCCACGCCCATGTGTGAGGGCCGCCTTGGGCACAAACACACATTGTGACACTCAGCGTGAGTACCTTATTCAAGTAACGCCTCTCAGTGATTGGACCAAGAGCCCGCATATGTGGCTTGCCATGCCCATAGGCACGCAGGACTAACTAGATGGTGTGTATTCCAGTTGAGGGAACCCACTGCTGTGCTCTAGAGTCCCTCTCCTGGGGGGTCCCCTGTGGCAGAAAACAGTACTCTTCCCTTCCCACAGAATGAACCCAAACACTTGGGAGCTTGGACAATCCCCCGAGAGGAAGGCTCTTCCTCGGCCCCTGAAGCAACCCCTACCCTGAACGGCCACTGTGAACGCAACACCCAGAGACAAAAGCCTGAGCGACTGCCTCCCACTTGCCCACCTTTGATATCCAGAGGATCTCCCCTCTCGGACTGGAGATCAGGCCTGCCATTTCCTTGGCCCCTACCTGAGCCAAGTTTGCATTTTCAGACATCTGTCCCCACAGCCCTGGCAAACACAGCCTCTAGGCTGTGTCCTCTGGAGCCATACCACAGGACCATGCCTGCTCTCTCCTGGGAAACTCTGTCCATTCCTTTGGCCACACACCTCCAGAATATGAGAAACCTCAAGGCCCCCGAGGACATACCATTACCGGGAGCCTCCCTGCACACACAGGGGCCTTCAGACACAAGCTGAACTGCTAGCTACATGAAGGCATGCACACAGATGTCAACAGAGATAGAAGGTTGAGCCGGACAGGCACTCAGGCCCTAATCTCAACTCTTGCTTTGTTTTCCAGGTGTCACTCCTCAGAGGCTTTTGTTCGAAGAACAGGATATGGGGCTTTCCTGAGGCACTGAACAGAACTTCTCTCGTCTCCACATGGGAAGCTTCCTTGTTGGAGCCGTGTCAAACACCTCAGGTTGGAGAATCCTGCAGAGTCCCTGAGCCACCTCCACATTCCAAGGTCTCCCAGGCCACCAAGCCACAGTAGGACTCATCTTCAGGAGAGTCCATTTCAACTCTCCCCTCTGGGTAGCTCACCCAGGAGCCCGCAGATTGAGCCTGCCTTGTCCTGACTAAAGAGTGGGAATATGAGGTGGCGTTCCCAGGCATCCACGCTTAGACACCTGCTCTCGAGGCTTTCCGTATGGGGCCTCCTGGAACCAACCAATAGCGCTCGACTTTCGTGCAGAAGGAAACCTTGAGGTTTGGAGTAGTTCACAAATCCCATCGTAGGCAAACCTTCCTGGCCTCATGAGGCCCCCACACCATTCAGGAAGAGGCCATGCTGGACAAAAACTCTAGCCTGAGGCACGTGTCATAGTTGAAATGACCTCAGTGCAGGAGATCTCGATTCAGCCTCTCAGAGTGGGCCTGCCGTGCCATCGGTCCCAAACCTCACGCTAGCATGTGTTTTCAGACTTCCTTCTTCACACTCCTGGCAAACAAGCCATCCGGACTAGGAACTCCAGAACCACAACCCAGCCCAGGGTCTGCCCAAGGGAAGAAAAACGTTTCCCTGTGGGGCTCTCTCCAGAAAACCCAGATGAGGATCAACCTGCTCGGGCCTCGACGGTACCCGAACTGGATAGGCTGCTCTGGGCACTCATGCTCTGTCTGACACAGCCTGAAGCAGACGTCCAGACAGACAAGGAGACAGCTGGCCGCACACCCAGCACTTCGGACACGCCATGGTCTTATGCCGTCACCTCTTCCTAACCTTGGTTTTCAGATATCTGAACCTAGACATTATATCAATTCTCCACACAGCTGGGTATCGCAAGCACAACACAGAACTCCTCCTTCCCCGTGGCTGTAAAGCTTGCTCTTGGCATGGAGTCACACCTTCAGGGTGGGAGAAACCTTCCTGGTCCCTGATGCCACGCCCAAACTTGAGTGCTGCTTGGGCACAAATTCACACTCTGACCCTCAGCATGAGCCCCATGTCAAAGGAAGGCCTGTCAGGGCCTGGGCCAAGAGCCCGCATATGGGGCTTGCCAAGCCCCTATGCACCCAATCCTCACCAGTGTTTGAGTTTTCCAGTCGCCCCGCCCGTACCTGGGGCTCTGCTCTGGAATCCCTTTCTTGGAGAGACACATGAGCCAGACAACAGGACTCCACCCTTCCCACAAAATGACCCCAAACTCTTGGGAGCTGGGACAAATCCCCAGAGAGGGATACTCGTCCACAGTCCCTGAGGCCACCCCTCCAATCCACGGCTATCTCGGAAACAACATCCAGAGACAAAAGCCTGAAGGAACGCCTCCCACTCGCCCTTGTTTCAGAGGCCCAGGAGCTCCCTCTCGGGCTGTACATCCGGCCTGCCATACCCTAGGCGCCACTCATAAGCTGAGTTTGTGTTTTCAGACTTCTGTGCCCTCAGCCTGGACCCACACAACCGTCAGGCTAGGGCCTCTGGAGCCACAGCGAAAGATTGTGCCTGCACTTTCCAAGGAAATTGTGCCCAATCCATTGACCACAACCCTACAGGTTAGGGAAAAGCTCTAAGGCCCCTGAGGCCATCAATAGTGTAGGCCACCATGGACTAAGAGGGGCTCTCTGACACCAGCGGAGCAACTATCTCCACTTAGACTCTCAGACAGTGTCCCCAGAGACAGAAGGTTGAAATGGACAGGCCCCCAGGCCCTAATCTGAACCTTAGCTTTGTTTTCCATGTGTCCGTCCTCAGAGGTCTGTTTTCGTTGACCAGCACACGGGGCTTTTCTGAGGCACCAAACCAAACCTCTCTCGTCTCCACATGGGGAGCTTACTGACTGGGGATGTATCAAACCCTTCAGGTAGGAGAGTTCCGCAGGGCCACTTAACAACCAGCACAACCCAGGGTTTCCATGGACCCAAACGCACATTATGACGCATCCTCAGGAGAGGCCATTTCAACTCAGCCCCCTGGTTAGCGTGCCCCAGAGGCAGCAGATCAAACATATCTTGTGGCTAATGGCCAATGGGAATGCGAGGCATGCTGTACAGGGATCCATCCTTCGAACCGTGCTCTCCAGTCCTTCCGTATGGTATGTCCTGGAGCCATGCAACAGGACTCGAATGTCCCACAGAAGGAAACCTGGTTGTTTGGGGCAACCTCCAAACTCAGCGTGGGAAAACTTCCTTGGTCTCATGAGGCCCCCGCTTCATGAAGGTGCCATCATGGACACATACTCCAGCCTCAGCCAACGTCTGATCCTCAGCCTGACTTCAGATGCAGGAGATTTTGATTCAGCCTCTGCCTAGTGGGCCTGCTCTGCCCTTGGCTCCAATCCTCACTTTAGCTTGTGTTCCTAGACTTCCGTCCTCACACTCCTGGCCCACAAACCCTCCCTACTGGGAATTCTGGGGCCACAATGAAGCACTCCGCCTGCCTCCCAGGAGAAAAACTTTGTCTATGGTGCTGCCCAGAAACCCCAAATGAGGATCAAACTGCTTGGCCCTCGGCAACACTCCAATTGCATAGGCTACCTTAAACACTGATGCTCTGTCGCAAATAGCCTGAGACCAGACCTTCCAACAGACACCGACACAGCTGGCTGCACACCCAGCACATTGGACCCGCCACTGCCTTAGGCCACCATCCATTCCCAACCTGGGTTTTCAGTCATCAGAACCTAGACCTTATCTCCAATCCCTGCACAGGGGGGAACCTGATGCACAAGTCAGAACCCCTCCTTCCCCATGGCAAGAAACCTTGCTGCTGGCAGTGAGTCAAACCTTCAGTGTAGGAGAAAACGGCATGGCCCATGAGGCCACGCCCATGTGTGAGGGCCGCCTTGGGCACAAACACACATTGTGACCCTCAGCATGAGTACCTTATTCAAGTAACGCCTCTCAGTGATTGGACCAAGAGCCCGCATATGTGGCTTGCCATGCCCATAGGCACGCAGGACTAACTAGATGGTGTGTATTCCAGTTGAGGGAACCCACTGCTGTGCTCTAGAGTCCCTCTCCTGGGGGGTCCCCTGTGGCAGAAAACAGTACTCTTCCCTTCCCACAGAATGAACCCAAACACTTGGGAGCTTGGACAATCCCCCGAGAGGAAGGCTCTTCCTCGGCCCCTGAAGCAACCCCTACCCTGAACGGCCACTGTGAACGCAACACCCAGAGACAAAAGCCTGAGCGACTGCCTCCCACTTGCCCTCCTTTGATATCCAGAGGATCTCCCCTCTCGGACTGGAGATCAGGCCTGCCATTTCCTTGGCCCCTACCTGAGCAAAGTGTGCTTTTTCAGACATCTGTCCCCACAGCCCTGGCAAACACAGCCTCTAGGCTGGGTCCTCTGGAGCCATACCACAGGACCATGCCTGCTCTCTCCTGGGAAACTCTGTCCATTCCTTTGGCCACACACCTCCAGAATATGAGAATCCTCAAGGCCCCCGAGGACATACCATTACCGGGAGCCTCCCTGCACACACAGGGGCCTTCAGACACAAGCTGAGCTGCTACCTACATGAAGGCATGCACGCAGATGTCAACAGAGATAGAAGGTTGAGCCGGACAGGCACTCAGGCCCTAATCTCAACTCTTGCTTTGTTTTCCAGGTGTCACTCCTCATAGGCTTTGGTTCGAAGAACAGGATATGGGGCTTTCCTGAGGCACTGAACAGAACTTCTCTCGTCTCCACATGGGAAGCTTCCTTGTTGGAGCCGTGTCAAACACCTCAGGTTGGAGAATCCTGCAGAGTCCCTGAGCCACCTCCACATTCCAAGGTCTCCCAGGCCACCAAGCCACAGTAGGACTCATCTTCAGGAGAGTCCATTTCAACTCTCCCCTCTGGGTAGCTCACCCAGGAGCCCGCAGATTGAGCCTGCCTTGTCCTGACTAAAGAGTGGGAATATGAGGTGGCGTTCCCAGGCATCCACGCTTAGACACCTGCTCTCGAGGCTTTCCGTATGGGGCCTCCTGGAACCATCAAATAGCGCTCGACTTTCGTGCAGAAGGAAACCTTGAGGTTTGGAGTAGTTCACAAATCCCATCGTAGGCAAACCTTCCTGGCCTCATGAGGCCCCCACACCATTCAGGAAGAGGCCATGCTGGACAAAAACTCTAGCCTGAGGCACGTCTCATAGTTGAAATGACCTCAGTGCAGGAGATCTCGATTCAGCCTCTCAGAGTGAGCCTGCTGTGCCATCGGTCCCAAACCTCACGCTAGCTTGTGTTTTCAGAATTCCTTTCTCACACTCCTGGCAAAAAAGCCCTCCGGACTAGGAACTCCAGAACCCCAACCCAGCCCAGGGTCTGCCCAAGGGAAGAAAAACGTTTCCCTGTGGGGCTCTCTTCAGAAAACCCAGATGAGGTTCAACCTGCTCGGGCCTCGACGGTAGCCGAACTGGATAGGCTGCTCAGAGCACTCATGCTCTATCTGACACAGCCTGAAGTCAGACGTCCAGACAGACATGGAGACAGCTGGCCGCACACCCAGCACTTCGGACACGCCATGGTCTTATGCCGTCACCTCTTCCTAACCTTGGTTTTCAGATATCTGAACCTAGACATTATATCAATTCTCCACACAGCTGGGTATCACAAGCACAACACAGAACTCCTCCCTCCCCGTGGCTGTAAAGCTTGCTCTTGGCATGGAGTCACACTTTCAGGGTGGGAGAAACCTTCATGGTCCCTGATGCCTCGCCCAAACTTGAGTGCTGCTTGGGCACAAATTCGAACTCTGAACCTCAGCATGAGCCCCATGTCAAAGAAAGGCCTGTCAGGGCCTGGGCCAAGAGCCCGCATATGGGGCTTTCCAAGCCACTATGCACCCAATCCTCAAGAGTGTTTGAGTTTTCCAGTCGCCCCGCCCGTACCTGGGGCTCTGCTCTGGAATCCCTTTCTTGGAGAGACACGTGAGCCAGACAACACGACTCTACCCTTCCCACAAAATGACCCCAAACTCTTGGGAGCTGGGACAAATCCCCAGAGAGGGATACTCGTTCACAGTCCCTGAGGCCACCCCTCCAATCCACGGCTATCTCGGACACAACATCCAGAGACAAAAGCCTGAAGGAACGCCTCCCACTCGCCCTTGTTTCAGAGGCCCAGGAGCTCCCTCTCGGGCTGTACATCCGGCCTGCCATACCCTAGGCGCCACTCATAAGCTGAATTTGTGTTTACAGACTTCTGTGCCCTCAGCCTGGACCCACACAACCGCCAGGCTTGGGCCTCTGGAGCCACAGCGAAAGATTGTGCCTGCCCTCTCCAAGGAAATTGTGCCCAATCCATTGACCACAACCCTACAGGTTAGGGAAAAGCTCCAAGGCCCCTGAAGCCATCATAGTGTAGACCACCCTGGACTAAGAGGGGCTCTCTGACACCAGCGGAGCAACTATCTCCACTTAGACTCTCAGACAGTGTCCCCAGAGACAGAAGGTTGAAACTGACAGGCCCCCAGGCCCTAATCTGAACCTTAGCTTTGGTTTCCATGTGTCCGTCCTCAGAGGTCTGTTTTCGTAGACCAGCACACGGGGCTTTTCTGAGGCACCAAACCAAACCTCTCTCGTCTCCACATGGGGAGCTTACTTACTGGGGATGTATCAAACCCTTCAGGTAGGAGAGTTCCGCAGGGCCACTGAACAACCAGCACATTCCAAGGTTTCCATGGACCCAAACGCACATTATGACGCATCCTCAGGAGAGGCCATTTCAACTCAGCCCCCTGGTAAGCGTGCCCCAGAGGCAGCAGATCAAACATATCTTGTGGCTAATGGCCAATGGGAATGCGAGGCATGCTGTACAGGGATCCATCCTCGAACCGTGCTCTCCAGTCCTTCCGTATGGTATGTCCTGGAGCCATGCAACAGGACACGAATGTCTAACAGAAAGAAAACCTGGTGGTTTGGGGCAACCTCCAAACTCAGCGTGGGAAAACTTCCTTGGCCTCATGAGGCCCCCGCTTCATGAAGGTGCCATCATGGACACATACTCCAGCCTCAGCCAACGTCTGATCCTCGGCCTGACTTCAGATGCAGGAGATTTTGATTCAGCCTCTGCCTAGTGGGCCTGCTCTGCCCTTGGGTCCAATCCTCACTTTAGCTTGTGTTCCTAGACTTCCGTCCTCACACTCCTGGCCCACAAACCCTCCCTACTGGGAATTCTGGGGCCACAATGAAGCACTCCGCCTGCCTCCCAGGAGAAAAACTTTGTCTATGGTGCTGCCCAGAAACCCCAAATGAGGATCAAACTGCTTGGCCCTCGGCAACACCCCAATTGCATAGGCTACCTTAAACACTGATGCTCTGTCGCAAATAGCCTGAGCCCAGACCTTCCAACAGACACCGACACAGCTGGCTGCACACCCAGCACATTGGACCCGCCACTGCCTTGGCCACCATCCATTTCCAACATGGGTTTTCAGTCATCAGAACCTAGACCTTATCTCCAATCCCTGCACAGGGGGGATTTTGATGCACATGTCAGAACCCCTCCTTCCCCATGGCAAGAATCCTTGCTGATGGCAGTGAGTCAAACCTTCAGTGTAAGAGAAAACAGCATGGCCCATGAGGCCACGCCCATGTGTGAGGGCCGCCTTGGCCACAAACACACATTGTGACCCTCAGCGTGAGTACCTTATTCAAGTAACGCCTCTCAGTGATTGGACCAAGAGCCCGCATATGTGGCTTGCTATGCCCATAGGCACGCAGGACTAACTAGATGGTGTGTATTCCAGTTGAGGAAATTCACTGCTGTGCTCAAGAGTCCCTCTCCTGGCGGGTCCCCTGTGGCAGAAAACAGTACTCTTCCCTTCCCACAGAATGAACCCAAACACTTGGGAGCTTGGACAATCCCCCGAGAGGAAGGCTCTTCCTCGGCCCCTGAAGCAACCCCTACCCTGAACGGCCACTGTGAACGCAACACCCAGAGACAAAAGCCTGAGCGACTGCCTCCCACTTGCCCTCCTTTGATATCCAGAGGATCTCCCCTCTCGGACTGGAGATCAGGCCTGCCATTACCTTGGCCCCTACCTGAGCCAAGTTTGCTTTTTCAGACATCTGTCCCCACAGCCCTGGCAAACACAGCCTCTAGGCTGGGTCCTCTGGAGCCATACCACAGGACCGTGCCTGCTCTCTCCTGGGAAACTCTGTCCATTCCTTTGGCCACACACCTCCAGAATATAAGAAACCTCAAGGCCCCCGAGGACATACCATTACCGGGAGCCTCCCTACACACACAGGGGCCTTCGGACACAAGCTGAGCTGCTACCTCAATGAAGGCTTGCACACAGATGTCAACAGAGATAGAAGGTTGAGCCGGACAGGTCCGTAGGCTCTAATCTCAACTCTTGCTTTGTTTTCCAGGTGTCACTCCTCAGAGGCTTTGGTTCGAAGAACAGGATATGGGGCTTTCCTGAGGCACTGAACAGAACTTCTCTCGTCTCCACATGGGAAGCTTCCTTGTTGGAGCCGTGTCAAACACCTCAGGTTGGAGAATCCTGCAGAGTCCCTGAGCCACCTCCACATTCCAAGGTCTCCCAGGCCACCAAGCCACAGTAGGACTCATCTTCAGGAGAGTCCATTTCAACTCTCCCCTCTGGGTAGCTCACCCAGGAGCCCGCAGATTGAGCCTGCCTTGTCCTGACTAAAGAGTGGGAATATGAGGTGGCGTTCCCAGGCATCCATGCTTAGACACCTGCTCTCGAGGCTTTCCGTATGGGGCCTCCTGGAACCATCCAATAGCACTCGACTTTCGTGCAGAAGGAAACCTTGAGGTTTGGAGTAGTTCACAAATCCCATCGTAGGCAAACCTTCCTGGCCTCATGAGGCCCCCACACCATTCAGCAAGAGGCCATGCTGGACAAAAACTCTAGCCTGAGGCACGTCTCATAGTTGAAATGACCTCAGTGCAGGAGATCTCGATTCAGCCTCTCAGAGTGGGCCTGCCGTGCCATCGGTCCCAAACCTAACGCTAGCTTGTGTTTTCAGACTTCCTTCCTCACACTCCTGGCAAAAAAGCCCTCCGGACTAAAAACTCCAGAACCACAACCCAGCCCAGGGTCTACCCAAGGGAAGAAAAACGTTTCCCTGTGGGGCTCTCTTCAGAAAACCCAGATGAGGATCAACCTGCTCGGGCCTCGACGGTAGCCAAACTGGATACGCTGCTCTGGGCACTCATGCTCTGTCTGACACAGCCTGAAGTCAGACGTCCAGACAGACATGGAGACAGCTGGCCGCACACCCAGAACTTCGGACACGCCATGGTCTTATGCCGTCACCTCTTCCTAACCTTGGTTTTCAGATATCTGAACCTAGACATTATATCAATTCTCCACACAGCTGGGTATCGCAAGCACAACACAGAACTCCTCCTTCCCCGTGGCTGTAAAGCTTGCTCTTGGCATGGAGTCACACCTTCAGGGTGGGAGAAACCTTCCTGGTCCCTGATGCCACGCCCAAACTTGAGTGCTGCTTGGGCACAAATTCACACTCTGACCCTCAGCATGAGCCCCATGTCAAAGAAAGGCCTGTCAGGGCCTGGGCCAAGAGCCCGCATATCGGGCTTTCCAAGCCACTATGCACCCAATCCTCAAGAGTGTTTGAGTTTTCCAGTCGCCCCGCCCGTACCTGGGGCTCTGCTCTGGAATCCCTTTCTTGGAGAGACACATGAGCCAGACAACACGACTCCACCCTTCCCACAAAATGACCCCAAACTCTTGGGAGCTGGGACAAATCCCCAGAGAGGGATACTCGTTCACAGTCCCTGAGGCCACCCCTCCAATCCACGGCTATCTCGGACACAACATCCAGAGACAAAAGCCTGAAGGAACGCCTCCCACTCGCCCTTGTTTCAGAGGCCCAGGAGCTCCCTCTCGGGCTGTACATTCCGCCTGCCATACCCTAGGCGCCACTCATAAGCTGAATTTGTGTTTTCAGACTTCTGTACCCTCAGCCTGGACCCACACAACCGCCAGTCTTGGGCCTCTGGAGCCACAGCGAAAGATTGTGCCTGCCCTCTCCAAGGAAATTGTGCCCAATCCATTGACCACAACCCTACAGGTTAGGGAAAAGCTCCAAGGCCCTTGAGGCCATCAATAGTGTAGGCCACCCTGGACTAAGAGGGGCTCTCTGACACCAGCGGAGCAACTATCTCCACTTAGACTCTCAGACAGTGTCCCCAGAGACAGAAGGTTGAAATGGACAGGCCCCCAGGCCCTAATCTGAACCTTAGCTTTGGTTTCCATGTGTCCGTCCTCAGAGGTCTGTTTTCGTAGAGCAGCACACGGGCCTTTTCTGAGGCACCAAACCAAACCTCTCTCGTCTCCACATGGGGAGCTTACTGACTGGGGATGTATTAAACCCTTCAGGTAGGAGAGTTCCGCAGGGCCACTGAACAACCAGCACATTCCAAGGTTTCCATGGACCCAATGCACATTATGACGCATCCTCAGGAGAGGCCATTTCAACTCAGCCCCCTGGTTAGCGTGCCCCAGAGGCAACAGATCAAACATATATTGTGGCTAATGGCCAATGGGAATGCGAGGCATGCTGTACAGGGATCCATTCTCGAACCGTGCTCTCCAGTCCTTCCGTATGGTATGTCCTGGAGCCATGCAACAGTACACGAATATCTAACAGAAGTAAACCTGGTGGTTTGGGGCAACCTCCAAACTCAGCGTGGGAAAACTTCCTTGGCCTCATGAGGCCCCCGCTTCATGAAGGTGCCATCATGGACACATACTCCAGCCTCAGCCAACGTCTGATCCTCAGCCTGACTTCAGATGCAGGAGATTTTGATTCAGCCTCTGCCTAGTGGGCCTGCTCTGCCCTTGGCTCCAATCCTCACTTTAGCTTGTGTTCCTAGACTTCCGTCCTCACACTCCTGGCCCACAAACCCTCCCTACTGGGAATTCTGGGGCAACAATGAAGCACTCCGCCTGCCTCTTAGGAGAAAATCTTTGTCTATGGTGCTGCCCAGAAACCCCAAATGAGGATCAAACTGCTTGGCCCTCGGCAACACCCCAATTGCATAGGCTACCTTAAACACTGATGCTCTGTTGCAAATAGCCTGAGCCCAGACCTTCCAACAGACACCGACACAGCTGGCTGCACACCCAGCACATTGGACCCGCCACTGCCTTAGGCCACCATCCATTCCCAACCTGGGTTTTCAGTCATCAGAACCTAGACCTTATCTCCAATCCCTGCACAGGGGGGAACCTGATGCACAAGTCAGAACCCCTCCTTCCCCATGGCAAGAAACCTTGCTGCTGGCAGTGAGTCAAACCTTCAGTGTAGGAGAAAACGGCATGGCCCATGAGGCCACGCCCATGTGTGAGGGCCGCCTTGGGCACAAACACACATTGTGACCCTCAGCGTGAGTACCTTATTCAAGTAACGCCTCTCAGTGATTGGACCAAGAGCCTGCATATGTGGCTTGCCATGCCCATAGGCACGCAGGACTAACTAGATGGTGTGTATTCCAGTTGAGGGAACCCACTGCTGTGCTCTAGAGTCCCTCTCCTGGGGGGTCCCCTGTGGCAGAAAACAGTACTCTTCCCTTCCCACAGAATGAACCCAAACACTTGGGAGCTTGGACAATCCCCCGAGAGGAAGGCTCTTCCTCGGCCCCTGAAGCAACCCGTACCCTGAACGGCCACTGTGAACGCAACACCCAGAGACAAAAGCCTGAGCGACTGCCTCCCACTTGCCCTCCTTTGATATCCAGAGGATCTCCCCTCTCGGACTGGAGATCAGGCCTGCCATTACCTTGGCCCCTACCTGAGCAAAGTTTGCTTTTTCAGACATCTGTCCCCACAGCCCTGGCAAACACAGCCTCTAGGCTGGGTCCTCTGGAGCCATACCACAGGACCATGCCTGCTCTCTCCTGGGAAACTCTGTCCATTCCTTTGGCCACACACCTCCAGAATATGAGAAACCTCAAGGCCCCCGAAGACATACCATTACCGGGAGCCTCCCTGCACACACAGGGGCCTTCGGACACAAGCTGAGCTGCTACCTCAATGAAGGCTTGCACACAGATGTCAACAGAGATAGAAGGTTGAGCCGTACAGGCCCTTAGGCTCTAATCTCAACTCTTGCTTTGTTTTCCAAGTGTCACTCCTCAGAGGCTTTGGTTCGAAGAACAGGATATGGGGCTTTCCTGAGGCACTGAACAGAACTTGTCTCGTCTCCACATGGGAAGCTTCCTTGTTGGAGCCGTGTCAAACACCTCAGGTTGGAGAATCCTGCAGAGTCCCTGAGCCACCTCCACATTCCAAGGTCTCCCAGGCCACCAAGCCACAGTAGGACTCATCTTCAGGAGAGTCCATTTCAACTCTCCCCTCTGGGTAGCTCACCCAGGAGCCCGCAGATTGAGCCTGCCTTGTCCTGACTAAAGAGTGGGAATATGAGGTGGCGATCCCAGGCATCCATGCTTAGACACCTGTTCTCGAGTCTTTCCATATGGGGCCTCAGGAACCATCCAATTGGACTCGACTGTCGTGCAAAAGGAAAACTTGAGGTTTGGAGTAGTTCACAAATCCCATCGTAGGCAAACACCCCTGGCCTCATGAAGTAGCCACACCCTTCAGGAAGAGGCCATGCTGGACAAAAACTCTAGCCTGAGGCACGTCTCATAGTTGACATGACCTCAGTGCAGTAGATCTCAATTCAGCCTCTGCAGAGTGGGACTGCCGTGCCCTCGGTCCCAAACATCACGCTAGATTTTCTTTTCAGACTTCCTTCCTCACACTCCTGGCAAACAAGCCCTCCGGACTAGGATCTCCAGAACCACAACACAGCCCAGGGTCTGCCCAACGGAAGAAAATCGTTTCCCTGTGGGGCTCTCCAGAAAACCCAGATGAGGATCAACCTGTTCGGGCCTCGACGGTACCCGAAATGGATAGGCTGCTCTGGGCACTCATGTTCTGTCTGACACAGCCTGAAGCCAGACGTCCAGACAGACAAGGAGAAAGCTGGCTGCACACCCAGCACTTCGGACACGCCATGGTCTTGTGCCGTCACCTCTTCCTAATCTTGGTTTTCAGATATCTGAACCTAGATATTATATCAATTCTCCACACAGCTGGGTATCGCAAGCATAAAACAGAACTCCTCCTTTCCCATGGCTGTAAAGCTTGCTCTTGGCATGGAGTCACACCTTCAGGGTGGAAGAAACCTTCATGCCCCTGATGCCACACCCAAACTTGAGTGCTGCTTGGGCACAAATTCACACTCTGACCCTCAGCATGAGCCCCATGTCAAAGAAAGGCCTGTCAGGGCCTGGGCCAAGAGCCCGCATATGGGGCTTGCCAAGCCGCTATGCACCCAATCCTCACCAGTGTTTGAGTTTTCCAGTCGCCCCACCCGTACCTGGGGCTCTGCTCTGGAATCCCTTTCTTGGAGAGACACATGAGCCAAACAACAGGACTCAACCCTTCCCAAAAAATGACCCCAAATTCTTGGGAGCTGGGACAAATCCCCAGAGAGGGATACTCGTCCACAGTCCCTGAGGCCACCCCTCCAATCGCGGCTATCCCGGACACAACATCCAGAGACAAAAGCCTGAGGGAACGCCTCCCACTCGCCCTTGTTTCAGAGGACGAGCAGCTCCCTCTCGGGCTGTACATCCGGCCTGCCATACCCTAGGCACCACTCATAAGCTGAGTTTGTGTTTTCAGACTTCTGTGCCCACAGCCTGGACCCACACAATCTCGAGGCTAGGGCCTCTAGCCACAGCGATAGATTGTGCCTGCCTCTCCTAGGAAAGTGTGCCTATTCCATTCACCACAACCCTACACCTTAGGGAAAAGCTCCAAGGCCCCTGAGGCCACCCAAATTATATAGTCTAACCTGGGCACTAATGCACTGTCTGACACAACCTGAGCCAGAACCTCCTGACCAACACCCAGGCAGCTGACCGCACACTGAGCATATCAGACCCGCCATGGCCTTAGGTCGTCATCTCTTCCCAACTTCGGTTTTTCAGGCTTCAGACCAGGACCTTATCTTCAACCACTGCCCAGGGTTGAAAATGATGCAGACATCAGAACACCTTCCCCATGGCAAGAGACCTTGTGATTGGCATGTTGTACAAAGTCAGTGTAGTTGAAACCAGTGTGGCCCATGTGGCCCCGCTCTTGCTCACAGGCCACATTGGTCACTAACACACATTGTGACCCTCAGCATGAGCCCAGTCCTCAAGTATGGCCTCTCAGTGGCTGGATGAAGAGACAGCATATTGGGCCTGCCATGCCCCTAGGCCCCAATTTTTAACGATAGTTTGGGTTGTCCCTTCACTCTTCCCCAGGGCTGTGCTTTGTAATTACTCTTTGGTTGGGTCACCTGAGGTAACAAATGTGAAAGGCGACCTCCCATTCCACAGATTGACGAAAAAGAATTGGGACTGGGACAAATCCACAGAGAGGAAGATTCGTCCATGGCCCATGAGGCCTCCCCACATCCATGGCCATCGTTGATTCACAATCCAGAGACAAAAGCCTGAGCAAGTGCCTCAAACTCGCTCTTTCTTCATATCCTGAAGAGTCCTTCTCATGGTCTGTAGATTGGGCCTGCCATACCTACGTCCCAAAACCTGAGCTGAGTTTGTATTTTCAGACTTTTGTCCTCAAAGTCCTGGGCAACACACCCTCCTGGCTGGGGCCCCTGGAGCCACACATTAGGACTGTGCCTACCCAATTCATGAGAATTCTGCCCATTCCATTGTCCAAAATCGTACAAATTAGGAGAACCCTCCAAAGTCCCCGAGGCCATCCCAATAGTGTAGATCTCCGGGGACAAACAAGGGCGGTCTAACACCACGTGAGCATCTACCCCCACTCATTCCATAGATGGATATCTCCAGAGAAGAAGATGGAACCAGACAGGGCCCTAGGCCATAATCGGATCCATTGCTTTGGTACAGGTGTGTCTCCTCAAAAGACTGGATTCCAATACCAGCATAAGTGATTTCCTGAGGCACCCATCAGAACAAATTTCGTCTCCACAGGGAAACTTGTGCATGGGAGCTATGTCAAAAGCTTAGGAGAAACTTCAGGGTCCCGGTGCCACCCCCCATTTTAAGGCCCTCATGGACACAAACACATATTAGGCCCCATCCTCGGGAAAGTCCATTTCAACTCAGCCACCCCGGTTGTTCTCCCAGAGCCATCCGGCCTCAACTGTCTTGTTGCTAGGAGACAATTGGAATGCGAGGCGGGCTTCCCTGGCATTCATCTTTCAACGGTGCTCTGGAGTCATTCCATATGGGATTTCCTGGAGCTGCCCAACAGGTCTCAATTGTCCTGCAGAAGGAATCCTTGAAGGGGGCATCCTACAACTCCCAACGTGGGAAAACCTCCATAGCCTTGAGATTCTGCTCCGTTCATGAAGGGGCAGTCATGCACAGAAACTCCAACCTGAGCCAACGTCTGATCCTCACCGTGACTTCAGATGCTTGAGATATTGGTTCACTCTGCAGGGGGTACATGCTGTGCCCTCTGCCTGAAGCCCAAGTTTAGCTTGTGTTCTCAGACTTCTTTACTCACACTCCTGGCCCAGAAGCCCTCAAGTTTGGCAATTCCGGACTCACAATGCAGCACTCTGCCTGCCATCTATAAAAAATATCTTGCCTAAGAGCAGCCCAGGCACATCAAATGAGGATAAACCTACACGGCACTCGACTGTACCCAAATCATATAGTCAAACCTGGGCACTAATGCACTGTCTGACACAACCTGAGCCAGAACCTCCTGACCAACACCCAGGCAGCTGACCGCCCACTGATCATATCAGACACGCCATGGCCTTATGTCGTCATCTCTTCCCAACTTCGGTTTTTCAGGCTGCAGAACCTAGACCTTATCTCCAACAACTGCCCAGGGTTGAAAATGATGCAGACATCAGAACACCTTCCTCATGGCAAGAGACTTTGTGATTGGCATGTTGTCCAAAGTCCAGTGTAGTTGAAACCAGTGTGTCCCATGAGGCCCCGCCCATGCTCGCGGGCCACATTGGTCACAAACACACATTGTGACCCTCAGCCTGTGCCCAGTCCTCAAGTAAGGCCTCTCAGTGGTTGGATGAAGAGACAGCATATTGGGCCTGCCATGCCCCTAGGTCCCAATTTTTAAACATAGTTTGGGTTGTCCCTTCACTCTTCCCCAGGGCTGTGCTTTGTAATTACTCTTTGGTTGGGTCACCTGAGGTAACAAATGTGAAAGGCGACCTCCCATTCCACAGATTGACGAAAAAGAATTGGGACTGGGACAAATCCACAGAGAGGAAGATTGGTCCATGGCCCATGAGGCCTCCCCACATCCATGGCCATCGTTGATTCACAATCCAGAGACAAAAGCCTGAGCAAGTGCCTCAGACTCGCTCTTTCTTCAAATCCTGAAGAGTTCTCCTCATGGTCTGTAGATTGGGCCTGCCATACCTACTTCCCAAAACCTGAGCTGAGTTTGTATTTTTAGATCTGTCCTCAAAGTCCTGGGCAACACACCCTCCTGGCTTGGGCCCCTGGAGCCACACATTAGGATGTGCCTACCCAATCCATGGGAATTCTGCCCATTCCATTGTCCAAAATCGTAAAATTAGGAGAAACCTCCAAAGTCCCCGAGGCCATCCCAATAGTGTAGATCTCCGGGGACAAACAAGGGCGGTCTAACACACGTGAGCATCTACCCCCACTCATTCCATAGATGGATATCTCCAGAGAAGAAGATGGAACCAGACAGGACCCTAGGCCATAATCAGATCCATTGCTTTGGTACAGGCGTGTCTCGTCAAAAGCCTGGATTCCAATACCAGCATAAGTGATTTCCTGAGGCACCCATCAGAACAAATCTCGTCTCCACAGGGAAACTTGTGCATGTGAGCTATGTCAAAAGCTTAGGAGAAACTTCAGTGTCTCGGTGCCACCGCCCCATTCCAAGGCCCTCATGGACACAAACACACATTAGGCCCCAACCTCGGGAAAGTCCATTTCAACACAGCCGCCCCGATTGCTCCCGCAGAGCCATCAAAACTCAACTGTCTTGTTGCTAGGAGAAAATTGGAATGCGAGGCGGGATTCCCTGGCATCGATCCTTGAACGGTGCTCTGGAGTCATTCCATATGGGATGTCCTGGAGCTGACCAACAGGTCTCAATTGTCCCACAGAAGGAATCCTTGAAGGGGGCATCCCACAACTCCCAACGTGGGAAAACCTCCATGGCCTTGAGATTCTGCTCTGTTCATGAAGGGGCAGTCATGCACAGAAACTCCAACCCGAGCCAACGTCTGATCCTCGCCGTGACTTCAGATGCATGAAATATTGGTTCAGATCTGCAGGAGGTACCTGCCGTGCCCTCGGCCTGAAGCCCAAGTCTAGCTTGTGTTCTCAGACTTCTGTCCTCACACTCCTGGCCCAGAAGCCCTCAAGTTTGGCAATTCTGGAACCAAAGTGAAGCACTCTGCCTGCCCTCTAGAAAAAATATCTTGCCTATTGAGCTCCCCAGGCACCTCAAATGAGGATAAACCTATACGGCACTCGACTGTACCCAAATCATATAGTCTAACCTGGGACTAATGCACTGACTGACACAACCTGAGCCCGAACCTCCTGACCAACACCCAGGCAGCTGACCGCACACTGAGCATATCAGACCCGCCATGGCCTTAGGTCGTCATCTCTTCCCAACTTCGGTTTTTCAGGCTTCAGAACCTAGACCTTATCTCCAACCACTGCCCAGGGTTGAAAATGATGCAGATATCAGAACACATTCCCCATGGCCAGAGACCTTGTGTTTGGCAGGTTGTCCAAAGTCCAGTGTAGTTGAAACCAGTGTGGCCCATGAGGCCCCGCCCATGCTCGCGGGCCACATTGGTCACAAACACACATTGTGACCCTCAGCATGAGCCCAGTCCTCAAGTAAGGCCTCTCAGTGGCTGGATGAAGAGACAGCATATTGGGCCTGCCATGCACCTAGGCCCCAATTTTTAACCATAGTTTGGGTTGTCCCTTCACTCTTCCCCAGGGCTCTGCTTTGGAATTCCTATTTTGTTCGGACACCTGAGGTAATAAACCTGAAAGGAGACCTCCCATCCGACAATTGAAGAAAAACTATTGGGACCGGGCCAAATCCACAGAGACGAAGATTCGTCCATATCCCATGAGGCCTCCCCACATTCTACAGCCATTGTTGATACAAAATCCAGAGACAAAAGCCTGAGCAAGTGCCTCAGACTCGCTCTTTCTTCATATCCTGAGGGGTACTTCTCATGGTTTGTAGATTGGGCCTCCCATACCTACGTCCCAAAACCTTAGCTGAGTTTGTGTTTTCAGACTTCTGTCCTCAAAGTCCTGGGCCGCACACCCTCCAGGCTGGGGCCCCTGGAGCCACACATTAGGACTGTGCCTACCCAATCCATGGGAATTCTGCCCATTCCATTGTCCTAAATCTCACCAATTAAGAAAACTCTCCAAAGTCCCCGAGGCCATCCCAATAGTGTAGGTCTCCAGGGACAAACAAGGGCGGTGTGACACCAGGTGAGCATCTCCCTCCACTCATTCCATAGATGGATATCACCAGAGAAGAAGATTGAACCAGACAGGACCCTAGGCCATAATCAAATCCATTGTTTTGGTTTACAGGCATGTCTCCTCAAAAGCCTGGATTCCAATACCAGCATAGGGGGTTTCCTGAGGCACCCCTCAGAACAAATCTCATCTCCACAAGGAAACTTGTGCATGGGAGGTATGTCAAAAGCTTAGGAGAATACTTCAGGGTCCCAGGGCCAACGCCCAATTCCAAGGCCCTCATGGACACAAACACACAATGGGCCCGATCCTAAAAGTCCATTTCAACTCAGCCACGCCGGTTGCTCCCGCAGAGCTATCCGATCTCAACTGTCTTGTTGCTAGGAGACATTTGGAATGCGAGGCCTGCTTCCCAGGCATCCACCCCGAACGGTGCTCTGGAGTCCTTCCATATGGGATATCCTGGAGCTGCCCAACAGGTCTCAATTGTCCCGCAGAAGGAATCCTTGAAGGGGGCATCCCACAACTCCCAACGTGGGAAAACCTCCATGGCCTTGAGATTCCGCTCCGTTCATGAAGGGGCAGTCATGCACAGAAACTCCAACCCGAGCCAACGTCTGATCCTCGCCGTGACTTCAGAAGCATGAGATATTCGTTCAGATCTGCAGGGGGTACCAGCCGTGCCCTCGGCCTGAAGCCCAAGTCTAGCTTCTGTTCTCAGACTTGTCCTCACACTCCTGGTCCAGAATCCCTCATGTTTGGCAATACCGGACCCACAATGCAGCACGCTGCCTGCCTCTAGAAAAAATATATTGCCTAATGAGTAGCCCAGGCACCTCGAATGAGGATAAACCTACACGGCACTCGACTGTACCTGACTTATATAGTCTAACCTGGGTACTAATTCACTGTCTGACACAACCTGAACCCGAACCTCCGGACCAACACCCAGGCAGCTGACCGCACACTGAGCACATCAGACCCGCCATGGCCTTAGGTCGTCATCTCTTCCCAACTGCGGTTTTCAGGCTTCAGAACGTAGACCTTATCTCCAAACACTGCCCAGGGTTGAAAATGATGCAGAAATCAGAGCTCCTTCCCCATGGCAAGAGACCTTGTGATTGGCATGTTATCCAAAGTTCAGTGTAGTTGAAACCAGTGTGGCCCATGAGGCCCCGCCCATGCTCGCGGGCCACATTGGTCCTAAACACACATGCTGACCCTCAGCCTGTGCCCAGTCTTTAAGTAAGGCCACTCAGTGGCTGGATGAAGAGACAGCATATTGGGCCTGCCATGCCCCTAGGCCCCAATTTATAACCATCGTTTGGGTTGTCCCTTCACTCTTCCCCAGGGCTCTGCTTTGGAATTCCTCTTTGGTTGGGACACCTGAGGTAACAAACCTGAGAGGAGACCTCCCATCCCACAGATTGACAGAAAGAAATTGGGACCGGGCCAAATCCACAGAGAGGAAGATTCGTCCATGGCCCATGAGGCCTCCCCACGTTCCACGCCCATCTTTGATACAAAATCCAGAGACAAAAGCCTGAGCAAGCGCCTCAGAATCGCTCTTTCTTCATATCCTGAAGAGTCCTTCTCATGGTTTGTAGATTGGCCCTGCCATACCTATGTTCCCAACCTAAGCTGAGTTTGTGTTTTCAGACTTCTGTCCTCAGATTCCTGGGCCACACACCCTCCAGGCTGGGGCCCCTGGAGCCACACATTAGGACTGTGCCTACCCAATCCATGGGCATTCTGCCCATTCCATTATCCAAAATCGTACAAATTAGGAGAACTCTCCAAAGTCCCCGAGGCCATCCCAATAGTGTAGGTCTCCGGGGACAAACAAGGGCGGTCTGACACCAGCTGAGCATCTACCTCCACTCATATCATAAATGGATGTCCCCAGAGAAGAAGATGGAACCAGACAGGACCCTAGGCCATATTCGGATCCATTGCTTTGGTTTACAGACATGTCTCCTCAAAAGCCTGGATTCCAAGACCAGCATAGGGGTTTTTTTGAGGCACCCATCAGAACAAATCTCGTTTCCACAAGGAAACTTGTGCATGGGACCTATGTCAAAAGCTTAGGAGAATACTTCAGGGTCCCGGTGTCACCGCCCCATTCCAAGGCCCTCATGGACACAAACACATATTAGGCCCCAACCTCGGGAAAGTCCATTTCAACACAGCCGCCCCGATTGCTCCCGCAGAGCCATCAAAACTCAACTGTCTTGTTGCTGGGAGAAAATTGGAATGCGAGGCGGGATTCCCTGGCATCGATCCTCGAACAGTGCTCTGGAGTCATTGCATATGGGATGTCCTGGAGCTGACCAACAGGTCTCAATTGTCCCGCAGAAGGAATCCTTGAAGGGGGCATCCCACAACTCCCAACGTGGGAAAACCTCCATGGCCTTGAGATTCCGCTCTGTTCATGAAGGGGCAGTCATGCACAGAAACTCCAACCTGAGCCAACATCTAATCCTCACCGTGATTTCAGATGCTTGAGATATTGGTTCACTCTGCAGGGGGTACATGCTGTGCCCTCGGCCTGAAGCCCAAGTTTAGCTTGTTTTCTCAGACTTCTGTACTCACACTCCTGGCCCAGAAGCCCTCAAGTTTGGCAATTCCGGACTCACAATGCAGCACTCTGCCTGCCATCTATAAAAAATATCTTGCCTAAGAGCAGCCCAGGCACCTCAAATGAGGATAAACCTACACGGCACTCGACTGTACCCAAATCATATAGTCAAACCTGGGCACTAATGCACTGTCTGACACAACCTGAGCCAGAACCTCCTGACCAACACCCAGGCAGCTGACCGCACACTGAGCATATCAGACCCGCCATGGCCTTAGGTCGTCATCTCTTCCCAACTTCGGTTTTTCAGGCTTCAGAACCTAGACCTTATCTTTAACCACTGCCCAGGGTTGAAAATGATGCAGACATCAGAACACCTTCCTCATGGCAAGAGACCTTGTGATTGGCATGTTGTCCAAAGTCCAGTGTAGTTGAAACCAGTGTGGCCTATGAGGCCCCGCCCATGCTCGCGGGCCACATTGGTCACAAACACACATTGTGACCCTCAGCCTGTGCCCAGTCCTCAAGTAAGGCCTCTCAGTGGTTGGATGAAGAGACAGCATATTGGGCCTGCCATGCCCCTAGGTCCCAATTTTTAAACATAGTTTGGGTTGTCCCTTCACTCTTCCCCAGGGCTCTGCTTTGGAATTCCTCTTTGGTTGGGACACCTGAGGTAACAAACCTGAGAGGAGATCTCCCATCCCACAGATTGACGGAAAGAAATTGGGACTGGGACAAATCCACAGAGAGGAAGATTCGTCCATGGCCCATGAGGCCTCCCCACGTTCCACGCCCATCTTTGATACAAAATCCAGAGACAAAAGCCTGAGCAAGTGCCTCAGACTCGATCTTTCTTCATATCCTGAAGAGTTCTTCTCATGGTTTGTAGATTGGACCTGCCATACGTACTTCCCCAAACGTAAGCTGAGTTTCTGTTTTCAGACTTCTGTTTTCAAATTCCTGGGCCACACTCCCTCCGGACTGGGGCCCCTGGAGCCACACATTAGGACTGTGCCTACCCAATCCATGGGAACACTGCCCATTCCATTGTCCAAAATCGTACAAATTAGGAGAACCCTCCAAATTTCCCGAGGCCATCACAATAGTGTAGGTTTCCCGGTATAAACAAGGGCGGTCTGACACCAGCTGAGCATCAACCTCCACTCATACCATAGATGGATGTCCCCAGAGAAGAAGATGGAACCATACAGGACCCTAGGCCATAATCGGATCCATTGCTTTGGTTTACAGGCATGTCTCCTCAAATGCCTGGATTCCAGACCAGCATAGGGGATTTCCTGAGGCACCCATCAGAACAAATCTCGTCTCGACAAGGAAACTTGTGCATGGGACCTATGTCAAAAGCTTAGGAGAATACTTCAGGGTCCCGGTGCTACCGCCCCATTCCAATGCCCTCATGGAAACAAACACATATCAGGCCCCATTCTCGGGAAAGTCCATTTCAACTAGCCAACCCGGTTGCTACCGCAGAGTCTTCAGATCTCAACTGTCTTGTTGCTAGGAGACAATTGGAATGCGAGGCCCACTACCCTGGCATCCATCCCCGAACGGTGCTCTGGAGTACTTCCATATGGGATATCCTGGAGCTGCCCAACAGGTCTCAATTGTTCCGCAGAAGGAATCCTTGAAGGGGGCATCCCACAACTCCCAACGTGGGAAAACCTCCATGGCCTTGAAATTCCGCTCCGTTCATAAAGGGGCAGTCATGCACAGAAACTCCAACCCGAGGCAAAGTCTGATCCACGCCGTGACTTCAGATGCAAGAGATATTGTTTCAGATCTGCAGGCGGTACCTGCCGTGCCCTCGGCCTGAAGCCCAAGTCTAGCTTGTGTTCTCAGACTTCTGTCCTCATACTCCTGGCCCAGAAGCCCTCAAGTTTGGCAATTCCGGACCCACAATGCAGCACCCTGCCTCCCCTCTAGAAAAAATATCTTGCCTAATGATTTGCCCAGGCACTTCAAATGAGGATAAACTTAAACGGCACTCGACTGTACCTAAATTATATAGTCTAACCTGGGCACTAATGCACTGTCTGACACAACCTGAACCCGAAACTCCGGAGCAACACCCAGGCAGCTGACCGCACACTGAGCACATCAGACCCGCCATGGCTTTTGTCGTCATCTCTTCCCAACTGCGGTTTTCAGACTTCAGATCCTAGACCTTATATCCAACCACGGCCCAGGGTTGAAAATGATGCAGAAATCAGAGCTCCTACCCCATGGCAAGAGACCTTGTGATTGGCATATTGTCCTAAGTTCAGTGTAGTTGAAACCAGTATGGCCCATGAGGCCCCGCCCATGCTCGCGGCCACATTGGTCACAAACACACATTGTGACTCTCAGGCTGTGCCCAGTCCTTAAGTAAGGCCACTCAGTGGCTGGATGAAGAGAGAGCATATTGGGCCTGCCATGCCCCTAGGCCCCAATTTTTAACCATCGTTTGGGTTGTCCCTTCACTCTTCCCCAGGGCTCTGCTTTGGAATTCCTCTTTGGTTGGGACACCTGAATTAACAAACCTGAGAGGATACCTCCCATTCCACAAATTGATGGAAAGAAATTGGGACCGGGCCAAATCAACAGAGAGGAAGATTCATCCATGGCCCATGAGGCCTCCCCACATTCCACGCCCATCTTTGTTATAAAATCCAGAGACAAAAGCCTGAGCAAGCCCCTCAGACTCGCTCTTTCTTCATATCCTGAAGAGTTCTTCTCATGGTTTGTAGATTGGACCTGCCATACCTACGTCCCCAACCTAAGCTGAGTTTGTGTTTTCAGACTTCTGTCCTCAAATTTCTGGGCCACACACCCTCCAGGCTGGGGCCCCTGGAGCCACACATTAGGACTGTGCCTTCCCAATCCATGGGAATTCTGCCCATTCCATTGTTCAAAATCGTACAAATTAGAAGAACCCTCCAAAGTCCCCAAGGCCATGCCAATAGTGTAGGTCTCCCGGGACAAACAAGGGCGGTCTGACACCAGCTGAGCATCTACATCCACTCATACCATAAATGGATGTCCCCAGAGAAGAAGATGGAACCAGACAGGACCCTAGGCCATAATCGGATCCATTGCTTTGGTTTACAGGCATATCTCCTCAAGAGCCTGGATTCCAAGACCAGCATAGGGGGTTTCCTGAGGCACCCATCAGAACAAAACTCGTCTCCACGAGGAAACTTGTGCATGGGACCTATGTCAAAAGCTTAGGAGAATACTTCAGGGTCCCAGTGCCACCGCTCCATTCCAAGGTCCTCATGGCCACAAACACACATTAGGCCCCAACCTCGGGAAAGTCCATTTCAACACAGCCGCCCCGATTGCTCAGTCAGAGCCATAGGACTCAACTGTCTTGTTGCTAGGAGACAATTGGAATGCGAGGCTGGCTTCCCTGGCATCAGTCCTCGAACGGTGCACTGCAGTCATTCCATATGGATTGTCCTGGAGCTGACCAACAGTGCTCAATTGTCCCGCAGAAGGAATCCTTGAAGGGGGATCCCACACTCCCAACGTTGGAAAACCTCCATGGCCTTGAGATTCCGCTCCGTTCATGGAGGGGCAGACATGCACAGAAACTCCAACCCGAGCCAACTTCTGATCCTCGTCGTGACTTCAGATACATGAGATATTGGTTCAGATCTGCAGGGGGTATTTGCCATACCCATTGCCCTACCCAAGGCCTGAAGCCCAAGTCTAGCTTGTGTTCTGAATCTTCTGTCCTCACACTCTTGGCCCAGAAGCCCTCAAGTTTGGCAATTCCGGACCCTCAATGCAGCAATATGCCTGCCCTCTGGGAAAAATATATTGCCTAATGATATTCCCAGGCACCTCAAATGAGGATAAACTTACACGGCACTCGACTGTACCTAAATTATATAGTCTAACCTGGGCAATAATGCACTGTCTGACACAACCTGAACCCGAAACACTGGACCAACACCCAGGCAGCTGACCGCACACTGAGCACATGAGCCCCGACATGGCCTTAGATCGTCATCACTTCCCAACTGTGGTTTTCAGGCTTCAGAACATAGACCTTATCTCCAACCATGGCCCAGGGTTGAAAATGATGCAGAAATCAGAGCTCCTTCCCCATGGCAAGAGACCTTGTGATTGGCATGTTATCCAAAGTTCAGTGTAGTTGAAACCAGTGTGGCCCATGAGGCCCCGCCCATGCTCGCGGGCCACATTGGTCACAAACACACATGCTGACCCTCAGCCTGTGCCCAGTCTTTAAGTAAGGCCACTCAGTGGCTGGATGAAGAGACAGCATATTGGGTCTGCCATGCCCCTAGGCCCCAATTTATAACCATCGTTTGGGTTGTCCCTTCATCTTCCCCAGGGCTCTGCTTTGGAATTCCTCTTTGGTTGGGACACCTGAGGTAACAAACCTGAGAGGAGACCTCCCATCCCACAGATTGACAGAAAGAAATTGGGACCGGGCCAAATCCACAGAGAGGAAGATTCGTCCATGGCCCATGAGGCCTCCCCACGTTCCACGCCCATCTTTGATACAAAATCCAGAGACAAAAGCCTGAGCAAGCGCCTCAGAATCGCTCTTTCTTCATATCCTGAAGAGTCCTTCTCATGGTTTGTAGATTGGCCCTGCCATACCTATGTTCCCAACCTAAGCTGAGTTTGTGTTTTCAGACTTCTGTCCTCAGATTCCTGGGCCACACACCCTCCAGGCTGGGGCCCCTGGAGCCACACATTAGGACTGTGCCTACCCAATCCATGGGCATTCTGCCCATTCCATTATCCAAAATCGTACAAATTAGGAGAACTCTCCAAAGTCCCCGAGGCCATCCCAATATTGTAGGTCTCCGGGGACAAACAAGGGCGGTCTGACACCAGCTGAGCATCTACCTCCACTCATATCATAAATGGATGTCCCCAGAGAAGAAGATGGAACCAGACAGGACCCTAGGCCATATTCGGATCCATTGCTTTGGTTTACAGACATGTCTCCTCAAAAGCCTGGATTCCAAGACCAGCATAGGGGGTTTCCGGAGGCACCCATCAGAACAAATCACGTTTCCACAAGGATACTTGTGTATGGGACCTATGTCAAAAGCTTAGGAGAATACTTCAGGGTCCCGGTGTCACCGCCCCATTCCAAGGCCCTCATGGACAAATAAACACACATTAGGCCCCAACCTCGGGAAAGTCTATTTCAACACAGCCGCCCCGATTGCTCCCGCAGAGCCATCAAAACTCAACTGTCTTGTTGCTAGGAGAAAATTGGAATGCGAGGCGGGATTCTTTGGCATCGATCCTCGAACGGTGCTCTGGAGTCATTCCATATGGGATGTCCTGGAGCTGACCAACAGGTCTCAATTGTCCCGCAGAAGGAATCCTTGAAGGGGGCATCCCACAACTCCCAACGTGGGAAAACCTCCATGGCCTTGAGATTCCGCTCCGTTCATGAAGGGGCAGTCATGCACAGAAACTCCAACCCGAGCCAACGTCTGATCCTCGCCGTGACTTCAGATGCATGAAATATTGGTTCAGATCTGCAGGAGGTTCCTGCCGTGCCCTCGGCCTGAAGCCCAAGTCTAGCTTGTGTTCTCAGACTTCTGTCCTCACACTCCTGGCCCAGAAGCCCTCAAGTTTGGCAATTCTGGAACCAAAGTGCAGCACTCTGCCTGCCCTCTAGAAAAAATATCTTGCCTATTGAGCTCCCCAGGCACCTCAAATGAGGATAAACCTATACGGCACTCGACTGTACCCAAATCATATAGTCTAACCTGGGACTAATGCACTGACTGACACAACCTGAGCCCGAACCTCCTGACCAACACCCAGGCAGCTGACCGCACACTGAGCATATCAGACCCGCCATGGCCTTAGGTCGTCATCTCTTCCCAACTTTGGTTTTTCAGGCTTCAGAACCTAGACCTTATCTCCAACCACTGCCCAGGGTTCAAAATGATGCAGATATCAGAACACATTCCCCATGGCCAGAGACCTTGTGTTTGGCAGGTTGTCCAAAGTCCAGTGTAGTTGAAACCAGTGTGGCCCATGAGGCCCCGCCCATGCTCGCGGGCCACATTGGTCACAAACACACATTGTGACCCTCAGCATGAGCCCAGTCCTCAAGTAAGGCCTCTCAGTGGCTGGATGAAGAGACAGCATATTGGGCCTGCCATGCACCTAGGCCCCAATTTTTAACCATAGTTTGGGTTGTCCCTTCACTCTTCCCCAGGGCTCTGCTTTGCAATTCCTATTTTGTTCGGACACCTGAGGTAATAAACCTGAAAGGAGACCTCCCATCCGACAATTGAAGAAAAACTATTGGGACCGAGCCAAAACCACAGAGAGGAAGATTCGTCCATATCCCATGAGGCCTCCCCACATTCTACAGCCATTGTTGATACAAAATCCAGAGACAAAAGCCTGAGCAAGTGCCTCAGACTCGCTCTTTCTTCATATCCTGAGGGGTACTTCTCATGGTTTGTAGATTGGGCCTCCCATACCTACGTCCCAAAACCTTAGCTGAGTTTGTGTTTTCAGACTTCTGTCCTCAAAGTCCTGGGCCGCACACCCTCCAGGCTGGGGCCCCTGGAGCCACACATTAGGACTGTGCCTACCCAATCCATGGGAATTCTGCCTATTCCATTGTCCAAAATCTCACCAATTAAGAAAACTCTCCAAAGTCCCCGAGGCCATCCCAATAGTGTAGGTCTCCAGGGACAAACAAGGGCGGTGTGACACCAGGTGAGCATCTCCCTCCACTCATTCCATAGATGGATATCACCAGAGAAGAAGATTGAACGAGACAGGACCCTAGGCCATAATCGGATCCATTGTTTTGGTTTACAGGCATGTCTCCTCAAAAGCCTGGATTCCAATACCAGCATAGGGGGTTTCCTGAGGCACCCCTCAGAACAAATCTCATCTCCACAAGGAAACTTGTGCATGGGAGGTATGTCAAAAGCTTAGGAGAATACTTCAGGGTCCCGGTGCCAACGCCCCATTCCAAGGCCCTCATGGACACAAACACACAATGGGCCCGATCCTCAAAGTCCATTTCAACTGAGCCACGCCGGTTGCTCCCGCAGAGCTATCCGATCTCAACTGTCTTGTTGCTAGGAGACATTTGGAATGCGAGGCCCGCTTCCCAGGCATCCACCCCGAACGGTGCTCTGGTGTCCTTCCATATGGGATATCCTGGAGCTGCCCAACAGGTCTCAATTGTCCCACAGAAGGAATCCTTGAAGGGGGCATCCCACAACTCCCAACGTGGGAAAACCTCCATGGCCTTGAGATTCCGCTCTGTTCATGAAGGGGCAGTCATGCACAGAAACTCCAACCCGAGCCAACGTCTGATCCTCGCCGTGACTTCAGAAGCATGAGATATTCGTTCAGATCTGCAGGGGGTACCAGCCGTGCCCTCGGCCTGAAGCCCAAGTCTAGCTTCTGTTCTCAGACTTGTCCTCACACTCCTGGTCCAGAATCCCTCATGTTTGGCAATACCGGACCCACAATGCAGCACTCTGCCTGCCTCTAGAAAAAATATATTGCCTAATGAGTAGCCCAGGCACCTCAAATGAGGATAAACTTACACGGCTCTCGACTGGACCTGAATTATATAGTCTAACCTGGGTACTAATTCACTGTCTGACACAACCTGAACCCGAACCTCCGGACCAACACCCAGGCAGCTGACCGCACACTGAGCACATAAGACCCGCCATGGCCTTAGGTCGTCATCTCTTCCCAACTGCGGTTTTCAGGCTTCAGAACGTAGACCTTATCTCCAAACACTGCCCAGGGTTGAAAATGATGCAGAAATCAGAGCTCCTTCCCCATGGCAAGAGACCTTGTGATTGGCATGTTATCCAAAGTTCAGTGTAGTTGAAACCAGTGTGGCCCATGAGGCCCCGCCCATGCTCGCGGGCCACATTGGTCACAAACACACATGCTGACCCTCAGCCTGTGCCCAGTCTTTAAGTAAGGCCACTCAGTGGCTGGATGAAGAGACAGCATATTGGGTCTGCCATGCCCCTAGGCCCCAATTTATAACCATCGTTTGGGTTGTCCCTTCACTCTTCCCCAGGGCTCTGCTTTGGAATTCCTCTTTGGTTGGGACACCTGAGGTAACAAACCTGAGAGGAGACCTCCCATCCCACAGATTGACAGAAAGAAATTGGGACTGGGCCAAATCCACAGAGAGGAAGATTCGTCCATGGCCCATGAGGCCTCCCCACGTTCCACGCCCATCTTTGATACAAAATCCAGAGACAAAAGCCTGAGCAAGCGCCTCAGACTCGCTCTTTCTTCATATCCTGAAGAGTGCTTCTCATGGTTTGTAGATTGGCCCTGCCATACCTACGTTCCCAACCTAAGCTGAGTTTGTGTTTTCACACTTCTGTCCTCAGATTCCTGGGCCACACACCCTACAGTCTGGGGCCCCTGGAGCCAACATTAGGACTGTGCCTACCCAATCCATGGGAATTCTGCCCATTCCATTATCCAAAATCGTACAAATTAGGAGAACTCTCCAAAGTCCCCGAGGCCATCCCAATAGTGTAGGTCTCCGGGGACAAACAAGGTCGGTCTGACACCAGCTGAGCATCTACCTCCACTCATATCATAAATGGATGTCCCCAGAGAAGAAGATGGAACCAGACAGGACCCTAGGCCATATTCGGATCCATTGCTTTGGTTTACAGACATGTCTCCTTAAAAGCCTGGATTCCAAGACCAGCATAGGGGGTTTCCTGAGGCACCCATCAGAACAAATCTCGTTTCCACAAGGATACTTGTGTATGGGACCTATGTCAAAAGCTTAGGAGAATACTTCAGGGTCCCGGTGTCACCGCCCCATTCCAAGGCCCTCATGGACAAATAAACACACATTAGGCCCCAACCTCGGGAAAGTCCATTTCAACACAGCCGCCCCGATTGCTCCCGCAGAGCCATCAAAACTCAAGTGTCTTGTTGCTAGGAGAAAATTGGAATGCGAGGCGGGATTCCCTGGCATCGATCCTTGAACGGTGCTCTGGAGTCATTCCATATGGGATGTCCTGGAGCTGACCAACAGGTCTCAATTGTCCCACAGAAGGAATCCTTGAAGGGGGCATCCCACAACTCCCAACGTGGGAAAACCTCCATGGCCTTGAGATTCTGCTCTGTTCATGAAGGGGCAGTCATGCACAGAAACTCCAACCCGAGCCAACGTCTGATCCTCGCCGTGACTTCAGATGCATGAAATATTGGTTCAGATCTGCAGGAGGTACCTGCCGTGCCCTCGGCCTGAAGCCCAAGTCTAGCTTGTGTTCTCAGACTTCTGTCCTCACACTCCTGGCCCAGAAGCCCTCAAGTTTGGCAATTCTGGAACCAAAGTGAAGCACTCTGCCTGCCCTCTAGAAAAAATATCTTGCCTATTGAGCTCCCCAGGCACCTCAAATGAGGATAAACCTATACGGCACTCGACTGTACCCAAATCATATAGTCTAACCTGGGACTAATGCACTGACTGACACAACCTGAGCCCGAACCTCCTGACCAACACCCAGGCAGCTGACCGCACACTGAGCATATCAGACCCGCCATGGCCTTAGGTCGTCATCTCTTCCCAACTTCGGTTTTTCAGGCTTCAGAACCTAGACCTTATCTCCAACCACTGCCCAGGGTTGAAAATGATGCAGATATCAGAACACATTCCCCATGGCCAGAGACCTTGTGTTTGGCAGGTTGTCCAAAGTCCAGTGTAGTTGAAACCAGTGTGGCCCATGAGGCCCCGCCCATGCTCGCGGGCCACATTGGTCACAAACACACATTGTGACCCTCAGCATGAGCCCAGTCCTCAAGTAAGGCCTCTCAGTGGCTGGATGAAGAGACAGCATATTGGGCCTGCCATGCACCTAGGCCCCAATTTTTAACCATAGTTTGGGTTGTCCCTTCACTCTTCCCCAGGGCTCTGCTTTGGAATTCCTATTTTGTTCGGACACCTGAGGTAATAAACCTGAAAGGAGACCTCCCATCCGACAATTGAAGAAAAACTATTGGGACCGGGCCAAATCCACAGAGAGGAAGATTCGTCCATATCCCATGAGGCCTCCCCACATTCTACAGCCATTGTTGATACAAAATCCAGAGACAAAAGCCTGAGCAAGTGCCTCAGACTCGCTCTTTCTTCATATCCTGAGGGGTACTTCTCATGGTTTGTAGATTGGGCCTCCCATACCTACGTCCCAAAACCTTAGCTGAGTTTGTGTTTTCAGACTTCTGTCCTCAAAGTCCTGGGCCACACACCCTCCAGGCTGGGGCCCCTGGAGCCACACATTAGGACTGTGCCTACCCAATCCATGGGAATTCTGCCCATTCCATTGTCCATAATCTCACCAATTAAGAAAACTCTCCAAAGTCCCCGAGGCCATCCCAATAGTGTAGGTCTCCAGGGACAAACAAGGGCGGTGTGACACCAGGTGAGCATCTCCCTCCACTCATTCCATAGATGGATATCACCAGAGAAGAAGTTTGAACGAGACAGGACCCTAGGCCATAATCGGATCCATTGTTTTGGTTTACAGGCATGTCTCCTCAAAAGCCTGGTTTCCAATACCAGCATAGGGGGTTTCCAGAGGCACCCCTCAGAACAAATCTCATCTCCAGAAGGAAACTTGTGCATGGGAGGTATGTCAAAAGCTTAGGAGAATACTTCAGGGTCCCGGTGCCAACGCCCCATTCCAAGGCCCTCATGGACACAAACACACAATGGGCCCGACCCTAAAAGTCCATTTCAACTCAGCCACGCCGGTTGCTCCCGCAGAGCTATGCGATCTCAACTGTCTTGTTGCTAGGAGACATTTGGAATGCGAGGCCCGCTTCCCAGGCATCCCCCCGAACGGTGCTCTGGAGTCCTTCCATATGGGATATCCTGGAGCTGCCCAACAGGTCTCAATTGTCCCGCAGAAGGAATCCTTGAAGGGGGCATCCCACAACTCCCAACGTGGGAAAACCTCCATGGCCTTGAGATTCCGCTCCGTTCATGAAGGTGCAGTCATGCACAGAAACTCCAACCCGAGCCAACGTCTGATCCTCGCCATGACTTCAGATGCATGAAATATTGGTTCAGATCTGCAGGAGGTACCTGCCGTGCCCTCGGCCTGAAGCCCAAGTCTAGCTTGTGTTCTCAGACTTCTGTCCTCACACTCCTGGCCCAGAAGCCCTCAAGTTTGGCAATTCTGGAACCAAAGTGCAGCACTCTGCCTGCCCTCTAGAAAAAATATCTTGCCTATTGAGCTCCCCAGGCACCTCAAATGAGGATAAACCTATACGGCACTCGACTGTACCCAAATCATATAGTCTAACCTGGGACTAATGCACTGACTGACACAACCTGAGCCCGAACCTCCTGACCAACACCCAGGCAGCTGACCGCACACTGAGCATATCAGACCCGCCATGGCCTTAGGTCGTCATCTCTTCCCAACTTCGGTTTTTCAGGCTTCAGAACCTAGACCTTATCTCCAACCACTGCCCAGGGTTGAAAATGATGCAGATATCAGAACACATTCCCCATGGCCAGAGACCTTGTGTTTGGCAGGTTGTCCAAAGTCCAGTGTAGTTGAAACCAGTGTGGCCCATGAGGCCCCGCCCATGCTCGCGGGCCACATTGGTCACAAACACACATTGTGACCCTCAGCATGAGCCCAGTCCTCAAGTAAGGCCTCTCAGTGGCTGGATGAAGAGACAGCATATTGGGCCTGCCATGCACCTAGGCCCCAATTTTTAACCATAGTTTGGGTTGTCCCTTCACTCTTCCCCAGGGCTCTGCTTTGGAATTCCTATTTTGTTCGGACACCTGAGGTAATAAACCTGAAAGGAGACCTCCCATCCGACAATTGAAGAAAAACTATTGGGACCGGGCCAAATCCACAGAGAGGAAGATTCGTCCATATCCCATGAGGCCTCCCCACATTCTACAGCCATTGTTGATACAAAATCCAGAGACAAAAGCCTGAGCAAGTGCCTCAGACTCGCTCTTTCTTCATATCCTGAGGGGTACTTCTCATGGTTTGTAGATTGGGCCTCCCATACCTACGTCCCAAAACCTTAGCTGAGTTTGTGTTTTCAGACTTCTGTCCTCAAAGTCCTGGGCCGCACACCCTCCAAGCTAAGGCCCCTGGAGCCACACATTAGGACTGTGCCTACCCAATCCATGGGAATTCTGCCCATTCCATTGTCCAAAATCTCACCAATTAAGAAAACTCTCCAAAGTCCCCGAGGCCATCCCAATAGTGTAGGTCTCCAGGGACAGCAAGGGCGGTGTGACACCAGGTGAGCATCTCCCTCCACTCATTCCATAGATGGATATCACTAGAGAAGAAGTTTGAACGAGACAGGACCCTAGGCCATAATCGGATCCATTGTTTTGGTTTACAGGCATGTCTCCTCAAAAGCCTGGTTTCCAATACCAGCATAGGGGGTTTCCTGAGGCACCCCTCAGAACAAATCTCATCTCCACAAGGAAACTTGTGCATGGGAGGTATGTCAAAAGCTTAGGAGAATACTTCAGGGTCCCGGTGCCAACGCCCCATTCCAAGGCCCTCATGGACACAAACACACAATGGGCCCGATCCTCAAAGTCCATTTCAACTGAGCCACGCCGGTTGCTCCCGCAGAGCTATCCGATCTCAACTGTCTTGTTGCTAGGAGACATTTGGAATGCGAGGCCCGCTTCCCAGGCATCCACCCCGAACGGTGCTCTGGTGTCCTTCCATATGGGATATCCTGGAGCTGCCCAACAGGTCTCAATTGTCCCGCAGAAGGAATCCTTGAAGGGGGCATCCCACAACTCCCAACGTGGGAAAACCTCCATGGCCTTGAGATTCCGCTCTGTTCATGAAGGGGCAGTCATGCACAGAAACTCCAACCCGAGCCAACGTCTGATCCTCGCCGTGACTTCAGAAGCATGAGATATTCGTTCAGATCTGCAGGGGGTACCAGCCGTGCCCTCGGCCTGAAGCCCAAGTCTAGCTTCTGTTCTCAGACTTGTCCTCACACTCCTGGTCCAGAATCCCTCATGTTTGGCAATACCGGACCCACAATGCAGCACTCTGCCTGCCTCTAGAAAAAATATATTGCCTAATGAGTAGCCCAGGCACCTCAAATGAGGATAAACTTACACGGCTCTCGACTCTACCTGAATTATATAGTCTAACCTGGGTACTAATTCACTGTCTGACACAACCTGAACCCGAACCTCCGGACCAACACCCAGGCAGCTGACCGCACACAGAGCACATCAGACCCGCCATGGCCTTAGGTCGTCATCTCTTCCCAACTGCGGTTTTCAGGCTTCAGAACGTAGACCTTATCTCCAAACACTGCCCAGGGTTGAAAATGATGCAGAAATCAGAGCTCCTTCCCCATGGCAAGAGACCTTGTGATTGGCATGTTATCCAAAGTTCAGTGTAGTTGAAACCAGTGTGGCCCATGAGGCCCCGCCCATGCTCGCGGGCCACATTGGTCACAAACACACATGCTGACCCTCAGCCTGTGCCCAGTCTTTAAGTAAGGCCACTCAGTGGCTGGATGAAGAGACAGCATATTGGGTCTGCCATGCCCCTAGGCCCCAATTTATAACCATCGTTTGGGTTGTCCCTTCACTCTTCCCCAGGGCTCTGCTTTGGAATTCCTCTTTGGTTGGGACACCTGAGGTAACAAACCTGAGAGGAGACCTCCCATCCCACAGATTGACAGAAAGAAATTGGGACTGGGCCAAATCCACAGAGAGGAAGATTCGTCCATGGCCCATGAGGCCTCCCCACGTTCCACGCCCATCTTTGATACAAAATCCAGAGACAAAAGCCTGAGCAAGCGCCTCAGACTTGCTCTTTCTTCATATCCTGAAGAGTGCTTCTCATGGTTTGTAGATTGGCCCTGCCATACCTACGTTCCCAACCTAAGCTGAGTTTGTGTTTTCACACTTCTGTCCTCAGATTCCTGGGCCACACACCCTACAGTCTGGGGCCCCTGGAGCCAACATTAGGACTGTGCCTACCCAATCCATGGGCATTCTGCCCATTCCATTATCCAAAATCGTACAAATTAGGAGAACTCTCCAAAGTCCCCGAGGCCATCCCAATAGTGTAGGTCTCCGGGGGCAAACAAGGTCGGTCTGACACCAGCTGAGCATCTACCTCCACTCATATCATAAATGGATGTCCCCAGAGAAGAAGATGGAACCAGACAGGACCCTAGGCCATATTCGGATCCATTGCTTTGGTTTACAGACATGTCTCCTTAAAAGCCTGGATTCCAAGACCAGCATAGGGGGTTTCCTGAGGCACCCATCAGAACAAATCTCGTTTCCACAAGGATACTTGTGTATGGGACCTATGTCAAAAGCTTAGGAGAATACTTCAGGGTCCCGGTGTCACCGCCCCATTCCAAGGCCCTCATGGACAAATAAACACACATTAGGCCCCAACCTCGGGAAAGTCCATTTCAACACAGCCGCCCCGATTGCTCCCGCAGAGCCATCAAAACTCAAGTGTCTTGTTGCTAGGAGAAAATTGGAATGCGAGGCGGGATTCCCTGGCATCGATCCTTGAACGGTGCTCTGGAGTCATTCCATATGGGATGTCCTGGAGCTGACCAACAGGTCTCAATTGTCCCACAGAAGGAATCCTTGAAGGGGGCATCCCACAACTCCCAACGTGGGAAAACCTCCATGGCCTTGAGATTCTGCTCTGTTCATGAAGGGGCAGTCATGCACAGAAACTCCAACCCGAGCCAACGTCTGATCCTCGCCGTGACTTCAGATGCATGAAATATTGGTTCAGATCTGCAGGAGGTACCTGCCGTGCCCTCGGCCTGAAGCCCAAGTCTAGCTTGTGTTCTCAGACTTCTGTCCTCACACTCCTGGCCCAGAAGCCCTCAAGTTTGGCAATTCTGGAACCAAAGTGAAGCACTCTGCCTGCCCTCTAGAAAAAATATCTTGCCTATTGAGCTCCCCAGGCACCTCAAATGAGGATAAACCTATACGGCACTCGACTGTACCCAAATCATATAGTCTAACCTGGGACTAATGCACTGACTGACACAACCTGAGCCCGAACCTCCTGACCAACACCCAGGCAGCTGACCGCACACTGAGCATATCAGACCCGCCATGGCCTTAGGTCGTCATCTCTTCCCAACTTCGGTTTTTCAGGCTTCAGAACCTAGACCTTATCTCCAACCACTGCCCAGGGTTGAAAATGATGCAGATATCAGAACACATTCCCCATGGCCAGAGACCTTGTGTTTGGCAGGTTGTCCAAAGTCCAGTGTAGTTGAAACCAGTGTGGCCCATGAGGCCCCGCCCATGCTCGCGGGCCACATTGGTCACAAACACACATTGTGACCCTCAGCATGAGCCCACTCCTCAAGTAAGGCCTCTCAGTGGCTGGATGAAGAGACAGCATATTGGGCCTGCCATGCACCTAGGCCCCAATTTTTAACCATAGTTTGGGTTGTCCCTTCACTCTTCCCCAGGGCTCTGCTTTGGAATTCCTATTTTGTTCGGACACCTGAGATAATAAACCTGAAAGGAGACCTCCCATCCGACAATTGAAGAAAAACTATTGGGACCGGGCCAAATCCACAGAGAGGAAGATTCGTCCATATCCCATGAGGCCTCCCCACATTCTACAGCCATTGTTGATACAAAATCCAGAGACAAAAGCCTGAGCAAGTGCCTCAGACTCGCTCTTTCTTCATATCCTGAGGGGTACTTCTCATGGTTTGTAGATTGGGCCTCCCATACCTACGTCCCAAAACCTTAGCTGAGTTTGTGTTTTCAGACTTCTGTCCTCAAAGTCCTGGGCCGCACACCCTCCAGGCTGGGGCCCCTGGAGCCACACATTAGGACTGTGCCTACCCAATCCATGGGAATTCTGCCCATTCCATTGTCCAAAATCTCACCAATTAAGAAAACTCTCCAAAGTCCCCGAGGCCATCCCAATAGTGTAGGTCTCCAGGGACAAACAAGGGCGGTGTGACACCAGGTGAGCATCTCCCTCCACTCATTCCATAGATGGATATCACCAGAGAAGAAGATTGAACCAGACAGGACCCTAGGCCATAATCGGATCCATTGTTTTGGTTTATAGGCATGTCTCCTCAAAAGCCTGGATTCCAATACCAGCATAGGGGGTTTCCTGAGGCACCCCTCAGAACAAATCTCATCTCCACAAGGAAACTTGTGCTTGGGAGGTATGTCAAAAGCTTAGGAGAATACTTCAGGGTCCCGGTGCCAACGCCCCATTCCCAGGCCCTCATGGACACAAACACACAATGGGCCCGACCCTAAAAGTCCATTTCAACTCAGCCACGCCGGTTGCTCCCGCAGAGCTATCCGATCTCAACTGTCTTGTTGCTAGGAGACATTTGGAATGCGAGGCCCGCTTCCCAGGCATCCACTCCGAACGGTGCTCTGGAGTCCTTCCATATGGGATATCCTGGAGCTGCCCAACAGGTCTCAATTGTCCCTCAGAAGGAATCCTTGAAGGGGGCATCCCACAACTCCCAACGTGGGAAAACCTCCATGGCCTTGAGATTCCGCTCCGTTCATGAAGGGGCAGTCATGCACAGAAACTCCAACCCGAGCCAAAGTCTGATCCTCGCCGTGACTTCAGAAGCATGAGATATTCGTTCAGATCTGCAGGGGGTACCAGCCGTGCCCTCAGCCTGAATCCCAAGTCTAGCTTCTGTTCTCAGACTTGTCCTCACACTCCTGGTCCAGAATCCCTCATGTTTGGCAATACCGGACCCACAATGCAGCACTCTGCCTGCCTCTAGAAAAAATATATTGCCTAATGAGTAGCCCAGGCACCTCAAATGAGGATAAACTTACACGGCTCTCGACTCTACCTGAATTATATAGTCTAACCTGGGTACTAATTCACTGTCTGACACAACCTGAACCCGAACCTCCGGACCAACACCCAGGCAGCTGACCGCACACAGAGCACATCAGACCCGCCATGGCCTTAGGTCGTCATCTCTTCCCAACTGCGGTTTTCAGGCTTCAGAACGTAGACCTTATCTCCAAACACTGCCCAGGGTTGAAAATGATGCAGAAATCAGAGCTCCTTCCCCATGGCAAGAGACCTTGTGATTGGCATGTTATCCAAAGTTCAGTGTAGTTGAAACCAGTGTGGCCCATGAGGCCCCGCCCATGCTCGCGGGCCACATTGGTCACAAACACACATGCTGACCCTCAGCCTGTGCCCAGTCTTTAAGTAAGGCCACTCAGTGGCTGGATGAAGAGACAGCATATTGGGTCTGCCATGCCCCTAGGCCCCAATTTATAACCATCGTTTGGGTTGTCCCTTCACTCTTCCCCAGGGCTCTGCTTTGGAATTCCTCTTTGGTTGGGACACCTGAGGTAACAAACCTGAGAGGAGACCTCCCATCCCACAGATTGACAGAAAGAAATTGGGACCGGGCCAAATCCACAGAGAGGAAGATTCGTCCATGGCCCATGAGGCCTCCCCACGTTCCACGCCCATCTTTGATACAAAATCCAGAGACAAAAGCCTGAGCAAGCGCCTCAGAATCGCTCTCTCTTCATATCCTGAAGAGTCCTTCTCATGGTTTGTAGATTGGCCCTGCCATACCTACGTTCCCAACCTAAGCTGAGTTTGTGTTTTCAGACTTCTGTCCTCAGATTCCTGGGCCACACACCCTCCAGGCTGGGGCCCCTGGAGCCACACATTAGGACTGTGCCTACCCAATCCATGGGCATTCTGCCCATTCCATTATCCAAAATCGTACAAATTAGGAGAACTCTCCAAAGTCCCCGAGGCCATCCCAATAGTGTAGGTCTCCGGGGACAAACAAGGTCGGTCTGACACCAGCTGAGCATCTACCTCCACTCATATCATAAATGGATGTCCCCAGAGAAGAAGATGGAACCAGACAGGACCCTAGGCCATATTCGGATCCATTGCTTTGGTTTACAGACATGTCTCCTTAAAAGCCTGGATTCCAAGACCAGCATAGGGGGTTTCCTGAGGCACCCATCAGAACAAATCTCGTTTCCACAAGGATACTTGTGTATGGGACCTATGTCAAAAGCTTAGGAGAATACTTCAGGGTCCCGGTGTCACCGCCCCATTCCAAGGCCCTCATGGACAAATAAACACACATTAGGCCCCAACCTCGGGAAAGTCCATTTCAACACAGCCGCCCCGATTGCTCCCGCAGAGCCATCAAAACTCAAGTGTCTTGTTGCTAGGAGAAAATTGGAATGCGAGGCGGGATTCCCTGGCATCGATCCTTGAACGGTGCTCTGGAGTCATTCCATATGGGATGTCCTGGAGCTGACCAACAGGTCTCAATTGTCCCACAGAAGGAATCCTTGAAGGGGGCATCCCACAACTCCCAACGTGGGAAAACCTCCATGGCCTTGAGATTCTGCTCTGTTCATGAAGGGGCAGTCATGCACAGAAACTCCAACCCGAGCCAACGTCTGATCCTCGCCGTGACTTCAGATGCATGAAATATTGGTTCAGATCTGCAGGAGGTACCTGCCGTGCCCTCGGCCTGAAGCCCAAGTCTAGCTTGTGTTCTCAGACTTCTGTCCTCACACTCCTGGCCCAGAAGCCCTCAAGTTTGGCAATTCTGGAACCAAAGTGAAGCACTCTGCCTGCCCTCTAGAAAAAATATCTTGCCTATTGAGCTCCCCAGGCACCTCAAATGAGGATAAACCTATACGGCACTCGACTGTACCCAAATCATATAGTCTAACCTGGGACTAATGCACTGACTGACACAACCTGAGCCCGAACCTCCTGACCAACACCCAGGCAGCTGACCGCACACTGAGCATATCAGACCCGCCATGGCCTTAGGTCGTCATCTCTTCCCAACTTCGGTTTTTCAGGCTTCAGAACCTAGACCTTATCTCCAACCACTGCCCAGGGTTGAAAATGATGCAGATATCAGAACACATTCCCCATGGCCAGAGACCTTGTGTTTGGCAGGTTGTCCAAAGTCCAGTGTAGTTGAAACCAGTGTGGCCCATGAGGCCCCGCCCATGCTTGCGGGCCACATTGGTCACAAACACACATTGTGACCCTCAGCATGAGCCCAGTCCTCAAGTAAGGCCTCTCAGTGGCTGGATGAAGAGACAGCATATTGGGCCTGCCATGCACCTAGGCCCCAATTTTTAACCATAGTTTGGGTTGTCCCTTCACTCTTCCCCAGGGCTCTGCTTTGGAATTCCTATTTTGTTCGGACACCTGAGGTAATAAACCTGAAAGGAGACCTCCCATCCGACAATTGAAGAAAAACTATTGGGACCGGGCCAAATCCACAGAGAGGAAGATTCGTCCATATCCCATGAGGCCTCCCCACATTCTACAGCCATTGTTGATACAAAATCCAGAGACAAAAGCCTGAGCAAGTGCCTCAGACTCGCTCTTTCTTCATATCCTGAGGGGTACTTCTCATGGTTTGTAGATTGGGCCTCCCATACCTACGTCCCAAAACCTTAGCTGAGTTTGTGTTTTCAGACTTCTGTCCTCAAAGTCCTGGGCCGCACACCCTCCAGGCTGGGGCCCCTGGAGCCACACATTAGGACTGTGCCTACCCAATCCATGGGAATTCTGCCCATTCCATTGTCCAAAATCTCACCAATTAAGAAAACTCTCCAAAGTCCCCGAGGCCATCCCAATAGTGTAGGTCTCCAGGGACAAACAAGGGCGGTGTGACACCAGGTGAGCATCTCCCTCCACTCATTCCATAGATGGATATCACCAGAGAAGAAGATTGAACCAGACAGGACCCTAGGCCATAATCGGATCCATTGTTTTGGTTTATAGGCATGTCTCCTCAAAAGCCTGGATTCCAATACCAGCATAGGGGGTTTCCTGAGGCACCCCTCAGAACAAATCTCATCTCCACAAGGAAACTTGTGCTTGGGAGGTATGTCAAAAGCTTAGGAGAATACTTCAGGGTCCCGGTGCCAACGCCCCATTCCCAGGCCCTCATGGACACAAACACACAATGGGCCCGACCCTAAAAGTCCATTTCAACTCAGCCACGCCGGTTGCTCCCGCAGAGCTATCCGATCTCAACTGTCTTGTTGCTAGGAGACATTTGGAATGCGAGGCCCGCTTCCCAGGCATCCACTCCGAACGGTGCTCTGGAGTCCTTCCATATGGGATATCCTGGAGCTGCCCAACAGGTCTCAATTGTCCCTCAGAAGGAATCCTTGAAGGGGGCATCCCACAACTCCCAACGTGGGAAAACCTCCATGGCCTTGAGATTCCGCTCCGTTCATGAAGGGGCAGTCATGCACAGAAACTCCAACCCGAGCCAAAGTCTGATCCTCGCCGTGACTTCAGAAGCATGAGATATTCGTTCAGATCTGCAGGGGGTACCAGCCGTGCCCTCAGCCTGAATCCCAAGTCTAGCTTCTGTTCTCAGACTTGTCCTCACACTCCTGGTCCAGAATCCCTCATGTTTGGCAATACCGGACCCACAATGCAGCACTCTGCCTGCCTCTAGAAAAAATATATTGCCTAATGAGTAGCCCAGGCACCTCAAATGAGGATAAACCTACACGGCTCTCGACTCTACCTGAATTATATAGTCTAACCTGGGTACTAATTCACTGTCTGACACAACCTGAACCCGAACCTCCGGACCAACACCCAGGCAGCTGACCGCACACTGAGCACATCAGACCCGCCATGGCCTTAGGTCGTCATCTCTTCCCAACTGCGGTTTTCAGGCTTCAGAACGTAGACCTTATCTCCAAACACTGCCCAGGGTTGAAAATGATGCAGAAATCAGAGCTCCTTCCCCATGGCAAGAGACCTTGTGATTGGCATGTTATCCAAAGTTCAGTGTAGTTGAAACCAGTGTGGCCCATGAGGCCCCGCCCATGCTCGCGGGCCACATTGGTCACAAACACACATGCTGACCCTCAGCCTGTGCCCAGTCTTTAAGTAAGGCCACTCAGTGGCTGGATGAAGAGACAGCATATTGGGTCTGCCATGCCCCTAGGCCCCAATTTATAACCATCGTTTGGGTTGTCCCTTCACTCTTCCCCAGGGCTCTGCTTTGGAATTCCTCTTTGGTTGGGACACCTGAGGTAACAAACCTGAGAGGAGACCTCCCATCCCACAGATTGACAGAAAGAAATTGGGACCGGGCCAAATCCACAGAGAGGAAGATTCGTCCATGGCCCATGAGGCCTCCCCACGTTCCACGCCCATCTTTGATACAAAATCCAGAGACAAAAGCCTGAGCAAGCGCCTCAGAATCGCTCTCTCTTCATATCCTGAAGAGTCCTTCTCATGGTTCGTAGATTGGCCCTGCCATACCTACGTTCCCAACCTAAGCTGAGTTTGTGTTTTCAGACTTCTGTCCTCAGATTCCTGGGCCACACACCCTCCAGGCTGGGGCCCCTGGAGCCACACATTAGGACTGTGCCTACCCAATCCATGGGCATTCTGCCCATTCCATTATCCAAAATCGTACAAATTAGGAGAACTCTCCAAAGTCCCCGAGGCCATCCCAATAGTGTAGGTCTCCGGGGACAAACAAGGGCGGTCTGACACCAGCTGAGCATCTACCTCCACTCATATCATAAATGGATGTCCCCAGAGAAGAAGATGGAACCAGACAGGACCCTAGGCCATATTCGGATCCATTGCTTTGGTATACAGACATGTCTCCTCAAAAGCCTGGATTCCAAGACCAGCATAGGGGTTTTTTTGAGGCACCCATCAGAACAAATCTCGTTTCCACAAAGAAAATTGTGCATGGGACCTATGTCAAAAGCTTAGGAGAATACTTCAGGGTCCCGGTGTCACCGCCCCATTCCAAGGCCCTCATGGACACAAACACACATTAGGCCCCATCCTCGGGAAAGTCCATTTCAACACAGCCGCCCCGATTGCTCCCGCAGAGCCATCAAAACTCAACTGTCTTGTGCTAGGAGAAAATTGGAATGCGAGGCGGGATTCCCTGGCATCGATCCTCGAACGGTGCTCTGGAGTCATTCCATATGGGATGTCCTGGAGCTGACCAACAGGTCTCAATTGTCCCGCAGAAGGAATCCTTGAAGGGGGCATCCCACAACTCCCAACGTGGGAAAACCTCCATGGCCTTGAGATTCCGCTCCGTTCATGAAGGGGCAGTCATGCACAGAAACTCCAACCCGAGCCAACGTCTGATCCTCGCCGTGACTTCAGATGCATGAAATATTGGTTCAGATCTGCAGGAGGTACCTGCCGTGCCCTCGGCCTGAAGCCCAAGTCTAGCTTGTGTTCTCAGACTTCTGTCCTCACACTCCTGGCCCAGAAGCCCTCAAGTTTGGCAATTCTGGAACCAAAGTGCAGCACTCTGCCTGCCCTCTAGAAAAAATATCTTGCCTATTGAGCTCCCCAGGCACCTCAAATGAGGATAAACCTATACGGCACTCGACTGTACCCAAATCATATAGTCTAACCTGGGACTAATGCACTGACTGACACAACCTGAGCCCGAACCTCCTGACCAACACCCAGGCAGCTGACCGCACACTGAGCATATCAGACCCGCCATGGCCTTAGGTCGTCATCTCTTCCCAACTTCGGTTTTTCAGGCTTCAGAACCTAGACCTTATCTCCAACCACTGCCCAGGGTTGAAAATGATGCAGATATCAGAACACATTCCCCATGGCCAGAGACCTTGTGTTTGGCAGGTTGTCCAAAGTCCAGTGTAGTTGAAACCAGTGTGGCCCATGAGGCCCCGCCCATGCTCGCGGGCCACATTGGTCACAAACACACATTGTGACCCTCAGCATGAGCCCACTCCTCAAGTAAGGCCTCTCAGTGGCTGGATGAAGAGACAGCATATTGGGCCTGCCATGCACCTAGGCCCCAATTTTTAACCATAGTTTGGGTTGTCCCTTCACTCTTCCCCAGGGCTCTGCTTTGGAATTCCTATTTTGTTCGGACACCTGAGGTAATAAACCTGAAACGAGACCTCCCATCCGACAATTGAAGAAAAACTATTGGGACCGGGCCAAATCCACCGAGAGGAAGATTCGTCCATATCCCATGAGGCCTCCCCACATTCTACAGCCATTGTTGATACAAAATCCAGAGACAAAAGCCTGAGCAAGTGCCTCAGACTCGCTCTTTCTTCATATCCTGAGGGGTACTTCTCATGGTTTGTAGATTGGGCCTCCCATACCTACGTCCCAAAACCTTAGCTGAGTTTGTGTTTTCAGACTTCTGTCCTCAAAGTCCTGGGCCGCACACCCTCCAGGCTGGGGCCCCTGGAGCCACACATTAGGACTGTGCCTACCCAATCCATGGGAATTCTGCCCATTCCATTGTCCAAAATCTCACCAATTAAGAAAACTCTCCAAAGTCCCCGAGGCCATCCCAATAGTGTAGGTCTCCAGGGACAAACAAGGGCGGTGTGACACCAGGTGAGCATCTCCCTCCACTCATTCCATAGATGGATATCACCAGAGAAGAAGATTGAACCAGACAGGACCCTAGGCCATAATCGGATCCATTGTTTTGGTTTACAGGCATGTCTCCTCAAAAGCCTGGATTCCAATACCAGCATAGGGGGTTTCCTGAGGCACCCCTCAGAACAAATCTCATCTCCAGAAGGAAACTTGTGCATGGGAGGTATGTCAAAAGCTTAGGAGAATACTTCAGGGTCCCGGTGCCAACGCCCCATTCCAAGGCCCTCATGGACACAAACACACAATGGGCCCGACCCTAAAAGTCCATTTCAACTCAGCCACGCCGGTTGCTCCCGCAGAGCTATCCGATCTCAACTGTCTTGTTGCTAGGAGACATTTGGAATGCGAGGCCCGCTTCCCAGGCATCCACCCCGAACGGTGCTCTGGAGTCCTTCCATATGGGATATCCTGGAGCTGACCAACAGGTCTCAATTGTCCCGCAGAAGGAATCCTTGAAGGGGGCATCCCACAACTCCCAACGTGGGAAAACCTCCATGGCCTTGAGATTCCGCTCCGTTCATGAAGGGGCAGTCATGCACAGAAACTCCAACCCGAGCCAACGTCTGATCCTCGCCGTGACTTCAGATGCATGAAATATTTGTTCAGATCTGCAGGAGGTACCTGCCGTGCCCTCGGCCTGAAGCCCAAGTCTAGCTTGTGTTCTCAGACTTCTGTCCTCACACTCCTGGCCCAGAAGCCCTCAAGTTTGGCATTTCTGGAACCAAAGTGCAGCACTCTGCCTGCCCTCTAGAAAAAATATCTTGCCTATTGAGCTCCCCAGGCACCTCAAATGAGGATAAACCTATACGGCACTCGACTGTACCCAAATCATATAGTCTAACCTGGGACTAATGCACTGACTGACACAACCTGAGCCCGAACCTCCTGACCAACACCCAGGCAGCTGACCGCACACTGAGCATATCAGACCCGCCATGGCCTTAGGTCGTCATCTCTTCCCAACTTCGGTTTTTCAGGCTTCAGAACCTAGACCTTATCTCCAACCACTGCCCAGGGTTGAAAATGATGCAGATATCAGAACACATTCCCCATGGCCAGAGACCTTGTGTTTGGCAGGTTGTCCAAAGTCCAGTGTAGTTGAAACCAGTGTGGCCCATGAGGCCCCGCCCATGCTCGCGGGCCACATTGGTCACAAACACACATTGTGACCCTCAGCATGAGCCCACTCCTCAAGTAAGGCCTCTCAGTGGCTGGATGAAGAGACAGCATATTGGGCCTGCCATGCACCTAGGCCCCAATTTTTAACCATAGTTTAGGTTGTCCCTTCACTCTTCCCCAGGGCTCTGCTTTGGAATTCCTATTTTGTTCGGACACCTGAGGTAATAAACCTGAAACGAGACCTCCCATCCGACAATTGAAGAAAAACTATTGGGACCGGGCCAAATCCACAGAGAGGAAGATTCGTCCATATCCCATGAGGCCTCCCCACATTCTACAGCCATTGTTGATACAAAATCCAGAGACAAAAGCCTGAGCAAGTGCCTCAGACTCGCTCTTTCTTCATATCCTGAGGGGTACTTCTCATGGTTTGTAGATTGGGCCTCCCATACCTACGTCCCAAAACCTTAGCTGAGTTTGTGTTTTCAGACTTCTGTCCTCAAAGTCCTGGGCCGCACACCCTCCAGGCTGGGGCCCCTGGAGCCACACATTAGGACTGTGCCTACCCAATCCATGGGAATTCTGCCCATTCCATTGTCCAAAATCTCACCAATTAAGAAAACTCTCCAAAGTCCCCGAGGCCATCCCAATAGTGTAGGTCTCCAGGGACAAACAAGGGCGGTGTGACACCAGGTGAGCATCTCCCTCCACTCATTCCATAGATGGATATCACCAGAGAAGAAGATTGAACCAGACAGGACCCTAGGCCATAATCGGATTCATTGTTTTGGTTTACAGGCATGTCTCCTCAAAAGCCTGGATTCCAATACCAGCATAGGGGGTTTCCTGAGGCACCCCTCAGAACAAATCTCATCTCCAGAAGGAAACTTGTGCATGGGAGGTATGTCAAAAGCTTAGGAGAATACTTCAGGGTCCCGGTGCCAACGCCCCATTCCAAGGCCCTCATGGACACAAACACACAATGGGCCCGACCCTAAAAGTCCATTTCAACTCAGCCACGCCGGTTGCTCCCGCAGAGCTATCCGATCTCAACTGTCTTGTTGCTAGGAGACATTTGGAATGCGAGGCCCGCTTCCCAGGCATCCACCCCGAACGGTGCTCTGGAGTCCTTCCATATGGGATATCCTGGAGCTGCCCAACAGTTCTCAATTGTCCCGCAGAAGGAATTTTTGAAGGGGGCATCCCACAACTCCCAACGTGGGAAAACCTCCATGGCCTTGAGATTCCGCTCCGTTCATGAAGGGGCAGTCATGCACAGAAACTCCAACCCGAGCCAACGTCTGATCCTCGCCGTGACTTCAGATGCATGAAATATTTGTTCAGATCTGCAGGAGGTACCTGCCGTGCCCTCGGCCTGAAGCCCAAGTCTAGCTTGTGTTCTCAGACTTCTGTCCTCACACTCCTGGCCCAGAAGCCCTCAAGTTTGGCATTTCTGGAACCAAAGTGCAGCACTCTGCCTGCCCTCTAGAAAAAATATCTTGCCTATTGAGCTCCCCAGGCACCTCAAATGAGGATAAACCTATACGGCACTCGACTGTACCCAAATCATATAGTCTAACCTGGGACTAATGCACTGACTGACACAACCTGAGCCCGAACCTCCTGACCAACACCCAGGCAGCTGACCGCACACTGAGCATATCAGACCCGCCATGGCCTTAGGTCGTCATCTCTTCCCAACTTCGGTTTTTCAGGCTTCATAACCTAGACCTTATCTCCAACCACTGCCCAGGGTTGAAAATGATGCAGATATCAGAACACATTCCCCATGGCCAGAGACCTTGTGTTTGGCAGGTTGTCCAAAGTCCAGTGTAGTTGAAACCAGTGTGGCCCATGAGGCCCCGCCCATGCTCGCAGGCCACATTGGTCACAAACACACATTGTGACCCTCAGCATGAGCCCAGTCCTCAAGTAAGGCCTCTCAGTGGCTGGATGAAGAGACAGCATATTGGGCCTGCCATGCACCTAGGCCCCAATTTTTAACCATAGTTTGGGTTGTCCCTTCACTCTTCCCCAGGGCTCTGCTTTGGAATTCCTATTTTGTTCGGACACCTGAGGTAATAAACCTGAAACGAGACCTCCCATCCGACAATTGAAGAAAAACTATTGGGACCGGGCCAAATCCACAGAGAGGAAGATTCGTCCATATCCCATGAGGCCTCCCCACATTCTACAGCCATTGTTGATACAAAATCCAGAGACAAAAGCCTGAGCAAGTGCCTCAGACTCGCTCTTTCTTCATATCCTGAGGGGTACTTCTCATGGTTTGTAGATTGGGCCTCCCATACCTACGTCCCAAAACCTTAGCTGAGTTTGTGTTTTCAGACTTCTGTCCTCAAAGTCCTGGGCCGCACACCCTCCAGGCTGGGGCCCCTGGAGCCACACATTAGGACTGTGCCTACCCAATCCATGGGAATTCTGCCCATTCCATTGTCCAAAATCTCACCAATTAAGAAAACTCTCCAAAGTCCCCGAGGCCATCCCAATAGTGTAGGTCTCCAGGGACAAACAAGGGCGGTGTGACACCAGGTGAGCATCTCCCTCCACTCATTCCATAGATGGATATCACCAGAGAAGAAGATTGAACCAGACAGGACCCTAGGCCATAATCGGATCCATTGTTTTGGTTTACAGGCATGTCTCCTCAAAAGCCTGGATTCCAATACCAGCATAGGGGGTTTCCTGAGGCACCCCTCAGAACAAATCTCATCTCCACAAGGAAACTTGTGCATGGGAGGTATGTCAAAAGCTTAGGAGAATACTTCAGGGTCCCGGTGCCAACGCCCCATTCCAAGGCCCTCATGGACACAAACACACAATGGACCCGATCCTAAAAGTCCATTTCAACTCAGCCACGCCGGTTGCTCCCGCAGAGCTATCCGATCTCAACTGTCTTGTTGCTAGGAGACATTTGGAATGCGAGGCCCGCTTCCCAGGCATCCACCCCGAACGGTGCTCTGGAGTCCTTCCATATGGGATATCCTGGAGCTGCCCAACAGGTCTCAATTGTCCCACAGAAGGAATCCTTGAAGGGGGCATCCCACAACTCCCGACGTGGGAAAACCTCCATGGCCTTGAGATTCCGCTCCGTTCTTGAAGGGGCAGTCATGCACAGAAACTCCAACCCGAGCCAACGTCTGATCCTCGCCGTGACTTCAGAAGCATGAGATATTCGTTCATATCTGCAGGGGGTACCAGCCGTGCCCTCGGCCTGAAGCCCAAGTCTAGCTTGTGTTCTCAGACTTCTGTCCTCACACTCCTGGCCCAGAATCCCTCATGTTTGGCAATACCGGACCCACAATGCAGCACTCTGCCTGCCTCTAGAAAAAATATATTGCCTATTGAGTAGCCCAGGCACCTCAAATAAGGATAAACCTACACGGCTCTCGACTGTACCTGAATTATATAGTCTAACCTGGGTACTAATTCACTGTCTGACACAACATGAACCCGAACCTCCGGACCAACAACCAGGCAGCTGACCGCACACTGAGCACATCAGACCCGCCATGGCCTTAGGTCGTCATCTCTTCCCAACTGCGGTTTTCAGGCTTCAGAACGTAGACCTTATCTCCAAACACTGCCCAGGGTTGAAAATGATGCAGAAATCAGAGCTCCTTCCCCATGGCAAGAGACCTTGTGATTGGCATGTTATCCAAAGTTTAGTGTAGTTGAAACCAGTGTGGCCCATGAGGCCCCGCCCATGCTCGCGGGCCATATTGGTCACAAACACACATGCTGACCCTCAGCCTGTGCCCAGTCTTTAAGTAAGGCCACTCAGTGGCTAGATGAAGAGACAGCATATTGGGTCTGCCATGCCCCTAGGCCCCAATTTATAACCATCGTTTGGGTTGTCCCTTCACTCTTCCCCAGGGCTCTGCTTTGGAATTCCTCTTTGGTTGGGACACCTGAGGTAACAAACCTGAGAGGAGACCTCCCATCCCACAGATTGATGGAAAGAAATTGGAACCGGGCCAAATCCACAGAGAGGAAGATTCGTCCATTGCCCATGAGGCCTCCCCACGTTCCACGCCCATCTTTGATACAAAATCCAGAGACAAAAGCCTGAGCAAGCGCCTCAGACTCGCTCTTTCTTCATATCCTGAAGAGTGCTTCTCATGGTTTGTAGATTGGCCCTGCCATACCTACGTTCCCAACCTAAGCTGAGTTTGTGTTTTCAGATTTCTGTCCTCAGATTCCTGGGCCACACACCCTCCAGGCTGGGGCCTCTGGAGCCAAACATTAGGACTGTGCCTACCCAATACATGGGAATTCTGCCCATTCCATTATCCAAAATCGTACAAATTAGGAGAACTCTCCAAAGTCCCCAAGGCCATCCCAATAGTGTAGGTCTCCGGGGACAAACAAGGGCAGTCTGACACCAGCCGAGCATCTACCTCCACTCATATCATAAATGGATGTCCCCAGAGAAGAAGATGGAACCAGACAGGACCCTAGGCCATATTCGGATCCATTGCTTTGGTTTACAGACATGTCTCCTCAAAAGCCTGGATTCCAAGACCAGCATAGGGGGTTTCTGAGGCACCCCTCAGAACAAATCTCGTTTCCACAAGGAAACTTGTGCATGGGACCTATGTCAAAAGCTTAGGAGAATACTTCAGGGTCCCGGTGTCACCGCCCCATTCCAAGGCCCTCATGGACACAAACACACATTAGGCCCCAACCTCGGGAAAGTCCATTTCAACACAGCCGCCCCGATTGCTCCCGCAGAGCCATCAAAACTCAACTGTCTTGTTGCTGGGAGAAAATTGGAATACGAGGCGGGATTCCCTGGCATCGATCCTCGAACGGTGCTCTGGAGTCATTCCCTATGGGATGTCCTGGAGCTGCCCAACAGGTCTCAATTGTCCCGCAGAAGGAATCCTTGAAGGGGGCATCCCACAACTCCCAACGTGGGAAAACCTCCATGGCCTTGAGATTCCGCTCCGTTCATGAAGGGGCAGTCATGCACAGAAACTCCAACCCGAGCCAACGTCTGATCCTCGCCGTGACTTCAGATGCATGAAATATTGGTTCAGATCTGCAGGAGGTACCTGCCGTGCCCTCGGCCTGAAGCCCAAGTCTAGCTTGTGTTCTCAGACTTCTGTCCTCACACTCCTGGCCCAGAAGCCCTCAAGTTTGGCAATTCTGGAACCAAAGTGCAGCACTCTGCCTGCCCTCTAGAAAAAATATCTTGCCTATTGAGCTCCCCAGGCACCTCAAATGAGGATAAACCTATACGGCACTCGACTGTACCCAAATCATATAGTCTAACCTGGGACTAATGCACTGACTGACACAACCTGAGCCCGAACCTCCTGACCAACACCCAGGCAGCTGACCGCACACTGAGCATATCAGACCCGCCATGGCCTTAGGTCGTCATCTCTTCCCAACTTCGGTTTTTCAGGCTTTAGAACCTAGACCTTATCTCCAACCACTGCCCAGGGTTGAAAATGATGCAGATATCAGAACACATTCCCCATGGCCAGAGACCTTGTGTTTGGCAGGTTGTCCAAAGTCCAGTGTAGTTGAAACCAGTGTGGCCCATGAGGCCCCGCCCATGCTCGCGGGCCACATTGGTCACAAACACACATTGTGACCCTCAGCATGAGCCCACTCCTCAAGTAAGGCCTCTCAGTGGCTGGATGAAGAGACAGCATATTGGGCCTGCCATGCACCTAGGCCCCAATTTTTAACCATAGTTTGGGTTGTCCCTTCACTCTTCCCCAGGGCTCTGCTTTGGAATTCCTATTTTGTTCGGACACCTGAGGTAATAAACCTGAAAGGAGACCTCCCATCCGACAATTGAAGAAAAACTATTGGGACCGGGCCAAATCCACCGAGAGGAAGATTCGTCCATATCCCATGAGGCCTCCCCACATTCTACAGCCATTGTTGATACAAAATCCAGAGACAAAAGCCTGAGCAAGTGCCTCAGACTCGCTCTTTCTTCATATCCTGAGGGGTACTTCTCATGGTTTGTAGATTGGGCCTCCCATACCTACGTCCCAAAACCTTAGCTGAGTTTGTGTTTTCAGACTTCTGTCCTCAAAGTCCTGGGCCGCACACCCTCCAGGCTGGGGCCCCTGGAGCCACACATTAGGACTGTGCCTACCCAATCCATGGGAATTCTGCCCATTCCATTGTCCAAAATCTCACCAATTAAGAAAACTCTCCAAAGTCCCCGAGGCCATCCCAATAGTGTAGGTCTCCAGGGACAAACAAGGGCGGTGTGACACCAGGTGAGCATCTCCCTCCACTCATTCCATAGATGGATATCACCAGAGAAGAAGATTGAACCAGACAGGACCCTAGGCCATAATCGGATTCATTGTTTTGGTTTACAGGCATGTCTCCTCAAAAGCCTGGATTCCAATACCAGCATAGGGGGTTTCCTGAGGCACCCCTCAGAACAAATCTCATCTCCAGAAGGAAACTTGTGCATGGGAGGTATGTCAAAAGCTTAGGAGAATACTTCAGGGTCCCGGTGCCAACGCCCCATTCCAAGGCCCTCATGGACACAAACACACAATGGGCCCGACCCTAAAAGTCCATTTCAACTCAGCCACGCCGGTTGCTCCCGCAGAGCTATCCGATCTCAACTGTCTTGTTGCTAGGAGACATTTGGAATGCGAGGCCCGCTTCCCAGGCATCCACCCCGAACGGTGCTCTGGAGTCCTTCCATATGGGATATCCTGGAGCTGCCCAACAGTTCTCAATTGTCCCGCAGAAGGAATTTTTGAAGGGGGCATCCCACAACTCCCAACGTGGGAAAACCTCCATGGCCTTGAGATTCCGCTCCGTTCATGAAGGGGCAGTCATGCACAGAAACTCCAACCCGAGCCAACGTCTGATCCTCGCCGTGACTTCAGATGCATGAAATATTTGTTCAGATCTGCAGGAGGTACCTGCCGTGCCCTCGGCCTGAAGCCCAAGTCTAGCTTGTGTTCTCAGACTTCTGTCCTCACACTCCTGGCCCAGAAGCCCTCAAGTTTGGCATTTCTGGAACCAAAGTGCAGCACTCTGCCTGCCCTCTAGAAAAAATATCTTGCCTATTGAGCTCCCCAGGCACCTCAAATGAGGATAAACCTATACGGCACTCGACTGTACCCAAATCATATAGTCTAACCTGGGACTAATGCACTGACTGACACAACCTGAGCCCGAACCTCCTGACCAACACCCAGGCAGCTGACCGCACACTGAGCATATCAGACCCGCCATGGCCTTAGGTCGTCATCTCTTCCCAACTTCGGTTTTTCAGGCTTCAGAACCTAGACCTTATCTCCAACCACTGCCCAGGGTTGAAAATGATGCAGATATCAGAACACATTCCCCATGGCCAGAGACCTTGTGTTTGGCAGGTTGTCCAAAGTCCAGTGTAGTTGAAACCAGTGTGGCCCATGAGGCCCCGCCCATGCTCGCAGGCCACATTGGTCACAAACACACATTGTGACCCTCAGCATGAGCCCACTCCTCAAGTAAGGCCTCTCAGTGGCTGGATGAAGAGACAGCATATTGGGCCTGCCATGCACCTAGGCCCCAATTTTTAACCATAGTTTGGGTTGTCCCTTCACTCTTCCCCAGGGCTCTGCTTTGGAATTCCTATTTTGTTCGGACACCTGAGGTAATAAACCTGAAAGGAGACCTCCCATCCGACAATTGAAGAAAAACTATTGGGACCGGGCCAAATCCACAGAGAGGAAGATTCATCCATATCCCATGAGGCCTCCCCACATTCTACAGCCATTGTTGATACAAAATCCAGAGACAAAAGCCTGAGCAAGTGCCTCAGACTCGCTCTTTCTTCATATCCTGAGGGGTACTTCTCATGGTTTGTAGATTGGGCCTCCCATACCTACGTCCCAAAACCTTAGCTGAGTTTGTGTTTTCAGACTTCTGTCCTCAAAGTCCTGGGCCGCACACCCTCCAGGCTGGGGCCCCTGGAGCCACACATTAGGACTGTGCCTACCCAATCCATGGGAATTCTGCCCATTCCATTGTCCAAAATCTCACCAATTAAGAAAACTCTCCAAAGTCCCCGAGGCCATCCCAATAGTGTAGGTCTCCAGGGACAAACAAGGGCGGTGTGACACCAGGTGAGCATCTCCCTCCACTCATTCCATAGATGGATATCACCAGAGAAGAAGATTGAACCAGACAGGACCCTAGGCCATAATCGGATTCATTGTTTTGGTTTACAGGCATGTCTCCTCAAAAGCCTGGATTCCAATACCAGCATAGGGGGTTTCTTGAGGCACCCCTCAGAACAAATCTCATCTCCAGAAGGAAACTTGTGCATGGGAGGTATGTCAAAAGCTTAGGAGAATACTTCAGGGTCCCGGTGCCAACGCCCCATTCCAAGGCCCTCATGGACACAAACACACAATGGGCCCGACCCTAAAAGTCCATTTCAACTCAGCCACGCCGGTTGCTCCCGCAGAGCTATCCGATCTCAACTGTCTTGTTGCTAGGAGACATTTGGAATGCGAGGCCCGCTTCCCAGGCATCCACCCCGAACGGTGCTCTGGAGTCCTTCCATATGGGATATCCTGGAGCTGCCCAACAGTTCTCAATTGTCCCGCAGAAGGAATTTTTGAAGGGGGCATCCCACAACTCCCAACGTGGGAAAACCTCCATGGCCTTGAGATTCCGCTCCGTTCATGAAGGGGCAGTCATGCACAGAAACTCCAACCCGAGCCAACGTCTGATCCTCGCCGTGACTTCAGATGCATGAAATATTTGTTCAGATCTGCAGGAGGTACCTGCCGTGCCCTCGGCCTGAAGCCCAAGTCTAGCTTGTGTTCTCAGACTTCTGTCCTCACACTCCTGGCCCAGAAGCCCTCAAGTTTGGCATTTCTGGAACCAAAGTGCAGCACTCTGCCTGCCCTCTAGAAAAAATATCTTGCCTATTGAGCTCCCCAGGCACCTCAAATGAGGATAAACCTATACGGCACTCGACTGTACCCAAATCATATAGTCTAACCTGGGACTAATGCACTGACTGACACAACCTGAGCCCGAACCTCCTGACCAACACCCAGGCAGCTGACCGCACACTGAGCATATCAGACCCGCCATGGCCTTAGGTCGTCATCTCTTCCCAACTTCGGTTTTTCAGGCTTCAGAACCTAGACCTTATCTCCAACCACTGCCCAGGGTTGAAAATGATGCAGATATCAGAACACATTCCCCATGGCCAGAGACCTTGTGTTTGGCAGGTTGTCCAAAGTCCAGTGTAGTTGAAACCAGTGTGGCCCATGAGGCCCCGCCCATGCTCGCAGGCCACATTGGTCACAAACACACATTGTGACCCTCAGCATGAGCCCACTCCTCAAGTAAGGCCTCTCAGTGGCTGGATGAAGAGACAGCATATTGGGCCTGCCATGCACCTAGGCCCCAATTTTTAACCATAGTTTAGGTTGTCCCTTCACTCTTCCCCAGGGCTCTGCTTTGGAATTCCTATTTTGTTCGGACACCTGAGGTAATAAACCTGAAACGAGACCTCCCATCCGACAATTGAAGAAAAACTATTGGGACCGGGCCAAATCCACAGAGAGGAAGATTCGTCCATATCCCATGAGGCCTCCCCACATTCTACAGCCATTGTTGATACAAAATCCAGAGACAAAAGCCTGAGCAAGTGCCTCAGACTCGCTCTTTCTTCATATCCTGAGGGGTACTTCTCATGGTTTGTAGATTGGGCCTCCCATACCTACGTCCCAAAACCTTAGCTGAGTTTGTGTTTTCAGACTTCTGTCCTCAAAGTCCTGGGCCGCACACCCTCCAGGCTGGGGCCCCTGGAGCCACACATTAGGACTGTGCCTACCCAATCCATGGGAATTCTGCCCATTCCATTGTCCAAAATCTCACCAATTAAGAAAACTCTCCAAAGTCCCCGAGGCCATCCCAATAGTGTAGGTCTCCAGGGACAAACAAGGGCGGTGTGACACCAGGTGAGCATCTCCCTCCACTCATTCCATAGATGGATATCACCAGAGAAGAAGATTGAACCAGACAGGACCCTAGGCCATAATCGGATCCATTGTTTTGGTTTACAGGCATGTCTCCTCAAAAGCCTGGATTCCAATACCAGCATAGGGGGTTTCCTGAGGCACCCCTCAGAACAAATCTCATCTCCACAAGGAAACTTGTGCATGGGAGGTATGTCAAAAGCTTAGGAGAATACTTCAGGGTCCCGGTGCCAACGCCCCATTCCAAGGCCCTCATGGACACAAACACACAATGGGCCCGATCCTAAAAGTCCATTTCAACTCAGCCACGCCGGTTGCTCCCGCAGAGCTATCCGATCTCAACTGTCTTGTTGCTAGGAGACATTTGGAATGCGAGGCCCGCTTCCCAGGCATCCACCCCGAACGGTGCTCTGGAGTCCTTCCATATGGGATATCCTGGAGCTGCCCAACAGGTCTCAATTGTCCCGCAGAAGGAATCCTTGAAGGGGGCATCCCACAACTCCCGACGTGGGAAAACCTCCATGGCCTTGAGATTCCGCTCCGTTCTTGAAGGGGCAGTCATGCACAGAAACTCCAACCCGAGCCAACGTCTGATCCTCGCCGTGACTTCAGAAGCATGAGATATTCGTTCAGATCTGCAGGGGGTACCAGCCGTGCCCTCGGCCTGAAGCCCAAGTCTAGCTTGTGTTCTCAGACTTCTGTCCTCACACTCCTGGCCCAGAATCCCTCATGTTTGGCAATACCGGACCCACAATGCAGCACTCTGCCTGCCTCTAGAAAAAATATATTGCCTATTGAGTAGCCCAGGCACCTCAAATAAGGATAAACCTACACGGCTCTCGACTGTACCTGAATTATATAGTCTAACCTGGGTACTAATTCACTGTCTGACACAACATGAACCCGAACCTCCGGACCAACAACCAGGCAGCTGACCGCACACTGAGCACATCAGACCCGCCATGGCCTTAGGTCGTCATCTCTTCCCAACTGCGGTTTTCAGGCTTCAGAACGTAGACCTTATCTCCAAACACTGCCCAGGGTTGAAAATGATGCAGAAATCAGAGCTCCTTCCCCATGGCAAGAGACCTTGTGATTGGCATGTTATCCAAAGTTTAGTGTAGTTGAAACCAGTGTGGCCCATGAGGCCCCGCCCATGCTCGCGGGCCATATTGGTCACAAACACACATGCTGACCCTCAGCCTGTGCCCAGTCTTTAAGTAAGGCCACTCAGTGGCTAGATGAAGAGACAGCATATTGGGTCTGCCATGCCCCTAGGCCCCAATTTATAACCATCGTTTGGGTTGTCCCTTCACTCTTCCCCAGGGCTCTGCTTGGGAATTCCTCTTTGGTTGGGACACCTGAGGTAACAAACCTGAGAGGAGACCTCCCATCCCACAGATTGATGGAAAGAAATTGGAACCGGGCCAAATCCACAGAGAGGAAGATTCGTCCATTGCCCATGAGGCCTCCCCACGTTCCACGCCCATCTTTGATAAAAAATCCAGAGACAAAAGCCTGAGCAAGCGCCTCAGACTCGCTCTTTCTTCATATCCTGAAGAGTGCTTCTCATGGTTTGTAGATTGGCCCTGCCATACCTACGTTCCCAACCTAAGCTGAGTTTGTGTTTTCAGATTTCTGTCCTCAGATTCCTGGGCCACACACCCTCCAGGCTGGGGCCTCTGGAGCCAAACATTAGGACTGTGCCTACCCAATACATGGGAATTCTGCCCATTCCATTATCCAAAATCGTACAAATTAGGAGAACTCTCCAAAGTCCCCAAGGCCATCCCAATAGTGTAGGTCTCCGGGGACAAACAAGGGCAGTCTGACACCAGCCGAGCATCTACCTCCACTCATATCATAAATGGATGTCCCCAGAGAAGAAGATGGAACCAGACAGGACCCTAGGCCATATTCGGATCCATTGCTTTGGTTTACAGACATGTCTCCTCAAAAGCCTGGATTCCAAGACCAGCATAGGGGGTTTCTGAGGCACCCCTCAGAACAAATCTCGTTTCCACAAGGAAACTTGTGCATGGGACCTATGTCAAAAGCTTAGGAGAATACTTCAGGGTCCCGGTGTCACCGCCCCATTCCAAGGCCCTCATGGACACAAACACACATTAGGCCCCAACCTCGGGAAAGTCCATTTCAACACAGCCGCCCCGATTGCTCCCGCAGAGCCATCAAAACTCAACTGTCTTGTTGCTGGGAGAAAATTGGAATACGAGGCGGGATTCCCTGGCATCGATCCTCGAACGGTGCTCTGGAGTCATTCCCTATGGGATGTCCTGGAGCTGCCCAACAGGTCTCAATTGTCCCGCAGAAGGAATCCTTGAAGGGGGCATCCCACAACTCCCAACGTGGGAAAACCTCCATGGCCTTGAGATTCCGCTCCGTTCATGAAGGGGCAGTCATGCACAGAAACTCCAACCCGAGCCAACGTCTGATCCTCGCCGTGACTTCAGATGCATGAAATATTGGTTCAGATCTGCAGGAGGTACCTGCCGTGCCCTCGGCCTGAAGCCCAAGTCTAGCTTGTGTTCTCAGACTTCTGTCCTCACACTCCTGGCCCAGAAGCCCTCAAGTTTGGCATTTCTGGAACCAAAGTGCAGCACTCTGCCTGCCCTCTAGAAAAAATATCTTGCCTATTGAGCTCCCCAGGCACCTCAAATGAGGATAAACCTATACGGCACTCGACTGTACCCAAATCATATAGTCTAACCTGGGACTAATGCACTGACTGACACAACCTGAGCCCGAACCTCCTGACCAACACCCAGGCAGCTGACCGCACACTGAGCATATCAGACCCGCCATGGCCTTAGGTCGTCATCTCTTCCCAACTTCGGTTTTTCAGGCTTCAGAACCTAGACCTTATCTCCAACCACTGCCCAGGGTTGAAAATGATGCAGATATCAGAACACATTCCCCATGGCCAGAGACCTTGTGTTTGGCAGGTTGTCCAAAGTCCAGTGTAGTTGAAACCAGTGTGGCCCATGAGGCCCCGCCCATGCTCGCGGGCCACATTGGTCACAAACACACATTGTGACCCTCAGCATGAGCCCAGTCCTCAAGTAAGGCCTCTCAGTGGCTGGATGAAGAGACAGCATATTGGGCCTGCCATGCACCTAGGCCCCAATTTTTAACCATAGTTTGGGTTGTCCCTTCACTCTTCCCCAGGGCTCTGCTTTGCAATTCCTATTTTGTTCGGACACCTGAGGTAATAAACCTGAAAGGAGACCTCCCATCCGACAATTGAAGAAAAACTATTGGGACCGGGCCAAATCCACAGAGAGGAAGATTCATCCATATCCCATGAGACCTCCCCACATTCTACAGCCAATGTTGTTTTGTCCAGAAACAAAAGCCTGAGCAAGTGCCTCAGACTCGTTCTTTCTTCATATCCTGAGGGGTACTTCTCATGGTTTGTAGATTGGGCCTCCCATACCTACGTCCCAAAACCTTAGCTGAGTTTGTGTTTTCAGACTTCTGTCCTCAAAGTCCTGGGCCGCACACCCTCCAGGCTGGGGCCCCTGGAGCCACACAATAGGACTATGCCTACCCCATACATGGGAATTCTGCCCATTACATTGTCCAAAATTGTACAAATTAGGATAACCCTCCAAATTCCCCGAGGCCATCGCAATATGTAGGTCTCTGTGGACAAACAAGGGCGGTCTGACACCAGCTGAGCATCTACTTCCACTCATACCATAGATGGATGTCCCCAGAGAATGAGATGGAACCAGACAGGACCCTAGGCCATAATCGGATCCATTGCTTTGGTTTACAGGCATGTCTCCTCAAAATCCTGGATTCCAATACCAGCATAGGGGGGTTTCCTGAGGCACCCATCAGAAAAAGTCTCGTCTCCACGAGGAAACTTGTGCATGGGACCTATGTCAAAATCTTAAAAAATAATTCAGAGTCCCGGTGTCACCGCCCCATTCCAAGGTCCTCATGGACACAAACACACATTAGGCCCCATGCTCAGGAAAGTCCATTTCAACTCAGCCACCCCGGTTGCTCCCAATAGCCTTCCGATCTCAACTGTCTTGTTGCTAGGAGACAATTGGAATGCGAGGCGGGCATCCTTGGCATCCATCCTCGATCGGTGCTCTGGAGTAATTCCATATGGGATGTGTTGGAGCTGCCCAACAGGTCTCATGTCCCGCAGAAGGTATCCTTGAAGGGGGCATCCCATAACTCCCAACGTGGGAAAACCTCCATGGCCTTGAGATACCTCTCCGTTCATGAAGGGGCAGTCATGCACAGAAACTACAACCTGAGCCAACGCCTGATCCTCGCCGTGACTTCAGATGCATGAGATATTGGTTCAGATGTGCAGGGGGTACCTGCCTTGCCCTCGGCCTGAAGCCCAAGTCTAGCTTGTGTTCTCAGACTTCTGTCCTCACACCACTGGCCCAGAAGCCCTCAAGTTTGGCAATTCCAGACCCACAATGCAGCACTGTGCCTGCCCTCTAGAAAAAATATCATGCCTAATGAGCTGCGCAGGCACCTCAAATGAGGATCAACTTACACGGCACTCGACTGTACCCAAATTATAGAGTCTAACCTGGGCACTAGCACTGTCTAACAAAACCTGAGCCCGAACCTCCCGACCAACAACCAGGCAGCTGACCGCACACTGAGCACATCAGACCCACCATGGCCTTAGGTCATCATCTCTTCCAAACTGCGGTTTTCAGGCTTCCGAACCTAGACCTTATCTCCTACCACTGCCGAGGGTTGAAGGTGATGCAGAAATCAGAACTCCTTCCCCATGGCAAGAAACCTTGTGGTTGGCATGTTGTCCAAAGTTCAGTGTAGTTGAAACCAATGTGGCCCATGAGGCCCCGCCCATGCTCGCGAGCCACATTGGTCACAAACACACATTGTGACACTCAGCCTGAGCCCAGTCTTCAAGTAAGGTCTCTCAGTGGATGGATGTAGAGACAGCATATGGGGCCTGCCATGCCCCTAGGCCCCAAATTTTAACCATAGATTGGGTTGTCACTTCACTATTCCCAAAGGCTCTGCTTTGGAATTCCTCTTTGGTTGGGACACCTGAGGTAACAAACCTGAAAGGAGACCTCCCATCCCACAGATTGACGAAAAACAATGGGGACCGGGCCAAATCCACAGAGAGGAAGATTCGTCCATGGCCCATGAGGCCTCCCCACCTTTCACGGCCATCGTTGACACAAAATCCAGAGACCAAAGCCTGAGCAAGCGCCTCAGAATCGCTCTTTCTTCATGTCCTGAAGAGTTCTTCTCATGGTTTGTAGATTGGGCCTGCCATACCTGCGTCCCCAAACCTAAGCTGAGTTTGTGTTATCAGACTTCTGTCCTCAAAGTCCTGGGCCACACACCCTCCAGGCTGGGGTCCCTGGAGCCACACATTAGGACAATGCCTACCCAATGCATGGGAATTCTGCCCATTCCATTGTCCAAAATTGTACAAATTAGGAGAACCCTCCAAAGTCCCCGAGGCCATCCAATATGTAGTTCTCAGTGGACAAACAAGGGCGGTCTGACACCAGCTGAGCATCTACCTCCTCTCATACCATAGATGGATGTCCTCAGAGAAGGAGATGGAACCAGACAGGACCCTAGGCCGTAATCGGATCCATTGCTTTGTTTTACAGGCATGAATCCACAAAATCCTGGATTCCAATACCAGCAGAGGGGGTTTCCTGAGGAACCCATCAGAAAATATCTCGTCTCCACGAGGAAACTTGTGCATGGGACCTATGTAAAAATCTTAGGAGAATACTTGAGATCCCCGGTACACCGCCCCATTCCAAGGTCCTCATGGACACAAACACACATTATGCCCCATGCTCAGGAAAGTCCATTTCAACTCAGCCACCCCGGTTGCTCACGCAGAGCCATCCGATCTCAACTGTATTGTTACTAGGAGACAATTGGAATGCGAGGCGGTCTTTCCTGGCATCCATCCTCGAAAGGTGCTCTGGAGTCATTCCATATGGGATGTTTTGGAGCTGCCCAACAGGTTTCAATTGTCCCTCAGAAGGTATCCTTGAAGGGGGCATCCCACAACTCCCAACGTGGGAAAACCTCCATGGCCTTGAGATTCCTCTCCGTTCATGAAGGGGCAGTCATGCACAGCAACTACAATCTGAGCCAACGTCTGATCCTCGTCGTGACTTCAGATGCATGAGATATTGGTTCAGATGTGCAGGAGGTACCTGCCTTGCCCTCGGCCTGAAGCCCAAGTCTAGCTTGTGGTCTCAGACTTCTGTCCTCACACTAGTGGCCCAGAAGCCCTCAAGTTTGGCAATTCCGGACCCACAATGCAGCACTGTGCCTGCCCACTAGAAAAAATATCTTACCTAATGAGCTGCCCAGGCACCTTAAATGAGGATCAACCTACACGGCACTCGACTATACCCAATTATAGAGTCTAACCTGGGCACAATTGCTCTTTCTGACACAACCTGAGCCCGAACTTCCTGACCAAAAACCAGGCAGCTGACCGCACACTGAGCACATCAGAACCACCATGGCCTTAGGTCATCATCTCTTCTCAACTGCGGTTTTCAGGCTTCTGAACCTAGACCTTATGTCCAACCACTGCCCAGGGTTGAAAATGATGCAGAAATCAGAACTCCTTCCCCATGGCAAGAGACCTTTTGATTGGCATGTTGTCCAAAGTTCAGTGTAGTTGAAACCAGTGTGGCCCATGAGGCCCCGCCCATGCTCGCGAGCCACATTGGTCACAAACACACATTGTGACCCTCAGCCTGAGCCCAGTCCTCAAGTAAGGCCTCTCAGTGGCTGGATGAAGAGACAGCATATGGGGCCTGCCATGCCCCTAGGCCCCAAATTTTAACCATAGTTTGGGTTGTCCCTTCACTCTTCCCCAGGGCTCTGCTTTGGAATTCCTCTTTGGTTGGGACACCTGAGGTAACAAACCTGAAAGGAGACCTCCCATCCCACAGATTGACGAAAAACAATTGGGACCGGGCCAAATCCACAGAGAGGAAGATTCGTCCATGGCCCATGAGGCCTCCCCACATTCCACGGCCATCGTTGACACAAAATCCAGAGACCAAAGCCTGAGCAAGCGCCTCAGACTCGCTCTTTCTTCATATCCTGAACAGTTCTTCTCATGGTTTGTAGATTGGGCCTGCCATACCTACGTCCCCAAACCTAAGCTGAGTTTGTGTTTTCAGACTTCTGTCCTCAAAGTCCTGGGCCACACACTCTCGAGGCTGGGGCCCCTGGAGCCACACATTAGGACTGTGCCTACCCCATGGATGGTAATTCTGCGCATTCCATTGTCCAAAATTGTACAAATTAGGAGAAATCTCCAAAGTCCCCGAGGCCATCCCAATATGTAGGTCTCAGTGGACAAACAAGGGCAGTCTGACAGCAGCTGAGCATCAACCTCCACTCATTCCAAGATATGTCCCCAGAGAAGGATATGGTACCAGACAGGACCCTAGGCCATAATCGGATTCATTGCTTTGGTTTACAGACATGTCTCCTCAAAATCCTGGATTCCAATACCAGCATAGGGGGTTTCATGAGGCACCCATCAGAAGAAATCTCATCTCCACGAGGAAACTTGTGCATGGGACCTGTCAAAATATTAGGAGAATACGTCAGAGTCCCGGTGCCACCGCCCCATTCCAAGGTCCTAATGGACACAAACGCACATTAGGCCCCATGCTCAGGAAAGTCCATTTCAACCCAGCCAACCCGTTTGCTCCTGCAGAGCCATCCGATCACAACTGTCTTGTTGCTAGGAGACAATTGGAATGCGAGGCGGGCTTCCCTGGCATCCATCCTTGAACGGTGCTCTGGAGTCATTCCATATGGGATATTTTGGAGCTGCCAAACAGGTCTCAATTGTCCCGCAGAAGGAATCCTTGAAGGGGGCATCCAAGAACTCCCAACGTGGGAAAACCTCCATGGCCTTGAGATTACTCTCCGTTCATGAAGGGGCAGTCATGCACAGAAACTACAACCTGAGCCAACGTCTGATCCTCGCCGTGACTTCAGATGCATGATCATATTGGTTCAGATGTGCAGGGGGTACCTGCCTTGCCCTCGGCCTGTAGCCATGGTCTAGCTTGTGTTCTCAGAATTCTGTCCTCACACTACTGGCCCAGAATCCCTCAAGTTTTCCAATTCCGGGCCCACAATGCAGCACTCTGCCTGCCATCGAGAAAAAATATCTTGCCTAATGAGTTGCCCAGGCACCTCAAATGAGGATCAACCTACACGGCATTCGACTGTACCCAAATTGTAGAGTTTAACCTGGGCACAAATGCACTGTCTGACACAACCTGAGCCCGAACCTACTGACCAACAACCAGGCAGCTGACCGCACACCTAGCACATCAGACCCACCATGGCCTTAGGTCATCACCTCTCCCAACTGCGGTTTTAAGGCTTCCAAACCTAGACCTTATCTCCAACCACTGCCCAGGGTTGAAAATGATGCAGAAATAAGAACTCCTTCCCCATGGCAAGAGACCTTGTGATTGGCATGTTGTCCAAAGTTCAGTGTAGTTGAAACCAGTGTGGCCCTTGAGGCCCCGCCCATGCTCGCAAGCCACATTGGTCACAAACACACATTGTGACCCTCAGCCTGAGCCCAGTCCTCAAGTAAGGCCTCTCAGTGGCTGGATGAAGAGACAGCATATGGGGCCTGCATGCCCCTAGGCCCCAAATTTTAACCATAGTTTGGGTTGTCCCTTCACTCTTCCCCAGGGCTCTTCTTTGGAATTCCTCTTTGGTTGGGACACCCGAGGTAACAAACCTGAAAGGAGACCTCCCATCCCACAGATTGACGAAAACAATTGGGACTGGGCCAAATCCACAGAAAGGAAGATTTGTCCATGGCCCATAGGCCTCCCCACATTCCACGGCCATCGTTGACACAAAATCCAGAGACCAAAACCTGAGAAGGGCCTCAGACTCCCTCTTTCTTCATATCCTGAAGAGTTCTTCTCATGGTTTGTAGATTGGGCCTGCCATACCTACGTCCCCAAACTTAAGCTGAGTTTGTGTTTTCAGACTTCTGTCCTCAAAGTCCTGGGCCACACACCCTCCAGGCTGGGGCCCCTGGAGCCACACATTAGGACTGTGCCTACCCCATGCATGGGAATTCTGCCCATTCAATTGTCCAAAATTGTACAAATTAGTAGAACCCTCCAAAGTCCCGGAGGCCATCCCAATATGTAGGTCTCAGTGGAAAAACAAGGGCGGTCTGACACCAGCTGAGTATCTACGTCCACTCAAACCATAGATTGATGTCCCCAGAGAAGGATATGATACCAGACAGGTCCCTAGGCCATAATAGGATCCATTGCTTTGGTTTACAGGCATGTCTCCTCAAAATCCTGGATTCCAATACCAGCATAGGTTGTTTCCTGAGGCACCCATCAGAAAAAATCTCGTCTCCACGAGGAAACTTGTGCATGGGACCTATGTCAAAATCTTAGGAGAATACTTCAGAGTCCCGGTGCCACCGCTCCATTCCAAGTTCCTCATGGACACAAACACACATTAGGCCCCATGCTCAGGAATGTCCATTTCATCGCAGCCACCCCGGTTGCTCCCGCAGAGCCATCTGATCTCAACTGTCTTGTTGCTAGAAGACAATTGGAATGCGAGGCGTGCTTCCCTGGCATCCATCCTCGAACGGTGCTCTGGAGTCATTCCATATGGGATGTTTTGGAGCTGCCCAACAGGTCTCAATTGTCCCGCAGAAGGAATCCTTGAAGGGGGCATCCCACAACTCCCAACGTGGGAAAAACTTCATGGCCTTGAGTTTCCTCTCCGTTCATGAAGGGGCAGTCATGCACAGAAACTACAACCTGAGCCAACGTCTGATCCTCGCCGTGACTTCAGATGCATGAGATATTGGTTCAGATGTGCAGGGGGTACCTGCCTTGCCCTTGGCCTGAAGCCCAAGTCTAGCTTGTGTTCTCAGACTTCTGTCCTCATAATACTGGCCCAGAAGCCCTCACGTTTGGCAATTCCGGACCCACAATGCAGCACTCTGCCTGCCGTCTAGAAAAAATATCTTGCCTAATGAGCTGCCCAGGCACCTTAAATGAGGATCAACCTACACGGCACTCGACTATACCCAAATTATAGAGTCTAACCTGGGCACAAATGCACTGTCTTACACACCCTGAGCCCGAACCTCCTGACCAACAACCAGGCAGCTGACCGCACACTGAGCACATCAGTCTCACCATGGCCTTAGGTCATCATCTCTTCCCAACTGCGGTTTTCAGGCTCCAGAACCTAGACCTTATCTCCAACCACTGCCCAGGGTTGAAAATGATGCAGAAATCAGAACTCTTTCCCCATGGCAAGAGACCTTGTGATTGGCATATTGTCCAAACTTCAGTGTAGTTGAAACCAGTGTGACCCATGAGGCCCCGCCCATGCCTGCAAGCCACAAACAAACCTGAAAGGATACCTCCCATCCCACATTTGGACGAAAATCAATTGGGACTGGGCCAAATCCACAGAGAGGAAGATTCGTCCATGGCCCATGAGGCCTCCACACATTCCACGGCCATCGTTGATAAAAATTCAGACACAAAAGCCTGAGCAGGCGCCTCAGACTCGCTCTTAATTCATATCCTGAAGAGTTCTTCTCATGGTTTGTAGACTGGGCATGCCATACCTACTTCCCCAAACCCTAAGCTGAGTTTGTGTTTTCAGACTTCTGTCCTCAAAGTCCTGGGCCTTACACCATCCAGGCTGGGGCCCCTGAAGCCACCCATTAGGACTGTGCCTACCCAATGAATAGGAATTCTGCCCATTCCATTGTCCAAAATCGTACAAAGTAGGAGAACCCTCCAAAGTCTCCGAGGCCATCTCAATATTGTATGTCTCCCGGGACAAACAAGGGCGGTCTGACACCAGCTGAGCATCTACCTCCACTCATACCATTGATGGATGTCCCAAGAGAAGGAGATGGAAACAGACAGGGCCCTAGGCCAAAATTGGATCCATTGCTTTGGTTTACAGGCATGTCTCCTCAAATACCTGGATTCCAAGAACAGCATAATGGGTTTCCTGAGGCACCCATCAGAACAAATCTCGTCTCCACAAGGAAACTGTGCATGGGAGCTATGTCAAATGTTTAGGAGAATACTTCAGGGTCCCGGTGCCACCGCCCCATTCCAAGGCCCTCATGGACAAAAAAACACATTAGGCCCCATCCTCAGGAATGTCCATTTTAATAGCCACCCCGGTTGCTCCCGCAGATCCATTCGATCTCAACTGTCTTGTTGCTAGGAGACAAGTGGAATGCGAGGCGGGCTTCCCTGGCATTCATCCTCGAACGGTGCTCTGGAGTCATTCCATATGGGATGTGCTAGAGCTGCCCAACAGGTCTCAATTGTCCCGCAGAAGGAATGCTTGAAGGTGGCATCCCACAACTCCCAACGTGGGAAAACCTCCATGGCCTTGAGATTCCGCTCCGTTCATGAAGGGGCAGTCATGCACAGAAACTCCAACCAGAGCCAATGTCTAATCCTCGCCGTTACTTCTGATGCATGAGATATCGTTTCAGATTGCAGGGGGTACCTGCCGGGCCCTCGGCCTGAAGCCCAAGTCTAGCTTGAGTTCTCAGACATCTGTCCTCACACTCCTGGCCCAGAAGCCCTCACGTTTGGCAATTCCGGAGCCCCAATGCAGCACTCTACCTGCCCTCTAGAAAAATATCTTGCCTAATGAGCTGCCCAGGCTCCTCAAATGCGGAACAATCTACAGGCACTCGACTGTACCCAAATTATACAGTCTAAACTGGGCACTAATGCACTTTCTGACACAACATGAGCCCGAACTTCCTGACCAACACCAAGGCAGCTGACCGCACACTGAGCACAACAACCTGCCATGGCCTTAGGTCGTCATCTCTTCCCAATTTCTCAGGCTTCAGAACATAGACCTTAACTCCAACCAATGCCCAGGGTTGAAAATAATGCAGAAATCCGAACTCCTTCCCCATGGCAAGAGACCTTGTGATTGGCATGTTGTCCAAAGTTCAGTGTTGTTGAAACCAGTGTGGTCCATGAGGCCCCGCCCATGCTCGCGTGCCACATTGGTCACAAACACACATTGTGACCCTCAGCCTGAGCCCAGTCCTCAATTAAGTCCTCTCAGTGGCTGGATGAAGAGACAGCATATGGGGCCTGCCATGCCCCTAGGCCCCAATTTTTAACCATAGTTTGGGTTGTCACTTCACTCTTCCTCAGGGCTCTGCTTTGGAATTCCTCTTTTGTTGGGACACCTGAGGTAACAAACCTGAAAGGAGACCTCCCATCCCACAGATTGACGAAAAACAATTGGGACTGGGCCAAATCCACAGAGAGGAAGATTCGTCCATGGCCCATGAGGCCTCCCCACATTCCACGGCCATCGTTGATACAAAATCCAGACACAAAAGCCTGAGCAAGCGCCTCAGATTCGCTCTTTCTTCATATCCTGAAGAGTTCTTCTTATGGTTTGTAGATTGTGCCTGCCATAACTACGTCCCCAAAACCTAAGCTGAGTTTTTGTTTTCAGACTTCTGTCCTCAAAATCCTGTGCCATACACCATCCAGGCTGGGGCCCCTGAAGCCACCCATTAGGATTGTGCCTACCCAATGAATAGGAATTCTGCCCATTCCATTGTCCAAATCGTACAAATTAGGAGAACCCCCCAAAGTCCCCGAGGCCATCCCAATAGTGTAGGTCTCCCGGAACAAACAAGGGTGGTTTGACACCAGGTGAGCATCTACCTCCACTCATACCATAGATGGATGTCCCCAGAGAAGGAGATGGAAACAGACAGGACCCTAGGCCAAAATCGGATCCATTGCTTTGGTTTACAGGCATGTCTCTTCAAATGCCTGGATTCCAAGACAAGCATAGGGGGTTTCCTGTGGCACCCATCAGAACAAATCTCGTCTCCACAAGGAAACTGTGCATGGGAGCTATGTCAAATGTTTAGGAGAATACTTCAGGGTCCCGGTGCCACCGCCCCATTCCAAGGCCCTCATGCACAAAAACACACATTAGGCCCCATCCTCAGGAAAGTCCATTTCAACTCAGCCACCCCGATTGATCACGCAGAGCCATCCTATCTCAACTGTCTTGTTGCTAGAAGACAATTGGAATGCGAGGCGGGCTTCCCTGGCATCCATCCTCGAACGGTGCTCTGGAGTCATTCCATATGGGATGTTTTGCAGCTGCCCAACAGGTCTCAATTGTGCCGCAGAAGGAATCCTTGAAGGGTGCATCCCACCACCCAACGTGGGAAAACATCCATGGCCTTGAGATTCCGCTCCGTTCATGAAGGGGCAGTCATGCACAGAAACTCCACCTGAGCCAAGTCTGAACCTCGCTGTGACATCTGATGCATGAGATATCGGTTCAGATCTGCAGGTGGTACCTGCCGTGCCCTCGGCCTGAAGCCCAAGTCTAGCTTGTGTTTTCAGACTCCTGTCCTCACACGCCTGGCCCAGAAGCCCTCAAGTTTGGCAATTCCGGACCCACAATGCAGCACTGTGCCTGCCCTCTAGAAATAATATCTTGCCTAATTTGCAGCCTAGGCACCTCAAATGCGGAACAACCTACACGGCACTCGACTGTACCCATATTATAGAGTCTAACCTGGGCACTAATGCACTGTCTGACACAACCTGAGCCCGAACTTTCTGACCAACACCCAGGCAGCTGACCGCACACTGAGCACATCAGACCCGCCATGGACTTAGGTCGTCATCTCTTCCCAACGGTAGTTTTCAGACTTCAGAACCTAGACCTTATCTCCAACCAATGCCCAGGGTTGAAAAGGATGCAGAAATCACAACTCCTTCCCCATGGCAAGAATCCTTATGATTAGTATGTTGTCCAAACTTCAGTGTAGTTGAAACCAGTGTGGCCCATGCTTGCGGGGCACATTGGCCACAAACACATATTGGAACCCTCAGCCTGAGCCCAGTCCTCAAGTAAGGACTCTCAGTTGCTAGAAAAGAGACAGCTATTGGGACTGCCATGCACCTAGGCCCCAATTTTTAACCATAGTTTGGGTTGTCTCTTCACTCTTCCCCAGGGCTCTCCCTTGGAATTCCTCTTAGTTGGGACACCTGACATAAAAAACCTGAAAGGAGACCTCCCATCCCACAGATTGACGAAAAACAATTTGGACTTGGCCAAATCCACAGAGAGGAAGTTTCGTTCATGGCCCATGAGGCCTTCCCACATTCCACGGCCATCGTTGATACAAAATCCAGAGACAAAATCCTGAGCAAGCGCCTCAGATTCGCTCTTTCTTCATATCCTGAAGAGTTTTTCTCATGGTTTATAGATTGAGCCTGCCATACTACGTCCCCAAACCTAAGCTGAGTTTGTGTTTTCAACTTCTGTCCTCAAAGTCCTGGGCAACACACCCTCCAGGCTGGGTCCCCTGGATCCACACATTAGGACAGTGCCTACCCAATCCATGGGAATTCTGCCCATTCCATTGTCCAAAATCGTGCAAATTAGGAGAAATCTCCAAATTCCCCATGGCCATCCCTATAGTGTAGGTCTCGGGGACAAACAAGGGCGGTCTGACACCAGCTGAGCATCTATCTCCACTCATTCCATAGATGGATATCCCCAGAGAAGAAGATTGAACCAGACAGGACCCTACGACATAATCGGATCCATTGCTTTGGTTTACAGGCATGTCTCCTCAAAAGCCTGGATTCCAATACCAGCATAGGGGGTTTCCTGAGGCACCCATCAGAACAAATCTCGTCTCCACAAGAAAACTTGTGCATAGGAGCTACGTCAAAAGCTTAGGAGAATACTTCAGGGTCCCGGTGCCACCGCCCCATTCCAAGGCCCTCATGGAAACAAACACACATTAGGCCCCATCCTCATGAAAGTCCATTTCAACTCAGCCACCCCGGTTGCTCCCGCAGAGCCATCCGATCTCAACTGTCTTGTTCCTAGGAGACAATTGGAATGTGAGGCGGGCTTCCCTGGCATCCATCCTCCAATGGTACTCTGGAGTCATTCCATATGAGATGTACTGAAGCTGCCCAACAGGTCTCAATGGAACCGCAGAAGGAATCCTTGAAGGGGGCATCCCACAACTCCCAAAGTGGGAATACCTCCATGGCCTTGCGATTCCGCTCCGTTCATCAGGGGCAGTCATGCACAGAAACTCCAACCAGAGCCAACGTCTGATCACCGCCTTGACTTCAGATGCTTGAGATATTGGTTCAGATCTGCAGGGGGTACCTGCCGTGCCCTCGGCCTGAAGCCCAAATCAGGCTTGTGTTCTCAGACTTCTGTTCTCACACTCGTGGCTCAGAAGCCGTCATGTTTGGCAATTCCGGACCCACAATGCAGCACTCTGAATGCCCTCGGCAAAAATATCTTGCCTAATGAGCTGCCAAGACACCTCAAATGAGGATAAACCTACACGGCATTCGACTGTACCCAAAATATAGAGTCTCACCTGAGCACTAATGCACTGTCTGACACAATCTGAGCCAGAACCTCCTGATCAAACCCCATGCAGCTGACTGCACACTGAGCATAACAGACCCTCCATGGCCTTAGGTTGTCATCTCTTCCCAAATGCGGTTTTTCAGGGTTCAGAAACTAGACCTTAACTCCAAAAAATGCCCAGGGTTGAAAATGATGCAGAAATCAGATCACCTTCCCCTAGGCAAGAGAACTTGTGATTGGCATGTTGTCCAAAGTCCAGTGCAGTTGAAACCAATGTGGCCAATGAGGCCCCGCCCATGCTCGTGGGCCACATTGTTCACAAACACACATTGTGACCCTCAGCCTGAGCCCAGTTCTCAAGTAAGGCCTCTCGGTGGCTGGATGAAGAGACAGCATATTGGGCCTGCCATGCCCCTAGGCCCGAATTTTTTACCATAATTTGGGTTGTCCCTTCACTCTCCCAGGGCTCTGCTTTGGAATTCCTCTTTTTCGGACACCTGAGGTAATAAACCTGAAAGAAGACCTCCCATCCTACAGATTGACGAAAACATTGGGGCCGGTCCAAATCCACAGAGAGGAAGATTCGTCCATGACCCATGAGGCCTCCCCACATTCCACGGCCATCGTTGATACAAAATCCAGAGACAAAAGCCTGAGCAAGTGCCTCAGACTCGCTCTTTCTTCATATCCTGAAGAGTTCTTCTCATGGTTTGTAGATTGGGCTTGCCATACCTACGTCCCCAAACCTAAGTTGAGTTTGTGTTTTCAGACTTCTGTCCTCAAAGTCCTGGGCCACACACCCTCCAGGCTGGGGCCCCTGGAGCCACACATTAGGACTGTGCCTACCCAATCCATTGGAATTCTGCCCATTCCGATGTCCAAAATCGTACAAATTAGGAGAACTCTCCAAAGTACCCGAGGCCATCCCAATAGTGTAGGTCTCGGGGGACAAACAAGGGCGGTCTAACACCAGTTGAGCATCTACCTCCACTCATTCCATAGATGGATATCCCCAGAGAAGAAGATTGAACCAGACAGGACCCTAGGCCATAATCGGATCCATTGCTTTGGTTTACAGGCATGTCTCGTCAAAAGCCTGGATTCCAATACCAGCATAAGGGGTTTCCTGAGGCACCCATCAGAACAAATCTCGTCTCCTCAAGGAAACTTGTGCATGGGAGCTACGTCAAAAGCTTAGGAGAATACTTCAGGGTCCCGGTGTCACCGCCCCATTCCAAGGCCCTCATGGACACAAACACATATTAGCCCCATACTCAGGAAAGTCCATTTCAACTCAGCCATCCCGGTTGCTCCCGCAGAGCCATCCAATCTCAACTGTCCTGTTGCTAGGAGACAATTGGAATGCGAGGCGGGGTTCCCTGGCATCCATCCTCCAACGATGCTCTGGAGTTATTCCATATGGGATGTCCTGGAGCTGCCCAACAGGTCTCAATTGTCCCGCAGAAGGAATCCTTGAAGGGGGCATCCCACAACTCCCAACGTGGGAAAACCTCCATGGCCTTGAGTTTCTGCTCCGTTCATGAAGGGGCAGTCATGCACAGAAACTCCAAACTGAGCCAACGTCTGATCCTCGCCGTGACTTCAGATGCTTCAGATATTGGTTCAGATCTGCAGGGGGTACCTGCCGTGCCCTCGGCCTGTAGCCATGGTCTAGCTTGTGTTCTCAGACTTCTGTCCTCACATCTGTGGCCCAGAAGCCCTCAAGTTTGGCAATTCCGGAACCACAATGCAGCACTCTGCACGCCCTCTATAAATAATATCTTGACTAATGAGCTGCCCAGGCACCTCAAATGAGGATAAAACTTCACGGCACTCGACTCTACCCAAATTTTATAGCCTAACCTGGGCACTAAAGCACTGTCTGACACAACCTGAGCCAGAAACTCCTGAATAACACCCAGGAAGCTGACAGCACACTGAGCATATCAGACCCGCCATGGCCTTAGGTCGTCCTCTCATCCCAACTGCGGTTTTTCAGGTTCAGAAGCTAGGCCTTATCTCCAACCACTTCTCAGCGTTGAAAAAGATGCAGAAATCAGAACACCTTCCCCATGGCAAGAAACCTTGTGATTGGCATGATTTCCAAAGACCAGTGTAGTTGAAACCAGTGTGGCTCATGAGGCCCCGCCCATGTTCGCGGGCCACATTGGTCACAAACACATTGTGACCCTCAGCCGGAGCCCAGTCCTCAAGTAAGGCCTCTCAGTGGCTGGATGAAGAGACAGCATATTGGGCCTGCCCTGCCCCTAGGCCCCAAATTTTAACCATAGTTTTGGTTGTCCCCTCACTCTTCCCCAGGGCTCTGCTTTGGAATTCCTCTTTGGTTGGGACACCTGAGGTAACAAACCTGAAAGGAGACCTCCCATCCCACAGATTGACGAAAAACAATTGGGACCGGGCCAAATACCAAGAGATGAAGATTCGTCCATGGCCCATTAGGCCTCCCCTCATTCCACGGCCATCGTTGACAAAAAATCCAGAGACCAAAGCCTGAGCAAGCGCCTCAGACTCGCTCTTTCTTCATAACCTAAAGACTTCTTCTCATGGTTTGTAGATTGGGCCTGCCATACCTACGTCCCCAAACCTAAGCTGAGTTTGTGTTTTCAGACTTCTGTCCTCAAAGTCCTGGGACACACCCTCCAGGCTGGGGCCCCTGGAGCCACACATTAGGACTGTGCCTACCCCATGTATGGTAATTCTGCCCATTCCATTGTCCAAAATTGTACAAATTAGGAGAACCCGCCAAAATCCCCGAGGTCATCCCAATACTAGGTCTCTGTGGACAAACAAGGTCGGTCTGACACCAGCTGAGCATCTACCTCCACTCATACCATAGATGGATGTCCCCAGAGAAGGAGATGGAACCAGACAGGACCCGAAGCCATAATCGGATCCATTGCTTTGGTTTACAGGCATGAATCCACAAAATCATGGATTCCTATACCAGCATAGGGGGTTTCCTGAGGCACCCATCAGAAAAAACCTCGTCTCCACGAGGAAACTTGTGCATGGGACCTATGTCAAAATATTAGGAGAATACTTCAGAGTCCCGGTGCCACCGCCCCATTCCAAGGTCCTCATGGACACAAACACACATTAGGCCCCATGCACAGAAAAGTCCATTTCAACTCAGCCACCCCGGTTGCTCCCGCAGAGCCATCCGATATCAACTGTCTTGTTGCTAGGAGACAAATGGAATGCGAGGCGGGCTTCCCTGGCATCCATCCTAGAACGGTGCTCTAAAGTCATTCTATATGGGATGTGTTGGAGCTGCCAACATGTCTCAATTGTCCCGCAGAAGGAATCCTTGAAGAAGGCATCCCACAACTCCCAACGTGGGAAAACCTCCATGGCCTTGAGATTCCTCTCCGTTCATGAAGGGGCAGTCATGCACAGAAACTACAACCTGAGCCAACGTCTGATTCTCGCCGTGACTTCAGAAGCATGAGATATTGGTTCAGATGTGCAGGGGGTACCTGCCTTGCCCTCGGCCTGAAGCCCAAGTCTAGATTGTGTTCTCAGACTTCAGTACTCACACTACTGAACCAGAAGCCCTCAAGTTTGGCAATTCCGGACCCACAATCCAGCACTCTGCCTGCCCTCTAGAAAAAATATCTTGCCTAATGAGCTGCCAAGGCACCTCAAATGAGGATCAAACTACACGGCACTCAACTGTACCCAAATTATAGAGTCTAACCTGGGCACTAATGCACTGTCTGACACAACCTGAGCCCGAACCTCCTGACCAACAACCAGGCAGCTGACCACACACTGAGCACATCAGACCCACCATGGCCTTAGGTCTTCATCTCTTCCCCACAGCGGTTTTCAGGACTCAGAACCTAGACCTTATCTCCAACCACTACCCAGGGTTGAAAATGATGCAGAAATCAGAACTCCTTCGCCATGGCAAGAGACCTTGTGATTGGCATGTTGTCCAGAGTTCAGTGTAGTTGAAACCAGTGTGGCCCATGGGGCCCCGCCCATGCTTGCGGGCCACATTGGTCACAAACACACATTGTGACCCTCAGCCTGAGCCCAGTCCTCATGTAAGGCCTCTCAGTGGCTGGATGATGAGACAGCCTATTGGGCCTGCCATGCCCCTTGGCCCCAATTTTTAACCATAATTTGGGTTGTCCCTTCACTCTTCCCCAGGTCTCTGCTTTGGAATTCCTCTTTGGTTGGGACACCTGAGTTAACAAACCTGAAAGGAGACCTCCCATCCCACAGATTGACGAAAAACAATTGGGACCGGGCGAAATCCACAGAGAGGAAGATTCGTCCATGGCCCATGAGGCCTCCCCACATTCCACGGCCATCGTTGACAAAAAATCCAGAGACCAAAGCCTGAGCAAGCGCCTGAGACTCGCTCTTTCTTCATATCCTGAAGAGTTCTTCTCATGGTTTGTAGCTTGGGCCTGCCATACCTACGTCCCCAAACCTAAGCTGAGTTTGTGTTATCAGACTTCTGTCCTCAAAGTCCTGGGCCACACACCCTCCAGGCTGGGGCCCCTAGAGCCACACATTAGGACTGTGCCTACCCCATGCATGGGAATTCTGCCCATTCCATTGTCCAAAATTGTACAAATTAGGAGAGCCCTCCAAATTCCCCTAGGCCATCCCAATATGTAGGCCTCTGTGGACAAACAAGGGCGGTCTGACACCAGCTGAGCATCTACCTCCACTCATACCATAGATGGATTTCCCCAGAGAAGGAGATGGAACCAGACAGGACCCTAGGCCATAATCGGATCCATTGCTTTGGTTTACAGGCATGTCTCCTCAAAATCCTGGATTCCAATAAGAGCATATGGGGTTTCCTGAGGCACCCATCAGAAAAAATCTCGTCTCCACGAGGAAACTTGTGCATGGGACCTATGTAAAAATCTTAGGAGAATACTTGAGATCCCCGGTACACCGCCCCATTCCAAGGTCCTCATGGACAGAAACACACAATAGTTCCATGCTCAGTATATTCCATTTCAAATCAGCCACCACGGGTGCTCCCGCAGAGCCATCCATTCTCAACTGTCTTGTTGCTAGGAGACAATTGGAATGCGAGGCGGGCTTCCCTGGATCCATCCTCGAACGGTGCTCTGGAGTCATTCCATATGGAATGATTTAGAACTGCCCAAAAGGTCTCCATTGTCCCAGAGAAGGAAAACTTGAGGAGGTATCCCACAACTCCCAACGTGGGAAAACCTCCATGGCCTTGACATTCCTCTCCGTTCATGAAGGGGCAGTCATGCACAGAAACTACAACCTGAGCCAACGTCTGATTATCGCCGTGACTCTAGATGCATGAGATATTAGTTCAGAGGTGTAGGGGGTACCTGCCTTGCCCTCGTTAAGCCAAGTCTAGCTTGTGTTCTCAGACTTCTGTCCTCACACTACTGGCCCAGAAGCCCTCCAGTTTGGCAATTCCGGACCCACAATTCAGCACTCTGCCTGCCCTCTAGAAAAAAATATCTTGCCTAATGAGCTGCCCAGGCACCACAAATGAGGATCAACCTACACGGCACTCGACTGTACCCAAATTATAGAGTCTAACCTGGGCACTAATGCACTGTCTGACACAACCTGAGCCCGAACCTCCTGACTAACAACCAGGCAGCTGACCGCACACTGAGCACATCAGACCCACCATGGCCTAAGGTCATCATCTCTTCCCAACTGCGCTTTTCAGGGTTCCGAACCTAGGCCTTTTCTCCAACCACTGCCCAAGGTTGAAAATGATGCAGAAATCAGAACTCCTTCCCCATGCCAAGAGACCTTGTGTTTGGCCTGTTGTCCAAAGTTCTGTGTAGTTGAAACCAGTGTGGCCCATGAGGCCCCGCCCATGCTTCTGAGCCACATTGGTCACAAACACACATTGTGACCCTCAGCCTGAACCCAGTCCTCAAGTAAGGCCTCTCAGTGGCTGGATGAAGAGACAGCATATGGGGCCTGCCATGCCCCTAGGCCCCAATTTTTAACCATAGTTTGGGTTGTCCCTTCACTCTTCCCCAGGTCTCTGCTTTGGAATTCCTCTTTGGTTGTGACACCTGAGTTAACAAACCTGAAAGGAGACCATCCATTCCACAGATTGACGAAAAACAATTGGGACTGGGCCAAATCCACAGAGAGGAAGATTCGTCCATGGCCCATGAGGCCTCCCCTCATTCCACGGCCATCGTTGACACAAAATCCAGGGACCAAACTTGAGCAAGCGCCTCAGACTCGCTCTTTCTTCATATCCTGAAGAGTTCTTCTCATGGTTTGTATTTGGGCCTGCCATACCTACGTCCCCAAACCTAAGCTGAGTTTGTGTTTTCAGACTTCTGTCCTCAAAGTCCTGGGCCACACACCCTCCAGGCTGGGTCCCCTGGAACCAAACATTAGGACTGTGCCTACCCCATGCATGGGAATTCTGCCCATTCCATTGTCGAAAATTTTATAAATTAGGAGAGCCCTCCAAAGTCCCCAAGGCCATCCCAATATGTAGGTCTCTGTGGACAAACAAGGGCGGTCTGACACCACCTGAGCATCTACCTCCACTCAGACCATAGATGGATGTCCCAAGAGAAGGAGATGGAACCAGACAGGACCCTAGGCCATAATCGGATCCATTGCTTTGGTTTACAGGCATGTCTCCTGAAAAACCTGGATTCCAATACCAGCATAGGGCGTTTCCTGAGGCACCCATCAGAAAACTTCTAGTCTCCATGAGGAAACTTGTGCATGGGACCTATGTCAAAATCTTAGGAGAATACTTCAGAGTCCTGGTGCCACCGCCCCATTCCAAGGTCCTAATGGACACAAACACACATTAGGCCCCATATTCAGGAAAGTCCATTTCAACTCAGCCACCCCGGTTGCTCCCGCAGAGCCATCTGATCTCAACTGTCTTGTTGCTAGTAGACAATTGGAATGCGAAGCGGGCTTCCCTTGCATCCATCCTCGAACGGTGCTCTGGAGTCATTCCATATTGGATGTCTTGGAGCTGCCAACAGGTCTCAATTGTTCCGCAGAAGGAATCCTTGAAAGGGGCATCCCACAACTCCCAACGTGGGAAAACCTCCATGGCCTTGGCATACCTCTCCGTTCATGAAGGGGCAGTCATGCACAGAAACTACAACCTGAGCCAACGTCTGATCCTCGCCGTGACTTCAGATGCAAGAGATATTGGTTCAGATGTGCAGGGGATAACTGCCTTGCCCGCGGCCTGAAGCCCAAGTCTAGCTTGTGTTCTCAGACTTCTGTACTCACACTACTGGCCCAGAAGCCCTCAAGTTTTCCAATTCCGGGCCCACAATGCAGCACTCTGCCTGCCCTCTAGAAAAAATATCTTGCCTAATGAGCTGCCCAGGCACTTCAAATGAGGATCAACCTTCATGGCACTCGACTGTACCCAAATTATAGAGTCTAACCTGGGCACTAATGCACTGTCTGACACAACCTGATCCCGAACCTCCTGACCAACAACCAGGCAGCTGACCGCACACTGAGCACATCAGACCCACCATGGCCTTAGGTCATCATCTCTTCCCAACTGCGGTTTTCAGGCTTCTGAACCTAGACCTTAACTCCAACCACTGCCCAGGGTTGAATATGATGCAGAAATCAGAACTCCTTCCCCATGGCAAGAGACCTTGTGATTGGCATATTGTCCAAAGTTCAGTGTAGTTGAAACCAGTGTGGCCCATGAGGCCCCGCCCATGCTTGTGGGCCACATTGTTCACAAACACACATTGTGACCCTCAGCCTGAGCCCAGTCCTCAAGTAAGTCCTCTCAGTGGCTGGATGAAGAGACAGCATATGAGGCCTGCCATGCCCCTAGGCCCCAATTTTTAACCATAGTTTGGGTTGTCCCTTCACTCTTCCCCAGGGCTCTGCTTTGGAATTCCTCTTTGGTTGGGACACCTGAGGTAACAAACCTGAAAGGAGACCTCCCATCCCACAGATTGACGAAAAACAATTGGGACCGGGCCAAATACACAGAGAGGTATATTCGTCCATGGCCCATGAGGCCTCCCCACATTCCACGGCCATCGTTGACACAAAATCCAGAGACCAAAGCCTGAGCAAGTCCCTCAGACTCGCTCTTTCTTCATAGCCTGAAGAGTTCTTCTCATGGTTTGTAGATTGGGCTTGCCATACCTACATCCCCAAACCTAAGCTGAGTTTGTGTTATCAGACGTCTGTCCTCAAAGTCTTGGACCACACACCCTCCAGGCTGGGGCCACTGGAGTGACACATTAGGACTGTGCCTACCCCATGCATGGGAATTCTGCCCATTCCATTGTCCAAAATTGTACAAATTAGGAGAACCCTCCAAAATCCCCGAGGCCATACCAATATGTACGTCTCAGTGGACAAACAAGGGCGGTCTGAACCAGCTGAGCATCTACCTCCACTCATACCATAGATGGATGTCCCCAGAGAAGGATATGGTACCAGACAGGACCCTAGGCCATAATCGGATCCATTGCTTTGGTTTACAGGCATGTCTCCTCAAAAGCCTGGATTCCAATACCAGCATAGGGGGTTTCCTGAGGCACCTATCAGAAAAAATCTCGTCTCCACGAGGAAACTTGTGCATGGGACTTATGTCAAAATCTTAGGAGAATACTTCAGAGTCCCGGTGCCACCGCTCCATTCCAAGGTCCTCATGGACACAAACACACATTAGGCCCCATGCTTAGGAAAGTCCATTTCACTCAGCAACCCCGGTTGCTCCCGCAGAGCCATCTGATCTCAACTGTCTTTTTGCTAGGAGACAATTGGAATGCGAGGCGGGCTTCCCTGGCATATATCCTCCAACGGTGCTCTGGAGTCATTCCATACGGGATGTTTTGGAGCTGCCCAACAGGTGTCAATTGTCCCGCAGAAGGAATCCTTGAAGGGGGCATCCCACAACTCCCAACGTGGGAAAACCTCCATGGCCTTCAGATTACTCTCCGTTCATGAAGGGGCAGTCATGCACAGAAACTACAACCTGAGCCAACATCTGATCCTCGACGTGACTTCAGATGCATGAGATATTGGTTCAGATGTGCAAGGGGTACCTGCCTTACCCTCGGCCTGAAGTCAAAGTCTAGCTTGTGTTCTCAGATTTCTGTACTCACACTACTGGCCCAGAAGCCCTCAAGTTTTCCAATTCCGGACCCACAATGCAGCACTCTGCCTGCCCTCTAGAAAAAATATCTTGCCTAATGAGCTGCTCAGGCACCTCAAATGAGGATCAACCTACACGGCACTCGACTCTACCCAAATTATATGGTCTGACCTGGGCAATAATGCACTTTCTGACACAACCTGTGCCCGAAATTGCTGACCAACAACCAGGCAGCTGACCGCACACTGAGCACATCAGACCAACCATGGCCTTAGGTCATCATCTCTTCCCAACTGCGGTTTTCAGGCTTCCGAACCTAGACCTTAACTCCAACCACTGCCCAGGGTTGAATATGATGCAGAAATCAGAACTCCTTCTCCATGGCAAGAGACCTTGTGATTGGCATATTGTCCAAAGTTCAGTGTAGTTGAAACCAGTGTGGCCCATGAGGCCCCGCCCATGCTCGTGACGACATTGTTCACAAACACACATTGTGACCCCCAGCCTGAGCCCAGTCCTCAAGTAAGTCCTCTCAGTGGGTGGATGAAGAGACAGCATATGAGGCCTGCCATGCCCCTAGGCCCCAAATTTTAACCATAGTTTGGGTTGTCCCTTCACTCTTTCCCAGGGCTCTGCTTGGAATTTCTCTTTGTTGGGACACCTGAGGTAACAAACCTGAAAGGAGACCTCCCATCCCACAGATTGACGAAAAACAATTGGGACCGGGCCAAATACACAGAGAGGTAGATTCGTCCATGGCCCATGAGGCCTCCCCACATTCCACGGCCATCGTTGACACAAAATCCAGAGACCAAAGCCTGAGCAAGTCCCTCAGACTCGCTCTTTCTTCATATCCTGAAGAGTTCTTCTCATGGTTTGTAGATTGGGCTTGCCATACCTACGTCCCCAAACCTAAGCTGAGTTTGTGTTATCAGACTTCTGTCCTCAAAGTCCTGGACCACACACCCTCCAGGCTGGGGCCACTGGAGTGACACATTAGGACTGGGCTTACCCCATGCATGGGAATTCTGCACATTCCATTGTCCAAAATTGTACAAATTAGGAGATCCCTCCAAATTCCCCGAGGCCATCCCAATATGTAGGCCTCTGTGGACAAACAAGGGCGGTCTGACACCAGCTGAGCATCTACCTCCACTCATACCATAGATGGATGTCCCCAGAGAAGGAGATGGAACCAGACAGGACCCTAGGCCATAATCGGATCCATTGCTTTGGTTTACAGGCATGTCTCCTCAAAATACTGGATTCCGAAACCAGCATAGGGGGTTTCCTGAGGCACCCATCAGAAAAAATCTCATCTCCACGAGAAAACTTGTGCATGGGACCTATGTCAAAATATTAGGAGAATACTTCAGAGTCCCGGTGCCACCGCCCCATTCCAAGGTCCTCATGGGCACAAACACACATTAGGCCCCATGCTCAGGAATGTCCATTTCAACTCAGCCAACCCGGTTGTCCCACAGAGCCATCCAATCTCGACTGTCTTGTTGCTGGAGACAATTGGAATTCGAGGCGGGCTTCCCTGGCATCCATCCTCGAACGGTGCTCTGGAGTCATTCCGTATGTGATTTTTGGAGCTGCCCAACAGGTCTCAATTGTCCCACAGAAGGAATTCTTGAAGGGGGCATCCCACAACTCCCAACGTGGGAAAACCTCCATGACCTTGAGATTCCACTCCGTTCATGAAGGTGCAGTCATGCACAGAAACTACAACCTGAGCCAACGTCTGATCCTCGCCGTGACTTCAGATGCATGAGATATTAGCTAAGATGTGCAGGGGGTACCTGCCTTGCCCTCGTTAAGCCAAGTCTAGCTTGTGTTCTCAGACTTCTGTCCTCTCACAACTGGCCCAGAAGCCCTCAAGTTTGGCAATTCCCGACCCAGAATGCAGCACTCTGCCTGCCCTCTAGAAAAAATATCTTGCCTAATGAGCTGCCCAGGCTCCTCAAATGAGGATCAACCTACACGGCACTCGACTCTACCCAAATAATATAGTCTAACCTGCGCACAAATGCACTGTCTGACACAACCTGAGCCCGAACCTCCTGACCAAAAACCAGGCAGCTGACCACACACTGAGCACATCAGACCCACCATGGCCTTAGGACATCATCTCTTGCCAACTGCGGTTTTCAGGATTCAGAACCTAGACCTTATCTCCAACCACTACCCAGGGTTGAAAATGATGAAGAAATCAGAACTCCTTCCCCATGGCAAGAGTCCTTGTGATTGGCATGTTTTCCAAAGTTCAGTGTAGATGAAACCAGTGTGGCCCATGAGGCCCCGCACAAGCTCGCGGGCCATATTGGTCACAAAAACACATTGTGACCCTCAGCCTGAGCCCAGTCCTCAAGTAAGGCCTCTCAGTTGCTGGATGAAGAGATAGCATATGGGGACTGCCATGCCCCTAGGCCCCAAATTTTACCCATAATTTGGGTTGTCCCTTCACTCTTCCCCAGGGCTCTGCTTTGGAATTCCTCTTTGGTTGGGAAACCTGAGGTAACAAACCTGAAAGGAGACCTCCCATCCCACAGATTGACGAAAAATAATTTGGACCGGGCCAAATCCACAGAGAGGAAGATTCGTCCATGGCCCATGAGGTCTCCCCACATTCCACGGCCATTGTTGACACAAAATCCAGAGACCAAAGCCTGAGCAAGAGCCTCAGACTCGCTCTTTCTTCATATCCTGAAGAGTTCTTCTCATGGTTTGTAGATTGGGCCTGCCATACCTACGTCCCCAAACCTAAGCTGAGTTTGTGTTTTCATACTTCTGTCCTCAAAGTCTTGGGCCACACATCCTCCAGGCTGGGGACCCTGGAGCCACACATTAGGACTGTGCCTACCCCATTATTGGGAATTCTGCCCATTCCATTGTCCAAAGTTGTACAAATTCGGAGAACCCTCCAAAGTCTCCGAGGCCATACCAATATGTACGTCTCAGTGGACAAACAAGGGCGGTCTGACACCAGCTGAGCATCTACCTCCACTCATACCATAGATGGATGTCCCCAGAGAAGGATATGGTACCAGACAGGACCCTAGGCCATAATCGGATCCATTGCTTTGGTTTGCAGGCATGTCTCCTCAAAAGCCTGGATTCCAATACCAGTATAGGGAGTTTCCTGAGGCACCTATCAGAAAAAATCTCGTCTCCACGAGGATACTTGTGTATGGGACTTATGTCAAAATCTTAGGAGAATAATTCAGAATCCCGGTGCCACCGCTCCATTCCAAGGTCCTCATGGACACAAACACACTTTAGGCCCCATGCTTAGGTAATTCCATTTCACTCAGACACCCCGGTTGTTCTCGCAGAGCCATCCGATCTCAACTCTCTTGATGCTAGGAGACAATTGGAATGCGAGGCGGGCTTCCCTGGCATCCATCCTCCAACGGTGCTCTGGAGTCATTCCATATGGGATGTTTTGGAGCTGCCCAACAGGTCTCAATTGTCCCGCAGAAGGAATCCTTGTAGGGGGCATCACACAACTCCCAACATAGGAAATCCTCCATGGCCTTCAGATTCCTCTCTGTTCATGAAGGGTCTGTCATGCACAGAAACTTCAACCTGAGCCAACGTATGTTCCTCCTCGTGACTTCAGATGCTTGAGATATTGTTTCAGATCAGCAGGGGGTACCTGCCGTGCCCTCGGCCTGAAGCCCTGGTCTAGCTTGTTTCTCAGACTTCTGTCCTCACACTCGTGGCCCTGAGCCCTCACGTTTGGCAATTCCGGACCCACAATGCAGCACTCTTCCTGCCCTCTAGAAAAAATATCTTGCCTAATGAGCTGCCCAGGCACCTCAAATAAGGATAAAACTTCACAGCACTCGACTCTACCCAAATTATATAGACTAACCTGGGCACTAATGCACTGTCTGACACAACCTGAGCCAGAAACTCCTGAATAACACCCAGGAAGCTGACCGTACACTGAGCATATCAGACCCGCCATGGCCTTAGGTCGTCATCACTTCCCAACTGTGGTTTTTCAGGTTCAGAACCTAGGCCTTATCTCCAACCACTGCCCAGGGTTGAAAATGATGCAGAAATCAGAACACCTTCCCCATGTCATGAGACCTTGTGATTGGCATGTTTTCCAAAGTCCAGTGTAGTTGAAACCAGTGTGGCACATGAGGCCCCGCCCATGCTCTCGGGCCACATTGGTCACAAACACATATTGTGACCCTCAGCCTGAGCACAGTCCTCAAGTAAGGCCTCTAAGTGGCTGGATGAAGAGACAGCATATTGGGCCTGCCATGCCCCTAGGCCCCAATTTTTAACCATAGTTTGGGTTGTTCCTTCATGCTTCCCCAGGGATCTGCTTTGGAATTCCTCTTTTGTTCAGACACCTGAGGTAATAAACCTGAAAGGAGACCTCACATCCAACAGCTTGACGAAAAACAATTGGGAACGGTTCAAATCCACAGAGAGGAAGATTCATTCATGGCCCATGAGGCCCCCCCACATTCCACGGCCATCGTTGATACAACGTCCAGATCAAAAGCCTGAGCAAGTGCCTCAGACTCGCTCGTTCTTCATATCCTGAAGAGTTCTTCTATGGTTTTTAGATTGGGCCTGCCATACCTACGTCCCCAAACCTAATCTGAGTTTGTGTTTTCAGACTTCTGTCCTCAAAGTCCTGGGCCACACTCCCTCCAGGCTGGGGCCCATGGAGCCACACATTAGGACTGTGCCTACCCAATCCATGGCAATTCCACGCATTCCATTGTCCAAAATCAAACAAATTAGGAGAACTCTCCAAAGTCCCGAGGCCATCCCAATAGTGTAGGTCTCCGGGGACAAACAAGGGCGGTCTGACACCAGGTGAGCATCTACCTGCACTCATTCCATAGATAGATATCCCCAGATAAGAAGATTGAACCAAACAGGACCCTAGGCCATAATCGGATCCATTGCTTTGGTTTACAGGCATGTCTCCTCAAAAGCCTGGATTCCAATACCAGCATAAGGGGTTTACTGAGGCACCCATCAGAACAAATTTCGTCTCCAAAAGGAAACTTGTGCATGGGAGCTATGTCAAAAGCTTAGGAGAATACTTCAGGGTCCCGGTGCCAACGCCCCATTCCAAGGCCCTCATGGACACAAACACACATTAGACCCCACCGTCAGGAAAGTCAATTTCAACTCAGCCACACCCAGTTGCTCCCGCAGAGCCATCCGATCTCAACTGTCTTGTTGCTAGGAGACAATTGTAATGTGAGGCGGGCTTCCCTGGCATCCATCCTCCAACGGTGCTCTGGAGTCATTCCATATGGGATGTCCTGGCGCTGCCCAACAGGTCTCAGTTGTCCCGCAGAAGGAATTTTTGAAGGGGGCATCCCACAACTCCCAACGTGGGAAAACCTCCATGGCCTTGAGATTCCGCTCCGTTTATGAAGGGGCAGTCATGCACACAAACTCCAACCTGAGCCAGGGTCTGATCCTCGCCATGACTTCGGATGCTTGAGATATTGTTTCAGATCTGCAGGTGGTACCTTCCGTGCCCTCGGCCTGAGGCCCAAGTCTAGCTTGTGTTCTCAGACTTCTGTCCTCACACTCCGGGCCCAGAAGCCCTCAAGTTTGGCAATTCCGGACCCACAATGCAGCAATCTGCCTGCCCTCTAGAAAAAATATCATGCCTAATGAGCAGCCCAGGCACCTCAAATGAGGATACACCTACACGGCACTCGACTATACCCAAATTATATAGTCTAACCTGGGCACTAATGCACTCTCTGACAACCTGTGCCGGAACCACCTGACCAAACCCAGGCAGCTGACTGCACACTGAGCATATCAGACCCGCCATGGCCTTAGGTTGTCCTCTCGTCCCAACTGCGGTTTTTCAGGTTCAGAACCTAGGCCTTATCTCCAACCACTGCCCAGGGTTGAAAATGATGCAGAAATCAGAACACCTTCCCCATGGCAAGAGACCGTATGATTGACATGTTGTCCAAAGTCCAGTGTAGTTGAAACCAGTGTGGCCCATGAGGCCCCGCCCATGCTCTCGGGCCACATTGGTCACAAACACACATTGTGACCCTCAGCCTGAGCACAGTCCTCAAGTAAGGCCTCTAAGTGGCTGGATGAAGAGACAGCATATTGGGCCTGCCATGCCCCTAGGCCCCAATTTTTAACCATAGTTTGGGTTGTTCCTTCATGCTTCCCCAGGGCTCTGCTTTGGAATTCCTCTTTTGTTCAGACACCTGAAGTAATAAACCTGAAAGACCTCACATCCCACAGATTGACGAAAAACAATTGGGACCGGTCCAAATCCACAGAGAGGAAGATTCGTCCATGACCCATGAGGCCTCCCCATATTCCACGGCCATCGTTGATACAAAATCCAGTGACAAAAGCCTGAGCAAGTGCCTCAGACTCGCTCTTTCTTCATATCCTGAAGAGTTCTTCTCATGGTTTGTAGCTTGGCCCTGCCATACCAACGTCCCCAAACCTAAGCTGAGTTTGTGTTTTCAGACTTCTGTCCTCAAAGTCCTGGGCCACACACCCTCCAGGCGGGGCCCCCTGGAGCCACACATTAGGACTGTGCCTACCCAATCCATGGATATTCTGCCCAATCGATTGTCCCAAATCATACAAATTAGGAGAACTCTCAAAAGTCCCCGAGGCCATCCCCATACTGTAGGTCTCCGGGGTCAAACAATGGTGGTCTGACACCAGGTGAGCATCTACCTCCACACATTCCATAGATGGATATCCCCAGAAAAGAAGATTGAACCAGACAGGACCCTAGGCCATAATAGGATCCATTACTTTGGTTTACAAGCATGTCTCCTCAAAAGCCTGGAGTCCAATACCAGCATAGGGGGTTTCCTGAGGCACCCATCAGAACAAATTTCGTCTCCACAAGGAAACTTGTGAATGGGATCTACGTCAAAAGCTTAGGAGAATACTTCAGGGTCCCGGTGCCACCGCTTCATTCCAAGGTCTCCATAGACACAAAAGCACATTAGGACCCATCCACAGGAGAGTCCACTTAAACTCAGCCTCCTAAGTTGCTCCCCGAGATCCAGCAAATCTAAATGTCTGGTTGCTTGGAGACAATTGGAATGCGAGGTGGGCTACCCAGCAATCCATCCTTAGAACTCTGCTCAGAATAATGGCCTGGCCCCAAACAACAGGTCTCAATTGTCCTGCAGAAGACTCTTTGCAGTTTGTAGCTGCTCACAACTCCCATCGTGGGTAAACCCCCATGGCTCGTGATGCCCCCCCTTCATGAAGCGGCCATCAGGGACAGAAACTCCAACCTGAGCGATCGTCTGATCCTCGCCCTGACTTCAGATGCACGAGATATGAATTCAGGTCTGTAGATTGTGCCGCCATGTCCCCACCCAGAAACCGAAGCCTAGCTTGTGTTTTCAGACTTCTGTCCTCAGACTACTGGCCCACAAGCCCTCCAGTTTGGCAATCCAGAACTACAATGCAGCACTCTGCCTGCCCCCCAGAAGAAAAACATTGCCCTCTGGGGCTACCCAGTAACCCCTAATGAGGATCAACCTGTACCTACCTTGGCTGTACCCCAAATACATAGGCTGACCAGGGCACTAATGCCTATTCTGACACAGCCTGAGCCTGGACCTCCTGGCCCCACCCAGACAGGTGGCCGCAGACTGAGCACATCAAGGCTCCATGGCCTTAGGTCGTCATCTGTTCCCAACCTCGGTTTTCAGGCTTCAGAACCTAGACCTTATCTACAATCACTGCCCAGGGTTGAACGTGATGCAGAAATCAGAACTCCTTCCCCATGGCAAGAAACCTTGTGGTTGGCATGTTTTCCAACGTTCAGTGTAGTTGAAACCAGAGTGGCCCATGAGGCCCCGCCCATACTCGCTGGCCATATGGGTCCCAAACACTCATTGTGACTCTCAGCCTGAGCCCAGTCCTCAAGTAAGGCCTCTCAGTGGCTGGATGAAGAGATAGCATATTGGGCTTGCCATGCCCCTAGGCCCCAATTTTTAACCATAGTTCGGGTTGTCCCTTCAGTCTTCCCCACGGCTTTGCTTTGGAATTCCTTTTTTGGTGGGACACATGAGGTAACAAAACTGAAAGGAGTCCTCCCATCCCACAGATTGACCAAAAACAATTGGGAATCGGGCCGAATCCTCAGAGAGGAAGATTCGTCCATGGCCCATGAGGCCTCCCCGACATTCCACGGCCACCGCTGATACAAAATCCAGAGAAAAAAGACTGAGCAAGCGCCTCAGATTCGCACTTTCTTCATATCCTGAATACTTTTTCTCATGGACTGTAGAGTGGGCCTGACATACCTACGTCCCCAAACCTAAGCTGAGTTTGTGTTTTCAGACTTCTGTCCTCAACTCCTAGGCCACACTCCCTCAATGCTGGGGCCCCTGGAGCCACACATTAGGACTGTGCCTACCAATCCATGGGAATTCTGCCCATTCCATTGTCCAAAATTGTACAAATTAAGAGAAACCGCCAAATCCCTGAGGCCATCCCAATAATGTAGGTCGCCCGGGACAAACAAGGGCTGTCTGACAACAGCTGAGCATCTACCTCCACTCATACCATAGATGGATGTCCCCAGAGAAGAAGATTGAACCAGACGGGACCCTAGGCCACAATAGGATCCATTGCTTTGGTTTACAGGCATGTCTCCTCAAAAGCCTGATTCCAATACGAGCATAGAGGTTTTCCTGAGGCACCCATCATAACTCATCTCGTCTCCACAAGGAAACCTGTGCATGGGAGCCATGTCAGAAGCTTAGGAGAGTACTTCAGGGTCCCGAGGCCACGACCCCAATCCAAGGCCCTCAGGGACACAAAAACCCATTAGGACCCAACCTCAGGAAAGTCCATTTCAACTCAGCCACCCCGGTTGCTCCCGCAGAGCCATCAGATCTAAACTGTCTTGTTGCTAGGAGACAATTGGAATGCGAGGCGGGCTTCCCAGGCATCCATCCTCGAACGGTGCTCTGGAGTCATTCCATCTGGGATGTCCTGGAGCTGTCCAACAGATCTCAATTGTCCCGCAGAAGGAATCCTTGAAGGGGCACCCCACAACTCCCAACGTGGGAAAACCTCAATGGCCTTGAGATGCCGCTCCCTTCATGAAGCGTCCGTCATGCATAGAAACTACAACCTGAGCCAACGTCTGATCCTCGCCCTGACTTCAGATGCATGAGATATTGGTTCAGAGCTGAAGGGGTTCCAGCCGTGTCCTCGCCCTGAAACCCAGTCTAGCTTCCTTCTCAGACTTCCATCCTCACACGCCTGGCCCCGAAGCCCTCAAGTTTGGCAATTCCGGACACACAATGCAGCACTCTGCCTGCCCTCTAGAAAAAAATTATTGCCTCATGAGCTTCCTAGGCACCTTAAATGAGAATAAACCTACACAGCACTCGACTTTACCCAAGTTATATAGTCTAACCTGTGCACTAAAGCACTGTCGGACACAACCTGAGCCCGGACCTCCTGACCAACCCCCAGAAAGCTGACCGCACACTGAGCACATAAGACCCGCCATGGACTTAGGTCATCATCTCTTCCCTACCTCAGTTTTCAGGCTTCAGAACCGAGACCTTATCTCCAATCACTGCCCAGGGGTGAGTGTGATGCAAAAATCAGAACTCCTCCTTACCCATGGCAAGAACCCTTGTGGTTGGCACGTTGTCCAAAGTTCAGTGTAGCAGAAACCAGCATTCACCCTGAGGCCCCGCCCATTCTTGAGTGCGACGAGGGCATACACACGCATTGTGACCCTCAGCATGAGTCCTGTCCTCTAGTAAGTCCTCTCAGTGGCTGGACCATTAGATGTCATAATGGGCTTGACATGTCCCTAGGCCCCAATTTTTAACCAGATTTCTGATTGTCCGGTTGCCCCTCCCCAGGGCTCTACTCTGGAATCCCTCATTTGGTGGGTCACCTGAGGTTAAAAAATAAAATAACAAAAACAAAAAAACGGAATTCTTCCATCACACAGAATGACCCCAAACACTTTGGACGGGGCCAAACCACCAGAGAGTAAGACTCGTCCATTTCCCATGAAGTCACCCAGAAATTTCATCACCATGAGTGACACGATATCCAGAGACAAAAACTTGAGCAAGAGCCTCCCACTCGCCCTTTTTTCAAATCCCGAAGAGTTCTCCTCATGGTCTGTAGATCAATCCTGCCATACGTACAACCCGAAACATAAGCCGAGGTTGTGTTTTCAGACAACTGTACAAACAGCCCTAGCCTACACAACCTACAGGCTCAGACCCCTTGAGCCACACCTGAGGACTGTACTTGCCATCTCCAAGGGAGTTGTGTGTGCCCATTCCAATGGCCACAACCCTTTTAATAGGATAAACCTCCAAAAACCCTGATCCATCGCACTAGTGCCGGCTTCCCAGGAAATACAGAGGCAATCTGAGCCCTTCTGAGCACCTACATGCACTCAGACCCATAGAGAGATCTCCCCAGAGGTAAAAAGGAAAGACCGGGTTCCTAGGCACTAATCAGATCCATTGCTATGTTTTCCAGGCATCTCTCCTCAGAGGCCTGGATTTCAAAACCAGCATATGGCTGTTTCTTGACTCACCCATCAGAAAACATCTCATCTACACATGGGAAACTTGCACGTTGGAGCTGTGTCAAAGCCTCTGTGTAGGAGAACCCTTCAGGGCACCATTCCAAGGTCTCCTTAGACACAAAAGCATATTAGGACCCATCCACAGGAGAGTCCATTTCAACTCAGCCTCCTCGGTTGCTCCCCCAGATCCAGCAGATCTAACCGGTCTTGTTGCTAGGAGACAATTGGAATGCGAGGTGGGCTACCCAGCCATCCATCCTTAGAACCCAGCTCAGAATCATGGCCTTGAGCCAAACAACAGGTCTCAATTGTCCTGCAGAAGACTCTTTGCAGTTTGGAGCTGCTCACACCTCCTAACGTGGGAAAACCCCCATGGCCTCGTGATGCCCCCCCTTCGTGAAGGGGCCATCAGGTTCAGAAACTCCAACCTGAGCGATCGTCTGATCTTCGCCTTAACTTCAGATGCACGAGATCTCGATTCAAGTCTGTAGATTGTGCCTGCCATGGCCTCACCTAGAAACCGAAGCCTGGCTTGTGTTCTCAGACTTCTGTCCTCAGACTACTGGCCCACAAGCCCTCCAGTTTGGCAATCCAGAACTACAATGCAGCACTCTGCCTGCCCTCCAGAAGAAAAACATTGCCCTCAGGGGCTACAAAGTAACCCCAAATGAGGATCAACCTACACCTACCTTGGCTGTACCCCCAATATATAGGCTGACCAGGGCACTAATGCCCTTTCTGACACAGCCTGAGCCTGGAACATTTAGCCCCACCCAGACAGCTGGCCGCACACTGAGCATATGGAGCCGCCATGGCCTTAGATCTTCATCTCTTCCCAACCTCAGTTTTCAGGCTTCAGAACCTAGACCTTATCTCCAATCACTGCCCAGGGTTGAAGCGGATGCAGAAATCAGAACTCCTTCCCCATGGCAAGAAACCTTGTGGTTGGCATGTTGTCCAACGTTCAGTGTAGTTGAAACCAGTTTGGCCCATAAGGCCCGCCCATGGTCGCGGGCCACATGGGTCCCAATCACACTTTGTGACTCTCAGCCTGAGCCCAGTCCTCAAGTAAGGCCTCTCAGTGGCTGGATGAAGAGATAGCATATTGGGCTTGCCATGCCCCAGGCCCCAATTTTAAACCATAGTTCGGGTTGTCCCTTCAGTCTTCCCCACGGCTTTTCTTTGGAATTCCTCTTTTGGTGGGACACCTGAGGTAACAAAGCTGAAAGGAGTCCTCCCATCCCACAGATTGACGAAAAACAATTGGGAATCGGTCCAAATCCTCACAGAGGAAGATTCGCCCATGGCCCATGAGGCCTCCTCGACATTCCACGACCGCGCTGATACAAAATCCAGAGACAAAAGCCTGAGCAAGTGCCTCAGATTCGCACTTTCTTCATATCCTGAAGAATTATTCTCATGGTTTACAGATCTGGCCTGCCATATGTCCGTCCCCAAACCTAACCTGAGTTTGTGTTTTCAGACTTCTGTCCTGGGCCACACCCTCCCGGCTGGGGCCCCTGGAGCCACACATTATGACTGTGCCTACCAATCCATGGGAATTCTGCCCATTCCATTGTCCAAAATTGTACAAATTAAGAGAAACCGCCAAATCCCTGAGGCCATCCCAATAGTGTAGGTCGCCCGGGACAAAAAAGGGCGGTCTGACACCAGCTGAGCATCTACCTCCACTCATACCATAGATGGATGTCCCCAGAGAAGAAGATTGAACAAGACGGAACCCTAGGCCATAATAGGATCCATTGCTTTGGTTTACAGGCATGTCTCCTCAAAAGCCTGATTCCAATACGAGCATAGGGGTTTTCCTGAGGCACCCATCAGATCTCATCTCGTCTCCACAAGGAAACCTGTGCATGGGAGCTATGTCAGAAGCTTAGGAGAGTACTTCATGGTCCCGGGGCCACCACCCCATTCCAAGGCCCTCAGGGACACAAAAACCCATTAGGACCCATTCTCAGGAAAGTCCATTTCAACTCAGCCGCCCCGGTTGCTCCCGCAGAGCCATCAGATCTAAACTGTCTTGTTGCTATGAGACAATTGGAATGCGAGGCGGGCTTCCAAGTCATCCGTCCTCGCATGGTGTTCTGGAGTCATTCCATCTGGGATGTCTGGAGCTGTTCAACAGGTCTCAACTGTCCCGCAGAAGGAATCCTTGAAGGGGGCATCCCACAACTCCCAACGTGGGAAAACCTCAATGGCCTCGAGATTCCGCTCCCTTCATGAAACCTCCGTCATGCACAGAAACTCCAACCTGAGCCAACATCTGATCCTCGCTCTGACTTCAGATGAATGAGATATTGATTCAGAGCTGCAGGGGGTACCTGGGGTGCCCTCGCCCTGAAACCCAAGTCTAGCTTTCTTCTCAGACTTCCGTCCTCACACCCCTGGCCCCGAAGCCCTCAATTTTGGCAATTCCGGAACCACAATGCAGCACTCTGCCTGCCCTCTAGAAAAAAATTATTGCCTCATGATCTTCCCAGGCACCTTAAATGAGGATTAACCTACACAGCACTCTACTTTACCCAAGTTATATAGTCTAACCTGTGCACTAAAGCACTGTCGGACACAACCTGAGCCCGGACCTCCTGACCAACCCCCAGAAAGTTGACCGCACAGTTAGCACATAAGACCCGCCATGGCCTTAGGTCATCATCTCTTCCCTACCTCTGTTTTCAGGCTTCAGAACCGAGACCTTATCTCCAATCACTGCCCAGGGGTGAGTGTGATGCAGAAATCAGAACTCCTCCTTACCCATGGCAAGAAACCTTGTGGTTGGCACGTTGTCCAACGTTCAGTGTAGGAGAAACCAGCATTCACCGTGAGACCCCGCCCATTCTTGAGTGCGACGAGGGCATAAACACGCATTGTGACCCTCAGCATGAGTACTGTCCTCTAGTAAGTCCTCTCAGTGGCTGGACCATAAGATGTCATAATGGGCTTGACATGTCCCTAGGCCCCAATTTTTAACCAGATTTCTGATTATCCGGTTGCCCCTCCCAAGGGCTCTACTCTGGAATCCCTCATTTGGTGGGTCACCTGAGGTTAAAAAAGAAAACAACAAAAAAAAAAAAAAAAAAAAACGGAATTCTTCCATCACACAGAATGATCCCAAACACTTTGGACGGGACAAACCACCAGAGAGTAAGATCGTCCATTTCCTATGAAGTCACCCAGAAATGTCAGCACCATGTGTGACACGATGTCCAGAGAAAAAAACTTGAGCAAGAGCCTCACACTCGTCCTTTTTTCAAATACCGAAGTGTTCTCCTCATGGTCTGTAGATCAGTCCTGCCATACCTATGACCCGAAACATAAGCCGAGGTTGTGTTTTCAGACAACAGTCCAAACAGCCCTGGCCTACAAAACCTACAGGCTCAGGCCCCTGGAGCCAAACCTGAGGACTGTACCTGCCCTCTCCAAGGATATTGTGTGTGCCCATTCCAATGGCCACATCCCTTCTAATAGGATAAACCTCCAAAGTCCCTGATCCATCCCAATAGTGGTGGCTTCCCAGGAAAAACAGGGGCAATCTGAGCCCATCTGAGCACCTACCTGCACTTAGACCCATAGACAGATGTCCCCAGAGGAAAAAAGGAAAGAACAGGCCCCTAGGCACTTATCAGAACCATTGCTTTGGTTTCCAGACATCTCTCCTCAGAGGCCTGGATTTCACAACCAGCATATGGCTGTTCTTGACTCACCCATCAGAAAACATCTCATCTACACATGGGAAACTTGCACGTTGGAGCTGTGTCAAAGCCCCTGTTTAGGAGAACGTTCAGGACCCCAGTGCCACCACTTCATTCCAAGGTCTCCATAGAAACAAAAGACATTAGGACCAATCCCCGGAGAGTCCATTTCAACTCAGCATCCTCGGTCTCTCCCGATCCAGCAGATCTAACCTGTCTTGTTGCTAGGAGACAATTGGAATGCAAGGTGGGCTACCCAGCCATCCATCTTTAGAACCCTGCTCAGAATCATTGGCCTGGAGCCAAACAACAGGTCTCAATTGTCCTGCAGAATTCTATGCACTTTGGAGCTTCTCAAACTCCCATCGTGGGAAAACCCCCATGGCATCGTGATGCCCCCCCTTCATGAAGGGGCCATCAGGTTCAGAAACTCCAACCTGAACGATCGTCTCATCCTCGCCCTACTTCAGATGCACGAGATCTCGATTCAGGTCTGTAGATTGTGCCTGCCATGGCCTCACCCAGAAACCAAAGCCTAGCTTGTGTTCCCTGACTTCTGTCCTCAGAATACTGGCCCACAAGCCCTCCAGTTTGGCAATCCAGAACTACAATGCAGCACTCTTCCTGCCGTCCAGAAGAAAAACATTGCCCTCAGGGGCTACACAGTAATCCCAAATGAGGATCAACCTGCACCTACCTTGGCTGTACCCCAAATGTATAGGCTGACCAGGGCACTAATGCCCGTTCTGACACAGCCTGAGCCTGGAACTCCTGGCCCCACCCAGGCAGTTGGCCGCACACTGAGCACATCGAGCCGCCATGGCCTTAGGTCGTCATCTCTTTCCAACCTCGGTTTTCAGGCTTCAGATCCTAGACTTTATCTCCAATCACTGCCCAGGATTGAACGTGATGCAGAAATCAGGACTCCTTCCCCATGGCAAGAAACCTTGTGGTTGGCATGTTGACCAACGTTCAGTGTAGTTGAAACCAGAGTGGCCCATGAGGCCCCGCCCATGCTCGCGGGCCACATGGGTCCCAAACACACATTGTGACCCTCAGCCTGAGCTCAGTCCTCAAGTAAGGCTTCTCAGTGGGTGGATGAAGATATAGCATTTTGGGCTTGCCATGCCCCTAGGCCTCAATTTTTAACCATAGTTCGGGTAGTCCCTTCAGTCTTCCCCACGGTTTGCTTTGGAATTCTTCTTTTGGTGGGACACCTGAGGTAACAAAACTGAAAGGAGTCCCCCCATCCCACAGATTGACGAAAAACAATTGGGAATCGGGCCAAATCCTCAGAGGAAGATTCGTCCATGGCCCATGAGGCCTCCCCGACATTCCACGGCCAGCGCTGATACAAAATCCAGAGACAAAAGCCTGAGCAAGTGCCTCAGATTCGCACTTTCTTCATATCCTGACGAAATCTTCTCATGGTTTGTAGATCGAGCATGCCATAGCTACGTCCCCAAACCTAAGCTGAGTTTGTGTTTTCAGACTTTGTCCTCAAATTTTGGGCCACACACGCTCCAGGCTGGGGCCCCTGGCGCCACACATTAGGACTGTGCCTACCAATCCATGGGAATTCTGCCCATTCCATTGTCCAAAATTGTACAAATTAAGAGAAACCGCAAAATCCATGAGGCCATCCCAATTGTGTAGGTCGCCCGGGACAAACAAGGGCGGTCTGACACCAGCTGAGCATCTACGTCTACTCACACCGTAGAGGGATGTCCCCAGAGAAGAAGATTGAACCAGACAGGAACCTAGGCCATTATAGGATCCATTGCTTTGGTTTACTGGCATGTGTCCTCAAAAGACTGATTCCAATACGAGCATAGGGGTTTTCCTGAGGCACCCATCAGAACTCATCTCGTCTCCACAAGGAAACTTGTGCATGGGAGCTATGTCAGAAGCTTAGGAGAGTACTTCAGGGTTCCGGTGCCACTGCCCCATTCCAAGACCCTCAGGGACACAAAACCCATTAAGACCCAACCTCAGGAAAGTCCATTTCAACACAACCACCCCGGATGCTCCCGCAGAGCCATCAGATCTAAACTATCTTGTTGCAAGGAGAAAATTAGAATGCGAGGCGGGCTTCCCAGGCATCCATCCTCGTATGATGCTCTGTAGTCATTTCATATGGGATGTCCTGGAGCTGTCCAACAGGTCTCAATTGTCCTGCAGAAGGAATCCTTGAAGGGGGCATCCCACAACTCCCAACGTGGGAAAACCTCAATGGCCTCGAGATTCCGCTCCCTTCATGAAACCTCCGTCATGCACAGAAACTCCAACCTGAACCAACGTCTGATCCTCGCCCTGACTTCAGATGCATGAGATATTGGTTCAGAGCTGCAGGTGGTACCTGCCGTGCTCTCGCCCTGAAACCCAAGTCTAGCTTTCTTCTCAGACTTCCGTCCTCACACCCCTGGCCCCGAATCCCTCAAGTTTGGCAATTCCGGACCCACAATGCAGCACACTGCCTGCGCTCTAGAAAAAAATTATTGCCTCATGAGCTTCCCAGGCACCTTAAATGAGGATAAACATACACAGCATTCTATTTACCAAAGTTATATAGTCTAACCTGTGCACTAAAGTACTGTCGGACACAACCTGAGCCGGACCTCCTGACCAACCCCCAGAAAGCTGACCGCACACTGAGCATATAAGACCTGCCATGACCTTAGGTCATCATCCATTCCCTACCTCAGTTTTCAACTTCAGAACTGCAACCTTATCTCCAATCACTGCCCAGGGGTGAGTGTGATGCAGAAATCAGAACTCCTCCTTACGCATGGCAAGAAACCTTGTGGTTGGCACGTTGTCCAACGTTCAGTGTAGGAGAAACCAGCATTCACCCTGAAGCCCCGCCCATTCTTGAGTGCGACGAGGGCATAAACACGCATTGTGACCCTCAGCATGAGTCCTGTACTCTAGTAAGTCCTCTCAGTGGCTGAACCATAAGATGTCATAATGGACTTGATATGTCCCTAGTCCCCAATTTTTAACCAGATTTCTGATTGTCCGGTTGCCCCTCCCCAGGGCTCTACTCTGGAATCCCTCATTTGGTGGGTCAACTGAGGTTAAAAAAGCAAACAACAACAACAAATAAACGGAATTCTTCCATCACACTGAATTACCCCAAACACTTTGGACGGGGCCAAACCACCAGAGAGTAAGACTCGTCCATTTCCCATGAAGTCACCCAGAAATTTCACCACCATGATTGACACGATATCCAGAGACAAAAACTTGAGCAAGAGCCTCACACTCGCCCTTTTTTCAAATCCCGAAGAGTTCTCCTCATGGTCTGTAGATCAGTCCTGCCATACGTACGACCCGAAACATAAGCCGAGGTTTTGTTTTCAGACAACTGTCCAAAGAGAACTGGCCTACCCAACCTACAGGCTCAGGCCCTTGGAGCCAAACCTGAGGACTGTACTTGCTCTCTCCAAGGGATTTGTGTGTGCCCATTCCAATGGCCACAACCCTTCTAATTGGATAAACCTCCAAAGTCCCTGATCCATCGCACTAGTGCTGGCTTCCCAGGAAACACAGGGGCAATCTGAGCCCATCTGAGCACCTACCTGCACTCAGACCCATAGAGAGATATCCCCAGAGGTAAAAAGTAAAGACCGGGTCCCTAGGCACTAATCAGATCCATTGCTTTGTTTTCCATGCATCTCTCCTCAGAGGCCTGGATTTCAAAACCAGCATATGGCTGTTTCTTGACTCACCCATCAGGAAACATCTCATCTACACAAGGAACACTTGCACGTTGGAGCTGTGTTAAAGCCTCTGTGTAGGAGAACCCTTCAGGGCACCATTTCAAGGTCTCCTTAGACACAAAAGCCCATTGGACCCATCCACAGGAGAGTCCATTTCAACTCAGCCTCCTCGGTTGCTCCCCCAGATCCAGCAGTTCTAACCTGTCTTGTTGCTAGGAGACAATTGGAATGCGAGGTGGGCTACCCAGCCATGCATCCTTAGAACCCTGCTCAGAATCATGGCCTGGGCCAAACAACAGGTCTCAATTGTCCTGCAGAAGACTCTTTGCAGTTTGGAGCTGCTCACACCTCCCATCGTGGGAAAACCCCCATGGCATCGAGATGCCCCCCCTTCATGAAGCGGCCATCAGGGACAGAAACTCCAACCTGAGCGATCGTCTGATCCTCGCCCTGACTTCAGATGCACGAGATCTCGATTCAGGTCTGTAGATTGTGCCTGCCATGGCCTCACCCAAAAACCGAAGCCTCAGAATTCTGTCCTCAGACTACTGGCCCACAAGCCCTCCAGTTTGGCAATCCAGAACTACAATGCAGCACTCTGCCTGCCCCCCGGAAGAAAAACATTGCCCTCTGGGGCTACCCAGTAACCCCAAATGAGGATCAACCTGCACCTACCTTGGCTGTACCACAAATACATAGGCTGACCAGGTCACTAATGCCCTTTCTGACACAGCCTGAGCCTGGAACTCCTGGCCCCACCCAGACAGCTGGCTGCACACTGAGCACATCGAGCCGCCATGGCCTTAGGTCGTCATCTCTTCCCAACCTCTTTTTTCATGCTTCTGAACCTAGACCTTATCTCCAATCACTGCCCGGGGTTGAACGTGATTCAGAAATCAGAACTCCTTCCCCATGGCAAGAAACCTTGTGGTTGGCATGTTGTCCAACGTTCAGTGTAGTTGAAACCAGTGTGGCCCATGAGGCCCCGCCCATGCTCGCGGACCACATGGGTCCCAATCACACATTGTGACTCTCAGCCTGAGCCCAGTCCTCAAGTAAGGCCTCTCAGTGGCTGGATGAAGAGATAGCATATTGGGCTTCCATGCCCCTAGGCCCCAATTTTTAACCATAGTTCAGGTTGTCCCTTCAGTCTTCCCCACGGCTTTGCTTTGGAATTCCTCTTTTGGTGGGACACCTGAGGTAACAAAACTGAAAGGAGTACTCTCATCCCACAGATTGACGAACAACAATTGGGAATCTGGCCAAATCCTCAGAGAGGATGATTTGTCCATGGCCCATGAGTCCTCCCCGACATTCCACGGCCAGCGCTGATAAAAAATCCAGAGACAAAAGCCTGAGCAAGCGCCTCAGATTCGCACTTTCTTAATATCCTGAAGAGTTCTTCTCATGGTTTGTACATCGGGCCTGCCATTCCTAAGTCCCTCAACCTAAGCTAAGTTTGTGTTTCCAGACTTCTGTCCTCAAAGTCCTGGGCCACACACCCTCCAGACTGGGGCCCCTGGAGCCACACATTAGGACTGTGCCTACCAATCCATGGGAATTCTGCCCATTCCATTGTCCAAAATTGTACAAATTAAGAGAAACCGCCAAATCCCTGAGGCCATCCCAATAGTGTAGGTCGCCCGGGATAAACAAGGGCGGTCTGACACCAGCTGAGCATCTGCCAAAATCGTACCAATTAGGAGAAACCGCCAAATCCCTGAGGCCATTCCAATAGTGTAGGTCGCCCGGAACACACAAGGGCTGTCTGATACCAGCTGATAATCTACTTCCACTCATACCATAGATGGATATACCCAGAGAAGAAGATTGAACCAGACAGGACCCTAGGCCATAATAGGATCCATTGCTTTGGTTTACAGGCATGTCTCCTCAAAAGCCTGATTCCAATACGAGCATAGGGGTTTTCCTGAGGCACCCATCAGAACTCATCTCATCTCCACAAGGAATCCTGTGCATGGGAGCTATGTCAAAAGCTTAGGAGAGTACTTCAGGGTTCCGGTGCCACTGCCCCATTCCAAGGCCCTCATGGACACAAAAATACATTAGGACCCATCCTAGGAAAGTCCATTTCAACTCAGCCACCCCGGTTGCTCCCGCAGAGCCATCAGATCTAAACTGTCTTGTTGCTAGGAGACAATTGGAAGCCCTGGGAGGCGGGCTTCCCAGGCATCCATCCTCGAACGGTGCTCTGGAGTCATTCCATGTGGGATATGCTGGAGCTGTCCAACATGTCTCCATTGTCCCGCAGAACGAATGCTTAAAGGGGGCATCCCACAACTCCCAACGTGGGAAAACCTCAATGGCCTCGAGATTCCGCTCCCTTCATGGTGCGACCGTCATGCACGGAAACTACAACCTGAGCCAACGTCTGATCCTCACCCTGAATTCAGATGCATGAGATATTGGTTCAGATCTGCAGGGGGTACCTGTCGTGCCCTCGCCCTGATTCCCAAGTCTAGCTTGTGTTCTCAGACTTCCGTCCTCACACTCCTGGCCCCGAAGCCCTCAAGTTTGGCAATTCCGGACCCACAATGCAGCACACTGCCTGCCCTTTAAAAAAAAAAAAAAAAGTATTGCCTCATGAGCTGCCCAGGCACATTAAATGAGGATAAACCTACACAGCACTCGACTTTACCCAAATTATCTAGTCTAACCTGGGCACTAATGCACTGTTGGACACAGCCTGAGCCCAGACCTCCGGACCAACACCCAGAAAGCTCCCAGACCACCAAGCCACAGTAGGACTCATCTTCAGGAGAGTCCATTTCAACTCTCCCCTCTGGGTAGCTCACCCAGGAGCCCGCAGATTGAGCCTGCCTTGTCCTGACTAAAGAGTGGGAAAATGAGGTGGCGTTCCCAGGCATCCATGCTTAGACACATGCTCTCGAGTCTTTCCGTATGGGGCCTCCTGGAACCATCCAATAGCACTCGACTGTCGTGCAGAAGGAAACCTTGAGGTTTGGAGTAGTTTACAAATCCCATCGTAGGCAAACCTCCCTGGCCTCATGAAGCCCCCACACCCTTCAGGAAGAGGCCAAGCTGGACAAAAACTCTAGCCTGAAACACCTCTCATAGTTGACATGACCTCAGTGCAGGAGATCTCGATTCAGCCTCTGCAGAGTGGGCCTGCCGTGCCCTCGGTCCCAAACCTCACGCTAGCTTGTGTTTTCAGACTTCCTTCCTCACAATCCTGGCAAACAAGCCCTCCGGACTAGGAACTCCAGAACCACAACCCAGCCCAGGGTCTGCCCAATGGAAGAAAAACGTTTCCCTGTGGGGCTCTCTCCAGAAAACCCAGATGAGGATCAACCTGCTCGGGCCTCGACGGTACCCGAACTGGATAGGCTGCACTGGGCACTTATGCTCTGTCTGACACAGCCTGAAGCCAGACGTCCAGACAGACAAGGAGACAGCTGGCCGCACACACAGCACTTCGGACACGCCATGGTCTTATGCCGTCACCTCTTTTTAACCTTGGTTTTCAGATATCTGAACCTAGACATTATATCAATTCTCCAACAGCTGGGTATCGGAAGCACAAAACAGAACTCCTCCTTCCCCGTGGCTGTAAAGCTTGCTCTTGGCATGGAGTCACACCTTCAGGGTGGGAGAAACCTTCATGGTCCCTGATGCCACGCCCAAACTTGAGTGCTGATGGGCACAAATTCACACTGTGACCTCAGCATGAGCCCCATGTCAAAGTAAGGCCTGTCAGGGCCTGGACCAAGAGGCGCATATGGGGCTTGCCAAGCCCCTATGCACCCAATCCTCACCAGTGTTTCAGTTTTCTAGTCGCCCCGCCTGTACCTGGGGCTCTGCTCTGGAATACCTTTCTTGGAGAGACACATGAGCCAGACAACACGACTCCACCCTTCCCACAAAATGACCCCAAACTCTTGGGAGCTGGGACAAATCCCCAGAGAGGGATACTCGTCCACAGTCCCTGAGGCCACCCCTCCAATCCACGGCTATCCCGGACACAACATCCAGAGACAAAAGCCTGAAGGAACGCCTCCCACTCGCCCTTGTTTCAGAGGCCCAGGAGCTCCCTCTCGGGCTGTACAACTGGCCTGCCATACCCTAGGCGCCACTCATAAGCTGAGTTTGTGTTTTCAGACTTCTGTGCACACAGCCTTGACCCACACAACCTCCAGGCTAGGGCCTCTGGAGCCACAGCGAAAGATTGTGCCTGCCCTCTCCAAGGCAAGTGTGCCCAATCCATTGACCACAACCCTACAGGTTAGGGAAAAGCTCCAAGGCCCCTGAGGCCATCAATAGTGTAAACCACCCTGGATTAAGAGGGGCTCTCTTACAACAGCGGAGCAACTATCTCCACTTAGACTCTCAGACAGTGTCCCCAGAGACAGAAGGTTGAAATGGACAGGCCCCCAGGCTCTAATCTGGACCTTAGCTTTGGTTTCTATGTGTCCGTCCTCAGAGGAATGTTTTCGAAGACCAGCACACGAGGCTTTTCTGAGGCACCAAACCAATCCTCTCTCGCCTCCACATGGGGAGCTTACTTACTGGGGATGTATCAAACCCTTCAGGTAGGAGAGTTCCGCAGGGCCACTGAACAACCAGCACATTCCAAGGTCTCCATGGACCCAAGCGCACATTATGACGCATCCTCAGGAGAGGCCATTTCACTCAGCCCCCTGGGTAGCGTGCCCCAGAGGCAGCAGATCAAACATATCTTGTGGCTAATGGCCAATGGGAATGCGAGGCATGCTGGACAGGGATCCATCCTTCGAACCGTGCTCTCCAGTCCTTCCGTATGGTATGTCCTGGAGCCATGCAACAGGACTCGAATGTCCCGCAGAAGGAAACCTTGTGGTTTGGGGCAACCTCCAATCTCAGCGTTGGTAAACTTCCTTGGCCTCATGAGGCCCCCGCTTCATGAAGGTGCCATCATGGACACATACTCCAGCCTCAGCCAACGTCTAATCCTCAGCCTGACTTCAGATGCAGGAGATGTTGATTCAGCCTCTGCAGAGTGGGCCTACTCTGCCCTTGGCTCCAATCCTCACTTTAGCTTGTGTTCCTAGACTTCCGTCCTCACACTCCTGGCTCACAAACCCTCCCTACTGGGAAATCTGGGGCCACAATGAAGTACTCTGCCTGCCTCCCAGGAGAAAAACTTTGTCTATGGTGCTGCCCAGAAACCCCAAATGAGGATCAAACTGCTTGGCCCTCGGCAACACCCCAATTGCATAGGCTACCTTAAACACTGATGCTCTGTCGCAAATATCCTGAGACCAGACCTTCTAACAGACACCGACACAGCTGGCTGCACACCCAGCACATTGGACCCGCCACTGCCTTAGGCCACCATCCATTCCCAACCTCGGTTTTCAGTCATCGGAACCTAGACCTTATCTCCAATCCCTGCACAGGGGGGAACCTGATGCACAAGTCAGAACCCCTCCTTCCCCATGGCAAGAAACCTTGCTGCTTGCAGTGAGTCAAACCTTCAGTGTAGGCGAAAATGGCATGGCCCATGAGGCCACGCCCATGCGTGAGGCCTGCCTTCGGCACAAACACACATGGTGACCCTCAGCGTGAGTACCTTATTCAAGTAACACCTCTCAGTGACTGGACCAAGAGCCCACATATGTGGCTTGCCATGCCCATAGGCACGCAGGACTAACTAGATGGTGTGTATTCCAGTTGAGGGAACCCACTGATGTGCTCTAGAGGCCCTCTCCTGTAAGGTCCCCTGTGGCAGAAAACAGTACTCTTCCCTACCCACTGAATGAACCCAAACACTTGGGAGCTTGGACAATCCCCCGAGAGGAAGGCTCTTCCTCGGCCCCTGAAGCAACCCCTACACTGAACGGCCACTGTGAAAGCAACACCCAGAGACAAAAGCCTGAGCGACTGCCTCCCACTTGCCCTCCTTTGATATCCAGAGGATCTCCCCTCACGGACTGGAGATCAGGCCTGCCATTACCTTGGCCCCTACCAGAGCCAAGTTTGCTTTTTCAGACATCTGTCCCCACAGCCCTGGCAAACACAGCCTCTAGGCTGAGTTTCCTGGAGCCATACCACAGGACCGTGCCTGCTCTCTCCTGGGATACTCTGTCCATTCATTTGGCCACACACCTCCAGAATATGAGAAACCTCAAGGCCCCCGAGGACATCCCACTACTGGGAGCCTCCCTGTACACACAGGGGCCTTCGGACACAAGCTGAGCTGCTACCTCCATGAAGGCATGCACACAGATGTAAACAGAGATAGAAGGTTGAGCTGGACAGGCCCTTAGGCCCTAATCTCAACTCTTGCTTTGGTGTCCAGGTGTCACTCCTCAGAGGCTTTGGTTCGAAGAACAGGATATGGGGCTTTCCTGAGGCACTGAAAAGAACTCCTCTCGTCTCCACATGGGAAGCTTCCTTATTGGAGCCGTGTCAAACACCTCAGGTTGGAGAATCCTGCAGAGTCCCTGAGCCACCTCCACATTCCTAGGTCTCCCAGACCACAAAGCCACAGTAGGACTCATCTTCAGGAGAGTCCATTTCAACTCTCCCCTCTGGGTAGCTCACCCAGGAGCCCGCATATTGAGCCTGCCTTGTCCTGACTAAAGAGTGGCAAAATGAGGTGGCGTTCCCAGGCATCCATGCTTAGACACATGCTCTCGAGTCTTTCCGTATGGGGCCTCCTGGAACCATCCAATAGCACTCGACTGTCGTGCAGAAGGAAACCTTGAGGTTTGGAGTAGTTTACAAATCCCATCGTAGGCAAACCTCCCTGGCCTCATGAAGCCCCCACACCCTTCAGGAAGAGGCCATGCTGGACAAAAACTCTAGCCTGAAACACCTCTCATAGTTGACATGACCTCAGTGAAGGAGATCTCGATTCAGCCTCTGCAGAGTGGGCCTGCCGTGCCCTCGGTCCCAAACCTCACGCTGGCTTGTGTTTTCAGACTTCCTTCCTCACAATCCTGGCAAACAAGCCCTCCGGACTAGGAACTCCAGAACCACAACCCAGCCCAGGGTCTGCCCAATGGAAGAAAAACGTTTCCCTGTGGGGCTCTCTCCAGAAAACCCAGATGAGGATCAACCTGCTCGGGCCTCGACGGTACCCGAACTGGATAGGCTGCACTGGGCACTTATGCTCTGTCTGACACAGCCTGAAGCCAGACGTCCAGACAGACAAGGAGACAGCTGGCCGCACACACAGCACTTCGGACACGCCATGGTCTTATGCCGTCACCTCTTTTTAACCTTGGTTTTCAGATATCTGAACCTAGACATTATATCAATTCTCCAACAGCTGGGTATCGGAAGCACAAAACAGAACTCCTCCTTCCCCGTGGCTGTAAAGCTTGCTCTTGGCATGGAGTCACATCTTCAGGGTGGGAGAACCTTCATGGTCCCTGATGCCACGCCCAAACTTGAGTGCTGATGGGCACAAATTCACACTGTGACCTCAGCATGAGCCCCATGTCAAAGTAAGGCCTGTCAGGGCCTGGACCAAGAGGCGCATATGGGGCTTGCCAAGCCCCTATGCACCCAATCCTCACCAGTGTTTCAGTTTTCTAGTCGCCCCGCCTGTACCTGGGGCTCTGCTCTGGAATACCTTTCTTGGAGAGACACATGAGCCAGACAACACGACTCCACCCTTCCCACAAAATGACCCCAAACTCTTGGGAGCTGGGACAAATCCCCAGAGAGGGATACTAGTCCACAGTCCCTGAGGCCACCCCTCCAATCCACGGCTATCCCGGACACAACATCCAGAGACAAAAGCCTGAAGGAACGCCTCCCACTCGCCCTTGTTTCAGAGGCCCAGGAGCTCCCTCTCGAGCTGTACATCCGGCCTGCCATACCCTAGGCGCCACTCATAAGCTGAGTTTGTGTTTTCAGACTTCTGTGCCCACAGCCTTGACCCACACAACCTCCAGGCTAGGGCCTCTGGAGCCACAGCGAAAGATTGTGCCTGCCCTCTCCAAGGCAAGTGTGCCCAATCCATTGACCACAACCCTACAGGTTAGGGAAAAGCTCCAAGGCCCCTGAGGCCATCAATAGTGTAAACCACCCTGGATTAAGAGGGGCTCTCTTACAACAGCGGAGCAACTATCTCCACTTAGACTCTCAGACAGTGTCCCCAGAGACAGAAGGTTGAAATGGACAGGCCCCCAGGCTCTAATCTGGACCTTAGCTTTGGTTTCTATGTGTCCGTCCTCAGAGGAATGTTTTCGAAGACCAGCACACGAGGCTTTTCTGAGGCACCAAACCAATCCTCTCTCGCCTCCACATGGGGAGCTTACTTACTGGGGATGTATCAAACCCTTCAGGTAGGAGAGTTCCGCAGGGCCACTGAACAACCAGCACATTCCAAGGTCTCCATGGACCCAAGCGCACATTATGACGCATCCTCAGGAGAGGCCATTTCACTCAGCCCCCTGGGTAGCGTGCCCCAGAGGCAGCAGATCAAACATATCTTGTGGCTAATGGCCAATGGGAATGCGAGGCATGCTGGACAGGGATCCATCCTTCGAACCGTGCTCTCCAGTCCTTCCGTATGGTATGTCCTGGAGCCATGCAACAGGACTCGAATGTCCCGCAGAAGGAAACCTTGTGGTTTGGGGCAACCTCCAATCTCAGCGTGGGTAAACTTCCTTGGCCTCATGAGGCCCCCGCTTCATGAAGGTGCCATCATGGACACATACTCCAGCCTCAGCCAACGTCTAATCCTCAGCCTGACTTCAGATGCAGGAGATGTTGATTCAGCCTCTGCAGAGTGGGCCTACTCTGCCCTTGGCTCCAATCCTCACTTTAGCTTGTGTTCCTAGACTTCCGTCCTCACACTCCTGGCTCACAAACCCTCCCTACTGGGAAATCTGGGGCCACAATGAAGTACTCTGCCTGCCTCCCAGGAGAAAAACTTTGTCTATGGTGCTGCCCAGAAACCCCAAATGAGGATCAAACTGCTTGGCCCTCGGCAACACCCCAATTGCATAGGCTACCTTAAACACTGATGCTCTGTCGCAAATATCCTGAGACCAGACCTTCTAACAGACACCGACACAGCTGGCTGCACACCCAGCACATTGGACCCGCCACTGCCTTAGGCCACCATCCATTCCCAACCTCGGTTTTCAGTCATCGGAACCTAGACCTTATCTCCAATCCCTGCACAGGGGGGAACCTGATGCACAAGTCAGAACCCCTCCTTCCCCATGGCAAGAAACCTTGCTGCTTGCAGTGAGTCAAACCTTCAGTGTAGGCGAAAATGGCATGGCCCATGAGGCCACGCCCATGCGTGAGGCCTGCCTTCGGCACAAACACACATGGTGACCCTCAGCGTGAGTACCTTATTCAAGTAACACCTCTCAGTGACTGGACCAAGAGCCCACATATGTGGCTTGCCATGCCCATAGGCACGCAGGACTAACTAGATGGTGTGTATTCCAGTTGAGGGAACCCACTGATGTGCTCTAGAGGCCCTCTCCTGTAAGGTCCCCTGTGGCAGAAAACAGTACTCTTCCCTACCCACTGAATGAACCCAAACACTTGGGAGCTTGGACAATCCCCCGAGAGGAAGGCTCTTCCTCGGCCCCTGAAGCAACCCCTACACTGAACGGCCACTGTGAAAGCAACACCCAGAGACAAAAGCCTGAGCGACTGCCTCCCACTTGCCCTCCTTTGATATCCAGAGGATCTCCCCTCACGGACTGGAGATCAGGCCTGCCATTACCTTGGCCCCTACCAGAGCCAAGTTTGCTTTTTCAGACATCTGTCCCCACAGCCCTGGCAAACACAGCCTCTAGGCTGAGTTTCCTGGAGCCATACCACAGGACCGTGCCTGCTCTCTCCTGGGATACTCTGTCCATTCATTTGGCCACACACCTCCAGAATATGAGAAACCTCAAGGCCCCCGAGGACATCCCACTACCGGGAGCCTCCCTGTACACACAGGGGCCTTCGGACACAAGCTGAGCTGCTACCTCCATGAAGGCATGCACACAGATGTAAACAGAGATAGAAGGTTGAGCTGGACAGGCCCTTAGGCCCTAATCTCAACTCTTGCTTTGGTGTCCAGGTGTCACTCCTCAGAGGCTTTGGTTCGAAGAACAGGATATGGGGCTTTCCTGAGGCACTGAAAAGAACTCCTCTCGTCTCCACATGGGAAGCTTCCTTATTGGAGCCGTGTCAAACACCTCAGGTTGGAGAATCCTGCAGAGTCCCTGAGCCACCTCCACATTCCTAGGTCTCCCAGACCACCAAGCCACAGTAGGACTCATCTTCAGGAGAGTCCATTTCAACTCTCCCCTCTGGGTAGCTCACCCAGGAGCCCGCAGATTGAGCCTGCCTTGTCCTGACTAAAGAGTGGGAAAATGAGGTGGCGTTCCCAGGCATCCATGCTTAGACACATGCTCTCGAGTCTTTCCGTATGGGGCCTCCTGGAACCATCCAATAGCACTCGACTGTCGTGCAGAAGGAAACCTTGAGGTTTGGAGTAGTTTACAAATCCCATCGTAGGCAAACCTCCCTGGCCTCATGAAGCCCCCACACCCTTCAGGAAGAGGCCATGCTGGACAAAAACTCTAGCCTGAAACACCTCTCATAGTTGACATGACCTCAGTGCAGGAGATCTCGATTCAGCCTCTGCAGAGTGGGCCTGCCGTGCCCTCGGTCCCAAACCTCACGCTAGCTTGTGTTTTCAGACTTCCTTCCTCACAATCCTGGCAAACAAGCCCTCCGGACTAGGAACTCCAGAACCACAACCCAGCCCAGGGTCTGCCCAATGGAAGAAAAACGTTTCCCTGTGGGGCTCTCTCCAGAAAACCCAGATGAGGATCAACCTGCTCGGGCCTCGACGGTACCCGAACTGGATAGGCTGCACTGGGCACTTATGCTCTGTCTGACACAGCCTGAAGCCAGACGTCCAGACAGACAAGGAGACAGCTGGCCGCACACACAGCACTTCGGACACGCCATGGCCTTATGCCGTCACCTCTTTTTAACCTTGGTTTTCAGATATCTGAACCTAGACATTATATCAATTCTCCAACAGCTGGGTATCGGAAGCACAAAACAGAACTCCTCCTTCCCCGTGGCTGTAAAGCTTGCTCTTGGCATGGAGTCACACCTTCAGGGTGGGAGAAACCTTCATGGTCCCTGATGCCACGCCCAAACTTGAGTGCTGATGGGCACAAATTCACACTGTGACCTCAGCATGAGCCCCATGTCAAAGTAAGGCCTGTCAGGGCCTGGACCAAGAGGCGCATATGGGGCTTGCCAAGCCCCTATGGACCCAATCCTCACCAGTGTTTCAGTTTTCTAGTCGCCCCACCTGTACCTGGGGCTCTGCTCTGGAATACCTTTCTTGGAGAGACACATGAGCCAGACAACACGACTCCACCCTTCCCACAAAATGACCCCAAACTCTTGGGAGCTGGGACAAATCCCCAGAGAGGGATACTCGTCCACAGTCCCTGAGGCCACCCCTCCAATCCACGGCTATCCCGGACACAACATCCAGAGACAAAAGCCTGAAGGAACGCCTCCCACTCGCCCTTGTTTCAGAGGCCCAGGAGCTCCCTCTCGGGCTGTACATCCGGCCTGCCATACCCTAGGCGCCACTCATAAGCTGAGTTTGTGTTTTCAGACTTCTGTGCCCACAGCCTTGACCCACACAACCTCCAGGCTAGGGCCTCTGGAGCCACAGCGAAAGATTGTGCCTGCCCTCTCCAAGGCAAGTGTGCCCAATCCATTGACCACAACCCTACAGGTTAGGGAAAAGCTCCAAGGCCCCTGAGGCCATCAATAGTGTAAACCACCCTGGATTAAGAGGGGCTCTCTTACAACAGCGGAGCAACTATCTCCACTTAGACTCTCAGACAGTGTCCCCAGAGACAGAAGGTTGAAATGGACAGGCCCCCAGGCTCTAATCTGGACCTTAGCTTTGGTTTCTATGTGTCCGTCCTCAGAGGAATGTTTTCGAAGACCAGCACACGAGGCTTTTCTGAGGCACCAAACCAATCCTCTCTCGCCTCCACATGGGGAGCTTACTTACTGGGGATGTATCAAACCCTTCAGGTAGGAGAGTTCCGCAGGGCCACTGAACAACCAGCACATTCCAAGGTCTCCATGGACCCAAGCGCACATTATGACGCATCCTCAGGAGAGGCCATTTCACTCAGCCCCCTGGGTAGCGTGCCCCAGAGGCAGCAGATCAAACATATCTTGTGGCTAATGGCCAATGGGAATGCGAGGCATGCTGGACAGGGATCCATCCTTCGAACCGTGCTCTCCAGTCCTTCCGTATGGTATGTCCTGGAGCCATGCAACAGGACTCGAATGTCCCGCAGAAGGAAACCTTGTGGTTTGGGGCAACCTCCAATCTCAGCGTGGGTAAACTTCCTTGGCCTCATGAGGCCCCCGCTTCATGAAGGTGCCATCATGGACACATACTCCAGCCTCAGCCAACGTCTAATCCTCAGCCTGACTTCAGATGCAGGAGATGTTGATTCAGCCTCTGCAGAGTGGGCCTACTCTGCCCTTGGCTCCAATCCTCACTTTAGCTTGTGTTCCTAGACTTCCGTCCTCACACTCCTGGCTCACAAACCCTCCCTACTGGGAAATCTGGGGCCACAATGAAGTACTCTGCCTGCCTCCCAGGAGAAAAACTTTGTCTATGGTGCTGCCCAGAAACCCCAAATGAGGATCAAACTGCTTGGCCCTCGGCAACACCCCAATTGCATAGGCTACCTTAAACACTGATGCTCTGTCGCAAATATCCTGAGACCAGACCTTCTAACAGACACCGACACAGCTGGCTGCACACCCAGCACATTGGACCCGCCACTGCCTTAGGCCACCATCCATTCCCAACCTCGGTTTTCAGTCATCGGAACCTAGACCTTATCTCCAATCCCTGCACAGGGGGGAACCTGATGCACAAGTCAGAACCCCTCCTTCCCCATGGCAAGAAACCTTGCTGCTTGCAGTGAGTCAAACCTTCAGTGTAGGCGAAAATGGCATGGCCCATGAGGCCACGCCCATGCGTGAGGCCTGCCTTCGGCACAAACACACATGGTGACCCTCAGCGTGAGTACCTTATTCAAGTAACACCTCTCAGTGACTGGACCAAGAGCCCACATATGTGGCTTGCCATGCCCATAGGCACGCAGGACTAACTAGATGGTGTGTATTCCAGTTGAGGGAACCCACTGATGTGCTCTAGAGGCCCTCTCCTGTAAGGTCCCCTGTGGCAGAAAACAGTACTCTTCCCTACCCACTGAATGAACCCAAACACTTGGGAGCTTGGACAATCCCCCGAGAGGAAGGCTCTTCCTCGGCCCCTGAAGCAACCCCTACACTGAACGGCCACTGTGAAAGCAACACCCAGAGACAAAAGCCTGAGCGACTGCCTCCCACTTGCCCTCCTTTGATATCCAGAGGATCTCCCCTCACGGACTGGAGATCAGGCCTGCCATTACCTTGGCCCCTACCAGAGCCAAGTTTGCTTTTTCAGACATCTGTCCCCACAGCCCTGGCAAACACAGCCTCTAGGCTGAGTTTCCTGGAGCCATACCACAGGACCGTGCCTGCTCTCTCCTGGGATACTCTGTCCATTCATTTGGCCACACACCTCCAGAATATGAGAAACCTCAAGGCCCCCGAGGACATCCCACTACCGGGAGCCTCCCTGTACACACAGGGGCCTTCGGACACAAGCTGAGCTGCTACCTCCATGAAGGCATGCACACAGATGTAAACAGAGATAGAAGGTTGAGCTGGACAGGCCCTTAGGCCCTAATCTCAACTCTTGCTTTGGTGTCCAGGTGTCACTCCTCAGAGGCTTTGGTTCGAAGAACAGGATATGGGGCTTTCCTGAGGCACTGAAAAGAACTCCTCTCGTCTCCACATGGGAAGCTTCCTTATTGGAGCCGTGTCAAACACCTCAGGTTGGAGAATCCTGCAGAGTCCCTGAGCCACCTCCACATTCCTAGGTCTCCCAGACCACCAAGCCACAGTAGGACTCATCTTCAGGAGAGTCCATTTCAACTCTCCCCTCTGGGTAGCTCACCCAGGAGCCCGCAGATTGAGCCTGCCTTGTCCTGACTAAAGAGTGGGAAAATGAGGTGGCGTTCCCAGGCATCCATGCTTAGACACATGCTCTCGAGTCTTTCCGTATGGGGCCTCCTGGAACCATCCAATAGCACTCGACTGTCGTGCAGAAGGAAACCTTGAGGTTTGGAGTAGTTTACAAATCCCATCGTAGGCAAACCTCCCTGGCCTCATGAAGCCCCCACACCCTTCAGGAAGAGGCCATGCTGGACAAAAACTCTAGCCTGAAACACCTCTCATAGTTGACATGACCTCAGTGCAGGAGATCTCGATTCAGCCTCTGCAGAGTGGGCCTGCCGTGCCCTCGGTCCCAAACCTCACGCTAGCTTGTGTTTTCAGACTTCCTTCCTCACAATCCTGGCAAACAAGCCCTCCGGACTAGGAACTCCAGAACCACAACCCAGCCCAGGGTCTGCCCAATGGAAGAAAAACGTTTCCCTGTGGGGCTCTCTCCAGAAAACCCAGATGAGGATCAACCTGCTCGGGCCTCGACGGTACCCGAACTGGATAGGCTGCACTGGGCACTTATGCTCTGTCTGACACAGCCTGAAGCCAGACGTCCAGACAGACAAGGAGACAGCTGGCCGCACACACAGCACTTCGGACACGCCATGGTCTTATGCCGTGACCTCTTTTTAACCTTGGTTTTCAGATATCTGAACCTAGACATTATATCAATTCTCCAACAGCTGGGTATCGGAAGCACAAAACAGAACTCCTCCTTCCCCGTGGCTGTAAAGCTTGCTCTTGGCATGGAGTCACACCTTCAGGGTGGGAGAAACCTTCATGGTCCCTGATGCCACGCCCAAACTTGAGTGCTGATGGGCACAAATTCACACTGTGACCTCAGCATGAGCCCCATGTCAAAGTAAGGCCTGTCAGGGCCTGGACCAAGAGGCGCATATGGGGCTTGCCAAGCCCCTATGCACCCAATCCTCACCAGTGTTTCAGTTTTCTAGTCGCCCCGCCTGTACCTGGGGCTCTGCTCTGGAATACCTTTCTTGGAGAGACACATGAGCCAGACAACACGACTCCACCCTTCCCACAAAATGACCCCAAACTCTTGGGAGCTGGGACAAATCCCCAGAGAGGGATACTCGTCCACAGTCCCTGAGGCCACCCCTCCAATCCACGGCTATCCCGGACACAACATCCAGAGACAAAAGCCTGAAGGAACGCCTCCCACTCGCCCTTGTTTCAGAGGCCCAGGAGCAACCTCTCGGGCTGTACATCTGGCCTGCCATACCCCAGGCGCCACTCATAAGCTGAGTTTGTGTTTTCAGACTTCTGTGCACACAGCCTTGACCCACACAACCTCCAGGCTAGGGCCTCTGGAGCCACAGCGAAAGATTGTGCCTGCCCTCTCCAAGGCAAGTGTTCCCAATCCATTGACCACAACCCTACAGGTTAGGGAAAAGCTCCAAGGCCCCTGAGGCCATCAATAGTGTAAACCACCCTGGTTTAATAGGGGCTCTCTGACACCAGCGGAGCAACTATCTCCACTTAGACTCTCAGACAGTGTCCCCAGAGAAAGAAGGTTGAAATGGACAGGCCCCCAGTCGCTAATCTGAACCTTAGCTTTGGTTTCCATGTGTCCGTCCTCAGAGGACTGTTTTCGTAGACCAGCACACGGGGCTTTTCTGAGGCACCAAACCAAACCTCTCTCGTCTCCACATGGGGAGCTTTCTTACTGGGGATGTATCAAACACTTCAGGTAGGACAGTTCCGCAGGGCCACTGAACAACCAGCACATACCAAGGTCTCCATGGTCCCAAACGCACATTATGTCGCATCCTCAGGAGAGGCCATTTCAACTCAGCCCCCTGGGTAGCGTGCCCCAGAGGCAGCAGGTCAAACATATCTTGTGGCAAATGGCCAATGGGAATGCGAGGCATGCTGGACAGGTATCCATCCTTCGAACCCTGCTCTCCAGTCCTTCCGTATGGTATGTCCTGGAGCCATAAAGCAGGACTCGAATGTCCCGCAGAAGGAAAACTTGTGGTTTGGGGCATCCTCCAAACTAAGCGTGGGAAAACTTCCTTGGCCTCATGTGGCCCCCACTTCATGAAGGTGCCATCATGGACACATACTCCAGCCTCATCAACTTTCGATCCTCTGCCTGACTTCAGATGCAGGAGATTTTGATTCAGACTCTGCAGAGTGGGCCTGCTCTGCCCTTGGCTAAAATCCTCACCCTAGCTTGTGTTTTCAGACTTCCGTCCTCACACACCTGGCCCACACACCCCCTTCCTGGGAATTCTGGGTCCACAAGGAAGCACTCTGCAGGCCTCCCAGGAGAAAACCATTGTCTATGGTGCGTCCCAGAAACCCCAAATCAGGATCAAACTGCTTGGCCCTCGGCAACAACCCAATTGCATAGGCTACCTTAAACACTAATGCTCTGTCGCAAATAGCCTGAGACCACACCTTACAACAGACACCGACACAGCTGGCTGCACACCCAGCATATAGGACCAGCCACTGCCTTATGCCACCATCCATTCCAAACCTGGATTTTCAGTCATGGGAACCTAGACCTTATCTCCAATCCCTGCACAGGGGGGAACCTGATGCATATGTCAGAACCCCTCCTTCCCCATGGCAAGAATCCTTGCTGCTGGAAATGCATCAAACCTTCAGTTTAGGAGAAAATGGCATGTCCCATGAGGCCACGCCCATGCGTGAGTGCCGCCTTGGGCACAAACACACATTGTGACCCTCAGTGTGACTACCTTATTCAAGTAACGCCTCTCAGTGACTGGACCAGAGCCAGCATATGTGGCTTGCCATGCCCATATGCACCCAGGACTAACTAGATGGTGTGTATTCCAGTTGAGGGAACCCACTGCTGTGCTCTAGAGTCCCTCTCCTGCGGGGTCCCCTGTGGCAGAAAACAGTACTCTTTCCTTCCCTCAGAATGAACCCAAACAGTTGGGAGCTTGGATTAACCCTGAGAGAAAGGCTCTTCCTCGGTCCCTGAAGGTACCCCTACGCTGAATGGCCACTGTGAACGCAACACCCAGAGACAAAAGCCTGAGCGACTAACTCTCACTTGCCCTGCTTTGAACTCCCGAGGATCTCCCCTCACGGACTGGAGATCAGGCCTTCCATTACCTTGGCCCCTAGCTGAGCCAAGTTTGCTTTTTCAGACATCTGTCCCCACAGCCCTGGCAAACACAGACCTAGGCTGGGTCCTCTGGAGCCATACCGCAGGACCGTGCCTTCTCTCTCCTGAAAAACTGTGTCCATTGCTTTGGCCACACACCTCCAGAATATGAGAAACGTCAAGGCCTCCGAGGACATCCCACTACTGGGAGCCTCCCTGGACACACAGGGGCATTCAGACACAAGCTGAGTAGCTATCTCCCCGAATGCATGCACACAGATGTCAACAGAGATAGAAGGTTGAGCCGGACAGGCCCTTAGGCCCTAATCTCAACTCTTGCTTTGGTTTCCAGGTGTCACTCCTCAGAGGCTTTGGTTCGAAGAACAGGATATGGGGCTTTCCTGAGGCACTGAACAGAACTCCTCTCGTCTCCACATGGGAAGCTTTCTTGTTGGAGCCCTGTCAAACACCTCACGTTGGAGAATCCTGCAGTTTCCCTGAGCCACCTCCACATTCCAAGGTCTCCCAGTCCACCAACCCACAGTAGGACTCATCTTCAGAAGAGTCCATTTCAACTCTCCCCTCTAGGTAGCTCACCCAGGTGCCTGCAGATTGAGCCTGCCTTGTCCTGACTAAAGAGTGGGAATATGAGGTGGCGTTCCCAGGCATCCATGCTTAGACACCTGCTCTCGAGTCTTTCCGTATGGGGCCTCCTGGAACCATCCAATAGCACTCGACTGTCGTGCAGAAGGAAACCTTGAGGTTTGGAGTAGTTCACAAATCCCATCGTAGGCAAACACCCCTGGCCTCATGAAGCCCCCACACCCTTCATAAAGAGGCCATGCTGGAAAAAAACTCTAGCCTGAGGCACGTTTCATAGTTGACATGACCTCAGTGCAGGAGATCTCGATTCAGCCTCTGCAGAGTAGGCCTGCTGTGCCCTCGGTCCCAAATCTCAAGTTAGCTTGTGTTTTCAGACTTCCTTCCTCACACTCCTGGCAAGCAAGCCCTCCGGACTAGGAACTCCAGAACCACAACCCAGCCCAGTGTCTGCCCAACGGAAGAAAAACGTTTTGCTGTGGGGCCCTCGAGAAAACCCAGATGAGGATCAACCAGCTCGGGCCTCGACGGTACCCGAACTGGATAGGCTGCTCTGGGCACTCATGCTCTGTCTGACACAGCCTGCAGCCAGCTTTCCAGACAGACAAGGAGACAGCTGGCCACACACCCAGCACTTCGGACACGCCATGGTCTTATGCCATCACCTCTTCCTAATATTGGTTTTCAGATATCTGTACCTAGACATTATATCAATTCTACACACAGCTGGGTATCGCAAGCACAAAACAGACCTCCTCCTTCCCCATGGCTGTAAAGCTTGTTCTTGGCATGGAGTCACACCTTCAGGGTGGGAGAAACCTTCATGGCCCCTCATGCCAAGCCCAAACTTGAGTGCTGATTGGGCACAAATTCACACTCTGACCCTCAGCATGAGCCCCATGTCAAAGAAAGGCCTGCCAGTGCCTGGACTAAGAGACCGCATATGGGGCTTGCCAAGCCCCTATGCACCCAATCCTCACTGGTGTTTGAGTTTTCCAGTCGCCACGCCCTTAACTGGGGCTCTGCTCTGGAATCCCTTTGTTGGAGAGACACATGAGCCAGACAACACGACTCCACCCTTCCCACAAAATGACTCCAAACTCTTGGGAGCTGGGACAAATCCCCAGAGAGGGATACTCGTCCACAGTCCCTGAGGCCACCCCTCCAATACACGGCTATCCCGGAAACAATATCCAGAGACAAAAGCCTGAAGGAACGCCTCCCACTCGCCCTTGTTTCAGAGGCCCAGGAGCTCCCTCTCGGGCGGGACATCTGGCCTCCCATACCCTAGGCGCCACTCAAAAGCTGAGTTTGTGTTTTCCGACTTCTGTGCCCACAGCCTGGACCCACACAACCTGCAGGCTAGGGCTTCTGGAGCCACAGTGAAAGATTGTGCCTGCCCTCTCCAAGGCAAGTGGCCCAATCCATTGACCACAACCCTACAGGTTAGGGAAAAGCTCCAAGGCCCCTAAGGCCATCAATAGTGTAGGCCACCCTGGACTAAGAGGGGCTTTCTGACACTAGAGGAGCAACTATCTCCACTTAGACTCTCAGAGAGTGTCCCCAGAGACAGAAGGTTGTAATGACAGGCCCCTGGGCCCTAATCTGAACCTTAGCTTTGGTTTCCATGTGTCCGTCCTCAGAGGACTGTTTTCATAGACCAGCACACAGGGCTTTTCTGAGGCACCAAACCAAACCTCTCTCGTCTCCACATGGGGAGCTTTCTTACTGGGGATGTATCAAACCCTTCAGGTAGGAGAGTTCCTCAGGGACACTGAACAACAAGCACATTCCAAGGTCTCCATGGACCCAAACGCATATTATGACGCATCCTTTGGAGAGGCCATTTCAACTCAGCCCCCTGGGTAGCGTGCCCCAGAGGCAGCAGATCAAACATATCTTGTCGCTAATGGCCAATGGGAATGCGAGTCACGCTGTATAGGGATCCATCCTTCGAACCCTGCTCTTCAGTCCTTCCGCATGGTATGTCCTGGAGCCATGCAACAGGACTCGAATGTCCCGCAGAAGGAAACCTTGTGGTTTGAGGCAACCGCTACACTCAGCGAGGGACAACTTCCTTGGCTTCATGAGGCCCCCGCTTCATGAGCTGCCATCATGGACACATACTCCAGCCTCAGCCAACGTCTTATCCTCAGCCTAACTTCAGATGCAGGAGATTTTGATTCAGCCTCTGCAGAGTGGGCCTGCTCTGCCCTTGGCTCCAATCTCACCCTAGCTTGTGTTTTCAGACTTCTGTCCTCACAATCCTGGCCCACAAACACTCCCTCCTGGGAATTCTGGGGCCACAATGAAGTACTCTCCCAGGAGAAAAACATTGTCTATGGTGCTGCCCAGAAACCCCAACTGAGGATCAAACTGCTTGGCCCTCGGCAACACCCCAATTGCATAGGCTAACTTAAACACTGATGCTCTGTCACAAATAGCCTGAGCCCAGACCTTCCAACAGACACCGACACAGCTGGCTGCACATCCAGCACATTGGACACGCCAATGCCTTAGGCCATCATCCATTCCCAACCTGGGTTTTCAGTCATCGGAACCTAGACCTTATCTCAAATCCCTGCACAGGGGGGAACCTGATGCACATGTGAGAACCCCACCTTCCCCATGGCAAGAATCCTTGCTGCTGGAAGTGAGGCGAACCTTCAGTTTAGGAGAAAACGGCATGGCCCATGAGGCCACGCCCATGCGTGAGGGCCGCCATGGGCACAAACACACATTGTGACCCTCAGCGTGAGTACCTTACTTAAGTAACGCCTCTCAGGGACTGGACCAAGAGCCCGCATATGGGCTTGCCATGCCCATAGGCACCCAGGACTAACTAGATGGTGTGTATTCCAGTTGAGGGAACCCACTGCTGTGCTATAGAGTCCCTCTCCTGCGGGGTCCCCTGTGGCAAAAAACAGTACTCTTCCCTTCCATCAGAATGAACCCAAACACTTGGGAGCTTGGACTATCCCCTGAGAGAAGGATCTTCCTCGGCCCCTGAATCAACCCCTAACCTGAACGGCCACTGTGAACGCAACACCCAGAGACAAAAGCCTGAGCGACAAACTCCCACTTGCCCTCCTTTGATATCCCGAGGAACTCCCCTCTCGGACTGGAGATCAGGCCTGCCATTACCTTGGCCCCTAGCTGAGCCAAGTTTGCTTTTTCAGACATCTGTCCCCACAGCCCTGGCAAACACAGCCTCAAGGCTGGGTCCTCTGGAGCCATACCAAAGGACCGTACCTGCTCTCTCCTGGGAAACTGTGTCCATTGCTTTGGCCACACACCTCCAGAATATGAGAAACCTCAAGGCCCCTGAGGACATCCCACTACTGGGAACCTCCCTGGACACATAGGGGCATTCGGACACAAGCCGAGCAGCTACTTCCCCCGAATGCATGCACACAGATGTCCACAGAGATAGAAGATTGAGCCGGACAGGCCCTTTGGCCCTAATCTCAACTCTTGCTTTGGTTTCCAGGTGTCACTCCTCAGAGGCTTTGGTTCGAAGAACATGATATGGGGCTTTCCTGAGGCACTGAACAGAACTCCTCTCGTCTCCACATGGGAAGCTTCCTTGTTGGAGCCGTGTCAAACACCTCACGTTGGAGAATCCTTCAGAGTCCCTGAGCCACCTCCACCTTCCAAGGTCTCCCAGTCCACCAACCCACAGTAGGACTTATCTTCAGGAGATTCCATTTCAACTCTCCCCTCTAGGTAGCTCACCCAGGAGCCCGCAGATTGAGCCTGCCTTGTCCTGACTAAAGAGTTGGTATATGAGGTGACGTTCCCAGGCATCCATGCTTAGACACCTGCTCTCGAGTCTTTCCATATGGGGCATCCTCGAACCATCCATTTGGACTCGACTGTCGTGCAGAAGGAAACCTTGAGGTTTGGAGAAGTTCACAAATCCCATCGTAGGCAAACACCCCTGGCCTCATGAAGCCCCCACATCCTTCAGGAAGTGGCCATGCTGGACAAAAACTCTAGCCTGAGACACGTCTCATAGTTGACATGACCTTAGTGCAGGAGATATTGATTCAGCCTCTGCAGAGTGGGCCTGCCGTGCCCTCGGTCCCAAACCTCACGCTAGCTTGTGTTTTCAGACTTCCTTCCTCACACTCCTGGCAAACAAGCCCTCCGGACTAGGAATTCCAGAACCACAACCCAGCCCAGTGTGCCCAACGGAAGAAAAACGTTTCCCTGTGGGGCTCTCCAGAAAACCCAGATGAGGATCAACCTGCTCGGGCCTCGACGGTACCCGAAATGGATAGGCTGCTCTGGGCACTCATGCTCTGTCTGACACAGCCTGAAGCCAGACGTCCAGACAGACAAGGAGACAGTTGGCCGCACACCCTGCACTTCGGACACGCCATGGTCTTATGCCGTCACCTCTTCCTAATCTTGGTTTTCAGATATCTGAACCTAGACATTATATCAATTCTCCGCACAGCTGGGTATCGCAAGCACAAAACAGAACTCCTCCTTCCCCATGGCTGTAAAGCTTTCTCTTGGCATGGAGTCACCTTCAGGGTGAGAGAAACCTTCATTGCCCTTGATGCCAAGCCCAAACTTGAGTGCTGCTTGGGCACAAATTCACACTGTGACCCTCAGCATGAGCCCCATGTCAAAGAAAGGCCTGTCAGGGCCTGGACCAAGATCCTGCATATGGGGCTTGCCAAGCCCCTATGCACCCAATCCTCACCAGTGTTTGAGTTTTCCAGTCGCCCCGCCCGTACCTGGGGCCTTGCCCCGGAATCCCTTTCTTGGAGAGACACATGAGCCAGACAACACGACTCTACCCTTCCCACAAAATGACCCCAAACTCTTGGGAGCTGGGACAAATCCCCAGAGAGGGATACTCGTCCACAGTCCCTGAGGCCACCCCTCCAATCGACGGCTATCCCGGACACAACATCCAGAGACAAATGCCTGAAGGAACGCCTCCCACTCGCCCTTGTTTCAGAGGCCCAGGAGCTTCCTCTCGGGCTGTCCATCCGGCCTGCCATACACTAGGCGCCACTTATAAGCGGAGTTTGTGTTTTCAGACTTCTGTGCCCACAGCCTAGACCCACACAACCACCAGGCTAGGGCCTCTGGAGCCCCAGAGAAAGATTGTGCCTGTTCTCTCCAAGGAAAGTGTGCCCAATCCATTGACCACAACCCTACAGGTTAGGGAAAAGCTCCAAGACCCCTGAGGCCATCAATAGCGTAGGCCACCCTGGACTAAGAGGGGCTCTCTGATACCAGCGGAGCAACTATCTCCACTTAGACTCTCAGACAGTGTCCCCAGACACAGAAGGTTGAAATGGACAGGCCCACAGGCTCTAATCTGAACCTTAGCTTTGGTTTCCATATGACCGTCCTCAGAGGACTGTTTTCGTAGACCAGCAAACGGGGCTTTTCTGAGGCACCAAACCAAACCTCTCTCGTCTCCACATGGGGAGCTTTCTTACTGGGGATGTATCAAACCCTTCAGGTCGGAGAGTTCCGCAGGGACCCTGAACAACCAGCACATTGCAAGGTCTCCATGGACCCAAACACACATTATGACGCATCCTTGGTAGAGGCCATTTCAACTCAGCCCCCTGGGTAGCGTGCCCCAGAGACAGCAGATCAAACATATCTGGTCGCTAATGGCCAATGGGAATGCGAGGCACGCTGTATAGGGATCCATCCATGGAACCCTGCTCTTCAGTCCTTCCGTATGGTATGTCCTGGAACCATGCAACAGGACTCGAATGTCCCGCAGAAGGAAACCTTGTGGTTTGAGGCAACCGCTAAACTCAGCGTTGGAAAACTTCCTTGGCTTCATGAGGCCCCCGCTTCATGAAGGTGCCATCATGGACACACACTCCAGCCTCAGCCATGTCTTATCCTCAGCCTGACTTCAGATGCAGGAGATTTTGATTCAGCCTCTGCAGAGTGGGCCTGCTCTGCCCTTGGCTCCAATCCTCACCCTAGCTTGTGTTTTCAGACTTCTGTCCTCACACTCCTGGCCCACATACCCTCCCCCCTGGGAATTCTGGGGCGACAATGAAGCACTCTGCCTGCCTCCCAGGAGAAAACCATTGTCTATGGTGCTTCTCAGAAACCCCAACTGAGGATCAAACAGCTTGGCCCTCGGCAACACCCCAATTGCATAGGCTACCTTAAACACTGATGCTCTGTCGCAAATAGCCTGAGCCCAGACCTTCTAACAGACACCGACACAGTTGGCTGCACACCCAGCACATTGGACATGCCAATGCCTTAGGTCATCATCCATTCACAACCTGGGTTTACAGTCATCGGTACCTAGACCTTATCTCCAATCCCTGTACAGGGGGGAACCTGATGCACATGTGAGAACCCCTCCTTCCCCATGGCAAGAAATCTTTCTGCTGGCAGTGAGTCAAACCTTCTGTGTAGGAGAAAACGGCATGGCCCATGAGGCCACGCCCATGCGTGAGGGCCGCCTTGTGCACAAACACACATTTTGACCCTCAGCGTGAGTACCTTATTCAAGTAACGCCTCTCAGGGACTGGACCAAGAGCCCGCATTGTGGCTTGCCATGCCCATAGGCACCCAGGACTAACTAGATGGTGTGTATTCCAGTTGAGGGAACCCACTGCTGTGCTCTAGAGTCCATCTCCTGCGGGGTCCCCTGTGGCAGATAACAGTTCTCTTCCCTTCCCTCAGAATGAACCCAAACACTTGGGAGCTTGGACAATCCCCCGAGAGAAAGGCTCTTCCTCGGCCCCTGAATCAACCCCTAACCTGAACGGCCACTGTGATTGCAACACCCAGAGACAAAAGCCTGAGCGACTAATTCCCACTTGCCCTGCTTTGATATCCCGAGGATCTCCCCTCACGGACTGGAGATCAGGCCTGCCATTACCTTGGCCCCTACCTGAGCCAAGTTTGCTTTTTCAGACATCTGTCCCCACAGGCCTGGCAAACACAGTCTCTAGGCTGGGTCCTCTGGAGCCATACCAAAGGACCGTGCCTGCTCTCCTCTGGGAAACTGTGTCCATTGCTTTGGCCACACACCTCCAGAATATGAGAAACCTCAAGGCCCCCGAGGACATCCCACTACTGGGAGCCTCCCTGGACACACAGGGGCATTCGGACACAAGCTGAGCAGCTACTTCCCCGAATGCATGCACACAGATGTCAACAGAGATAGAAGGTTGAGCCGGACAGGCCCTTAGGCCCTAATCTCAACTCTTGCTTTGGTTTCCAGGTGTCACTCTCAGAGCTTTGGTTCGAAGAACAGGACATGGGGCTTTCCTGAGGAACCGAATAGAACTCTTCTCGTCTCCACATGTGAAGCTTCCTTGTTGGAGCCATGTCAAACACCTCACGTTGGAGAATCTTGCAGAGTCCCTGAGCCACCTCCACATTCCAAGGTCTCCCAGTTCACCAACCCACAGTAGGACTCATCTTCAGGAGAGTCCATTTCAACTCTCCCCTCTGGGTAGTTCACCCAGGAGCCCGCAGGTTGAGCCTACCTTGTCCTGTCTAAAGAATGGGAGTAGTAGGTGGCATTCCCAGGCATCCATGCTTAGACTCCTGCTCTCGAGTCTTTCCGTATGGGGCCTCCTGGAACCATCCAATAGGACTCAACAGTCGTGCAGAAGGAAAACTTGTGGTTTGCAGTAGTTCACAAATCCCATTGTAGGCAAACTTCCCTGGACTCATGAAGCCCCCACACCCTTCAGGAAGAGGCCATGCTGGACAAAATCTCTAGCCTGAGGCACGTCGTATAGTTGACATGACCTCAGTGCTGGAGATCTCGATTGAGCCTCTGCAGAGTGGGACTACCCTGCCCTCGGTCCCAAACCTCATGCTAGCTTGTGTTTTCAGAATTCCTTACTCACACCTGTGGCAAACAAGTCCTCCGGACTAGGAACTCGAGAACCACAACCCAGCCCAGTGTCTGCCCAACGGAAGAAAAACGTTTCCCTGTGGGGCTCTCCAGAAAACCCAGATGAGGATCAACCTGCTTAGGCCTCGAAGATCCGCGAACTGGATAGGCTGCTCTGGGCACTCATGCTCTGTCTGACACAGCCTGAAGCCAGACGTCCAGACAGACAAGGAGACAGCTGGCCGCACACCTCGCACTTCAGACACGCCAAGGTCTTCTGCCATCACCTCTTCCTATCCTTGGTTTTCAGATATCTGAACCTAGACATTATATCAATTCTCCGCACAGCTGGGTATCGCAAGCACAAAACAGAACTCCTCCTTCACCATGGCTGTAAAGCTTGTTCTTGGCATGGAGTCACACCTTCAGGGTGGGAGAAACCTTCATGGCCCCTGATGCCACGCCCAAACTTGAGTGCTGCTTGGGCACAAATTCACACTGTGACCTTCAGCATGAGCCCCATGTCAAAGAAAGGCCTGTCAGGGCCTGGACCAAGAGCCTGCATATGGGGCTTGCCAAGCCCCTATGCACCCAATCCTCCCCAGTGTTTGAGTTTACCAGTGGCGCCGTCCGTACCTAGGGCTCTGCTCTGGAATCCCTTTCTTGGTGAGACACATGAGCCAGACAACACGACTCCACCCTTCCCACAAAATGAACCCAAACTCTTGGGAGCTGGGACAAATCCCCAAAGAGGGATACTCGTCCATAGTCCCTGAGTCCACCCCTCCAATCCACGGCTATCCCGGACACAACATCCAGAGACAAAAGCCTGAAGGAAAGTCTCCAACTCTCCCATGTTTCAGAGGACCAGGAGCTGTATATCCGGCCTGCCATACCCTAGGTGCCAATCATAAGCTGAGTCTGTGATTTCAGACTTCTGTGCCCACAGCCTGGACCCACACATCCTCCAGGCTACGGCCTCTGGAGTCACAGAGAAAGATTGTGCCTGCCCTCTCCAAGGAAAGTGTGCCCAATCCATTGACCACAACCCTACAGGTTAGGGAAAAGCTCCAAGGCCCCTGAGGCCATCAATAGTGTAGGCCACCCTGGACTAAGAGGGGCTCTCTGACACCAGCGGAGGAACTTTCTCCACTTAGACTCTCAGACAGTGTCCCCAGAGACAGAAGGTTGAAATGGACAGGCCCCCAGGCCCTAATCTGAACCTTAGCTTTGGTTTCCATGTGTCCGTCCTCAGAGGTCTGTTTTCGTAGACCAGCACACGGGGCTTTTCTGAGGCACCAAACCAAACCTCTCTCGTCTCCACATGGGGAGCTTTCTTACTGGGGATGTATCAAACCCTTCAGGTCGGGAAGTTCCGCAGTGCCACTGAACAAGCAGCACATTCCAAGGTCTCCATGGACCCAAACGCACATTATGACGCATACTTGGGAGAAGCCATTTCAACTCAGCCCCCTGGGTAGCGTGCCCCAGAGGCAGCAGATCAAACATATCTTGTCGATAATGGCCAATGGGAATGCGAGTCACGCTGTATAGGGATCCATCCTTCAAACCCTGCTCTTCAGTCCTTCCGTATTATGTCCTGGAGCCATGCAACAGGTCTCGAATGTCCCGCAGAAGGAAATCTTGTGGTTTGAAGCAACCTCCAAACTCAGCGTGGGAAAACTTCCTTGGCCTCATGAGGCCCCTGCTTCATGAAGGTGCCATCATGGACACACACTCCAGCCTCAGCCAACATCTTATCCTCAGCCTGACTTCAGATGCAGGAGATTTTGATTCAGGCTCTGCAGAGTGGGCCTGCTCTGAGTTTGGCTCCAATCCTCACCCTAGCTATTGTTTTCAGACTTCTGTCTTCACACTCCTGGCCCACAACCCTCCCTCCTGGGAATTCTGGGGCCACAATGAAGCACTCTGCCTGCCTCCCAGGAGAAAAACATTGTCTATGGTGCTGCCAAGAAACACCAACTGAGGATAAAACTGCTTGGCCCTCGGCAACACCCCAATTGCATAGGCTACCTTAAACACTGATGCTCTGTCGCAAATAGCCTGAGCCCAGACCTTCCAACAGACACCGACATAGCTGGCTGCACACCCAGCACATTGGACCCGCCACTGCCTTAGGCCACCATCCATTCCCAACATAGGTTTTCAGTCATCGGAACCTAGACCTTATCTCCAATCCCTGTACAGGGGGGAACCTGATGCACAAGTAGAACCCCTCCTTCCCCATGGCAAGAAACCTTGCTGCTGGCAGTGAGTCAAACCTTCAGTGTATGAGAAAACGGCATGGCCCATGAGGCCACGCCCATGCGTGAGAGCCGCCTTGGGCACAAACGCATATTGTGACCCTCAGCGTGAGTACCTTATTCAAGTAACGGATCTCAGTGATTGGACCAAGAGCCCGCATATGTGGCTTGCCATGCCCATAGGCACCCAGGACTAACTAGATGGTGTGTATTCCAGTTGAGGGAGCCCACTGCTGTGCTCTAGAGTCCCTCTCCTGGGGGGTCCCCTGTGGCAGTAAACAGTACTATTCCCTTCCCACAGAATGAACCCAAACTCTTGGGAGCTTGGACAATCCCCCAAGAGGAAGGCTCTTCCTCGGCCCCTGAAGCAACGCCTACCCTGTATGGCCAATGTGATCGCAACACCCAGAGACAAAAGCCTGAGCAACTGCCTCCCACTTGCCCTCCATTGATATCCCGAGGATCTCCCCTCACGGAGTGGAGATCAGGCCTGCCATTACCTTGGCCCCTAGCTGAGCCAAGTTTGCTTTTTCAGACATCTGTCCCCACAGGCCTGGCAAACACAGTCTCTAGGCTGGGTCTTCTGGAGCCATACCAATGGACCGTGCCTGCTCTCTCCTGGGAACTGTGTCCATTGCTTTGGCCACACACCTCCAGAATATGAGAAACCTCAAGGCCCCCGAGGACATCCCACTACTGGGATCCTCACTGGACACACAGGGGCATTCAGACACAAGCTGAGCAGCTATCTCTACGAAGGCATGCACACAGATGTCAACAGAGATAGAAGGTTGAGCCGGACAGGCCCTTAGGCCCTAATCTCAACTCTTGCTTTGGTTTCCAGGTGTCACTCCTCAGCAGCTTTGGTTCGAAGAACAGGATATGGGGCTTTGCTGAGGCACTGAACAGAACTCCTCTCGTCTCCACATGGGAAGCTTCCTTGTTGGAGCCGTGTCAAACACCTCAGGTTGGAGAATACTGCAGAGTCCCTGAGCCACCTCCACATTACAAGGTCAGCCAGGCCACAAAGCCACAGTTGGAGTCATCTTCAGGATAGTTCATTTCAACTCTCCCCTCTGGGTAGCTCACCCAGGAGCCCGCAGATTGAGCCTGCCTTGTCCTGACTAAAGAGTGGGAATATGAGGTGGCTTTCCCAGGCTTCCAAGCTTAGGCCCCTGGTCTCGAGTCTTTCCATATGGGGCCTCCTGGAACCATCCAATAGGACTCGACTGTCGTGCAGAAGGAAACCTTTAGGTTTGGAGTAGTTCACAAATCCCATCGTAGGCTAACCTCCCTGGCCTCATGAAGACACCACAACTTTCAGGAAGAGGCCATGCTGGACAAAAACTCTAGCCTGAGGAACGTCTCATAGTTGACATGACCTCAGTGCAGGAGATCTCGATTCAGCCTCTGCAGAGTGGGCCTGCCCTGCCCTCGGTCCCAAACCTCATGCTAGCTTGTGTTTTCAGACTTCCTTCCTCACAACTGTGGCAAACAAGTCCTCCGGACTAGGAACTCCAGAACCACTACCCAGCCCAGTGTCTGCCCAACGGAAGAAAAATGTTTCCCTGAGGGGCTCTCCAGAAAACCCGGATGAGGATCAACCTGTTTAGGCCTCGAAGGTCCGCGAACTGGATAGGCTGCTCTGGGCACTCATGCTCTGTCTGACACAGCCTGAAGCCAGACGTCCAGACAGACAAGGAGACAGCTGGCCGCACACCTCGCACTTCGGACATGCCAAGGTCTTCTGCCGTCACCTCTTCCTAACCTTGGTTTTCAGATATCTGAACCTAGACATTATATCAATTCTCCGCACAGCTGGGTATCGCAAGCACAAAACAGAACTCCTCCTTCCCCATGGCTGTAAAGCTTGTTCTTGACATGGAGTCACACCTTCTGGGTGGGAGAAACCTTCATGGCCCCTGATGCCACGCCCAACTTGAGTGCTGCTTGGGCATAAATTCACACTGTGACCTTCAGCATGAGCACCATGTCAAAGAAAGGCCTGTCAGCGCCTGGACCAAGAGCCCGCATATGGGGCTTGCCAAGCCCCTATGCACCCAATCCTCACCAGTGTTTGAGTTTACCAGTGGCCCCGCCCGTACCTGGGGCTCTGCTCTGGAATCCCTTTCTTGGTGAGACACATGAGCCAGACAACACGACTCCACCCTTCCAAAAAAATGACCCCAAACTCTCGGTAGCTGGGACAAATACCCAGAGAGGGATACTCGTCCATAGTCCCTGAGTCCACCCCTCCAATCCACGGCTATCCCGGACCCAACATCCAGAGACAAAAGACTGAAGGAACGCCTCCAACTCTCCCTTGTTTCAGAGGCCCAGGAGCTGTACATCCGGCCTGCCATACCCTAGGTGCCACTCATAAGCTGAGTCTGTTTTTTCAGACTTCTGTGCCCACAGCCTCGACCCACACATCCTCCAGGCTAGGGCCTCTGGTGTCACAGCGAAAATTGTGCCTGCCCTCTCCTAGGAAATTGTGCCCAATCCATTGACCACAACCCTACAGGTTAGGGAAAAGCTCCAAGGCCCCTGAGGCCACCCAAATTATATAGTCTAACCTGGGCACTAATGCACTGTCTGACACAACCCGAGCCAGAACCTCCTACCAACACCCAGGCAGCTGACCGCAAAATGAGCCTATCAGACCAGCAATGGCCTTAGGTCGTCATCTCTTCCGAACTACGGTTTTTCAGGCTTCAGAACCTAGACCTTATCTCCAACTACTGCCCAGGGTTGAAAATGATGCAGAAATAAGAACACCTTCCCCATGGCAAGAGACCATGTGATTGGCATGTTGTCCAAAGTCCAGTGTAGTTGAAACCAGTGTGGCCCATGTGGCCCCGCCCATGCTCGCGAGCCATATTGGTCACAAACACACATTGTGACCCTCAACCTGAGCCCAGCCCTCAAGTAAGGCCTCTCAGTGGCTGGATGAAGAGACAGCATATTGGGCCTGCCATGCCCCTAGGCCCCAATTTTTAACGATAGTTTGGGTTGTCTCTTCACTCTTCCCCAGGGCTGTGCTTTGTAATTTCTCTTTGGTTGGGTCACTTGAGGTAACAAACGTGAAAGGGGACCTCCCATTCCACAGATTATCGAAAAAGAATTGGGACAGGGACAAATTCACAGAGAGGAAGATTCGTCCATGGCCCATGAGGCCTCCCCACATCCACGACCATCGTTGATTCAAAATATAGAGACAAAAACCTGAGCAAGTCTCCACAGGTAAACTTGTGCATGGGAGCTATGTCAAAAGCTTAGGAGAATACTTCAGGGTCCCGGTGCCACCGCCCCATTCCAAGGCCCTCATGGACACAAACACACATTAGGCCCCATCCTCGGGAAAGTCCATTTCAACTCAGCCACCCCGGTTGCTCCTGCAGAGCCTTCAGATCTCAACTGTCTTGTTGCTAGGAGACAATTGGAATGCGAGGCCCGCTTCCCTGGCATCCATCCCCGAACGGTGCTCTGGAGTCCTTCCATATGGGATATCCTTGAGCTGCCCAACAGGTCTCAATTGTCCCGCAGAAGGAATCCTTGAAGTGCGCATCCCACAACTCCCAACGTGGGAAAACCTCCATGGCCTTGAATTACCGCTCCGTTCATGAAGGGGCAGTCATGCACAGAAAATCCAAACTGAGCCAAAGTCTGATCCTCGCCGTGACTTCAGAAACATGAGATATTCTTTCAGATCTGCAGGGGGTACCAGCTTTGCCCTCGGCCTGAAGCCCAAGCCTAGCTTGTGTTCTCAGACTTGTCCTCACACTCCTGGTCCAGAATACCTCATGTTTGGCAATACCGGACCCACAATGGAGCACTCTGCCTGCCTCTAGAAAAAATATATTGCATATTGAGTTGCCCAGGCACCTCAAATGAGGATAAACCTACACGGCTCTCGGCTGTACCTGAATTATAGTCTAACTGGGCACTAATTCACTGTCTGACACAACCTGAACCCGAACCTCTGGACCAACACCCAGGCAGCTGACCTCACACTGAGCACATCAGACCTGCCATGGGCTTAGGTCTTCATCTCTTCCCAACAGCCGTTTTCAGGCTTCAGAACCTAGGCCTTAACTCCAACCACTGCCCAGGGTTGAAAATGATGAAGAAATCAGAGCTCCTTCTCCATGGCAAGAGACCTTGTGATTGGCATGTTGTCCAAAGTTCAGTGTAGTTGAAACCAGTGTGGCCCATGAGGCACCGCCCATGCTCGCGAGCCACATTGGTCACAAACACACATTGTGACCCTCAGCCTGAGTCCAGTCCTCAAGTAAGGCCACACAGTGACTGGATGAAGAGACAGCATATTGGGCCTGCCATGCCCCTAGGCCCCAATATTTAACCATAGTTTGGGTGGTCACTTCACTCTTCCCCAGGGCTCTGCTTTTGAATTCCTCTTTGATTGGGACCCCTGAGGTAACAAACCTGAGAGACCTCCCATTCCACATATTGACAGAAAGAAATTGGGACCGGGCCAAATCCACAGAGAGGAAGATTCGTCAATGGCCCATGAGGCCTCCCCACATTCCACGCCCATCTTTGATACAAAATCCAGAGACAAAAGCCCGAGCAAGCGCCTCAGACTCGCTCTTTCTTCATATCCTGAAGAGTTCTTCTCATGGTTTGTAGATTTGACCTGCCATAACTACGTCTCAAACCTAAGCTGAGTTTGTGTTTTCAGACTTCTGTCCTCAAATTCCTGGGCCACACACTCTCCAGGCTGGGGCCTCTGGAGCCACACATTAGACTGTTCCTACCAAATCCAGGGAATTCTTCCCATTCCATTGTCCAAAATCGTACAAATTAGAAGAACCCTCCATAGGCCCTGAGGCAATCCAATAGTGTAGGTCTCCCGGGACAAACAAGGGCGGTCTGACACCAGCTGAGCATCTACCTCCACTCATACCATAAATGGATGTCCCCAGAGAAGAAGATGGAACCAGACAGGACCCTAGGCCATAATCGGATCCATTGCTTTGGTTTACAGGCATGTCTCCTCAAAAGCCTGGATTCCAAGGCCAGCTTGGGGGGTTTCCTGAGGCACCCATCAGAACAAATCTCGTCTCCTCAAGGAAACTTGTGCATGGGACCTATGTCAAAAGCTTAGGAGAATACTTCAGGGTCCCGGTGCCACCGCCCCATTCCAAGGCCCTCATGGACACAAACACACATTAGGACCCATCCTCTGGAAAGTGCATTTCAACTCAGCCCCCCGATTGCTCCCGCAGAGCCATCAGAACTCAACTGTTTTGTTGCTAGGAGACAATTTGAATGCGAGACGGGATTCCCTGGCATCCATCCTCGAAAGGTGCTCTGGAGTCATTCCATATGGGATGTCCTGGAGCTGACCAACAGGTCTCCATTGTCCCGCAGAAGGAATCCTTGAAGGGGGCATCCCACAATTTCCAACGTGGAAAAACCTCCATGGCCTTGAGATTCCGCTTCATTCATGAAGGGGCAGTCATGCACAGAAACTCCAAACCGAGCCAACGTCTGATCCTCGCCGTGACTTCAGATGCATGAGATATTGGTTCAGATCTGCAGGGGGTACCTGCCGTGCCCTCGGCCTGAAGCCCTAGTCTAGCTTGTGTTCTCAGACTTCTGTCCTCACACTCCTAATCCAGAAGCCCTCAAGTTTGGCAATTCCGGACCCACAATGCAGCACCCTGCTTCCCCTCTAGAAAAAATATATTGCCTAATGAGTTGCCCAGGCACCTCAAATGAGGATAAACTTACACGGCACTCGACTGTACCTAAATTATATAGTCTAACCTGAGCTCTAATGCACTGTCTGGCACAACCTGAACCCGAAACTCCGGACCAACACCCAGGCAGCTGACCGCACACTGAGCACATCAGACCTGCCATGGCCTTAGGTCGTCATCTCTTCCCAACTGCGGTTTTCAGACTTCAGATCCTAGACCTTATATCCAACCACTGCCTAGGGTTGAAAATGATGCAGAAATCAGAGCTCCTTCCCCATGGCAAGAGACCTTGTGATTGGCATATTGTCCTAAGTTCAGTGTAGTTGAAACCAGTATGGCCCATGAGTCCCAGCCCCTGCTCGCGGGCCACATTGGTCACAAACACACATTGTGACGCTCAGGCTGTGCTCAGTCCTTAAGTAAGGCCACTCAGTGGCTGGATGAAGAGAAAGCATATTGGGCCTGCCATGCCCCTAGGCCCCAATTTTTAACCATATTTTGGGTTGTCCCTTCACTCTTCCCCAGGGCTCTGCTTTGGAATTCCTCTTTGGTTGAGACACCTGAATTAACAAACCTGAGAGGAGACCGCCCATTCCACAGATTGATGGAAAGAAATTGGGACCGGGCCAAATCCACAGAGAGGAAGATTCGTCCATGGCCCATGAGGACTCCCCACATTCCACGCCCATCTTTGATACAAAATCCAGACAAAAGCCTGAGCAAGCGCCTCAGACTCGCTCTTTCTTCATATCCTGAAGAGTTTTTCTCATGGTTTGTAGATTGGACCTGCCATACCTATGTCCTTAACGTAAGCTGAGTTTGTGTTTTCAGACTTCTGTCCTCAAATTTCTGGGCCACACACCCTCCAGGCTGGGGCCCCTGGAGCCACACATTAGGACTGTGCCTACCCAATGATGGGAATTCTGCCCATTCCATTGTCCAAAATCGTACAAAATGGGAGAACCCTCCAAAGTTCCCGAGGCCATCCCAATAGTGTAGGTCTCCCGGGACAAACAAGTGCGGTCTGACACGAGCTGACCATCTACCTACACTCATACAAAACATGGATGTCCCCAGAGAAGAAGATGGAACCAGACAGGACCCTAGGCCATAATCGGATCCATTGCTTTGGTTTACAGGCATGTCTCCTCAAAAGCCTGGATTCCAAGGCCAGCATAGGGGGTTTCCTGAGGCATCCATCAGAACAAATCTCGTCTCCACAAGGAAACTTGTGCATGGGACCTATGTCAAAAGCTTAGGAGAATACTTCAGGGTACCGGTGCCACCACCCCATTCCATGGCCTTCATGGACACAAACACATATTAGGCCCCATCCTTGGGAAAGTCCATTTCAACTCAGCCACCCCGGTTGCTCCCGCAGAGCCATCAGATCTCAACTGACTTGTTGCTAGGAGACAATTGGAATGTGAGTCCCGCTTCCCTGGCATCCATCCCCGAACGGTGCTCTGGAGTCCTTCTATATGGGATATCCTGGAGCTTCCCAACAGGTCTCAATTGTCCCGCAGAAGGAATCCTTGAAGGGCTCGTCCCACAACTCCCAACGTGGGAAAACCTCCATGGCCATGAGATTCCGCTCCGTTCATGAAGGGGCAGTCATGCACCGAAACTCCAACCTGAGCCAAAGTCTGATCCTCGCCGTGACTTCAGAAGCATGAGATATTCGTTCAGATCTGCAGGGGGTAACAGCCATGCCCTCGACTTGAAGCCCAAGTCTAGCTTCTGCTCTCAGACTTGTCCTCACACTCCTGTTCCAGAATCTTTCATGTTTGACAATACCGGACCCAAATTGCAGCACTCTGCCTACCTCTAGAAAAAATATATTGCCTAATGTGTTGCCCAGGCACCTCAAATGAGGATAAACCTACACGGCTCTCGACTGTACCTGAATTATATAATCTAACCTGGGCACTAATGCACTGTCTGACACAACCTGAGCCCGAACCTCCTGACCAACACCTAGGCAGCTGACCACACCTTGAGCACATCAGACCTGCCATGGCCTTAGGTCGTCTTCTCTTCCCAACTGGGATTTTCAGGCTTCAGAACCTAGATCTTAACACCAACCACTGCCCAGGGTTGAAAATGATGCAGAAATCAGAGCTCCTTCCCCATGGCAAAAGAACTGTGAATGGAATGTTGTCCAAAGTTCAGTGTAGTTGAAACCAGTGTGGCCCCTGAGGCCCCGCCCATGCTCGCGGGCCACATTGGTCACAAACACACATTGTGACCCTCAGGCTGAGCCCAGTCCTCAAGTAAGGCCCTCAGTGCCTGGATGAAGAGACAGCATATTGGGCCTGCCATTCCGCTAGGCCCCAATTTTTAACCATAGTTTGGGTTGTCCCTTCACTCTTCCCCAGGTCTCTGCTTTGAAATTCCTCTTTGGTTGGGACACCTGAGGTAAAAAACCTGAGAGGAGACCTCCCATCCCACAGATTGACGGAAAGAAATTGGGACTGGGCCAAATCCACAAAGAGGAAGATTCGTCCATGGCCCATGAGGCCTCCCCACATTCAACGCCCATCCTTGATACAAAATCCAGAGACAAAAGCCTAAGCAAGCGCCTCAGTCTCGCTCTTTCTTCATATCCTGAAGAGTTCTTCTCATGGTTTGTAGATTGGACCTGCCATACCTACGTCCGCAAACCTAAGCTGAGTTTGTGTTTTCAGACTTCTGTCCTCAAATTCCTGGGCCACACACCCTCCAGGCTGGGGCCCCTGGAGCCAGACATTAGGACTGTGCCACCCAATCCATGGGAATTCTGCCCATTCCATTGTCCAAAATCGTACAAATTAGAAGTACCCTCCAAAGTCCCTGAGGACATACCAATAGTGTAGGTCTCCCAGAACAAAAAAGGGCGGTCTGACAACAGCTGAGCATCTACATCCACTCATACCATAAATGGATGTCCCCAGAGAAGACGATGGAACCAGACATGACCCTAGGCCATAATCGGATCCATTGCTTTGGTTTACAGGCATGTCTCCTCAAAAGCCTGGATTCCAAGACCAGCATAGGGGATTTCCTGAGGCACCCATCAGAACAAATCTCGTCTCCACAAGAAAACTTGTGCATGGGACCTATGTCAAAAGCTTGGAGAATACTTCAGGGTCCCAGTGCCACCGCTCCATTCCAAGGCCTTCATGTACAAAATCACACATTAGGCCCCAAACTCGGGAAAGTCCATTTCAACACAGCCGCCCCGATTGCTAACGCAGAGCCATAGAACTCAACTGTCTTGTTGCTAGGAGACAATTGGAATGCGAGGCTGGCTTCCCTGGCATCCATCCTTGAACGGTGCACTGCAGTCATTCCATATGGGATGTCCTGGAGCTGACCAACAGGTCTCAATTGTCCCGCAGAAGGAATCCTTGAAGGGGGATCCCACACTCCCAACGTTGGAAAACCTCCATGGCCGTGAGATTCCGCTCCGTTCATGAAGGGGCAGTCATGCACAGAAACTCCAACCCGAGCCAACTTCTGATCCTCGCCGTGACTTAAGATGCATGAGATATTGGATCAGATCTGCAGGGGGTACTTGCCATACTCTCGGCCTGAAGCCCAAGTCTAATTGTGTTCTCAGACTTCTGTCCTCACCCTCCTGGCCCAGGGGTCCTCAAGTTTGGCAATTCCGGACCCACAATGCAGCAATCTGCCTGCCCTCTAGGAAAAATATATTGCCTAATGATTTTCCCAGGCATCTCAAATGAGGATAAACTTTCACGGCACTCGACTGTACCTAAATTATATAGTCTAACCTGGGCCCTAATGCACTGTCTGACACAACCTGAACGGGAAACTCTGGACCAACACACAGGCAGCTGACCGCACACTGAGCACATGAGACTCGCCATGGCCTTAGGTCGTCATCTCTTCCCAACTGTGGTTTTCAGGCTTCAGAACCTAGACCTTATCACAACCACTTCCCAGTGTTGAAAATGATGCAGAAATCAGAGCTCCTTCCCCATGGCAAGAGACCTTGTGATTGGCATGTTGTCCAAAGTTCAGTGTAGTTGAAACCAGTGTGGCCCATGAGGCCCCGCCCAACCTCGCGGCCACATTGGTCACAAACACACATGCTGACCCTCAGGCTGAGCCCAGTCCTCAAGTAAGGCCACTCAGTAGCTGGATGAAGAGATAGCATATTGGGCCTGCCATGCCCCTAGGCCCCAATTTTTAACCATAGTTCGGGTTGTCCCTTCAGTCTTCCCCACGGCTTTGCTTTGGAATTCCTCTTTTGGTGGGACACCTGAGGTAAGAAAAGTAAAATGAGTCCTCCCATCCCACAGATTGACGAAAAGCAATTGGGAATCGGGCCAAATCCTCAGAGAGGAAGATTCGTCCATGGCCCAGAAGGACTCGCCGTCATTCCACGGCGGTCGCTGATACAAAATCCAGAGACAAAAGCCTGAGCAAGCGCCTCAGACTCACACTTTCTTCATATCCTGAAGAGTTTTTCTCATGGTTTGTAGATCGGGCCTGCCATACCTACGTCCCCAAACCTAAGCTGAGTTTGTGTTTTCAGAGTTCTATCCTCAAAATCTTAGGCCACACACCCTCCAGGCTGGGCTCCTGAAGCCACACATTAGGACTGTGCCTACCAATCCATGGGAATTCTGCCCATTCCATGGTCCAAAATCGGACAAATTAGGAGAAACCTCCAAAGTCCCTGAGGCCATCCCAATACTTTTGGTCGCCAGGAACAAACAAGGACTGTCTGACACCAGCTGATAATCGACCTCCACTCATACCATAGATGGATGTCCCCAGAGAAGAAGATTGAACCAGACAAGACCCTAGGCCATAATAGGATCCATTGCTTTGGGTTACAGGCATATGTCCTCAAAAGCCTGATTCCAATACGAGCATAGGGGTCTTCCTGAGGCACCCATCAGAACTCATCTCGTCTCCACAAGGAAACCTGTGCATGGGAGCCATGTCCAAAGCTTAGGAGAGTACTTCAAGGTCCCGGTGCCACCGCCCCATTCCAAGGCCCTCATGGACCCAAAACCACATTAGGACCCATCCTCAGGAAAGTCCATTTCAACTCAGCCACCCCGATAGCTCTGGCAGAGCCATCAGAACTAAACTGTCTTGTTGCTAGGAGAAAATTGGAATGTGAGGCGGGCTTCCCAGGCATTGATCCGCGAACGGTGCTCTGGAGTCATTCCATATGGGATGTCCTGGAGCTGTCCAACAGGTCTCAATTGTCCCGCAGAAGGAATCCTTGAAGGGGGCATCCCACAACTCCCAACGTGGGAAAACCTCAATGGGCTCGAGGTGCCGCTCCCTTCATGAAGCGGCCGTCATGCACAGAAACTCCAACCTGAGCCAACGTCTGATCCTCGCCCTGACTTCAGATGCATGAGATATTGGTTCAGATCTGCAGGGGGAACCTGCCGTGCCCTCGCCCTGAAACCCAAGTCTAGCTGGTCTTCTCAGACCTCCGTCCTCACACTCCTGGCCCCGAAGCCCTCAAGATTGGCAATTCCGGACCCACAATGCAGCACTCTGCCTGCCCTCTAGAAAAAAAAAATTATTGCCTCATGAGCTGCCCAGGCACCTTAAATGAGGATAAACCTACACAGCACTCGACTTTACAAAAATTATATAGTCTAACTTGGGCAGTAATGCACTGTCGAACACAACCTGAGCCCGGACCTCCTGACCAACACCCAGAAAGCTGACCGCACACTGAGCACAAAAAACCTGCCATGGCCTTAGGTCATCATCTCTTCCCTACCTCAGTTCTCAGGCTTCAGAACCGAGACCTTATCTCCAATCACTGCCCAGGGGTGAGTGTGATGCAGAAATCAGAACTCCTCCTTACCCATGGCAAGAAACCTTGTGGTTGGCACGTTGTCCAACGTTCAGTGTAGTAGAAACCAGTATTCACCCTGAGGCCCCGCCCATTCGTGAGTGCGACGAGGTCATACACACTTATTGTGACCCTCAGCATGAGTCCTGTCCTCTAGTAAGTCCTCTCAGTGGCTGGACCATTAGATGTCATAATGGGCTTGACAAGTCCCTAGGCCCCAATTTTTAACCAGATTTCTGATTGTCCAGTCGCCCCTCCCCAGGGCTCTACTCTGGAATCCCTCATTTGGTGGGACACCTGAGGTTAAAAAAGAAAACAACAACAAAAACAAACAAACAAACAAAAAAAAAACGGACTTATTCCAGCCCACAGAATGACCCCAAACTCTTTGGACGGGGCCCAACCACCAGAGAGTAAGACTCGTCCATTTCCCATGAAGTCACCCAGAAATTCCACGACCATGAGTGACACGATATCCAGAGACAAAAACTTGAGCAGGAGCCTCACAGTCGCGATTCTTTCAAATCCCGAAGAGACCTCCTCATGGTCTGTAGATCAGTCCTGCCATACCGATGACCCGAAACATAAGCCGAGTCTGTGTTTTCAGACAACTGTCCAAACAGCCCTGGCCTACACAACCTACAGGCTCAGGCCCCTGGAGCCAAACCTGAGGACTGTACTTGCCTGCTCCAAGGGAATTGTGTGTGCCCATTCCAATGGCCACAACCCTTCTAATAGGATAAACCTCCAAAGACCCTGATCCAGGGACAATCTGAGCCCAAATGAGCACCTACCTGCACTCAGACCCATAGACAGATGTCCCCAGAGGAGAAAGGAAAGAACAGGCCCCTAGGCACTAATCAGATCCATTGCTTTGGTTTCCAGGCATCTCTCCTCTGAGGCCTGGATTTCAAAAGCAGCATATAGCTGTTTCTTGACTCACCCATCAGAAAACATCTCATCTACACATGGGAAACTTGCACGTTGGAGCTGTGTCGAAGCCTCCGTTTAGGAGAACCCTTTAGGGCCCCGGTGCCTCCGCTTCATTCCAAGGTCTCCACAGACACAAACAAATTAGGACCCATCCCCAGGGCTGTCCATTTCCACTCAGGGCCCTCGGTTTCTCCCCACAGATCCAGGAGATCTAACCTGTCTTGTTGCTAGGAGACAATTGGAATGCGAGGTGGGCTACCCAGCCATCCATCCTTAGAACCCTGTTCAGAATCATTGGCTTCGACCCAAACAACAGGTCTCAATTGTCCTGCAGAATACTCTATGCAGTTTGGAGCGTCTCACAACTCCCATCGTGGGAAAACCCCCATGGCCTCGTGATGACCCCCATTCATGAAGGGGCCATCAGCGACAGAAACTCCAACCTGAGCGATCGTCTGATCCTCGCCCTGACTTCAGATGCACGAGATCTAGATTCAGGTCTGTAGATTATGCCTGCCATGGCCTAACACAGAAACCTAAGCCTAGCTTGTGTTCACAGACTTTTGTCGTCAGACTACTGGCCCACATGCCCTCCAGTTTGGCAATCCAGAACTACAATGCAGCACTCTGCCTGCCCTCCTGAAGAAAAACATTGTCTTCTGGAGCTACACAGTAACCCTAAATGAGGATCAACCTGCACCAACCTTGGCTGTACCCCAAATACATAGGCTGACAAGGGCATTAATGCCCTTTCTGACACAGCCTGAGCCTGGACCCCCGGACCCCTCCCTGACAGCTGGCCGCACACTGAGCACATCGAACCGCCATGGCCTTAGGTCGTCATCTCTTCCCAACCTCGGTTTTCAGGTTTCAGAACCTAGACCTTATCTCCAATCACTGCCCAGGGTTGAAGGTGATGCAGAAATCAGAACTCCTTCCCCATGGCAAGAAACCTTGTGGTTGGCATGTTGTCCAACCTTCAGTGTAGTTGAAACCAGTGTGGCCCATGAGGCCCCGCCCATGCTCGCGGGCCACATTGGTCACAAACACACATTGTGACCCTCAGGCTGAGCCCAGTCCTCAAGTAAGGCCACTCAGTAGCTGGATGAAGAGATAGCATATTGGTCTTGCCATGCCCCTAGGCCCCAATTTTTAACCATAGTTCGGGTTGTCCCTTCAGTCTTCCCCACGGCTTTGCTTTGGAATTCCTCTTTTGGTGGGACACCTGAGGTAAGAAAAGTAAAATGAGTCCTCCCATCCCACAGATTGACGAAAAGCAATTGGGAATCGGGCCAAATCCTCAGAGAGGAAGATTCGTCCATGGCCCAGAAGGACTCGCCGTCATTCCACGGCGGTCGCTGATACAAAATCCAGAGACAAAAGCCTGAGCAAGCGCCTCAGACTCACACTTTCTTCATATCCTGAAGAGTTTTTCTCATGGTTTGTAGATCGGGCCTGCCATACCTACGTCCCCAAACCTAAGCTGAGTTTGTGTTTTCAGAGTTCTATCCTCAAAATCTTAGGCCACACACCCTCCAGGCTGGGCTCCTGAAGCCACACATTAGGACTGTGCCTACCAATCCATGGGAATTCTGCCCATTCCATGGTCCAAAATCGGACAAATTAGGAGAAACCTCCAAAGTCCCTGAGGCCATCCCAATACTTTTGGTCGCCAGGAACAAACAAGGACTGTCTGACACCAGCTGATAATCGACCTCCACTCATACCATAGATGGATGTCCCCAGAGAAGAAGATTGAACCAGACAAGACCCTAGGCCATAATAGGATCCATTGCTTTGGGTTACAGGCATATGTCCTCAAAAGCCTGATTCCAATACGAGCATAGGGGTCTTCCTGAGGCACCCATCAGAACTCATCTCGTCTCCACAAGGAAACCTGTGCATGGGAGCCATGTCCAAAGCTTAGGAGAGTACTTCAAGGTCCCGGTGCCACCGCCCCATTCCAAGGCCCTCATGGACCCAAAACCACATTAGGACCCATCCTCAGGAAAGTCCATTTCAACTCAGCCACCCCGATAGCTCTGGCAGAGCCATCAGAACTAAACTGTCTTGTTGCTAGGAGAAAATTGGAATGCGAGGCGGGCTTCCCAGGCATTGATCCGCGAACGGTGCTCTGGAGTCATTCCATATGGGATGTCCTGGAGCTGTCCAACAGGTCTCAATTGTCCCGCAGAAGGAATCCTTGAAGGGGGCATCCCACAACTCCCAACGTGGGAAAACCTCAATGGGCTCGAGATGCCGCTCCCTTCATGAAGCGGCCGTCATGCACAGAAACTCCAACCTGAGCCAACGTCTGATCCTCGCCCTGACTTCAGATGCATGAGATATTGGTTCAGATCTGCAGGGGGAACCTGCCGTGCCCTCGCCCTGAAACCCAAGTCTAGCTGGTCTTCTCAGACCTCCGTCCTCACACTCCTGGCCCCGAAGCCCTCAAGATTGGCAATTCCGGACCCACAATGCAGCACTCTGCCTGCCCTCTAGAAAAAAAAAATTATTGCCTCATGAGCTGCCCAGGCACCTTAAATGAGGATAAACCTACACAGCACTCGACTTTACAAAAATTATATAGTCTAACTTGGGCAGTAATGCACTGTCGAACACAACCTGAGCCCGGACCTCCTGACCAACACCCAGAAAGCTGACCGCACACTGAGCACAAAAAACCTGCCATGGCCTTAGGTCATCATCTCTTCCCTACCTCAGTTCTCAGGCTTCAGAACCGAGACCTTATCTCCAATCACTGCCCAGGGGTGAGTGTGATGCAGAAATCAGAACTCCTCCTTACCCATGGCAAGAAACCTTGTGGTTGGCACGTTGTCCAACGTTCAGTGTAGTAGAAACCAGTATTCACCCTGAGGCCCCGCCCATTCGTGAGTGCGACGAGGTCATACACACTTATTGTGACCCTCAGCATGAGTCCTGTCCTCTAGTAAGTCCTCTCAGTGGCTGGACCATTAGATGTCATAATGGGCTTGACAAGTCCCTAGGCCCCAATTTTTAACCAGATTTCTGATTGTCCAGTCGCCCCTCCCCAGGGCTCTACTCTGGAATCCCTCATTTGGTGGGACACCTGAGGTTAAAAAAGAAAACAACAACAAAAACAAACAAACAAACAAAAAAAAAACGGACTTATTCCAGCCCACAGAATGACCCCAAACTCTTTGGACGGGGCCCAACCACCAGAGAGTAAGACTCGTCCATTTCCCATGAAGTCACCCAGAAATTCCACGACCATGAGTGACACGATATCCAGAGACAAAAACTTGAGCAGGAGCCTCACAGTCGCGATTCTTTCAAATCCCGAAGAGACCTCCTCATGGTCTGTAGATCAGTCCTGCCATACCGATGACCCGAAACATAAGCCGAGTCTGTGTTTTCAGACAACTGTCCAAACAGCCCTGGCCTACACAACCTACAGGCTCAGGCCCCTGGAGCCAAACCTGAGGACTGTACTTGCCCGCTCCAAGGGAATTGTGTGTGCCCATTCCAATGGCCACAACCCTTCTAATAGGATAAACCTCCAAAGACCCTGATCCAGGGACAATCTGAGCCCAAATGAGCACCTACCTGCACTCAGACCCATAGACAGATGTCCCCAGAGGAGAAAGGAAAGAACAGGCCCCTAGGCACTAATCAGATCCATTGCTTTGGTTTCCAGGCATCTCTCCTCTGAGGCCTGGATTTCAAAAGCAGCATATAGCTGTTTCTTGACTCACCCATCAGAAAACATCTCATCTACACATGGGAAACTTGCACGTTGGAGCTGTGTCGAAGCCTCCGTTTAGGAGAACCCTTTAGGGCCCCGGTGCCTCCGCTTCATTCCAAGGTCTCCACAGACACAAACAAATTAGGACCCATCCCCAGGGCTGTCCATTTCCACTCAGGGCCCTCGGTTTCTCCCCACAGATCCAGGAGATCTAACCTGTCTTGTTGCTAGGAGACAATTGGAATGCGAGGTGGGCTACCCAGCCATCCATCCTTAGAACCCTGTTCAGAATCATTGGCTTCGACCCAAACAACAGGTCTCAATTGTCCTGCAGAATACTCTATGCAGTTTGGAGCGTCTCACAACTCCCATCGTGGGAAAACCCCCATGGCCTCGTGATGACCCCCATTCATGAAGGGGCCATCAGCGACAGAAACTCCAACCTGAGCGATCGTCTGATCCTCGCCCTGACTTCAGATGCACGAGATCTAGATTCAGGTCTGTAGATTATGCCTGCCATGGCCTAACACAGAAACCTAAGCCTAGCTTGTGTTCACAGACTTTTGTCGTCAGACTACTGGCCCACATGCCCTCCAGTTTGGCAATCCAGAACTACAATGCAGCACTCTGCCTGCCCTCCTGAAGAAAAACATTGTCTTCTGGAGCTACACAGTAACCCTAAATGAGGATCAACCTGCACCAACCTTGGCTGTACCCCAAATACATAGGCTGACAAGGGCATTAATGCCCTTTCTGACACAGCCTGAGCCTGGACCCCCGGACCCCTCCCTGACAGCTGGCCGCACACTGAGCACATCGAACCGCCATGGCCTTAGGTCGTCATCTCTTCCCAACCTCGGTTTTCAGGTTTCAGAACCTAGACCTTATCTCCAATCACTGCCCAGGGTTGAAGGTGATGCAGAAATCAGAACTCCTTCCCCATGGCAAGAAACCTTGTGGTTGGCATGTTGTCCAACCTTCAGTGTAGTTGAAACCAGTGTGGCCCATGAGGCCCCGCCCATGCTCGCGGGCCACATTGGTCACAAACACACATTGTGACCCTCAGGCTGAGCCCAGTCCTCAAGTAAGGCCACTCAGTAGCTGGATGAAGAGATAGCATATTGGTCTTGCCATGCCCCTAGGCCCCAATTTTTAACCATAGTTCGGGTTGTCCCTTCAGTCTTCCCCACGGCTTTGCTTTGGAATTCCTCTTTTGGTGGGACACCTGAGGTAAGAAAAGTAAAATGAGTCCTCCCATCCCACAGATTGACGAAAAGCAATTGGGAATCGGGCCAAATCCTCAGAGAGGAAGATTCGTCCATGGCCCAGAAGGACTCGCCGTCATTCCACGGCGGTCGCTGATACAAAATCCAGAGACAAAAGCCTGAGCAAGCGCCTCAGACTCACACTTTCTTCATATCCTGAAGAGTTTTTCTCATGGTTTGTAGATCGGGCCTGCCATACCTACGTCCCCAAACCTAAGCTGAGTTTGTGTTTTCAGAGTTCTATCCTCAAAATCTTAGGCCACACACCCTCCAGGCTGGGCTCCTGAAGCCACACATTAGGACTGTGCCTACCAATCCATGGGAATTCTGCCCATTCCATGGTCCAAAATCGGACAAATTAGGAGAAACCTCCAAAGTCCCTGAGGCCATCCCAATACTTTTGGTCGCCAGGAACAAACAAGGACTGTCTGACACCAGCTGATAATCGACCTCCACTCATACCATAGATGGATGTCCCCAGAGAAGAAGATTGAACCAGACAAGACCCTAGGCCATAATAGGATCCATTGCTTTGGGTTACAGGCATATGTCCTCAAAAGCCTGATTCCAATACGAGCATAGGGGTCTTCCTGAGGCACCCATCAGAACTCATCTCGTCTCCACAAGGAAACCTGTGCATGGGAGCCATGTCCAAAGCTTAGGAGAGTACTTCAAGGTCCCGGTGCCACCGCCCCATTCCAAGGCCCTCATGGACCCAAAACCACATTAGGACCCATCCTCAGGAAAGTCCATTTCAACTCAGCCACCCCGATAGCTCTGGCAGAGCCATCAGAACTAAACTGTCTTGTTGCTAGGAGAAAATTGGAATGCGAGGCGGGCTTCCCAGGCATTGATCCGCGAACGGTGCTCTGGAGTCATTCCATATGGGATGTCCTGGAGCTGTCCAACAGGTCTCAATTGTCCCGCAGAAGGAATCCTTGAAGGGGGCATCCCACAACTCCCAACGTGGGAAAACCTCAATGGGCTCGAGATGCCGCTCCCTTCATGAAGCGGCCGTCATGCACAGAAACTCCAACCTGAGCCAACGTCTGATCCTCGCCCTGACTTCAGATGCATGAGATATTGGTTCAGATCTGCAGGGGGAACCTGCCGTGCCCTCGCCCTGAAACCCAAGTCTAGCTGGTCTTCTCAGACCTCCGTCCTCACACTCCTGGCCCCGAAGCCCTCAAGATTGGCAATTCCGGACCCACAATGCAGCACTCTGCCTGCCCTCTAGAAAAAAAAAATTATTGCCTCATGAGCTGCCCAGGCACCTTAAATGAGGATAAACCTACACAGCACTCGACTTTACAAAAATTATATAGTCTAACTTGGGCAGTAATGCACTGTCGAACACAACCTGAGCCCGGACCTCCTGACCAACACCCAGAAAGCTGACCGCACACTGAGCACAAAAAACCTGCCATGGCCTTAGGTCATCATCTCTTCCCTACCTCAGTTCTCAGGCTTCAGAACCGAGACCTTATCTCCAATCACTGCCCAGGGGTGAGTGTGATGCAGAAATCAGAACTCCTCCTTACCCATGGCAAGAAACCTTGTGGTTGGCACGTTGTCCAACGTTCAGTGTAGTAGAAACCAGTATTCACCCTGAGGCCCCGCCCATTCGTGAGTGCGACGAGGTCATACACACTTATTGTGACCCTCAGCATGAGTCCTGTCCTCTAGTAAGTCCTCTCAGTGGCTGGACCATTAGATGTCATAATGGGCTTGACAAGTCCCTAGGCCCCAATTTTTAACCAGATTTCTGATTGTCCAGTCGCCCCTCCCCAGGGCTCTACTCTGGAATCCCTCATTTGGTGGGACACCTGAGGTTAAAAAAGAAAACAACAACAAAAACAAACAAACAAACAAAAAAAAAACGGACTTATTCCAGCCCACAGAATGACCCCAAACTCTTTGGACGGGGCCCAACCACCAGAGAGTAAGACTCGTCCATTTCCCATGAAGTCACCCAGAAATTCCACGACCATGAGTGACACGATATCCAGAGACAAAAACTTGAGCAGGAGCCTCACAGTCGCGATTCTTTCAAATCCCGAAGAGACCTCCTCATGGTCTGTAGATCAGTCCTGCCATACCGATGACCCGAAACATAAGCCGAGTCTGTGTTTTCAGACAACTGTCCAAACAGCCCTGGCCTACACAACCTACAGGCTCAGGCCCCTGGAGCCAAACCTGAGGACTGTACTTGCCCGCTCCAAGGGAATTGTGTGTGCCCATTCCAATGGCCACAACCCTTCTAATAGGATAAACCTCCAAAGACCCTGATCCAGGGACAATCTGAGCCCAAATGAGCACCTACCTGCACTCAGACCCATAGACAGATGTCCCCAGAGGAGAAAGGAAAGAACAGGCCCCTAGGCACTAATCAGATCCATTGCTTTGGTTTCCAGGCATCTCTCCTCTGAGGCCTGGATTTCAAAAGCAGCATATAGCTGTTTCTTGACTCACCCATCAGAAAACATCTCATCTACACATGGGAAACTTGCACGTTGGAGCTGTGTCGAAGCCTCCGTTTAGGAGAACCCTTTAGGGCCCCGGTGCCTCCGCTTCATTCCAAGGTCTCCACAGACACAAACAAATTAGGACCCATCCCCAGGGCTGTCCATTTCCACTCAGGGCCCTCGGTTTCTCCCCACAGATCCAGGAGATCTAACCTGTCTTGTTGCTAGGAGACAATTGGAATGCGAGGTGGGCTACCCAGCCATCCATCCTTAGAACCCTGTTCAGAATCATTGGCTTCGACCCAAACAACAGGTCTCAATTGTCCTGCAGAATACTCTATGCAGTTTGGAGCGTCTCACAACTCCCATCGTGGGAAAACCCCCATGGCCTCGTGATGACCCCCATTCATGAAGGGGCCATCAGCGACAGAAACTCCAACCTGAGCGATCGTCTGATCCTCGCCCTGACTTCAGATGCACGAGATCTAGATTCAGGTCTGTAGATTATGCCTGCCATGGCCTAACACAGAAACCTAAGCCTAGCTTGTGTTCACAGACTTTTGTCGTCAGACTACTGGCCCACATGCCCTCCAGTTTGGCAATCCAGAACTACAATGCAGCACTCTGCCTGCCCTCCTGAAGAAAAACATTGTCTTCTGGAGCTACACAGTAACCCTAAATGAGGATCAACCTGCACCAACCTTGGCTGTACCCCAAATACATAGGCTGACAAGGGCATTAATGCCCTTTCTGACACAGCCTGAGCCTGGACCCCCGGACCCCTCCCTGACAGCTGGCCGCACACTGAGCACATCGAACCGCCATGGCCTTAGGTCGTCATCTCTTCCCAACCTCGGTTTTCAGGTTTCAGAACCTAGACCTTATCTCCAATCACTGCCCAGGGTTGAAGGTGATGCAGAAATCAGAACTCCTTCCCCATGGCAAGAAACCTTGTGGTTGGCATGTTGTCCAACCTTCAGTGTAGTTGAAACCAGTGTGGCCCATGAGGCCCCGCCCATGCTCGCGGGCCACATTGGTCACAAACACACATTGTGACCCTCAGGCTGAGCCCAGTCCTCAAGTAAGGCCACTCAGTAGCTGGATGAAGAGATAGCATATTGGTCTTGCCATGCCCCTAGGCCCCAATTTTTAACCATAGTTCGGGTTGTCCCTTCAGTCTTCCCCACGGCTTTGCTTTGGAATTCCTCTTTTGGTGGGACACCTGAGGTAAGAAAAGTAAAATGAGTCCTCCCATCCCACAGATTGACGAAAAGCAATTGGGAATCGGGCCAAATCCTCAGAGAGGAAGATTCGTCCATGGCCCAGAAGGACTCGCCGTCATTCCACGGCGGTCGCTGATACAAAATCCAGAGACAAAAGCCTGAGCAAGCGCCTCAGACTCACACTTTCTTCATATCCTGAAGAGTTTTTCTCATGGTTTGTAGATCGGGCCTGCCATACCTACGTCCCCAAACCTAAGCTGAGTTTGTGTTTTCAGAGTTCTATCCTCAAAATCTTAGGCCACACACCCTCCAGGCTGGGCTCCTGAAGCCACACATTAGGACTGTGCCTACCAATCCATGGGAATTCTGCCCATTCCATGGTCCAAAATCGGACAAATTAGGAGAAACCTCCAAAGTCCCTGAGGCCATCCCAATACTTTTGGTCGCCAGGAACAAACAAGGACTGTCTGACACCAGCTGATAATCGACCTCCACTCATACCATAGATGGATGTCCCCAGAGAAGAAGATTGAACCAGACAAGACCCTAGGCCATAATAGGATCCATTGCTTTGGGTTACAGGCATATGTCCTCAAAAGCCTGATTCCAATACGAGCATAGGGGTCTTCCTGAGGCACCCATCAGAACTCATCTCGTCTCCACAAGGAAACCTGTGCATGGGAGCCATGTCCAAAGCTTAGGAGAGTACTTCAAGGTCCCGGTGCCACCGCCCCATTCCAAGGCCCTCATGGACCCAAAACCACATTAGGACCCATCCTCAGGAAAGTCCATTTCAACTCAGCCACCCCGATAGCTCTGGCAGAGCCATCAGAACTAAACTGTCTTGTTGCTAGGAGAAAATTGGAATGCGAGGCGGGCTTCCCAGGCATTGATCCGCGAACGGTGCTCTGGAGTCATTCCATATGGGATGTCCTGGAGCTGTCCAACAGGTCTCAATTGTCCCGCAGAAGGAATCCTTGAAGGGGGCATCCCACAACTCCCAACGTGGGAAAACCTCAATGGGCTCGAGATGCCGCTCCCTTCATGAAGCGGCCGTCATGCACAGAAACTCCAACCTGAGCCAACGTCTGATCCTCGCCCTGACTTCAGATGCATGAGATATTGGTTCAGATCTGCAGGGGGAACCTGCCGTGCCCTCGCCCTGAAACCCAAGTCTAGCTGGTCTTCTCAGACCTCCGTCCTCACACTCCTGGCCCCGAAGCCCTCAAGATTGGCAATTCCGGACCCACAATGCAGCACTCTGCCTGCCCTCTAGAAAAAAAAAATTATTGCCTCATGAGCTGCCCAGGCACCTTAAATGAGGATAAACCTACACAGCACTCGACTTTACAAAAATTATATAGTCTAACTTGGGCAGTAATGCACTGTCGAACACAACCTGAGCCCGGACCTCCTGACCAACACCCAGAAAGCTGACCGCACACTGAGCACAAAAAACCTGCCATGGCCTTAGGTCATCATCTCTTCCCTACCTCAGTTCTCAGGCTTCAGAACCGAGACCTTATCTCCAATCACTGCCCAGGGGTGAGTGTGATGCAGAAATCAGAACTCCTCCTTACCCATGGCAAGAAACCTTGTGGTTGGCACGTTGTCCAACGTTCAGTGTAGTAGAAACCAGTATTCACCCTGAGGCCCCGCCCATTCGTGAGTGCGACGAGGTCATACACACTTATTGTGACCCTCAGCATGAGTCCTGTCCTCTAGTAAGTCCTCTCAGTGGCTGGACCATTAGATGTCATAATGGGCTTGACAAGTCCCTAGGCCCCAATTTTTAACCAGATTTCTGATTGTCCAGTCGCCCCTCCCCAGGGCTCTACTCTGGAATCCCTCATTTGGTGGGACACCTGAGGTTAAAAAAGAAAACAACAACAAAAACAAACAAACAAACAAAAAAAAAACGGACTTATTCCAGCCCACAGAATGACCCCAAACTCTTTGGACGGGGCCCAACCACCAGAGAGTAAGACTCGTCCATTTCCCATGAAGTCACCCAGAAATTCCACGACCATGAGTGACACGATATCCAGAGACAAAAACTTGAGCAGGAGCCTCACAGTCGCGATTCTTTCAAATCCCGAAGAGACCTCCTCATGGTCTGTAGATCAGTCCTGCCATACCGATGACCCGAAACATAAGCCGAGTCTGTGTTTTCAGACAACTGTCCAAACAGCCCTGGCCTACACAACCTACAGGCTCAGGCCCCTGGAGCCAAACCTGAGGACTGTACTTGCCCGCTCCAAGGGAATTGTGTGTGCCCATTCCAATGGCCACAACCCTTCTAATAGGATAAACCTCCAAAGACCCTGATCCAGGGACAATCTGAGCCCAAATGAGCACCTACCTGCACTCAGACCCATAGACAGATGTCCCCAGAGGAGAAAGGAAAGAACAGGCCCCTAGGCACTAATCAGATCCATTGCTTTGGTTTCCAGGCATCTCTCCTCTGAGGCCTGGATTTCAAAAGCAGCATATAGCTGTTTCTTGACTCACCCATCAGAAAACATCTCATCTACACATGGGAAACTTGCACGTTGGAGCTGTGTCGAAGCCTCCGTTTAGGAGAACCCTTTAGGGCCCCGGTGCCTCCGCTTCATTCCAAGGTCTCCACAGACACAAACAAATTAGGACCCATCCCCAGGGCTGTCCATTTCCACTCAGGGCCCTCGGTTTCTCCCCACAGATCCAGGAGATCTAACCTGTCTTGTTGCTAGGAGACAATTGGAATGCGAGGTGGGCTACCCAGCCATCCATCCTTAGAACCCTGTTCAGAATCATTGGCTTCGACCCAAACAACAGGTCTCAATTGTCCTGCAGAATACTCTATGCAGTTTGGAGCGTCTCACAACTCCCATCGTGGGAAAACCCCCATGGCCTCGTGATGACCCCCATTCATGAAGGGGCCATCAGCGACAGAAACTCCAACCTGAGCGATCGTCTGATCCTCGCCCTGACTTCAGATGCACGAGATCTAGATTCAGGTCTGTAGATTATGCCTGCCATGGCCTAACACAGAAACCTAAGCCTAGCTTGTGTTCACAGACTTTTGTCGTCAGACTACTGGCCCACATGCCCTCCAGTTTGGCAATCCAGAACTACAATGCAGCACTCTGCCTGCCCTCCTGAAGAAAAACATTGTCTTCTGGAGCTACACAGTAACCCTAAATGAGGATCAACCTGCACCAACCTTGGCTGTACCCCAAATACATAGGCTGACAAGGGCATTAATGCCCTTTCTGACACAGCCTGAGCCTGGACCCCCGGACCCCTCCCTGACAGCTGGCCGCACACTGAGCACATCGAACCGCCATGGCCTTAGGTCGTCATCTCTTCCCAACCTCGGTTTTCAGGTTTCAGAACCTAGACCTTATCTCCAATCACTGCCCAGGGTTGAAGGTGATGCAGAAATCAGAACTCCTTCCCCATGGCAAGAAACCTTGTGGTTGGCATGTTGTCCAACCTTCAGTGTAGTTGAAACCAGTGTGGCCCATGAGGCCCCGCCCATGCTCGCGGGCCACATTGGTCACAAACACACATTGTGACCCTCAGGCTGAGCCCAGTCCTCAAGTAAGGCCACTCAGTAGCTGGATTAAGAGATAGCATATTGGTCTTGCCATGCCCCTAGGCCCCAATTATTAACCATAGTTCGGGTTGTCCCTTCAGTCTTCCCCACGGCTTTGCTTTGGAATTCCTCTTTTGGTGGGACACCTGAGGTAAGAAAAGTAAAATGAGTCCTCCCATCCCACAGATTGACGAAAAGCAATTGGGAATCGGGCCAAATCCTCAGAGAGGAAGATTCGTCCATGGCCCAGAAGGACTCGCCGTCATTCCACGGCGGTCGCTGATACAAAATCCAGAGACAAAAGCCTGAGCAAGCGCCTCAGACTCACACTTTCTTCATATCCTGAAGAGTTTTTCTCATGGTTTGTAGATCGGGCCTGCCATACCTACGTCCCCAAACCTAAGCTGAGTTTGTGTTTTCAGAGTTCTATCCTCAAAATCTTAGGCCACACACCCTCCAGGCTGGGCTCCTGAAGCCACACATTAGGACTGTGCCTACCAATCCATGGGAATTCTGCCCATTCCATGGTCCAAAATCGGACAAATTAGGAGAAACCTCCAAAGTCCCTGAGGCCATCCCAATACTTTTGGTCGCCAGGAACAAACAAGGACTGTCTGACACCAGCTGATAATCGACCTCCACTCATACCATAGATGGATGTCCCCAGAGAAGAAGATTGAACCAGACAAGACCCTAGGCCATAATAGGATCCATTGCTTTGGGTTACAGGCATATGTCCTCAAAAGCCTGATTCCAATACGAGCATAGGGGTCTTCCTGAGGCACCCATCAGAACTCATCTCGTCTCCACAAGGAAACCTGTGCATGGGAGCCATGTCCAAAGCTTAGGAGAGTACTTCAAGGTCCCGGTGCCACCGCCCCATTCCAAGGCCCTCATGGACCCAAAACCACATTAGGACCCATCCTCAGGAAAGTCCATTTCAACTCAGCCACCCCGATAGCTCTGGCAGAGCCATCAGAACTAAACTGTCTTGTTGCTAGGAGAAAATTGGAATGCGAGGCGGGCTTCCCAGGCATTGATCCGCGAACGGTGCTCTGGAGTCATTCCATATGGGATGTCCTGGAGCTGTCCAACAGGTCTCAATTGTCCCGCAGAAGGAATCCTTGAAGGGGGCATCCCACAACTCCCAACGTGGGAAAACCTCAATGGGCTCGAGATGCCGCTCCCTTCATGAAGCGGCCGTCATGCACAGAAACTCCAACCTGAGCCAACGTCTGATCCTCGCCCTGACTTCAGATGCATGAGATATTGGTTCAGATCTGCAGGGGGAACCTGCCGTGCCCTCGCCCTGAAACCCAAGTCTAGCTGGTCTTCTCAGACCTCCGTCCTCACACTCCTGGCCCCGAAGCCCTCAAGATTGGCAATTCCGGACCCACAATGCAGCACTCTGCCTGCCCTCTAGAAAAAAAAAATTATTGCCTCATGAGCTGCCCAGGCACCTTAAATGAGGATAAACCTACACAGCACTCGACTTTACAAAAATTATATAGTCTAACTTGGGCAGTAATGCACTGTCGAACACAACCTGAGCCCGGACCTCCTGACCAACACCCAGAAAGCTGACCGCACACTGAGCACAAAAAACCTGCCATGGCCTTAGGTCATCATCTCTTCCCTACCTCAGTTCTCAGGCTTCAGAACCGAGACCTTATCTCCAATCACTGCCCAGGGGTGAGTGTGATGCAGAAATCAGAACTCCTCCTTACCCATGGCAAGAAACCTTGTGGTTGGCACGTTGTCCAACGTTCAGTGTAGTAGAAACCAGTATTCACCCTGAGGCCCCGCCCATTCGTGAGTGCGACGAGGTCATACACACTTATTGTGACCCTCAGCATGAGTCCTGTCCTCTAGTAAGTCCTCTCAGTGGCTGGACCATTAGATGTCATAATGGGCTTGACAAGTCCCTAGGCCCCAATTTTTAACCAGATTTCTGATTGTCCACTCGCCCCTCCCCAGGGCTCTACTCTGGAATCCCTCATTTGGTGGGACAACTGAGGTTAAAAAAGAAAACAACAACAACAACAACAACAAAACGGACTTCTTCCAGCCCACAGAATGACCCCAAACTCTGTGGACGGGGCCCAACCACCAGAGAGTAAGACTCGTCCATTTCCGATGAAGACCTCCAGAAATTCCACGACCATGAGTGACACGATATCCAGAGACAAAAACTTGAGCAGGAGCCTCACAGTCGCGATTCTTTCAAATCCCGAAGAGACCTCCTCATGGTCTGTAGATCAGTCCTGCCATACCTATGACCCGAAATATAAGCCGAGTTTGTGTTTTCAGACAAATGTCCAAACAGCCCTGGCCTACACAACCTACAGGCTCAGGCCCTTGGAGCCAAACCTGAGGACTGTACTTGCCCTCTCCAAGGGAATTGTGTGTGCCCTTTCCAATGGCCACAACCCTTCTAATAGGATAAACCTCCAAAGTCACTGATACATCTCAATAGTGGTGGCTTCCCAGGAAAAACAGGGGCAATCTGAGCCCAACTGAGCACCTACCTGCACTCAGACCCATAGACAGATGTCCCCAGAGGTAAAAAGGAAAGAACAGGCCCCTAGGCACTAATCAGATCCATTGCTTTGGTTGCCAGGCATCTCTCCTCAGTGGCCTGGATCAAAAGCAGCATATAGCTGTTTCTTGACTCACCCATCAGAAAACATCTTATCTACACATGGGAAACTTGCACGTTGGAGCTGTGTCAAAGCCTCTGTTTAGGAGAACCCTTTAGGGCCCCAGTGCCACCGCTTCATTCCAAGGTCTCCATAGGCACAAAAGCACATTAGGACCCATCCCCAGGGGTGTCCATTTCAACTCAGCGTCCTCGGTTGCTCCCCACAGATCCAGGAGATCTAACCTGTCTTGTTGCTAGGAGACAATTGGAATGCGAGGTGGGCTACCCAGCCATCCATCCTTAGAACCCTGCTCAGAATCATTGGTCTGGAGCCAAACAACAGGTCTCAATTGTCCTGCAGAAGACTCTCTGCAGTTTGGAGCGTCTCACAACTCCCATCATGGGAAAACCCCCATGGCCTCGTTATGCCCTTCCATTCATAAAGGGGCCATCAGGGACAGAAACTCCAACCTGAGCGATCGTCTGATCCTCGCCCTGACTTCAGATGCACGAGATCTCGATTCAGGTCTGTAGATTGTGCCTGCCATGGCCTCACCCAGAAACCTAAGCCTAGCTTGTGTTCTCAGACTTTTGTCGTCAGACTACTGGCCCACAAGCCCTCCAGTTTGGCAATCTAGAACAACAATGCAGCACTCTGCCTGCCCACCAGAAGAAAAACATTGTCCTCTGGGGCTACCCAGTAACCCCAAATGAGGATCAACCTCCACCGACCTTGGCTGTACCCCAAATACATAAGCTTACCAGGGCACTAATACCCTTTCTGACACAGCCTGAGCCTGGACCCCTGGCCCCTCCCAGACAGCTGGCCGCACACTGAGCACATCGAGCCGCCATGGCCTTAGGTCTGTCCTCAAAGTCTTGGGCCACACACCCTCCAAGCTGGGCCGCTGGAGCCACACATTAGGAATGTGCCTACCAATCCATGGGAATTCTGCCCATTCCATGGTCCAAAATCGTACAAATTAGGAGAAACCTCCAAAGTCCCTGAGGCCATCCCAATAGTGTAGGTCGCCCGGAACAAACAAGGGCTGTCTGACTCCAGCTCATAATCGACCTCCACTCATACCATAGATGGATGTCCCCGTAGAAGAAGATTGAACCAGACAGGACCCTAGGCCATAATAGGATCAATTGCTTTGGGTTACAGGCATGTGGTTTCAAACGCCTGATTCCAATACGAGCATAGGGGTTTTCCTGAGGCACCCATCAGAACTCATCTCGTCTCCACAAGGAAACCTGTGCATGGGAGCCATGTCCAAAGCTTAGGAGAGTACTTCAGGGTCCCGGTGCCACCGCCCCATTCCAAGGCCCTCATGGACCCAAAAACACATTAGGACCCATCCTCAGGAAAGTCCGTTTCCTCAGCCACACCGATTGCTCCGGCAGAGCCATCAGATCTAAACTGTCTTGTTGCTAGGAGACAATTGGAATGCTAGGCGGGCTTCCCAGGCATCCATCCACGTACGGTGCTCTGGAGTCATTCCTTATGGGATGTCCTGGAGCTGTCCAACTGGTCTCAATTGTCCCGCAGAAGGAATCTTTGAAGGGGGCATCCCACGACTCCCAACGTGGGAAAACCTCAATGGCCTCGAGATGCCGCTCCCTTTATGAAGCGGCAGTCATGCACAGAAACTCCGACCTGAGCCAACGTCTGATCCTCGCCCTGACTTCAGATGCATGAGATATTGGTTCAGATCTGCAGGGGTAACCTGCCGTGCCCTCGCCCTGAAACCCAAGTCTAGCTTGTCTTCTCAGACTTCCGTCCTCACACTCCTGGCCCCGAAGCCCTCAAGTTTGGCAATTCCGGACCCACAATGCAACACTCTGCCTGCCCTCTAGAAAAAAAAATTATTGCCTCATGAGCTGCCCAGGCACCTTAAATGAGGATCAACCTACACAGCACTCGACTTTACAAAAATTATATAGTCTAACTTGGGCACTAATGCACTGTCGAACACAACCTGAGCCCGGACATCCTGACCAACACCCAGAAAGCTGACCGCACACTGAGCAAATAAAACCTGCCATGGCCTTAGGTCATCATCTCTTCCCTACCTCAGTTCTCAGGCTTCAGAACCGAGACCTTATCTCCAATCACTGCCAAGGGGTGAGTGTGATGCAGAAATCAGAACTCCACCTTAATCATGGCAAGAAGCCTTGTGGTTGGCACGTTGTCCAACGTTCACTGTAGGAGAAACCAGCATTCACCCTGAGGCCCCGCCCATTCTTGAGTGCGACGAGGGCATAGACACGCATTGTGACCCTCAGCATGAGTCCTGTCCTCTATTAAATCCTCTCAGTGGCTGGACCATAAGATGTCATAATGGGCTTGACATGTCCCTAGGCCCCAATTTTTAACCAGATTTCTGATTGTCCAGTCGCCCCTTTCCAGGGCTCTACTCTGGAATCCCTCATTTGGTGGGACACCTGAGGTTAAAAAAGAAAACAACAACAACAACAACAACAAAAAAAAAACGGACTTATTCCAGCCCACAGAATGACCCCAAACTCTTTGGACGGGGCCAAACCACCAGAGAGTAAGACTCGTCCATTTCCCATGAGGTCACCCAGAAATTCCACGACCATGAGTGACACGATATCCAGAGACAAAAACTTGAGCAGGAGCCTCACACTCGTGCTTCTTTTAAATCCCGAAGAGATCTCCTCATGGTCTGTAGATCAGTCCTGCCATACCTATGACCCGAAACATAAGCCGAGTCTGTGTTTTCAGACAACTGTCCAAACAGCCCTGGCCTACACAACCTACAGGCTCAGGCCCCTGGAGCCAAACCTGAGGACTGTAATTGCCCTCTCCAAAGGAATTGTGTGTGCCCATTCCAATGGCCACAAGCCTTCTAATAGGATAAACCTCCAAATCCCTGATCCATCTCAATAGTGGTGGCTTCCCAGGAAAAACAGGGGCAATCTGAGCCCAACTGAGCACCTACCTGCACTCAGACCCATAGACAGATGTCCCCAGAGGTAAAAAGGAAAGAACAGGCCCCTAGGCACTAATCAGATCCATTGCTTTGGTTGCCAGGCATCTCTCCTCAGTGGCCTGGATCAAAAGCAGCATATAGCTGTTTCTTGACTCACCCATCAGAAAACATCTTATCTACACATGGGAAACTTGCACGTTGGAGCTGTGTCAAAGCCTCTGTTTAGGAGAACCCTTTAGGGCCCCAGTGCCACGGCTTCATTCCAAGGTCTCCATAGGCACAAAAGCACATTAGGACCCATCCCCAGGGGTGTCCATTTCAACTCAGCGTCCTCGGTTGCTCCCCACAGATCCAGGAGATCTAACCTGTCTTGTTGCTAGGAGACAATTGGAATGCGAGGTGGGCTACCCAGCCATCCATTCTTAGAACCCTGCTCAGAATCATTGGTCTGGAGACAAACAACAGGTCTCAATTGTCCTGCAGAAGACTCTCTGCAGTTTGGAGCGTCTCACAACTCCCATCATGGGAAAATCCCCATGGCCTCGTTATGCCCTTCCATTCATAAAGGGGCCATCAGGGACAGAAACTCCAACCTGAGCGATCGTCTGATCCTCGCCCTGACTTCAGATGCACGAGATCTCGATTCAGGTCTGTAGATTGTGCCTGCCATGGCCTCACCCAGAAACCTAAGCCTAGCTTGTGTTCTCAGACTTTTGTCGTCAGACTACTGGCCCACAAGCCCTCCAGTTTGGCAAACTAGAACAACAATGCAGCACTCTGCCTGCCCCCCAGAAGAAAAACATTGTCCTCTGGGGCTACCCAGTAACCCCAAATGAGGATCAACCTCCACCGACCTTGGCTGTACCCCAAATACATAAGCTTACCAGGGCACTAATACCCTTTCTGACACAGCCTGAGCCTGGACCCCTGGCCCCTCCCAGACAGCTGGCCGCACACTGAGCACATCGAGCCGCCATGGCCTTAGGTCGTCATCTCTTCCCAACCACGGTTTTCAGGTTTCAGAACCCAGACCTTATCTCCAATCACTGCCCAGGGTTGAAGGTGATGCAGAAATCAGAACTCCTTCCCCATGGCAAGAAACCTTGTGGTTGGCATGTTGTCCAACCTTCAGTGTAGTTGAAACCAGTGTGGCCCATGAGGCCCGGCCCATGCTCGCGGGCCACATTGGTCACAAACACACATTGTGACCCTCAGGCTGAGCCCAGTCCTCAAGTAAGGCCCCTCAGTGGCTGGATGAAGAGATAGCATATTGGTCTTGCCATGCCCCTAGGCCCCAATTTTTAACCATAGTTCGGGTTGTCCCTTCAGTCTTCCCCACGGCTTTGCTATGGAATTCCTCTTTTGGTGGGACACCTGAAGTAACAAATCTGAAATGTGTCCTCCTATCCCACAGATTGACGAAAAGCAATTGGGAATCGGGCCAAATCCTCAGAGAGGTAGATTCGTCCATGGCCCATGAGGCCTCCCCGACATTCCACGGCCGTCGCTGATACAAAATCCAGAGACAAAAGCCTAAGCTAGCGCCTCAGACTCGCACTTTCTTCATATCCTAAAGAGTTCTTCTCATGGTTTATAGATCGGGCCTGCCATACCTACGTCCCCAAACCTAAGCTGAGTTTGTGTTTCCAGACTTCTGTCCTCAAAGTCTTGGGCCACACACCCTCCAGGCTGGGCCGCTGGAGCCACACATTAGGAATGTGCCTACCAATCCATGGGAATTCTGCCCATTCCATGGTCCAAAATCGTACAAATTAGGAGAAACCTCCAAAGTCCCTGAGGCCATCCCAATAGTGTAGGTCGCCCGGAACAAACAAGGGCTGTCTGACTCCAGCTCATAATCGATCTCCAATCATACCATAGATGGATGTCCCCAGAGAAGAAGATTGAACCGGACAGGACCCTAGGCCATAATAGGATCAATTGCTTTGGGTTACAGGCATGTGGTTTCAAACGCCTGATTCCAATACGAGCATAGGGGTTTTCCTGAGGCACCCATCAGAACTCATCTCGTCTCCACAAGGAAACCTGTGCATGGGAGCCATGTCCAAAGCTTAGGAGAGTACTTCAGGGTCCCGGTGCCACCGCCCCATTCCAAGGCCCTCATGGACCCAAAAACACATTAGGACCCATCCTCAGGAAAGTCCGTTTCCTCAGCCACCCCGATTGCTCCGGCAGAGAGATCAGATCTAAACTGTCTTGTTGCTAGGAGACAATTGGAATGCTAGGCGGGCTTCCCAGGCATCCATCCGCGAACGGTGCTCTGGAGTCATTCCATATGGGATGTCCTGGAGCTGTCCAACTGGTCTCAATTGTCCCGCAGAAGGAATCTTTGAAGGGGGCATCCCACGACTCCCAACGTGGGAAAACCTCAATGGCCTCGAGATGCCGCTACCTTTATGAAGCGGCAGTCATGCACAGAAACTCCGACCTGAGCCAACGTCTGATCCTCGCCCTGACTTCATGCATGAGATATTGGTTCAGATCTGCAGGGGTAACCTGCCGTGCCCTCGCCCTGAAACCCAAGTCTAGCTTGTCTTCTCAGACTTCCGTCCTCACACTCCTGGCCCCGAAGCCCTCAAGTTTGGCAATTCCGGACCCACAATGCAGCACTCTGCCTGCCCTCTAAAAAAAAAAATTATTGCCTCATGAGCTGCCCAGGCACCTTAAATGAGGATCAACCTACACAGCACTCGACTTTACAAAAATTATATAGTCTAACTTGGGCACTAATGCACTGTCGAACACAACCTGAGCCCGGACCTCCTGACCAACACCCAGAAATCTGACCGCACACTGAGCACATAAAACCTGCCATGGCCTTAGGTCATCATCTCTTCCCTACCTCAGTTCTCAGGCTTCAGAACCGAGACCTTATCTCCAATCACTGCCCAGGGGTGAGTGTGATGCAGAAATCAGAATTCCTCCTTACCCATGGCAAGAACCCTTGTGGTTGGCACGTTGTCCAAAGTTCAGTGTAGGAGAAACCAGCATTCACGCTGAGGCCCCGCCCATTCTTGAGTGCGACGAGGGCATAGACACGCATTGTGACCCTCAGCATGAGTCCTGTCCTCTATTAAATCCTCTCAGTGGCTGGACCATAAGATGTCATAATGGGCTTGACATGTCCCTAGGCCCCAATTTTTAACCAGATTTCTGATTGTCCAGTCGCCCCTCCCCAGGGCTCTACTCTGGAATCCCTCATTTGGTGAGACACCTGAGGTTAAAAAAGAAAACAACAACAACAACAAAAAAAACGGACTTATTCCAGCCCACAGAATGACCCCAAACTTTTTGGACAGGGCCAAAAGACCAGAGAGTAAGACTCGTCCATTTCCCATGAGGTCACCCAGAAATTCCACGACCATGAGTGACACGATATCCAGAGACAAAAACTTGAGCAGGAGCCTCACAGTCGCGCTTCTTTCAAATCCCGAAGAGACCTCCTCATGGTCTGTAGATCAGTCCTGCCATACCTATGACCCAAAACATAAGCCGAGTCTGTGTTTTCAGACAACTGTCCAAACAGCCCTGGCCTACACAACCTACAGGCTCAGGCCCCTGGAGCCAAACCTGAGGACTGTAATTGCCCTCTCCAAAGGAATTGTGTGTGCCCATTACAATGGCCACAAGCCTTCTAATAGGATAAACCTCCAAATCCCTGATCCATCTCAATAGTGGTGGCTTCCCAGGAAAAACAGGGGCAATCTGAGCCTAACTGAGCACCTACCTGCACTCAGACCCATAGACAGATGTCCCCAGAGATAAAAAGGAAAGAACAGGCCCCTAGGCACTAATCAGATCCATTGCTTTAGTTGCCAAGCATCTCTCCTCAGAGGCCTGGATTTCAAAAGCAGCATATAGCTGTTTCTTGACTCACCCATCAGAAAACATCTCATCTACACATGGGAAACTTGCACGTTGGAGCTGTGTCAAAGCCTCTGTTTAGGAGAACCCTTTAGTGCCCCAGGGCCACCGCTTCATACCAAGGTCTCCATAGGCACAAAAGCACATTAGGACCCATCCCCAGGGGTGTCCATTTCAACTCAGCATCCTCGGTTGCTCCCCACAGATCCAGGAGATCTAACCTGTCTTGTTGCTAGGAGACAATTGGAATGCGAGGTGGGCTACCCAGCCATCCATCCTTAGAACCCTGCTCAGAATCATTGGCTTGGAGTCAAACAACAGGTCTCAATTGTCCTGCACAAGACTCCCTGCAGTTTTTAGCGTCTCACAACTCCCATCATGGGAAAACCCCCATGGCCTCGTTATGCCCTTCCATTCATAAAGGGGCCATCAGGGACAGAAACTCCAACCTGAGCGATCGTCTGATCCTCGCCCTGACTTCAGATGCACGAGATCTCGATTCAGGTCTGTAGATTGTGCCTGCCATGGCCTCACCCAGAAACCTAAGCCTAGCTTGTGTTCTCAGACTTTTGTCGTCAGACTACTGGCCCACAAGCCCTCCAGTTTGGCAATCTAGAACAACAATGCAGCACTCTGCCTGCCCACCAGAAGAAAAACATTGTCCTCTGGGGCTACCCAGTAACCCCAAATAAGGATCAACCTCCACCAACCTTGGCTGTACCCCAAATACATAAGCTTACCAGGGCACTAATACCCTTTCTGACACAGCCTGAGCCTGGACCCCCTGGCCCCTCAAGACAGCTGGCCGCACACTGAGCACATCGAGCCGCCATGGCCTTAGGTCGTCATCTCTTCCCAACCTCGGTTTTCAGGTTTCAGAACCTAGACCTTATCTCCAATCACTGCCCAGGGTTGAAGGTGATGCAGAAATCAGAACTCCTTCCCCATGGCAAGAAACCTTGTGGTTGGCATGTTGTCCAAACTTCAGTGTAGTTGAAACCAGTGTGGCCCATGAGGCCCGGCCCATGCTCGCGGTCCACATTGGTCACAAACACACATTGTGACCCTCAGGCTGAGCCCAGTCCTCAAGTAAGGCCCCTCAGTGGCTGGATGAAGAGATAGCATATTGGGCTTGCCATGCCCCTAGGCCCCAATTTTTAACCATAGTTCGGGTTGGCCCTTCAGTCTTCCCCACGGCTTTGCTATGGAATTCCTCTTTTGGTGGGACACCTGAGGTAACAAAACTGACATGAGTCCTCCCCTCTCACAGATTGACGAAAAGCAATTGGGAATCGGGCCAAATCCTCAGAGAGGTAGATTCGTCCATGGCCCATGAGGCCTCCCCGACATTCCACGGCCCTCGCTGATACAAAATCCAGAGACAAAAGCCTAAGCTAGCGCCTCAGACTCGCACTTTCTTCATATCCTAAACAGTTCTTCTAATGGTTTGTAGATCGGGCCTGCCATACCTACGACCCCAAACCTAAGCTGAGTTTGTGTTTCCAGACTTCTGTCCTCAAAGTCTTGGGCCACACACCCTCCAGGCTGGGCCGCTGGAGCCACACATTAGGACTGTGCCTACAAATCCATGGGAATTCTCCCCATTCCATGGTCCAAAATCGTACAAATTAGGAGAAACCTCCAAAGTCCCTGAGGCCATCCCAATAGTATAGGTCGCCAGGAACAAACAAGTGCTGTCTGACACCAGCTGATAATCGACCTCCACTCATACCTTAGATGGATGTCCCCAGAGAAGAAGATTGAACCAGACAGGACCCTAGGCCATAATAGGATCCATTCCTTTGGGTTACAGGCATGTGTCCTCAAAAGCCTGATTCCAATACGAGCATAGGGGTTTTCCTGAGAAACCCATCCGAACTCAACTCGTCTCCACAAGGAAACCTGTGCATGGGAGCCATGTCCAAAGCTTAGGCGAGTACTTCAGGGTCCGGTGCCACCGCCCCATTCCAAGGCCCTCATGGACACAAAAACACATTAGGACCCATCCTCAGGAAAGTCCGTTTCCTCAGCCACCCCGATTGCTCCGGCAGAGCCATCAGATCTAAACTGTCTTGTTGCTAGGAGACAATTGGAATGCTAGGCGGGCTTCCCAGGCATCCATCCGCGAACGGTGCTCTGGAGTCATTCCATATGGGATGTCCTGGAGCTGTCCAACTGGTCTCAATTGTCCCGCAGAAGGAATCTTTGAAGGGGGCATCCCACGACTCCCAACGTGGGAAAACCTCAATGGCCTCGTGATGCCGCTCCCTTTATGAAGCGGCAGTCATGCACAGAAACTCCGACCTGAGCCAACGTCTGATCCTCGCCCTGACTTCAGATGCATGAGATATTGGTTCAGATCTGCAGGGGTAACCTGCCGTGCCCTCGCTCTGAAACCCATGTCTAGCTTGTCTTCTCAGACTTCCGTCCTCACACTCCTGGCCCTGAAGCCCTCAAGTTTGGCAATTCCGGACCCACAATGCAGCACTCTGCCTGCCCTCTAGAAAAAAAAAATTATTGCCTTATGAGCTGCCCAGGCACCTTAAATGAGGATCAACCTACACAGCACTCGACTTTACAAAAATTATATAGTCTAACTTGGGCACTAATGCACTGTCGAACACAACCTGAGCCCGGACATCCTGACCAACACCCAGAAAGCTGACCGCACACTGAGCAAATAAAACCTGCCATGGACTTAGGTCATCATCTCTTCCCTACCTCAGTTCTCAGGCTTCAGAACCGAGACCTTATCTCCAATCACTGCCCAGGGGTGAGTGTGATGCAGAAATCAGAACTCCTCCTTACCCATGGCAAGAACCCTTGTGGTTGGCACGTTGTCCAACGTTCAGTGTAGGAGAAACCAGCATTCACCCTGAGGCCCCGCCCATTTTTGAGTGCGACGAGGGCATAGACACGCATTGTGACCCTCAGCATGAGTCCTGTCCTCTATTAAATCCTCTCAGTGGCTGGACCATTAGATGTCATAATGGGCTTGACATGTCCCTAGGCCCCAATTTTTAACCAGATTTCTGATTGTCCAGTCGCCCCTCCCCAGGGCTCTACTCTGGAATCCCTCATTTGGTGGGACACCTGAGGTTAAAAAAGAAAACAACAACAACAACAACAACAAAAAAAAAAACGGACTTATTCCAGCCCACAGAATGACCCCAAACTCTTTGGACGGGGCCAAACCACCAGAGAGTAAGACTCGTCCATTTCCCATGAGGTCACCCAGAAATTCCACGACCATGAGTGACACGATATCCAGAGACAAAAACTTGAGCAGGAGCCTCACACTCGTGCTTCTTTTAAATCCCGAAGAGATCTCCTCATGGTCTGTAGATCAGTCCTGCCATACCTATGACGCGAAACATAAACCGAGTCTGTGTTTTCAGACAACTGTCCAAACAGCCCTGGCCTACACAACCTACAGGCTCAGGCCCCTGGAGCCAAACCAGAGGACTGTAATTGCCCTCTCCAAAGGAATTGTGTGTGCCCATTCCAATGGCCACAAGCCTTCTAATAGGATAAACCTCCAAATCCCTGATCCATCTCAATAGTGGTGGCTTCCCAGGAAAAACAGGGGCAATCTGAGCCCAACTGAGCACCTACCTGCACTCAGACCCATAGACAGATGTCCCCAGAGATAAAAAGGAAAGAACAGGCCCCTAGGCACTAATCAGATCCATTGCTTTGGTTGCCAGGCATCTCTCCTCAGAGGCCTGGATTTCAAAAGCAGCATATAGCTGTTTCTTGACTCACCCATCAGAAAACATCTCATCTACACATGGGAAACTTGCACGTTGGAGCTGTGTCAAAGCCTCTGTTTAGGAGAACCCTTTAGGGCCCCAGTGCCACGGCTTCATACCAAGGTCTCCATAGGCACAAAAGCATATTAGGACACATCCCCAGGGGTGTCCATTTCAACTCAGCATCCTCGGTTGCTCCCCACAGATCCAGGAGATCTAACCTGTCTTGTTGCTAGGAGACAATTGGAATGCGAGGTGGGCTACCCAGCCATCCATCCTTAGAACCCTGCTCAGAATCATTGGCTTGGAGTCAAACAACAGGTCTCAAATGTCCTGCACAAGACTCTCTGCAGTTTGGAGCGTCTCACAACTCCCATCATGGGAAAACCCCCATGGCCTCGTTATGCCCTTCCATTCATAAAGGGGCCATCAGGGACAGAAACTCCAACCTGAGCGATCGTCTGATCCTCGCCCTGACTTCAGATGCACGAGATCTCGATTCAGGTCTGTAGATTGTGCCTGCCATGGCCTCACCCAGAAACCTAAGCCTAGCTTGTGTTCTCAGACTTTTGTCGTCAGACTACTGGCCCACAAGCCCTCCAGTTTGGCAATCTAGAACAACAATGCAGCACTCTGCCTGCCCACCAGAAGAAAAACATTGTCCTCTGGGGCTACCCAGTAACCCCAAATGAGGATCAACCTCCACCGACCTTGGCTGTACCCCAAATACATAAGCTTACAAGGGCACTAATACCCTTTCTGACACAGCCTGAGCCTGGACCCCCTGGCCCCTCAAGACAGCTCTCCGCACACTGAGCACATCGAGCCGCCATGGCCTTAGGTCGTCATCTCTTCCCAACCTCGGTTTTCAGGTTTCAGAAACTAGACCTTATCTCCAATCACTGCCCAGGGTTGAAGGTGATGCAGAAATCAGAACTCCTTCCCCATGGCAAGAAACCTTGTGGTTGGCATGTTGTCCAACCTTCAGTGTAGTTGAAACCAGTGTGGCCCATGAGGCCCCGCCCATGCTCGCGGGCCACATTGGTCACAAACACACATTGTGACCCTCAGGCTGAGCCCAGTCCTCAAGTAAGGCCCCTCAGTGGCTGGATGAAGAGATAGCATATTGGGCTTGCCATGCCCCTAGGCCCCAATTTTTAACCATAGTTCGGGTTGTCCCTTCAGTCTTCCCCACGGCTTTGCTATGGAATTCCTCTTTTGGTGGGACACCTGAGGTAACAAAACTGACATGAGTCCTCCCCTCTCACAGATTGACGAAAAGCAATTGGGAATCTGGCCAAATCCTCAGAGACGTAGATTCGTCCATGGCCCATGAGGCCTTTCCGACATTCCACGGCCCTCGCTGATACAAAATCCAGAGACAAAAGCCTAAGCTAGCGCCTCAGACTCGCACTTTCTTCATATCCTGAAGAGTTCTTCTCATGGTTTGTAGATCGGGCCTGCCATACCTACGACCCCAAACCTAAGCTGAGTTTGTGTTTCCAGACTTCTGTCCTCAAAGTCTTGGGCCACACACCCTCCAGGCTGGGCCGCTGGAGCCACACATTAGGACTGTGCCTACAAATCCATGGGAATTCTCCCCATTCCATGGTCCAAAATCGTACAAATTAGGAGAAACCTCCAAAGTCCCTGAGGCCATCCCAATAGTATAGGTCGCCAGGTACAAACAAGGGCTGTCTGACACCAGCTGATAATCGACCTCCACTCATACCTTAGATGGATGTCCCCAGAGAAGAAGAATGAACCAGACAGGACCCTAGGCCATAATAGGATCCATTCCTTTGGGTTACAGGCATGTGTCCTCAAAAGCCTGATTCCAATACGAGCATAGGGGTTTTCCTGAGGCACCCATCCGAACTCAACTCGTCTCCACAAGGAAACCTGTGCATGGGAGCCATGTCCAAAGCTTAGGAGAATACTTCAGGGTCCGGTGCCACCGCCCCATTCCAAGGCCCTCATGGACACAAAAACACATTAGGACCCATCCTCAGGAAAGTCCATTTCAACTCAGCCACCCCGGTTGCTCCCGCAGAGCCATGAGATCTAAACTGTCTTGTTGCTAGGAGACAATTGGAATGCGAGGCGGGCTTCCCAGGCATCCATCCGCGAACGGTGCTCTGGAGTCATTCTATATGGGATGTCCTGGAGATGTCCAACAGGTTTCAATTGTCCCGCAGAAGGAATCCTTGAAGGGGGCATCCCACAACTCCCAAAGTGGGAAAACCTCAATGGCCTCGAGATTCCGCTCCCTCAATGAAGCGGCCGTCATGCACAGAAACTCCAACCTGAGCCAACGTCTGATCCTCGCCCTGACTTCAGATGCATGAGATATAGGTTCAGATCTACATGGGGTACCTGCCGTGCCCTCGCCCTGAAACCCAAGTCTAGCTTGTCTTCTCAAACTTCCATCCTCACACTCCTGGCCCCGAAGCCCTCAAGTTTGGCAATTCCGGACCCACAATGCAGCACTCTGCCTGCCCTCTAGAAAAAAAATTATTGCCTCATGAGCTGCCCAGGCACCTTAAATGAGGATCAACCTACACAGCACTCGACTTTACCCAAATTATATAGTCTAACCTGGGCACTAATGCACTGTCGAACACAACCTGAGCCCGGACCTCCTGACCAACACTGGAAAGCTGACCGCACACTGAGCACATAAAACCCGCCATGGCCTTAGGTCATCATCTCTTCCCTACCTCAGTTTTCTGGCTTCAGAACCGAGACCTTATCTCCAATCACTGCCCAGGGGTGAGTGTGAAGCAGAAATCAGAACTCCTCCTTACCCATGGCAAGATCCCTTGTGGTTGGCACGTTGTCCAACGTTCAGTGTAGGAGAAACCAGCATTCACCCTGAGGCCCCGCCCATTCTTGAGTGCGACGAGGGCATACACACGCATTGTGACCCTCAGCATGAGTCCTGTCCCCTAGTAAGTCCTCTCAGTGGCTGGACCATTAGATGTCATAATGGGCTTGAGATGTCCCTAGGCCCCAATTTTTAACCAGATTTCTGATTGTCCAGTCTCCCCTCCCCAGGGCTCTACTCTGGAATCCCTCATTTGGTGGGACACCTGAGGTTAAAAAAGAAAACAACAACAACAACAAAAAAAAAAAAAACGGACTTATTCCAGCCCACAGAATGACCCCAAACTCTTTGGACGGGGCCAAACCACCAGAGAGTAAGACTCGTCCATTTCCCATGAGGTCACCCCGAAATTCCACGACCATGAGTGACACGATATCCAGAGACAAAAACTTTAGCAGGAGCCTCACAGTCGCGCTTCTTTCAAATCCCGAAGAGACCTCCTCATGGTCTGTAGATCAGTCCTGCCATACCTATGACCAGAAACATAAGCCGAGTCTGTGTTTTCAGACACCTGTCCAAACAGCCCTGGCCTACACAACCTACAGGCTCAGGCCCCTGGAGCCAAACCTGAGGACTGTACTTGCCCTCTCCAAGGGAATTGTGTGTGCCCATTCCAATGGCCACAAGCCTTCTAATAGGATAAACCACCAAATCCCTGATCCATCTCAATAGTGGTGGCTTCCCAGGAAAAACAGGGGCAATCTGAGCCCAAATGAGCACATACCTGCACTCAGACCCATAGACAGATGTCCCCAGAGGTAAAAAGGAAAGAACAGGCCCCTAGGCACAAATCAGATCCATTGCTTTGGTTTCCAGGCATCTCTCCTCAGAGGCCTGGATTTCAAAAACAGCATATAGCTGTTTCTTGACTCACCCATCAGAAAACATCTCATCTACACATGGGAAACTTGCACGTTGGAGCTGTGTCAAAGCCTCTGTTTAGGAGAACCCTTTAGGGCCCCAGTGCCACCGCTTCATTCCAAGGTCTCCATAGGCACAAAAGCACATTAGGACCCATCCCCAGGGGTGTCCATTTCAACTCAGCGTCCTCGGTTGCTCCCCACAGATCCAGGAGATCTAACCTGTCTTGTTGCTAGGAGACAATTGGAATGCGAGGTGGGCTACCCAGCCATCCATCCTTAGAACCCTGCTCAGAATCATTGGCTTGGAGTCAAACAACAGGTCTCAATTGTCCTGCACAAGACTCTCTGCAGTTTGGAGCGTCTCACAACTCCCATCATGGGAAAACCCCCATGGCCTCGTTATGCCCTTCCATTCATAAAGGGGCCATCAGGGACAGAAACTCCAACCTGAGCGATCGTCTGATCCTCGCCCTGATTTCAGTGCACGAGATCTCGATTCAGGTCTGTAGATTGTGCCTGCCATGGCCTCACCCAGAAACCTAAGCCTAGCTTGTGTTCTCAGACTTTGGTCGTCAGACTACTGGCCCACAAGCCCTCCAGTTTGGCAATCTAGAACAACAATGCAGCACTCTGCCTGCCCCCCAGCAGAAAAACATTGTCCTCTGGGGCTACCCAGTAACCCCAAATGAGGATCAACCTCCACCGACCTTGACTGTACCCCAAATACATAAGATTACCAGGGCACTAATACCCTTTCTGACAGAGCCTGAGCCTGGACCCCCTGGCCCCTCCAGACAGCTCTCCGCACACTGAGCACATCGAGCCGCCATGGCCTTAGGTCGTCATCTCTTCCCAACCTCGGTTTTCAGGTTTCAGAACCTAGACCTTATCTCCAATCACTGCCCAGGGTTGAAGGTGATGCAGAAATCAGAACTCCTTCCCCATGGCAAGAAACCTTGTGGTTGGCATGTTGTCCAACCTTCAGTGTAGTTGAAACCAGTGTGGCCCATGAGGCCCCGCCCATGCTCGTGGGCCACATTGGTTACAAACACACATTGTGACCAACAGGCTGAGCCCAGTCCTGAAGTAAGGCCCCTCAGTGGCTGGATGAAGAGATAGCATATTGGGCATGCAATGTCCCTAGGTCCCCATTTTTAACCATAGTTCGGGTTGTCCGTCAGTCTTCCCCACGGCTTTGCTATGGAATTCCTCTTTTGGTGGGACACCTGAGGTAACAAAACTGACATGAGTCCTCCCCTCTCACAGATTGACGAAAAGCAATTGGGAATCGGGCCAAATCCTCAGAGAGGTAGATTCGTCCATGGCCCATGAGGCTTCCCTGACATTCCACGGCCCTCGCTGATACAAAATCCAGAGACAAAAGCCTAAGCTAGCGCCTCAGACTCGCACTTTCTTCATATCCTAAAGAGTTCTTCTAATGGATTGTAGATAGGGCCTGCCATACCTACGTCCCCAAACCTAAGCTGAGTTTGTGTTTCCAGACTTCTGTCCTCAAAGTCTTGGGCCACACACCCTCCAGGCTGGGCCGCTGGAGCCACATATTAGGACTGTGCCTACCAATCCATGGGAATTCTCCCCATTCCATGGTCCAAAATCGTACAAATTAGGAGAAACCTCCAAAGTCCCTGAGGCCATCCCAATAGTATAGGTCGCCAGGAACAAACAAGGGCTGTCTGACACCAGCTGATAATCGACCTCCACTCATACCTTAGATGGATGTCCCCAGAGAAGAAGATTGAACCAGACAGGACCCTAGGCCATAATAGGATCCATTCCTTTGGGTTACAGGCATGTGTCCTCAAAAGCCTGATTCCAATTCCGAGCATAGGGGTTTTCCTGAGGCACCCATCCGAACTCAACTCGTCTCCACAAGGAAACCTGTGCATGGGAGCCATGTCCAAAGCTTAGGAGAGTACTTCAGGGTCCGGTGTCACCGCCCCATTCCAAGGCCCTCATGGACACAAAAACACATTAGGACCCATCCTCAGGAAAGTCCATTTCAACTCAGCCACCCCGGTTGCTCCCGCAGAGCCATGAGATCTAAACTGTCTTGTTGCTAGGAGACAATTGGAATGCGAGGCGGGCTTCCCAGGCATCCATCCGCGAACGGTGCTCTGGAGTCATTCCATATGGGATGTCCTGGAGATGTCCAACAGGTTTCAATTGGCCCGCAGAAGGAATCCTTGAAGGGGGCATCCCACAACTCCCAAAGTGGGAAAACCTCAATGGCCTCGAGATTCCGCTCCCTTCATGAGGCGGCTGTCATGCACAGAAACTCCAACCTGAGCCAACGTCTGATCCTCGCCCTGACTTCAGATGCATGAGATATTGGTTCAGATCTGCAAGGGGTCCTGCCGTGCCCTCGCCCTGTAACCCAAGTCTACCTTGTCTTCTCAAACTTCCATCATCACACTCCTGGCCCCGAAGCCCTCAAGTTTGGCAATTCCGGACCCACAATGCAAACTCTGCCTGCCCTCTAGAAAAAAAATTATTGCCTCATGAGCTGCCCAGGCACCTTAAATGAGGATCAACCTACACAGCACTCGACTTTACCCAAATTATATAGTCTAACCTGGGCACTAATGCACTGTCGAACACAACCTGAGCCCGGACCTCCTGACCAACACTGGAAAGCTGACCGCACACTGAGCACATAAAACCCGCCATGGCCTTAGGTCATCATCTCTTCCCTACCTCAGTTTTCTGGCTTCAGAACCGAGACCTTATCTCCAATCACTGCCCAGGGGTGAGTGTGAAGCAGAAATCAGAACTCCTCCTTACCCATGGCAAGATCCCTTGTGGTTGGCACGTTGTCCAACGTTCAGTGTAGGAGAAACCAGCATTCACCCTGAGGCCCCGCCCATTCTTGAGTGCGACGAGGGCATACACACGCATTGTGACCCTCAGCATGAGTCCTGTCCCCTAGTAAGTCCTCTCAGTGGCTGGACCATTAGATGTCATAATGGGCTTGAGATGTCCCTAGGCCCCAATTTTTAACCAGATTTCTGATTGTCCAGTCTCCCCTCCCCAGGGCTCTACTCTGGAATCCCTCATTTGGTGGGACACCTGAGGTTAAAAAAGAAAACAACAACAACAACAAAAAAAAAAAAAACGGACTTATTCCAGCCCACAGAATGACCCCAAACTCTTTGGACGGGGCCAAACCACCAGAGAGTAAGACTCGTCCATTTCCCATGAGGTCACCCCGAAATTCCACGACCATGAGTGACACGATATCCAGAGACAAAAACTTTAGCAGGAGCCTCACAGTCGCGCTTCTTTCAAATCCCGAAGAGACCTCCTCATCGTCTGTAGATCAGTCCTGCCATACCTATGACCAGAAACATAAGCCGAGTCTGTGTTTTCAGACACCTGTCCAAACAGCCCTGGCCTACACAACCTACAGGCTCAGGCCCCTGGAGCCAAACCTGAGGACTGTACTTGCCCTCTCCAAGGGAATTGTGTGTGCCCATTCCAATGGCCACAAGCCTTCTAATAGGATAAACCTCCAAATCCCTGATCCATCTCAATAGTGGTGGCTTCCCAGGAAAAACAGGGGCAATCTGAGCCCAAATGAGCACATACCTGCACTCAGACCCATAGACAGATGTCCCCAGAGGTAAAAAGGAAAGAACAGGCCCCTAGGCACAAATCAGATCCATTGCTTTGGTTTCCAGGCATCTCTCCTCAGAGGCCTGGATTTCAAAAACAGCATATAGCTGTTTCTTGACTCACCCATCAGAAAACATCTCATCTACACATGGGAAACTTGCACGTTGGAGCTGTGTCAAAGCCTCTGTTTAGGAGAACCCTTTAGGGCCCCAGTGCCACCGCTTCATTCCAAGGTCTCCATAGGCACAAAAGCACATTAGGACCCATCCCCAGGGGTGTCCATTTCAACTCAGCGTCCTCGGTTGCTCCCCACAGATCCAGGAGATCTAACCTGTCTTGTTGCTAGGAGACAATTGGAATGCGAGGTGGGCTACCCAGCCATCCATCCTTAGAACCCTGCTCAGAATCATTGGCTTGGAGTCAAACAACAGGTCTCAATTGTCCTGCACAAGACTCTCTGCAGTTTGGAGCGTCTCACAACTCCCATCATGGGAAAACCCCCATGGCCTCGTTATGCCCTTCCATTCATAAAGGGGCCATCAGGGACAGAAACTCCAACCTGAGCGATCGTCTGATCCTCGCCCTGATTTCAGTGCACGAGATCTCGATTCAGGTCTGTAGATTGTGCCTGCCATGGCCTCACCCAGAAACCTAAGCCTAGCTTGTGTTCTCAGACTTTGGTCGTCAGACTACTGGCCCACAAGCCCTCCAGTTTGGCAATCTAGAACAACAATGCAGCACTCTGCCTGCCCCCCAGCAGAAAAACATTGTCCTCTGGGGCTACCCAGTAACCCCAAATGAGGATCAACCTCCACCGACCTTGACTGTACCCCAAATACATAAGATTACCAGGGCACTAATACCCTTTCTGACAGAGCCTGAGCCTGGACCCCCTGGCCCCTCCAGACAGCTCTCCGCACACTGAGCACATCGAGCCGCCATGGCCTTAGGTCGTCATCTCTTCCCAACCTCGGTTTTCAGGTTTCAGAACCTAGACCTTATCTCCAATCACTGCCCAGGGTTGAAGGTGATGCAGAAATCAGAACTCCTTCCCCATGGCAAGAAACCTTGTGGTTGGCATGTTGTCCAACCTTCAGTGTAGTTGAAACCAGTGTGGCCCATGAGGCCCCGCCCATGCTCGTGGGCCACATTGGTTACAAACACACATTGTGACCAACAGGCTGAGCCCAGTCCTGAAGTAAGGCCCCTCAGTGGCTGGATGAAGAGATAGCATATTGGGCATGCAATGCCCCTAGGTCCCCATTTTTAACCATAGTTCGGGTTGTCCGTCAGTCTTCCCCACGGCTTTGCTATGGAATTCCTCTTTTGGTGGGACACCTGAGGTAACAAAACTGACATGAGTCCTCCCCTCTCACAGATTGACGAAAAGCAATTGGGAATCGGGCCAAATCCTCAGAGAGGTAGATTCGTCCATGGCCCATGAGGCTTCCCTGACATTCCACGGCCCTCGCTGATACAAAATCCAGAGACAAAAGCCTAAGCTAGCGCCTCAGACTCGCACTTTCTTCATATCCTAAAGAGATCTTCTAATGGATTGTAGATAGGGCCTGCCATACCTACGTCCCCAAACCTAAGCTGAGTTTGTGTTTCCAGACTTCTGTCCTCAAAGTCTTGGGCCACACACCCTCCAGGCTGGGCCGCTGGAGCCACATATTAGGACTGTGCCTACCAATCCATGGGAATTCTCCCCATTCCATGGTCCAAAATCGTACAAATTAGGAGAAACCTCCAAAGTCCCTGAGGCCATCCCAATAGTATAGGTCGCCAGGAACAAACAAGGGCTGTCTGACACCAGCTGATAATCGACCTCCACTCATACCTTAGATGGATGTCCCCAGAGAAGAAGATTGAACCAGACAGGACCCTAGGCCATAATAGGATCCATTCCTTTGGGTTACAGGCATGTGTCCTCAAAAGCCTGATTCCAATTCCGAGCATAGGGGTTTTCCTGAGGCACCCATCCGAACTCAACTCGTCTCCACAAGGAAACCTGTGCATGGGAGCCATGTCCAAAGCTTAGGAGAGTACTTCAGGGTCCGGTGTCACCGCCCCATTCCAAGGCCCTCATGGACACAAAAACACATTAGGACCCATCCTCAGGAAAGTCCATTTCAACTCAGCCACCCCGGTTGCTCCCGCAGAGCCATGAGATCTAAACTGTCTTGTTGCTAGGAGACAATTGGAATGCGAGGCGGGCTTCCCAGGCATCCATCCGCGAACGGTGCTCTGGAGTCATTCTATATGGGATGTCCTGGAGATGTCCAACAGGTTTCAATTGTCCCGCAGAAGGAATCCTTGAAGGGGGCATCCCACAACTCCCAAAGTGGGAAAACCTCAATGGCCTCGAGATTCCGCTCCCTCAATGAAGCGGCCGTCATGCACAGAAACTCCAACCTGAGCCAACGTCTGATCCTCGCCCTGACTTCAGATGCATGAGATATAGGTTCAGATCTACATGGGGTACCTGCCGTGCCCTCGCCCTGAAACCCAAGTCTAGCTTGTCTTCTCAAACTTCCATCCTCACACTCCTGGCCCCGAAGCCCTCAAGTTTGGCAATTCCGGACCCACAATGCAGCACTCTGCCTGCCCTCTAGAAAAAAAATTATTGCCTCATGAGCTGCCCAGGCACCTTAAATGAGGATCAACCTACACAGCACTCGACTTTACCCAAATTATATAGTCTAACCTGGGCACTAATGCACTGTCGAACACAACCTGAGCCCGGAGCTCCTGACCAACACCCGGAAAGCTGACCACACACTGAGCACATAAAACCCGCCATGGCCTTAGGTCATCATCTCTTCCCTACCTCAGTTTTCTGGCTTCAGAACCGAGAACTTATCTCCAATCACTGCCCAGGGGTGAGTGTGATGCAGAAATCAGAACTCCTCCTTACCCATGGCAAGAACCCTTGTGGTTGGCACGTTGTCCAAAGTTCAGTGTAGGAGAAACCAGCATTCACCCTGAGGCCCCGCCCATTCTTGAGTGCGACGAGGGCATAGACACGCATTGTGACCCTCAGCATGAGTCCTGTCCTCTATTAAATCCTCTCAGTGTCTGGACCATTAGATGTCATAATGGGCTTGACATGTCCCTAGGCCCCAATTTTTAACCAGATTTCTGATTGTCCAGTCGCCCCTCCCCAGGGCTCTACTCTGGATTCCCTCATTTGGTGGGACACCTGAGGTTAAAAAAGAAAACAACAACAACAACAACAGCAAAAAAAAAAAAAACGTACTTATTCCAGCCTACAGAATGACCCCAAACTCTTTGGACGGGGCCAAACCACCAGAGAGTAAGACTCGTCCATTTCCCATGAAGTCACCCAGAAATTCCACGACCATGAGTGACACGATATCCAGAGACAAAAACTTGAGCAGGAGCCTCACACTCGCCCTAATTTCAAATCCCGAAGAGTTCTCCTCATGGTCTGTAGATCAGTCCTGCCATACCTATAACACGAAACATAAGCCGAGTTTGTGTTTTCAGAAAACTGTCCAAACAGCCCTGGCCTACACAACCTACAGGCTCAGGCCCCTGGAGCCAAACCTGAGGACTGTACTTGCCCTCTCCAAGGGAATTGTGTGTGCCCATTCCAATGGCCACAAGCCTTCTAATAGGATAAACCTCCAAATCCCTGATCCATCTCAATAGTGGTGGCTTCCCAGGAAAAACTGGGGCAATCTGAGCCCAACTGAGCACCTACCTGCACTCAGTTCCATAGACAGATGTCCCCAGAGGTAAAAAGGAAAGAACAGGCCCCTAGGTACTAATCAGATCCATTGCTTTGGTTTCCAGGCATCTCTCCTCAGAGGCCTGGATTTCAAAAGCAGCATATAGCTGTTTCTTGACTCACCCATCAGAAAACATCTCATCTACACATGGGAAACTTGCACGTTGGAGCTGTGTCAAAGCCTCTGTTTAGGAGAACCCTTTAGGGCCCCAGGGCCACAGCTTCATTCCAAGGTCTCCATAGGCACAAAAGCACATTAGGACCCATCCCCAGGGGTGTCCATTTCAACTCAGCGTCCTCGGTTGCTCCCACAGATCCAGGAGATCTAACCTGTCTTGTTGCTAGGAGACAATTGGAATGCGAGGTGGGCTACCCAGCCATCCATCCTTAGAACCCTGCTCAGAATCATAGGCCTGGAGCCAAACAACAGGTCTCAATTGTCCTGCACAAGACTCTCTGCAGTTTGGAGCGTCTCACAACTCCCATCGTGGGAAAACCCCCATGGCCTCGTTATGCCCTTCCATTCATAAAGGGGCCATCAGGGACAGAAACTCCAACCTGAGCGATCGTCTGATCCTCGCCCTGACTTCAGATGCACGAGATCTCGATTCAGGTCTGTAGATTGTGCCTGCCATGGCCTCACCCAGAAACCTAAGCCTAGCTTGTGTTCTCAGACTTTTGTCGTCAGACTACTGGCCCACAAGCCCTCCAGTTTGGCAATCTAGAACTAAAATGCAGCACTCTGCCTGCCCACCAGAAGAAAAACATTGTCCTCTGGGGTTACCCAGTAACCCCAAATGAGGATCAACCTCCACCGACCTTGGCTGTACCCCAAATACATAAGCTTACCAGGGCACTAATACCCTTTCTGACACAGGCTGAGCCTGGACCCCCTGGCCCCTCCCAGACAGCTGGCCGCACACTGAGCACATCGAGCCGCCATGGCCTTAGGTCGTCATCTCTTCCCAACCTCGGTTTTCAGGTTTCAGAACCTAGACCTTATCTCCAATCACTGCCCAGGGTTGAAGGTGATGCAGAAATCAGAACTCCTTCCCCACGGCAAGAAACCTTGTGGTTGGCATGTTGTCCAACCTTCAGTGTAGTTGAAACCAGTGTGGCCCATGAGGCCCCGCCAATGCTCGCGGGCCACATTGGTCACAAACACACATTGTGACCCTCAGGCTGAGCCCAGTCCTCAAGTAAGGCCCCTCAGTGCCTGGATGAAGAGATAGCATATTGGGCTTGCAATGACCCTAGGCCCCAATTTTTAACCATAGTTCGGGTTGTCCCTTCAGTCTTCCCCACGGCTTTGCTATGGAATTCCTCTTTTGGTGGGACACCTGAGGTAACAAATCTGAAATGAGTCCTCCTATCCCACAGATTGACGAAAAGCAATTGGGAATCGGGCCAAATCCTCAGAGAGGTAGATTCGTCCATGGCCCATGAGGCCTCCCCGACATTCCACGGCCGTCGCTGATACAAAATCCAGAGACAAAAGCCTAAGCTAGCGCCTCAGACTCGCACTTTCTTCATATCCTAAAGAGTTCTTCTCATGGTTTGTAGATCGGGCCTGCCATACCTACGTCCCCAAACCTAAGCTGAGTTTGTGTTTCCAGACTTCTGTCCTCAAAGTCTTGGGCCACACACCCTCCAGGCTGGGCCGCTGGAGCCACATATTAGGACTGTGCCTACCAATCCATGGGAATTCTCCCCATTCCATGGTCCAAAATCGTACAAATTAGGAGAAACCTCCAAAGTCCCTGAGGCCATCCCAATAGTATAGGTCGCCAGGAACAAACAAGGGCTGTCTGACACCAGCTGATAATCGACCTCCACTCATACCTTAGATGGATGTCCCCAGAGAAGAAGATTGAACCAGACAGGACCCTAGGCCATAATAGGATCCATTCCTTTGGGTTACAGGCATGTGTCCTCAAAAGCCTGATTCCAATTCCGAGCATAGGGGTTTTCCTGAGGCACCCATCCGAACTCAACTCGTCTCCACAAGGAAACCTGTGCATGGGAGCCATGTCCAAAGCTTAGGAGAGTACTTCAGGGTCCGGTGTCACCGCCCCATTCCAAGGCCCTCATGGACACAAAAACACATTAGGACCCATCCTCAGGAAAGTCCATTTCAACTCAGCCACCCCGGTTGCTCCCGCAGAGCCATGAGATCTAAACTGTCTTGTTGCTAGGAGACAATTGGAATGCGAGGCGGGCTTCCCAGGCATCCATCCGCGAACGGTGCTCTGGAGTCATTCCATATGGGATGTCCTGGAGATGTCCAACAGGTTTCAATTGGCCCGCAGAAGGAATCCTTGAAGGGGGCATCCCACAACTCCCAAAGTGGGAAAACCTCAATGGCCTCGAGATTCCGCTCCCTTCATGAGGCGGCTGTCATGCACAGAAACTCCAACCTGAGCCAACGTCTGATCCTCGCCCTGACTTCAGATGCATGAGATATTGGTTCAGATCTGCAAGGGGTACCTGCCGTGCCCTCGCCCTGTAACCCAAGTCTACCTTGTCTTCTCAAACTTCCATCATCACACTCCTGGCCCCGAAGCCCTCAAGTTTGGCAATTCCGGACCCACAATGCAGCACTCTGCCTGCCCTCTAGAAAAAAAATTATTGCCTCATGAGCTGCCCAGGCACCTTAAATGAGGATCAACCTACACAGCACTCGACTTTACCCAAATTATATAGTCTAACCTGGGCACTAATGCACTGTCGAACACAACCTGAGCCCGGAGCTCCTGACCAACACCCGGAAAGCTGACCACACACTGAGCACATAAAACCCGCCATGGCCTTAGGTCATCATCTCTTCCCTACCTCAGTTTTCTGGCTTCAGAACCGAGAACTTATCTCCAATCACTGCCCAGGGGTGAGTGTGATGCAGAAATCAGAACTCCTCCTTACCCATGGCAAGAACCCTTGTGGTTGGCACGTTGTCCAAAGTTCAGTGTAGGAGAAACCAGCATTCACCCTGAGGCCCCGCCCATTCTTGAGTGCGACGAGGGCATAGACACGCATTGTGACCCTCAGCATGAGTCCTGTCCTCTATTAAATCCTCTCAGTGTCTGGACCATTAGATGTCATAATGGGCTTGACATGTCCCTAGGCCCCAATTTTTAACCAGATTTCTGATTGTCCAGTCGCCCCTCCCCAGGGCTCTACTCTGGATTCCCTCATTTGGTGGGACACCTGAGGTTAAAAAAGAAAACAACAACAACAACAACAGCAAAAAAAAAAAAACGTACTTATTCCAGCCTACAGAATGACCCCAAACTCTTTGGACGGGGCCAAACCACCAGAGAGTAAGACTCGTCCATTTCCCATGAAGTCACCCAGAAATTCCACGACCATGAGTGACACGATATCCAGAGACAAAAACTTGAGCAGGAGCCTCACACTCGCCCTAATTTCAAATCCCGAAGAGTTCTCCTCATGGTCTGTAGATCAGTCCTGCCATACCTATAACACGAAACATAAGCCGAGTTTGTGTTTTCAGAAAACTGTCCAAACAGCCCTGGCCTACACAACCTACAGGCTCAGGCCCCTGGAGCCAAACCTGAGGACTGTACTTGCCCTCTCCAAGGGAATTGTGTGTGCCCATTCCAATGGCCACAAGCCTTCTAATAGGATAAACCTCCAAATCCCTGATCCATCTCAATAGTGGTGGCTTCCCAGGAAAAACTGGGGCAATCTGAGCCCAACTGAGCACCTACCTGCACTCAGTTCCATAGACAGATGTCCCCAGAGGTAAAAAGGAAAGAACAGGCCCCTAGGTACTAATCAGATCCATTGCTTTGGTTTCCAGGCATCTCTCCTCAGAGGCCTGGATTTCAAAAGCAGCATATAGCTGTTTCTTGACTCACCCATCAGAAAACATCTCATCTACACATGGGAAACTTGCACGTTGGAGCTGTGTCAAAGCCTCTGTTTAGGAGAACCCTTTAGGGCCCCAGGGCCACAGCTTCATTCCAAGGTCTCCATAGGCACAAAAGCACATTAGGACCCATCCCCAGGGGTGTCCATTTCAACTCAGCGTCCTCGGTTGCTCCCACAGATCCAGGAGATCTAACCTGTCTTGTTGCTAGGAGACAATTGGAATGCGAGGTGGGCTACCCAGCCATCCATCCTTAGAACCCTGCTCAGAATCATTGGCCTGGAGCCAAACAACAGGTCTCAATTGTCCTGCACAAGACTCTCTGCAGTTTGGAGCGTCTCACAACTCCCATCATGGGAAAACCCCCATGGCCTCGTTATGCCCTTCCATTCATAAAGGGGCCATCAGGGACAGAAACTCCAACCTGAGCGATCGTCTGATCCTCGCCCTGACTTCAGATGCACGAGATCTCGATTCAGGTCTGTAGATTGTGCCTGCCATGGCCTCACCCAGAAACCTAAGCCTAGCTTGTGTTCTCAGACTTTTGTCGTCAGACTACTGGCCCACAAGCCCTCCAGTTTGGCAATCTAGAACTACAATGCAGCACTCTGCCTGCCCACCAGAAGAAAAACATTGTCCTCTGGGGTTACCCAGTAACCCCAAATGAGGATCAACCTCCACCGACCTTGGCTGTACCCCAAATACATAAGCTTACCAGGGCACTAATACCCTTTCTGACACAGGCTGAGCCTGGACCCCCTGGCCCCTCCCAGACAGCTGGCCGCACACTGAGCACATCGAGCCGCCATGGCCTTAGGTCGTCATCTCTTCCCAACCTCGGTTTTCAGGTTTCAGAACCTAGACCTTATCTCCAATCACTGCCCAGGGTTGAAGGTGATGCAGAAATCAGAACTCCTTCCCCACGGCAAGAAACCTTGTGGTTGGCATGTTGTCCAACCTTCAGTGTAGTTGAAACCAGTGTGGCCCATGAGGCCCCGCCAATGCTCGCGGGCCACATTGGTCACAAACACACATTGTGACCCTCAGGCTGAGCCCAGTCCTCAAGTAAGGCCCCTCAGTGCCTGGATGAAGAGATAGCATATTGGGCTTGCAATGACCCTAGGCCCCAATTTTTAACCATAGTTCGGGTTGTCCCTTCAGTCTTCCCCACGGCTTTGCTATGGAATTCCTCTTTTGGTGGGACACCTGAGGTAACAAATCTGAAATGAGTCCTCCTATCCCACAGATTGACGAAAAGCAATTGGGAATCGGGCCAAATCCTCAGAGAGGTAGATTCGTCCATGGCCCATGAGGCCTCCCCGACATTCCACGGCCGTCGCTGATACAAAATCCAGAGACAAAAGCCTAAGCTAGCGCCTCAGACTCGCACTTTCTTCATATCCTAAAGAGTTCTTCTCATGGTTTGTAGATCGGGCCTGCCATACCTACGTCCCCAAACCTAAGCTGAGTTTGTGTTTCCAGACTTCTGTCCTCAAAGTCTTGGGCCACACACCCTCCAGGCTGGGCCGCTGGAGCCACATATTAGGACTGTGCCTACCAATCCATGGGAATTCTCCCCATTCCATGGTCCAAAATCGTACAAATTAGGAGAAACCTCCAAAGTCCCTGAGGCCATCCCAATAGTATAGGTCGCCAGGAACAAACAAGGGCTGTCTGACACCAGCTGATAATCGACCTCCACTCATACCTTAGATGGATGTCCCCAGAGAAGAAGATTGAACCAGACAGGACCCTAGGCCATAATAGGATCCATTCCTTTGGGTTACAGGCATGTGTCCTCAAAAGCCTGATTCCAATTCCGAGCATAGGGGTTTTCCTGAGGCACCCATCCGAACTCAACTCGTCTCCACAAGGAAACCTGTGCATGGGAGCCATGTCCAAAGCTTAGGAGAGTACTTCAGGGTCCGGTGTCACCGCCCCATTCCAAGGCCCTCATGGACACAAAAACACATTAGGACCCATCCTCAGGAAAGTCCATTTCAACTCAGCCACCCCGGTTGCTCCCGCAGAGCCATGAGATCTAAACTGTCTTGTTGCTAGGAGACAATTGGAATGCGAGGCGGGCTTCCCAGGCATCCATCCGCGAACGGTGCTCTGGAGTCATTCCATATGGGATGTCCTGGAGATGTCCAACAGGTTTCAATTGGCCCGCAGAAGGAATCCTTGAAGGGGGCATCCCACAACTCCCAAAGTGGGAAAACCTCAATGGCCTCGAGATTCCGCTCCCTTCATGAGGCGGCTGTCATGCACAGAAACTCCAACCTGAGCCAACGTCTGATCCTCGCCCTGACTTCAGATGCATGAGATATTGGTTCAGATCTGCAAGGGGTACCTGCCGTGCCCTCGCCCTGTAACCCAAGTCTACCTTGTCTTCTCAAACTTCCATCATCACACTCCTGGCCCCGAAGCCCTCAAGTTTGGCAATTCCGGACCCACAATGCAGCACTCTGCCTGCCCTCTAGAAAAAAAATTATTGCCTCATGAGCTGCCCAGGCACCTTAAATGAGGATCAACCTACACAGCACTCGACTTTACCCAAATTATATAGTCTAACCTGGGCACTAATGCACTGTCGAACACAACCTGAGCCCGGAGCTCCTGACCAACACCCGGAAAGCTGACCACACACTGAGCACATAAAACCCGCCATGGCCTTAGGTCATCATCTCTTCCCTACCTCAGTTTTCTGGCTTCAGAACCGAGAACTTATCTCCAATCACTGCCCAGGGGTGAGTGTGATGCAGAAATCAGAACTCCTCCTTACCCATGGCAAGAACCCTTGTGGTTGGCACGTTGTCCAAAGTTCAGTGTAGGAGAAACCAGCATTCACCCTGAGGCCCCGCCCATTCTTGAGTGCGACGAGGGCATAGACACGCATTGTGACCCTCAGCATGAGTCCTGTCCTCTATTAAATCCTCTCAGTGTCTGGACCATTAGATGTCATAATGGGCTTGACATGTCCCTAGGCCCCAATTTTTAACCAGATTTCTGATTGTCCAGTCGCCCCTCCCCAGGGCTCTACTCTGGATTCCCTCATTTGGTGGGACACCTGAGGTTAAAAAAGAAAACAACAACAACAACAACAGCAAAAAAAAAAAAAACGTACTTATTCCAGCCTACAGAATGACCCCAAACTCTTTGGACGGGGCCAAACCACCAGAGAGTAAGACTCGTCCATTTCCCATGAAGTCACCCAGAAATTCCACGACCATGAGTTACACGATATCCAGAGACAAAAACTTGAGCAGGAGCCTCACACTCGCCCTAATTTCAAATCCCGAAGAGTTCTCCTCATGGTCTGTAGATCAGTCCTGCCATACCTATAACACGAAACATAAGCCGAGTTTGTGTTTTCAGAAAACTGTCCAAACAGCCCTGGCCTACACAACCTACAGGCTCAGGCCCCTGGAGCCAAACCTGAGGACTGTACTTGCCCTCTCCAAGGGAATTGTGTGTGCCCATTCCAATGGCCACAAGCCTTCTAATAGGATAAACCTCCAAATCCCTGATCCATCTCAATAGTGGTGGCTTCCCAGGAAAAACTGGGGCAATCTGAGCCCAACTGAGCACCTACCTGCACTCAGTTCCATAGACAGATGTCCCCAGAGGTAAAAAGGAAAGAACAGGCCCCTAGGTACTAATCAGATCCATTGCTTTGGTTTCCAGGCATCTCTCCTCAGAGGCCTGGATTTCAAAAGCAGCATATAGCTGTTTCTTGACTCACCCATCAGAAAACATCTCATCTACACATGGGAAACTTGCACGTTGGAGCTGTGTCAAAGCCTCTGTTTAGGAGAACCCTTTAGGGCCCCAGGGCCACAGCTTCATTCCAAGGTCTCCATAGGCACAAAAGCACATTAGGACCCATCCCCAGGGGTGTCCATTTCAACTCAGCGTCCTCGGTTGCTCCCACAGATCCAGGAGATCTAACCTGTCTTGTTGCTAGGAGACAATTGGAATGCGAGGTGGGCTACCCAGCCATCCATCCTTAGAACCCTGCTCAGAATCATTGGCCTGGAGCCAAACAACAGGTCTCAATTGTCCTGCACAAGACTCTCTGCAGTTTGGAGCGTCTCACAACTCCCATCATGGGAAAACCCCCATGGCCTCGTTATGCCCTTCCATTCATAAAGGGGCCATCAGGGACAGAAACTCCAACCTGAGCGATCGTCTGATCCTCGCCCTGACTTCAGATGCACGAGATCTCGATTCAGGTCTGTAGATTGTGCCTGCCATGGCCTCACCCAGAAACCTAAGCCTAGCTTGTGTTCTCAGACTTTTGTCGTCAGACTACTGGCCCACAAGCCCTCCAGTTTGGCAATCTAGAACTACAATGCAGCACTCTGCCTGCCCACCAGAAGAAAAACATTGTCCTCTGGGGTTACCCAGTAACCCCAAATGAGGATCAACCTCCACCGACCTTGGCTGTACCCCAAATACATAAGCTTACCAGGGCACTAATACCCTTTCTGACACAGGCTGAGCCTGGACCCCCTGGCCCCTCCCAGACAGCTGGCCGCACACTGAGCACATCGAGCCGCCATGGCCTTAGGTCGTCATCTCTTCCCAACCTCGGTTTTCAGGTTTCAGAACCTAGACCTTATCTCCAATCACTGCCCAGGGTTGAAGGTGATGCAGAAATCAGAACTCCTTCCCCACGGCAAGAAACCTTGTGGTTGGCATGTTGTCCAACCTTCAGTGTAGTTGAAACCAGTGTGGCCCATGAGGCCCCGCCAATGCTCGCGGGCCACATTGGTCACAAACACACATTGTGACCCTCAGGCTGAGCCCAGTCCTCAAGTAAGGCCCCTCAGTGCCTGGATGAAGAGATAGCATATTGGGCTTGCAATGACCCTAGGCCCCAATTTTTAACCATAGTTCGGGTTGTCCCTTCAGTCTTCCCCACGGCTTTGCTATGGAATTCCTCTTTTGGTGGGACACCTGAGGTAACAAATCTGAAATGAGTCCTCCTATCCCACAGATTGACGAAAAGCAATTGGGAATCGGGCCAAATCCTCAGAGAGGTAGATTCGTCCATGGCCCATGAGGCCTCCCCGACATTCCACGGCCGTCGCTGATACAAAATCCAGAGACAAAAGCCTAAGCTAGCGCCTCAGACTCGCACTTTCTTCATATCCTAAAGAGTTCTTCTCATGGTTTGTAGATCGGGCCTGCCATACCTACGTCCCCAAACCTAAGCTGAGTTTGTGTTTCCAGACTTCTGTCCTCAAAGTCTTGGGCCACACACCCTCCAGGCTGGGCCGCTGGAGCCACATATTAGGACTGTGCCTACCAATCCATGGGAATTCTCCCCATTCCATGGTCCAAAATCGTACAAATTAGGAGAAACCTCCAAAGTCCCTGAGGCCATCCCAATAGTATAGGTCGCCAGGAACAAACAAGGGCTGTCTGACACCAGCTGATAATCGACCTCCACTCATACCTTAGATGGATGTCCCCAGAGAAGAAGATTGAACCAGACAGGACCCTAGGCCATAATAGGATCCATTCCTTTGGGTTACAGGCATGTGTCCTCAAAAGCCTGATTCCAATTCCGAGCATAGGGGTTTTCCTGAGGCACCCATCCGAACTCAACTCGTCTCCACAAGGAAACCTGTGCATGGGAGCCATGTCCAAAGCTTAGGAGAGTACTTCAGGGTCCGGTGTCACCGCCCCATTCCAAGGCCCTCATGGACACAAAAACACATTAGGACCCATCCTCAGGAAAGTCCATTTCAACTCAGCCACCCCGGTTGCTCCCGCAGAGCCATGAGATCTAAACTGTCTTGTTGCTAGGAGACAATTGGAATGCGAGGCGGGCTTCCCAGGCATCCATCCGCGAACGGTGCTCTGGAGTCATTCCATATGGGATGTCCTGGAGATGTCCAACAGGTTTCAATTGGCCCGCAGAAGGAATCCTTGAAGGGGGCATCCCACAACTCCCAAAGTGGGAAAACCTCAATGGCCTCGAGATTCCGCTCCCTTCATGAGGCGGCTGTCATGCACAGAAACTCCAACCTGAGCCAACGTCTGATCCTCGCCCTGACTTCAGATGCATGAGATATTGGTTCAGATCTGCAAGGGGTACCTGCCGTGCCCTCGCCCTGTAACCCAAGTCTACCTTGTCTTCTCAAACTTCCATCATCACACTCCTGGCCCCGAAGCCCTCAAGTTTGGCAATTCCGGACCCACAATGCAGCACTCTGCCTGCCCTCTAGAAAAAAAATTATTGCCTCATGAGCTGCCCAGGCACCTTAAATGAGGATCAACCTACACAGCACTCGACTTTACCCAAATTATATAGTCTAACCTGGGCACTAATGCACTGTCGAACACAACCTGAGCCCGGAGCTCCTGACCAACACCCGGAAAGCTGACCACACACTGAGCACATAAAACCCGCCATGGCCTTAGGTCATCATCTCTTCCCTACCTCAGTTTTCTGGCTTCAGAACCGAGAACTTATCTCCAATCACTGCCCAGGGGTGAGTGTGATGCAGAAATCAGAACTCCTCCTTACCCATGGCAAGAACCCTTGTGGTTGGCACGTTGTCCAAAGTTCAGTGTAGGAGAAACCAGCATTCACCCTGAGGCCCCGCCCATTCTTGAGTGCGACGAGGGCATAGACACGCATTGTGACCCTCAGCATGAGTCCTGTCCTCTATTAAATCCTCTCAGTGTCTGGACCATTAGATGTCATAATGGGCTTGACATGTCCCTAGGCCCCAATTTTTAACCAGATTTCTGATTGTCCAGTCGCCCCTCCCCAGGGCTCTACTCTGGATTCCCTCATTTGGTGGGACACCTGAGGTTAAAAAAGAAAACAACAACAACAACAACAGCAAAAAAAAAAAAACGTACTTATTCCAGCCTACAGAATGACCCCAAACTCTTTGGACGGGGCCAAACCACCAGAGAGTAAGACTCGTCCATTTCCCATGAAGTCACCCAGAAATTCCACGACCATGAGTGACACGATATCCAGAGACAAAAACTTGAGCAGGAGCCTCACACTCGCCCTAATTTCAAATCCCGAAGAGTTCTCCTCATGGTCTGTAGATCAGTCCTGCCATACCTATAACACGAAACATAAGCCGAGTTTGTGTTTTCAGAAAACTGTCCAAACAGCCCTGGCCTACACAACCTACAGGCTCAGGCCCCTGGAGCCAAACCTGAGGACTGTACTTGCCCTCTCCAAGGGAATTGTGTGTGCCCATTCCAATGGCCACAAGCCTTCTAATAGGATAAACCTCCAAATCCCTGATCCATCTCAATAGTGGTGGCTTCCCAGGAAAAACTGGGGCAATCTGAGCCCAACTGAGCACCTACCTGCACTCAGTTCCATAGACAGATGTCCCCAGAGGTAAAAAGGAAAGAACAGGCCCCTAGGTACTAATCAGATCCATTGCTTTGGTTTCCAGGCATCTCTCCTCAGAGGCCTGGATTTCAAAAGCAGCATATAGCTGTTTCTTGACTCACCCATCAGAAAACATCTCATCTACACATGGGAAACTTGCACGTTGGAGCTGTGTCAAAGCCTCTGTTTAGGAGAACCCTTTAGGGCCCCAGGGCCACAGCTTCATTCCAAGGTCTCCATAGGCACAAAAGCACATTAGGACCCATCCCCAGGGGTGTCCATTTCAACTCAGCGTCCTCGGTTGCTCCCACAGATCCAGGAGATCTAACCTGTCTTGTTGCTAGGAGACAATTGGAATGCGAGGTGGGCTACCCAGCCATCCATCCTTAGAACCCTGCTCAGAATCATTGGCCTGGAGCCAAACAACAGGTCTCAATTGTCCTGCACAAGACTCTCTGCAGTTTGGAGCGTCTCACAACTCCCATCATGGGAAAACCCCCATGGCCTCGTTATGCCCTTCCATTCATAAAGGGGCCATCAGGGACAGAAACTCCAACCTGAGCGATCGTCTGATCCTCGCCCTGACTTCAGATGCACGAGATCTCGATTCAGGTCTGTAGATTGTGCCTGCCATGGCCTCACCCAGAAACCTAAGCCTAGCTTGTGTTCTCAGACTTTTGTCGTCAGACTACTGGCCCACAAGCCCTCCAGTTTGGCAATCTAGAACTACAATGCAGCACTCTGCCTGCCCACCAGAAGAAAAACATTGTCCTCTGGGGTTACCCAGTAACCCCAAATGAGGATCAACCTCCACCGACCTTGGCTGTACCCCAAATACATAAGCTTACCAGGGCACTAATACCCTTTCTGACACAGGCTGAGCCTGGACCCCCTGGCCCCTCCCAGACAGCTGGCCGCACACTGAGCACATCGAGCCGCCATGGCCTTAGGTCGTCATCTCTTCCCAACCTCGGTTTTCAGGTTTCAGAACCTAGACCTTATCTCCAATCACTGCCCAGGGTTGAAGGTGATGCAGAAATCAGAACTCCTTCCCCACGGCAAGAAACCTTGTGGTTGGCATGTTGTCCAACCTTCAGTGTAGTTGAAACCAGTGTGGCCCATGAGGCCCCGCCAATGCTCGCGGGCCACATTGGTCACAAACACACATTGTGACCCTCAGGCTGAGCCCAGTCCTCAAGTAAGGCCCCTCAGTGCCTGGATGAAGAGATAGCATATTGGGCTTGCAATGACCCTAGGCCCCAATTTTTAACCATAGTTCGGGTTGTCCCTTCAGTCTTCCCCACGGCTTTGCTATGGAATTCCTCTTTTGGTGGGACACCTGAGGTAACAAATCTGAAATGAGTCCTCCTATCCCACAGATTGACGAAAAGCAATTGGGAATCGGGCCAAATCCTCAGAGAGGTAGATTCGTCCATGGCCCATGAGGCCTCCCCGACATTCCACGGCCGTCGCTGATACAAAATCCAGAGACAAAAGCCTAAGCTAGCGCCTCAGACTCGCACTTTCTTCATATCCTAAAGAGTTCTTCTCATGGTTTGTAGATCGGGCCTGCCATACCTACGTCCCCAAACCTAAGCTGAGTTTGTGTTTCCAGACTTCTGTCCTCAAAGTCTTGGGCCACACACCCTCCAGGCTGGGCCGCTGGAGCCACATATTAGGACTGTGCCTACCAATCCATGGGAATTCTCCCCATTCCATGGTCCAAAATCGTACAAATTAGGAGAAACCTCCAAAGTCCCTGAGGCCATCCCAATAGTATAGGTCGCCAGGAACAAACAAGGGCTGTCTGACACCAGCTGATAATCGACCTCCACTCATACCTTAGATGGATGTCCCCAGAGAAGAAGATTGAACCAGACAGGACCCTAGGCCATAATAGGATCCATTCCTTTGGGTTACAGGCATGTGTCCTCAAAAGCCTGATTCCAATTCCGAGCATAGGGGTTTTCCTGAGGCACCCATCCGAACTCAACTCGTCTCCACAAGGAAACCTGTGCATGGGAGCCATGTCCAAAGCTTAGGAGAGTACTTCAGGGTCCGGTGTCACCGCCCCATTCCAAGGCCCTCATGGACACAAAAACACATTAGGACCCATCCTCAGGAAAGTCCATTTCAACTCAGCCACCCCGGTTGCTCCCGCAGAGCCATGAGATCTAAACTGTCTTGTTGCTAGGAGACAATTGGAATGCGAGGCGGGCTTCCCAGGCATCCATCCGCGAACGGTGCTCTGGAGTCATTCCATATGGGATGTCCTGGAGATGTCCAACAGGTTTCAATTGGCCCGCAGAAGGAATCCTTGAAGGGGGCATCCCACAACTCCCAAAGTGGGAAAACCTCAATGGCCTCGAGATTCCGCTCCCTTCATGAGGCGGCTGTCATGCACAGAAACTCCAACCTGAGCCAACGTCTGATCCTCGCCCTGACTTCAGATGCATGAGATATTGGTTCAGATCTGCAAGGGGTACCTGCCGTGCCCTCGCCCTGTAACCCAAGTCTACCTTGTCTTCTCAAACTTCCATCATCACACTCCTGGCCCCGAAGCCCTCAAGTTTGGCAATTCCGGACCCACAATGCAGCACTCTGCCTGCCCTCTAGAAAAAAAATTATTGCCTCATGAGCTGCCCAGGCACCTTAAATGAGGATCAACCTACACAGCACTCGACTTTACCCAAATTATATAGTCTAACCTGGGCACTAATGCACTGTCGAACACAACCTGAGCCCGGAGCTCCTGACCAACACCCGGAAAGCTGACCACACACTGAGCACATAAAACCCGCCATGGCCTTAGGTCATCATCTCTTCCCTACCTCAGTTTTCTGGCTTCAGAACCGAGAACTTATCTCCAATCACTGCCCAGGGGTGAGTGTGATGCAGAAATCAGAACTCCTCCTTACCCATGGCAAGAACCCTTGTGGTTGGCACGTTGTCCAAAGTTCAGTGTAGGAGAAACCAGCATTCACCCTGAGGCCCCGCCCATTCTTGAGTGCGACGAGGGCATAGACACGCATTGTGACCCTCAGCATGAGTCCTGTCCTCTATTAAATCCTCTCAGTGTCTGGACCATTAGATGTCATAATGGGCTTGACATGTCCCTAGGCCCCAATTTTTAACCAGATTTCTGATTGTCCAGTCGCCCCTCCCCAGGGCTCTACTCTGGATTCCCTCATTTGGTGGGACACCTGAGGTTAAAAAAGAAAACAACAACAACAACAACAGCAAAAAAAAAAAAACGTACTTATTCCAGCCTACAGAATGACCCCAAACTCTTTGGACGGGGCCAAACCACCAGAGAGTAAGACTCGTCCATTTCCCATGAAGTCACCCAGAAATTCCACGACCATGAGTGACACGATATCCAGAGACAAAAACTTGAGCAGGAGCCTCACACTCGCCCTAATTTCAAATCCCGAAGAGTTCTCCTCATGGTCTGTAGATCAGTCCTGCCATACCTATAACACGAAACATAAGCCGAGTTTGTGTTTTCAGAAAACTGTCCAAACAGCCCTGGCCTACACAACCTACAGGCTCAGGCCCCTGGAGCCAAACCTGAGGACTGTACTTGCCCTCTCCAAGGGAATTGTGTGTGCCCATTCCAATGGCCACAAGCCTTCTAATAGGATAAACCTCCAAATCCCTGATCCATCTCAATAGTGGTGGCTTCCCAGGAAAAACTGGGGCAATCTGAGCCCAACTGAGCACCTACCTGCACTCAGTTCCATAGACAGATGTCCCCAGAGGTAAAAAGGAAAGAACAGGCCCCTAGGTACTAATCAGATCCATTGCTTTGGTTTCCAGGCATCTCTCCTCAGAGGCCTGGATTTCAAAAGCAGCATATAGCTGTTTCTTGACTCACCCATCAGAAAACATCTCATCTACACATGGGAAACTTGCACGTTGGAGCTGTGTCAAAGCCTCTGTTTAGGAGAACCCTTTAGGGCCCCAGGGCCACAGCTTCATTCCAAGGTCTCCATAGGCACAAAAGCACATTAGGACCCATCCCCAGGGGTGTCCATTTCAACTCAGCGTCCTCGGTTGCTCCCACAGATCCAGGAGATCTAACCTGTCTTGTTGCTAGGAGACAATTGGAATGCGAGGTGGGCTACCCAGCCATCCATCCTTAGAACCCTGCTCAGAATCATTGGCCTGGAGCCAAACAACAGGTCTCAATTGTCCTGCACAAGACTCTCTGCAGTTTGGAGCGTCTCACAACTCCCATCATGGGAAAACCCCCATGGCCTCGTTATGCCCTTCCATTCATAAAGGGGCCATCAGGGACAGAAACTCCAACCTGAGCGATCGTCTGATCCTCGCCCTGACTTCAGATGCACGAGATCTCGATTCAGGTCTGTAGATTGTGCCTGCCATGGCCTCACCCAGAAACCTAAGCCTAGCTTGTGTTCTCAGACTTTTGTCGTCAGACTACTGGCCCACAAGCCCTCCAGTTTGGCAATCTAGAACTACAATGCAGCACTCTGCCTGCCCACCAGAAGAAAAACATTGTCCTCTGGGGTTACCCAGTAACCCCAAATGAGGATCAACCTCCACCGACCTTGGCTGTACCCCAAATACATAAGCTTACCAGGGCACTAATACCCTTTCTGACACAGGCTGAGCCTGGACCCCCTGGCCCCTCCCAGACAGCTGGCCGCACACTGAGCACATCGAGCCGCCATGGCCTTAGGTCGTCATCTCTTCCCAACCTCGGTTTTCAGGTTTCAGAACCTAGACCTTATCTCCAATCACTGCCCAGGGTTGAAGGTGATGCAGAAATCAGAACTCCTTCCCCACGGCAAGAAACCTTGTGGTTGGCATGTTGTCCAACCTTCAGTGTAGTTGAAACCAGTGTGGCCCATGAGGCCCCGCCAATGCTCGCGGGCCACATTGGTCACAAACACACATTGTGACCCTCAGGCTGAGCCCAGTCCTCAAGTAAGGCCCCTCAGTGCCTGGATGAAGAGATAGCATATTGGGCTTGCAATGACCCTAGGCCCCAATTTTTAACCATAGTTCGGGTTGTCCCTTCAGTCTTCCCCACGGCTTTGCTATGGAATTCCTCTTTTGGTGGGACACCTGAGGTAACAAATCTGAAATGAGTCCTCCTATCCCACAGATTGACGAAAAGCAATTGGGAATCGGGCCAAATCCTCAGAGAGGTAGATTCGTCCATGGCCCATGAGGCCTCCCCGACATTCCACGGCCGTCGCTGATACAAAATCCAGAGACAAAAGCCTAAGCTAGCGCCTCAGACTCGCACTTTCTTCATATCCTAAAGAGTTCTTCTCATGGTTTGTAGATCGGGCCTGCCATACCTACGTCCCCAAACCTAAGCTGAGTTTGTGTTTCCAGACTTCTGTCCTCAAAGTCTTGGGCCACACACCCTCCAGGCTGGGCCGCTGGAGCCACATATTAGGACTGTGCCTACCAATCCATGGGAATTCTCCCCATTCCATGGTCCAAAATCGTACAAATTAGGAGAAACCTCCAAAGTCCCTGAGGCCATCCCAATAGTATAGGTCGCCAGGAACAAACAAGGGCTGTCTGACACCAGCTGATAATCGACCTCCACTCATACCTTAGATGGATGTCCCCAGAGAAGAAGATTGAACCAGACAGGACCCTAGGCCATAATAGGATCCATTCCTTTGGGTTACAGGCATGTGTCCTCAAAAGCCTGATTCCAATTCCGAGCATAGGGGTTTTCCTGAGGCACCCATCCGAACTCAACTCGTCTCCACAAGGAAACCTGTGCATGGGAGCCATGTCCAAAGCTTAGGAGAGTACTTCAGGGTCCGGTGTCACCGCCCCATTCCAAGGCCCTCATGGACACAAAAACACATTAGGACCCATCCTCAGGAAAGTCCATTTCAACTCAGCCACCCCGGTTGCTCCCGCAGAGCCATGAGATCTAAACTGTCTTGTTGCTAGGAGACAATTGGAATGCGAGGCGGGCTTCCCAGGCATCCATCCGCGAACGGTGCTCTGGAGTCATTCCATATGGGATGTCCTGGAGATGTCCAACAGGTTTCAATTGGCCCGCAGAAGGAATCCTTGAAGGGGGCATCCCACAACTCCCAAAGTGGGAAAACCTCAATGGCCTCGAGATTCCGCTCCCTTCATGAGGCGGCTGTCATGCACAGAAACTCCAACCTGAGCCAACGTCTGATCCTCGCCCTGACTTCAGATGCATGAGATATTGGTTCAGATCTGCAAGGGGTACCTGCCGTGCCCTCGCCCTGTAACCCAAGTCTACCTTGTCTTCTCAAACTTCCATCATCACACTCCTGGCCCCGAAGCCCTCAAGTTTGGCAATTCCGGACCCACAATGCAGCACTCTGCCTGCCCTCTAGAAAAAAAATTATTGCCTCATGAGCTGCCCAGGCACCTTAAATGAGGATCAACCTACACAGCACTCGACTTTACCCAAATTATATAGTCTAACCTGGGCACTAATGCACTGTCGAACACAACCTGAGCCCGGAGCTCCTGACCAACACCCGGAAAGCTGACCACACACTGAGCACATAAAACCCGCCATGGCCTTAGGTCATCATCTCTTCCCTACCTCAGTTTTCTGGCTTCAGAACCGAGAACTTATCTCCAATCACTGCCCAGGGGTGAGTGTGATGCAGAAATCAGAACTCCTCCTTACCCATGGCAAGAACCCTTGTGGTTGGCACGTTGTCCAAAGTTCAGTGTAGGAGAAACCAGCATTCACCCTGAGGCCCCGCCCATTCTTGAGTGCGACGAGGGCATAGACACGCATTGTGACCCTCAGCATGAGTCCTGTCCTCTATTAAATCCTCTCAGTGTCTGGACCATTAGATGTCATAATGGGCTTGACATGTCCCTAGGCCCCAATTTTTAACCAGATTTCTGATTGTCCAGTCGCCCCTCCCCAGGGCTCTACTCTGGATTCCCTCATTTGGTGGGACACCTGAGGTTAAAAAAGAAAACAACAACAACAACAACAGCAAAAAAAAAAAAAACGTACTTATTCCAGCCTACAGAATGACCCCAAACTCTTTGGACGGGGCCAAACCACCAGAGAGTAAGACTCGTCCATTTCCCATGAAGTCACCCAGAAATTCCACGACCATGAGTTACACGATATCCAGAGACAAAAACTTGAGCAGGAGCCTCACACTCGCCCTAATTTCAAATCCCGAAGAGTTCTCCTCATGGTCTGTAGATCAGTCCTGCCATACCTATAACACGAAACATAAGCCGAGTTTGTGTTTTCAGAAAACTGTCCAAACAGCCCTGGCCTACACAACCTACAGGCTCAGGCCCCTGGAGCCAAACCTGAGGACTGTACTTGCCCTCTCCAAGGGAATTGTGTGTGCCCATTCCAATGGCCACAAGCCTTCTAATAGGATAAACCTCCAAATCCCTGATCCATCTCAATAGTGGTGGCTTCCCAGGAAAAACTGGGGCAATCTGAGCCCAACTGAGCACCTACCTGCACTCAGTTCCATAGACAGATGTCCCCAGAGGTAAAAAGGAAAGAACAGGCCCCTAGGTACTAATCAGATCCATTGCTTTGGTTTCCAGGCATCTCTCCTCAGAGGCCTGGATTTCAAAAGCAGCATATAGCTGTTTCTTGACTCACCCATCAGAAAACATCTCATCTACACATGGGAAACTTGCACGTTGGAGCTGTGTCAAAGCCTCTGTTTAGGAGAACCCTTTAGGGCCCCAGGGCCACAGCTTCATTCCAAGGTCTCCATAGGCACAAAAGCACATTAGGACCCATCCCCAGGGGTGTCCATTTCAACTCAGCGTCCTCGGTTGCTCCCACAGATCCAGGAGATCTAACCTGTCTTGTTGCTAGGAGACAATTGGAATGCGAGGTGGGCTACCCAGCCATCCATCCTTAGAACCCTGCTCAGAATCATTGGCCTGGAGCCAAACAACAGGTCTCAATTGTCCTGCACAAGACTCTCTGCAGTTTGGAGCGTCTCACAACTCCCATCATGGGAAAACCCCCATGGCCTCGTTATGCCCTTCCATTCATAAAGGGGCCATCAGGGACAGAAACTCCAACCTGAGCGATCGTCTGATCCTCGCCCTGACTTCAGATGCACGAGATCTCGATTCAGGTCTGTAGATTGTGCCTGCCATGGCCTCACCCAGAAACCTAAGCCTAGCTTGTGTTCTCAGACTTTTGTCGTCAGACTACTGGCCCACAAGCCCTCCAGTTTGGCAATCTAGAACTACAATGCAGCACTCTGCCTGCCCACCAGAAGAAAAACATTGTCCTCTGGGGTTACCCAGTAACCCCAAATGAGGATCAACCTCCACCGACCTTGGCTGTACCCCAAATACATAAGCTTACCAGGGCACTAATACCCTTTCTGACACAGGCTGAGCCTGGACCCCCTGGCCCCTCCCAGACAGCTGGCCGCACACTGAGCACATCGAGCCGCCATGGCCTTAGGTCGTCATCTCTTCCCAACCTCGGTTTTCAGGTTTCAGAACCTAGACCTTATCTCCAATCACTGCCCAGGGTTGAAGGTGATGCAGAAATCAGAACTCCTTCCCCACGGCAAGAAACCTTGTGGTTGGCATGTTGTCCAACCTTCAGTGTAGTTGAAACCAGTGTGGCCCATGAGGCCCCGCCAATGCTCGCGGGCCACATTGGTCACAAACACACATTGTGACCCTCAGGCTGAGCCCAGTCCTCAAGTAAGGCCCCTCAGTGCCTGGATGAAGAGATAGCATATTGGGCTTGCAATGACCCTAGGCCCCAATTTTTAACCATAGTTCGGGTTGTCCCTTCAGTCTTCCCCACGGCTTTGCTATGGAATTCCTCTTTTGGTGGGACACCTGAGGTAACAAATCTGAAATGAGTCCTCCTATCCCACAGATTGACGAAAAGCAATTGGGAATCGGGCCAAATCCTCAGAGAGGTAGATTCGTCCATGGCCCATGAGGCCTCCCCGACATTCCACGGCCGTCGCTGATACAAAATCCAGAGACAAAAGCCTAAGCTAGCGCCTCAGACTCGCACTTTCTTCATATCCTAAAGAGTTCTTCTCATGGTTTGTAGATCGGGCCTGCCATACCTACGTCCCCAAACCTAAGCTGAGTTTGTGTTTCCAGACTTCTGTCCTCAAAGTCTTGGGCCACACACCCTCCAGGCTGGGCCGCTGGAGCCACATATTAGGACTGTGCCTACCAATCCATGGGAATTCTCCCCATTCCATGGTCCAAAATCGTACAAATTAGGAGAAACCTCCAAAGTCCCTGAGGCCATCCCAATAGTATAGGTCGCCAGGAACAAACAAGGGCTGTCTGACACCAGCTGATAATCGACCTCCACTCATACCTTAGATGGATGTCCCCAGAGAAGAAGATTGAACCAGACAGGACCCTAGGCCATAATAGGATCCATTCCTTTGGGTTACAGGCATGTGTCCTCAAAAGCCTGATTCCAATTCCGAGCATAGGGGTTTTCCTGAGGCACCCATCCGAACTCAACTCGTCTCCACAAGGAAACCTGTGCATGGGAGCCATGTCCAAAGCTTAGGAGAGTACTTCAGGGTCCGGTGTCACCGCCCCATTCCAAGGCCCTCATGGACACAAAAACACATTAGGACCCATCCTCAGGAAAGTCCATTTCAACTCAGCCACCCCGGTTGCTCCCGCAGAGCCATGAGATCTAAACTGTCTTGTTGCTAGGAGACAATTGGAATGCGAGGCGGGCTTCCCAGGCATCCATCCGCGAACGGTGCTCTGGAGTCATTCCATATGGGATGTCCTGGAGATGTCCAACAGGTTTCAATTGGCCCGCAGAAGGAATCCTTGAAGGGGGCATCCCACAACTCCCAAAGTGGGAAAACCTCAATGGCCTCGAGATTCCGCTCCCTTCATGAGGCGGCTGTCATGCACAGAAACTCCAACCTGAGCCAACGTCTGATCCTCGCCCTGACTTCAGATGCATGAGATATTGGTTCAGATCTGCAAGGGGTACCTGCCGTGCCCTCGCCCTGTAACCCAAGTCTACCTTGTCTTCTCAAACTTCCATCATCACACTCCTGGCCCCGAAGCCCTCAAGTTTGGCAATTCCGGACCCACAATGCAGCACTCTGCCTGCCCTCTAGAAAAAAAATTATTGCCTCATGAGCTGCCCAGGCACCTTAAATGAGGATCAACCTACACAGCACTCGACTTTACCCAAATTATATAGTCTAACCTGGGCACTAATGCACTGTCGAACACAACCTGAGCCCGGAGCTCCTGACCAACACCCGGAAAGCTGACCACACACTGAGCACATAAAACCCGCCATGGCCTTAGGTCATCATCTCTTCCCTACCTCAGTTTTCTGGCTTCAGAACCGAGAACTTATCTCCAATCACTGCCCAGGGGTGAGTGTGATGCAGAAATCAGAACTCCTCCTTACCCATGGCAAGAACCCTTGTGGTTGGCACGTTGTCCAAAGTTCAGTGTAGGAGAAACCAGCATTCACCCTGAGGCCCCGCCCATTCTTGAGTGCGACGAGGGCATAGACACGCATTGTGACCCTCAGCATGAGTCCTGTCCTCTATTAAATCCTCTCAGTGTCTGGACCATTAGATGTCATAATGGGCTTGACATGTCCCTAGGCCCCAATTTTTAACCAGATTTCTGATTGTCCAGTCGCCCCTCCCCAGGGCTCTACTCTGGATTCCCTCATTTGGTGGGACACCTGAGGTTAAAAAAGAAAACAACAACAACAACAACAGCAAAAAAAAAAAAACGTACTTATTCCAGCCTACAGAATGACCCCAAACTCTTTGGACGGGGCCAAACCACCAGAGAGTAAGACTCGTCCATTTCCCATGAAGTCACCCAGAAATTCCACGACCATGAGTGACACGATATCCAGAGACAAAAACTTGAGCAGGAGCCTCACACTCGCCCTAATTTCAAATCCCGAAGAGTTCTCCTCATGGTCTGTAGATCAGTCCTGCCATACCTATAACACGAAACATAAGCCGAGTTTGTGTTTTCAGAAAACTGTCCAAACAGCCCTGGCCTACACAACCTACAGGCTCAGGCCCCTGGAGCCAAACCTGAGGACTGTACTTGCCCTCTCCAAGGGAATTGTGTGTGCCCATTCCAATGGCCACAAGCCTTCTAATAGGATAAACCTCCAAATCCCTGATCCATCTCAATAGTGGTGGCTTCCCAGGAAAAACTGGGGCAATCTGAGCCCAACTGAGCACCTACCTGCACTCAGTTCCATAGACAGATGTCCCCAGAGGTAAAAAGGAAAGAACAGGCCCCTAGGTACTAATCAGATCCATTGCTTTGGTTTCCAGGCATCTCTCCTCAGAGGCCTGGATTTCAAAAGCAGCATATAGCTGTTTCTTGACTCACCCATCAGAAAACATCTCATCTACACATGGGAAACTTGCACGTTGGAGCTGTGTCAAAGCCTCTGTTTAGGAGAACCCTTTAGGGCCCCAGGGCCACAGCTTCATTCCAAGGTCTCCATAGGCACAAAAGCACATTAGGACCCATCCCCAGGGGTGTCCATTTCAACTCAGCGTCCTCGGTTGCTCCCACAGATCCAGGAGATCTAACCTGTCTTGTTGCTAGGAGACAATTGGAATGCGAGGTGGGCTACCCAGCCATCCATCCTTAGAACCCTGCTCAGAATCATTGGCCTGGAGCCAAACAACAGGTCTCAATTGTCCTGCACAAGACTCTCTGCAGTTTGGAGCGTCTCACAACTCCCATCATGGGAAAACCCCCATGGCCTCGTTATGCCCTTCCATTCATAAAGGGGCCATCAGGGACAGAAACTCCAACCTGAGCGATCGTCTGATCCTCGCTCTGACTTCAGATGCACGAGATCTCGATTCAGGTCTGTAGATTGTGCCTGCCATGGCCTCACCCAGAAACCTAAGCCTAGCTTGTGTTCTCAGACTTTTGTCGTCAGACTACTGGCCCACAAGCCCTCCAGTTTGGCAATCTAGAACTACAATGCAGCACTCTGCCTGCCCACCAGAAGAAAAACATTGTCCTCTGGGGTTACCCAGTAACCCCAAATGAGGATCAACCTCCACCGACCTTGGCTGTACCCCAAATACATAAGCTTACCAGGGCACTAATACCCTTTCTGACACAGGCTGAGCCTGGACCCCCTGGCCCCTCCCAGACAGCTGGCCGCACACTGAGCACATCGAGCCGCCATGGCCTTAGGTCGTCATCTCTTCCCAACCTCGGTTTTCAGGTTTCAGAACCTAGACCTTATCTCCAATCACTGCCCAGGGTTGAAGGTGATGCAGAAATCAGAACTCCTTCCCCACGGCAAGAAACCTTGTGGTTGGCATGTTGTCCAACCTTCAGTGTAGTTGAAACCAGTGTGGCCCATGAGGCCCCGCCAATGCTCGCGGGCCACATTGGTCACAAACACACATTGTGACCCTCAGGCTGAGCCCAGTCCTCAAGTAAGGCCCCTCAGTGCCTGGATGAAGAGATAGCATATTGGGCTTGCAATGACCCTAGGCCCCAATTTTTAACCATAGTTCGGGTTGTCCCTTCAGTCTTCCCCACGGCTTTGCTATGGAATTCCTCTTTTGGTGGGACACCTGAGGTAACAAATCTGAAATGAGTCCTCCTATCCCACAGATTGACGAAAAGCAATTGGGAATCGGGCCAAATCCTCAGAGAGGTAGATTCGTCCATGGCCCATGAGGCCTCCCCGACATTCCACGGCCGTCGCTGATACAAAATCCAGAGACAAAAGCCTAAGCTAGCGCCTCAGACTCGCACTTTCTTCATATCCTAAAGAGTTCTTCTCATGGTTTGTAGATCGGGCCTGCCATACCTACGTCCCCAAACCTAAGCTGAGTTTGTGTTTCCAGACTTCTGTCCTCAAAGTCTTGGGCCACACACCCTCCAGGCTGGGCCGCTGGAGCCACATATTAGGACTGTGCCTACCAATCCATGGGAATTCTCCCCATTCCATGGTCCAAAATCGTACAAATTAGGAGAAACCTCCAAAGTCCCTGAGGCCATCCCAATAGTATAGGTCGCCAGGAACAAACAAGGGCTGTCTGACACCAGCTGATAATCGACCTCCACTCATACCTTAGATGGATGTCCCCAGAGAAGAAGATTGAACCAGACAGGACCCTAGGCCATAATAGGATCCATTCCTTTGGGTTACAGGCATGTGTCCTCAAAAGCCTGATTCCAATTCCGAGCATAGGGGTTTTCCTGAGGCACCCATCCGAACTCAACTCGTCTCCACAAGGAAACCTGTGCATGGGAGCCATGTCCAAAGCTTAGGAGAGTACTTCAGGGTCCGGTGTCACCGCCCCATTCCAAGGCCCTCATGGACACAAAAACACATTAGGACCCATCCTCAGGAAAGTCCATTTCAACTCAGCCACCCCGGTTGCTCCCGCAGAGCCATGAGATCTAAACTGTCTTGTTGCTAGGAGACAATTGGAATGCGAGGCGGGCTTCCCAGGCATCCATCCGCGAACGGTGCTCTGGAGTCATTCCATATGGGATGTCCTGGAGATGTCCAACAGGTTTCAATTGGCCCGCAGAAGGAATCCTTGAAGGGGGCATCCCACAACTCCCAAAGTGGGAAAACCTCAATGGCCTCGAGATTCCGCTCCCTTCATGAGGCGGCTGTCATGCACAGAAACTCCAACCTGAGCCAACGTCTGATCCTCGCCCTGACTTCAGATGCATGAGATATTGGTTCAGATCTGCAAGGGGTACCTGCCGTGCCCTCGCCCTGTAACCCAAGTCTACCTTGTCTTCTCAAACTTCCATCATCACACTCCTGGCCCCGAAGCCCTCAAGTTTGGCAATTCCGGACCCACAATGCAGCACTCTGCCTGCCCTCTAGAAAAAAAATTATTGCCTCATGAGCTGCCCAGGCACCTTAAATGAGGATCAACCTACACAGCACTCGACTTTACCCAAATTATATAGTCTAACCTGGGCACTAATGCACTGTCGAACACAACCTGAGCCCGGAGCTCCTGACCAACACCCGGAAAGCTGACCACACACTGAGCACATAAAACCCGCCATGGCCTTAGGTCATCATCTCTTCCCTACCTCAGTTTTCTGGCTTCAGAACCGAGAACTTATCTCCAATCACTGCCCAGGGGTGAGTGTGATGCAGAAATCAGAACTCCTCCTTACCCATGGCAAGAACCCTTGTGGTTGGCACGTTGTCCAAAGTTCAGTGTAGGAGAAACCAGCATTCACCCTGAGGCCCCGCCCATTCTTGAGTGCGACGAGGGCATAGACACGCATTGTGACCCTCAGCATGAGTCCTGTCCTCTATTAAATCCTCTCAGTGTCTGGACCATTAGATGTCATAATGGGCTTGACATGTCCCTAGGCCCCAATTTTTAACCAGATTTCTGATTGTCCAGTCGCCCCTCCCCAGGGCTCTACTCTGGATTCCCTCATTTGGTGGGACACCTGAGGTTAAAAAAGAAAACAACAACAACAACAACAGCAAAAAAAAAAAAAAACGTACTTATTCCAGCCTACAGAATGACCCCAAACTCTTTGGACGGGGCCAAACCACCAGAGAGTAAGACTCGTCCATTTCCCATGAAGTCACCCAGAAATTCCACGACCATGAGTTACACGATATCCAGAGACAAAAACTTGAGCAGGAGCCTCACACTCGCCCTAATTTCAAATCCCGAAGAGTTCTCCTCATGGTCTGTAGATCAGTCCTGCCATACCTATAACACGAAACATAAGCCGAGTTTGTGTTTTCAGAAAACTGTCCAAACAGCCCTGGCCTACACAACCTACAGGCTCAGGCCCCTGGAGCCAAACCTGAGGACTGTACTTGCCCTCTCCAAGGGAATTGTGTGTGCCCATTCCAATGGCCACAAGCCTTCTAATAGGATAAACCTCCAAATCCCTGATCCATCTCAATAGTGGTGGCTTCCCAGGAAAAACTGGGGCAATCTGAGCCCAACTGAGCACCTACCTGCACTCAGTTCCATAGACAGATGTCCCCAGAGGTAAAAAGGAAAGAACAGGCCCCTAGGTACTAATCAGATCCATTGCTTTGGTTTCCAGGCATCTCTCCTCAGAGGCCTGGATTTCAAAAGCAGCATATAGCTGTTTCTTGACTCACCCATCAGAAAACATCTCATCTACACATGGGAAACTTGCACGTTGGAGCTGTGTCAAAGCCTCTGTTTAGGAGAACCCTTTAGGGCCCCAGGGCCACAGCTTCATTCCAAGGTCTCCATAGGCACAAAAGCACATTAGGACCCATCCCCAGGGGTGTCCATTTCAACTCAGCGTCCTCGGTTGCTCCCACAGATCCAGGAGATCTAACCTGTCTTGTTGCTAGGAGACAATTGGAATGCGAGGTGGGCTACCCAGCCATCCATCCTTAGAACCCTGCTCAGAATCATTGGCCTGGAGCCAAACAACAGGTCTCAATTGTCCTGCAGAAGACCCTCTGCAGTTTGGAGCTTCTCAAAACTCCCATCGTGGGAAAACCCCCATGGCCTCGTGATGCCCCCCCATTCATGAAGGGGCCATCAGGGACAGAAACTCCAACCTGAGCGATCGTCTGATCCTCGCCCTGACTTCAGATGCACGAGATCTCGATTCAGGTCTGTAGATTGTGCCTGCCATGGCCTCACCCAGAAACCTAAGCCTAGCCTGTGTTCTCAGACTTTTGTCGTCAGACTACTGGCCCACAAACCCTCCAGTTTGGCAATCCAGAACTACAATGCAGCACTCTGCTGGCCCCCCTGAAGAAAAACATTGTCCTCTGGGGCTACCCAGTAACCCCAAATGAGGATCAACCTGCACCGACCTTGGCTGTACCCCAAATACATAGGCTGACCAGGGCACTAATGCCCTTTCTGCCACAGCCTGAGCCTGGATCTCCTGGCCCATCCCTGACAGCTGGCCGCACACTGAGCACAAAGAGCCGCCATGGCCTTAGGTCGTCATCTCTTCCCAACCTCGGTTTTCAGGTTTCAGAACCTAGACCTTATCTCCAATCACTGCCCAGGGTTGAAGGTGATGCAGAAATCAGAACTCCTTCCCCATGGCAAGAAACCTTGGGGTTGGCATGTTGTCCAACGTTCAAAGTAATTGAAACCAGTGTGGCCCATGAGGCCCCGCCCATGCTCGCGGGCCACATTGGTCACAAACACACATTGTGACCCTCAGGCTGAGCCCAGTCCTCAAGTAAGGCCACTCAGTGTCTGGATGAAGAGATAGCATATTGGGCTTGCCATGCCCCTAGGCCCCAATTTTAACCATAGTTCGGGTTGTCCCTTCAGTCTTCCCCACGGCTATGCTTTGGAATTTCTCTTTTGGTGGGACACCTGAGGTAACAAAACTGAAATGAGTCCTCCCATCCCACAGATTGACGAAAAGCAATTGGAATCGGGCCAAATCCTCAGAGAGGAGGATTCGTCCATGGCCCATGAGGCCTCCCCGACATTCCACGGCCATCGCTGTTACAAAATCCAGAGACAAAAGTCTGAGCAAGCACCTCAAACTCGCACTTTCTTCATATCCTGAAGAGTTCTTCTCATGGTTTGTAGATCGGGCCTGCCATACCTACGTCCCCAAACCTAAGCTGAGTTTGTGTTTTCAGACTTCTGTCCTCAAAGTCTTGGGCCACGCACCCTCCAGGCTGGGCTCCTGGAGCCACACATTAGGACTGTGCCTACCAATCCATGGGAATTCTGCCCATTCCATGGTCCAAAATCGTACATATTAGGAGAAAACTCCAAAGTCCCTGAGGCCATCCCAATAGTGTAGGTCACCCGGAACAAACAAGGGCTGTCTGACACCAGCTGATAATCGACCTCCACTCATACCATAGATGGATGTCCCCAGAGAAGAAGATTGAACCAGACAGGACCCTAGGCCATAATAGGAACCATGGCTTTGGGTTACAGGCATGTGTTCTCAAAAGCCTGATTCCAATACGAGCATAGGGGTCTTCCTGAGGCACCCATCAGAACTCGTCTCGTCTCCACAAGGAAACCTGTCCATGGGATCCATGTCCAAACTTTAGGAGAGTACTTCAGGTTCCCGGTGCCACCGCCCCATTCCAAGGCCCTCATGGACACAAAAACACATTAGGACCCATCCTCAGGAAAGTCGATTTCAACTCAGCCACCCCGGTTGCTCTGGCAGAGCCATCAGATCTAAACTGTCTTGATGCTAGGAGACAATTGGAATGCGAGGCGGGCTTCCCAGGCATCCATCCGCGAACGGTGCTCTGGAGTCATTCCATATGGGATGACCTGGAGCTGTCCAAAAGGTCTCAATTGTCCCGCAGACGGAATCCTTGAAGGGGGCATCCCACAACTCCCAACGTGGGAAAACCTCAATGGCCTCGAGATTCCGCTCCCTTCATGAAGCGGCCGTCATGCACAGAAAATCCATCCTGAGCCAACGTCTGATCCTCACCCTGACATCAGATGCATGAGATATTGGTTCAGATCTGCAGGGGGTACCTGCCGTGCCCTCGCCCTGAAACCCAAGTCTAGCTTGTCTTCTCAGACTTCCGTCCTCACACTCCTGGCCCCGAAGCCCTCAAGTTTGGCAATTCCAGACCCACAATGCAGCACTCTGCCTGCCCTCTAGAAAAAAAATTATTGCCTCATGAGCTGCCCAGGCAACTTAAATGAGGATAAACCTACACAGCACTTGACTTTACCCAAATTATATAGTCTAACCTGGGCAATAATGCACTGTCCAACACAACCTGAGCCTGGACGTCCTGACCAACACATAGAAAGCTGACCGCACACTGAGCACATAAATCCCGCCATGGCCTTAGGTCATCATCTCTTCGCTACCTCAATTTTCAGGCTTCAGAACCGAGACCTTATCTCCAATCACTGCCCAGCGGGGAGTGTGATGCAGAAATCAGAACTCCACCTTAATCATGGCAAGAACCCTTGTGGTTGGCACGTTGTCCAACGTTCAGTGTAGGAGAATCCAGCATTCACCCTGAGGACCCGCCCATTCTTGAGTGCGACGATGGCATACACACGCATTGTGACCCTCAGCATGAGTCCTGTCCTCTAGTAAGTCCTCTCAGTGGCTGGACCATTAGATGTCATAATGGGCTTGACATGTCCCTAGGCCCCAATTTTTACCAGATTTCTGATTGTCCAGTCGCCCCTCCCCAGGGCTCTACTCTGGATTCCCTCATTTGGTGGGACACCTGAGGTTAAAAAAGAAAACAACAACAACAACAACAACAAAATAAAACGGACTTCTTCCAGCCCACAGAATGACCCCAAACTCTTTGGACGGGGCCAAAACACCAGAGAGTTAGACTCGTTCATTTCCCATGAAGTCACCCAGAAATTACACGACCATGAGTGACACGATATCCAGAGACAAAAACTTGAGCAGGAGCCTCACACTCGCCCTTCTTTCAAATCCCGAAGAGTTCTCCTCATCGTCTGTATTTCAGTCCTGCCATACTTATGACCCGAAACATAAGCCGAGTTTGTGTTTTCAGACAACTGTCCAAACAGCCCTGGCCTACACAACCTACCGGCTCAGGCCCCTGGAGCCAAACCTGAGGACTGTACTTGCCCTCTCCAAGGGAATTGTGTGTGCCCATTCCAATGGCCAAAACCCTTCTAATAGGATAAATCTCCAAAGTCCCTGATCCATCTCAATAGTGGTGGCTTCCCAGGATAAACAGGGGCTATCTGAGCCCAACTGAGCACCTACCTGCACTCAGACCCATAGACAGATGTCCCCTTAGGTATAAAGGAAAGAACAGGCCCCTAGGCACTAATCAGATCCATTGCTTTGGTTTCCAGGATCTCTTCTCAGAGGCCAGGATTTCAAAAGCAGCATATAACTGTTTCTTGACTCACCCATCAGAAAACATCTCATCTACACATGGGAAACTTGCACGTTGGAGCTGTGTCAAAGCCTCTGTTTAGGAGAACCCTTTAGGGCCCCAGGGCCACAGCTTAATTCCAAGGTCTCCATAGACACAAAAGCACATTAGGACCCATCCCCAGGGGTGTCCACTTCAACTCAGCGTCCTCGGTTGCTCCCCACAGATCCAGGAGATCTTACCTGTCTTGTTGCTAGGGGACAATTGGAATGCGAAGTGGGCTACCCAGCCATCCATCCTTAGAAGCCTGCTCAGAATCATTAGCCTGGAGCCAAACAACAGGTCTCAATTGTCCTGCAGAAGACCCTCTGCAGTTTGGAGCTTCTCAAAACTCCCATCGTGGGAAAACCCCCATGTCCTCGTGATGCCCCCCCCCCATTCATGAAGGGGCCATCAGGGACAGAAACTCCAACCTGAGCGATCGTCTGATCCTCGCCCTGACTTCAGATGCACGAGATCTCGATTCAGGTCTGTAGATTGTGCCTGCCATGGCCTCACCCAGAAACCTAAGCCTAGCCTGTGTTCTCAGACTTTTGTCGTCAGACTACTGGCCCACAAGCCCTCCAGTTTGGCAATCCAGAACTACAATGCAGCACTCTGCTGGCCACCCTGAAGAAAAACATTGTCCTCTGGGGCTACCCAGTAACCCCAAATGAGGATCAACCTGCACCGACCTTGGCTGTACCCCAAATACATAGGCTGACCAGGGCACTAATGCCCTTTCTGCCACAGCCTGAGCCTGGATCTCCTGGCCAATCCCTGACAGCTGGCCGCACACTGAGCACAAAGAGCCGCCATGGCCTTAGGTCGTCATCTCTTCCCAACCTCGGTTTTCAGGTTTCAGAACCTAGACCTTATCTCCAATCACTGCCCAGGGTTGAAGGTGATGCAGAAATCAGAACTCCTTCCCCATGGCAAGAAACCTTGTGGTTGGCATGTTGTCCAACGTTCAGTGTAGTTGAAACAGTGTGGCCCATGAGCCCCCGCCCATGCAACCGGGCCACATTGGTCACAAACACACATTGTGACCCTCAGGCTGAGCCCAGTCCTCAAGTAAGGCCACTCAGTGGCTGGATGAAGAGATAGCATATTGGGCTTGCCATGCGCCTAGGCCCCAATTTTTAACCATAGTTCAAGTTGTCCCTTCAGTCTTCCGCACGGCTTGGCTTTGGAATTCCTCTTTTGGTGGGACACCTGAGGTAACAAAACTGAAATGAGTCCTCCCATCCCACAGACTGACGAAAAGCAATTGGGAATCGGGCCAAATCCTCAGAGAGGAAGATTCGTCCATGGCCCATGAGGCCTCCCCGACATTCCACGGCCATCGCTGATACAAAATCCAGAGACAAAACCCTGAGCAAGCGCTTCAGACTCGCACTTTCTTCATATCCTGAAGAGTTCTTCTCATGGCTTGTAGATCGGGCCTGCCATACCTACGTCCCCAAACCTAAGCTAAGTTTGTGTTTTCAGACTTCTGTCCTCAAATTTTGGGCCACACACACTCCAGGCTGGGCCCCTGGAGCCACACATTAGGACCGTGCCTACCAATCCATGGGAATTCTGCCCATTCCATGGTCCAAAATCGCACAAATTTGCAGAAACTTCCAACGTCCCTGAGGCCATCCCAATAGTGTAGGTCGCCCGGAACAAACAAGGGCTGTCTGACACCAGCTGATAATCGACCTCCACTCATACCATAGATGGATGTCCCCAGAGAAGAAGATTGAACCAGACAGGACCCTAGGCCATAATAGGATCCATTGCTTTGGGTTACAGGCATGTGTCCTCAAAAGCCTGATTCCAATACGAGCATAGGGGTCTTCCTGAGGCACCCATCAGAACTCATCTCGACTCCACAAGGAAACCTGTGCATGGGAGCCATGTCCAAAGCTTAGGAGAGTACTTCAGGGTCCCGGTGCCACCGCCCCATTCCAAGGCCCTCATGGACACAAAAACACATTAGGACCCATTTTCAGGAAAGTCCATTTCAACTCAGCCACCCCGGTTGCTCCGGCAGAGCCATCAGATCTAAACTGTCTTGTTGCTAGGAAACAATTGGAATGCGAGGCGGGCTTCCCAGGCATCCATCCACGAACGGTGATCTGGAGGCATTCCATAGGGGATGTCCTGTAGCTGTCCAACAGGTCTTAATTGTCCCGCAGAAGGAATCCTTGAAGGGGGCATCCCACAACTCCCAACGTGGGAAAACCTCAATGGCCACGAGATTCCGCTCCCTTCATGAAGCGGCCGTCATGCACAGAAACTCCAACCTGAGCCAACGTCTGATCCTCGCCCTGACTTCAGATGCATGAGATATTGGTTCAGATCTGCAGGGGGTATCTGCCGTGCCCTCGCCCTGAAACCCAAGTCTTGCTTGTCTTCTCAGACTTCCGTCCTCACACTCCTGGCCCCGAAGCCCTCAAGTTTGTCAATTCCGGACCCACAATGCAGCACTCTGCCTGCCCTCTAGAAAAAAAATTATTGCCTCATGAGCTGCCCAGGCAACTTAAATAAGGGTAAACCTACACAGCACACGACTTTACCCAAATTATATAGTCTAACCTGGGCACGAATGCACTGTCGAACAAACCTGAGCCCGGACCTCCTGACCAACACTCAGAAAGCTGACCGCACACTGAGCACATAAAACCCGCCATGGCCTTAGGTCATCTTCTCTTCGCTACCTCAGTTTTCGGGCTTCAGAACCGAGACCTTATCTCCAATCAATGCCCAGGGGTGAGTGTGATGCAGAAATCAGAACTCCCCCTTACCCATTGTAGGAACCCTTGTGGTTGACACGTAGTCCAACGTTCAGTGTAAGCGAAAACAGCATTCACCCTGAGGCCCCGCCCATTCTTGAGTGAGACGAGGGCATACACACGCATTGTGACCCTCAACATGAGTCCTGTCCTCTAGTAAGTCCTCTCAGTGGCTGGACCATTAGATGTCATAATGGGCTTGACATGTCCCTAGCCCCAATTTTACCCAGATTTCTGATTGTCCAGTCGCCCCTCTCCAGGGCTCTACTCTGGAATCCCTCATTTGGTGGGACACCTGAGGTTAATAAAGGAAACAACAATAAAAACAACAAAAAAAAAAAACAAGGGAATTCTTCCAGCCCACATAATGACCCCAAAATCTTTGGACAGGGCCAAACCACCAGAGAGTAAGACTCGTCCATTTCCCATGAAGTCACCCAGAAATTACACGACCATGAGTGACACGATATCCAGAGACAAAAACTTGAGCAGGAGCCTCACACTCGCCCTTCTTTCAAATCCAGAAGAGTTCTCCTCATGGTCTGTAGGTCAGTCCTGCCATACCTATGAACCGAAACATAAGCCGAGTTTGTGTTTTCAGACAACTGTCCAAACAGCCCTGGCCTACACAACCTACAGGCTCAGGTCCCTGGAGCCAAACCTGAGGACTGTACTTGCCCTCTCCAAGGGAATAGTGTGTGCCCATTCCAATGGCCACAACCCTTCTAATAGGATACACCTCTAAAGTCCCTGATCCATCTCAATAGTGGTGGCTTCCCAGGAAAAACAGGGGCAATCTGAGCCCAACTAAGCACCTACCAGCACTCAGACCCATAGACAGATGTCCCAGAGGTAAAAAGGAAAGAACAGGCCCCTAGGCACTAATCAGATCCATTGCTTTGGTTTCAAGGCATCTCTCCTCAGAGGCCTGGATTTCAAAAGCAGCATATAGCTGTTTCTTGACTCACCCATCAGAAAACATCTCATCTACACATGGGAAACTTGCACGTTGGAGCTGTGTCAAAGCCTCTGTTTAGGAGAACCCTTTAGGGCCCCAGGGCCACCGCTTCATTCCAAGGTCTCCATAGACAGAAAAGCACATTAAGTCCCATCCCCAGGGGTGTCCACTTCAACTCAGCGTCCTCGGTTGCTCCCCACAGATCCAGGAGATCTAACCTGTCTTGTTGCTAGGAGACAATTGGAATGCGAAGTGGGCTACCCAGCCATCCATCCTTAGAAGCCTGCTCAGAATCATTGGCCTGGAGCCAAACAACAGGTCTCAATTGTCCTGCAGAAGACCCTCTGCAGTTTGGAGCTTCTCAAAACTCCCATCGTGGGAAAACCCCCATTGCCTCGTGATGCCCCCCCATTCATGAAGGGGCCATCAGGGACAGAAACTCAACCTGAGCGATCGTCTGATCCTCGCCCTGACTACAGATGCACGAGATCTCGATTCAGGTCTGTATATTGTGCCTGCCATGGCCTCACCCAGAAACCTAAGCCTAGCCTGTGTTCTCAGACTTTTGTCGTCAGACTACTGGCCCACAAGCCCTCCAGTTTGGCAATCCAGAACTACAATGCAACACTCTGCCTGCCCCCCAGAAGAAAAAACATTGTCCTCTGGGGCTACTCAGTAACCCCAAATGAGAATCAACCTGCACCGACCTTGGCTGTACCCCAAATACAAAGGCAGACCAGGGCACTAATGTCCTTTCTGACACAGCCTGAGCCTGGACCCCCTGGCTTCTCCCAGACAGCTGCACGCACACTGAGCACATCGAGCCGCCTTGGCCTTAGGTCGTCATCTCTTCCCAACCTCGGTTTTCAGGTTTCAGAACCTAGACCTTATCTCCAATCACTGCCCAGGGTTGAAGGTGATGCAGAAATCAGAACTCCTTCCCCATGGCAAGAAACCTTGGGGTTGGCATGTTGTCCAACGTTCAAAGTAGTTGAAACCAGTGTGGCCCATGAGGCCCCGCCCATGCTCGCGGGCCACATTGGTCACAAACACACATTGTGACCCTCAGGCTGAGCCCAGTCCTCAAGTAAGGCCACTCAGTGGCTGGATGAAGAGATAGCATATTGGGCTTGCCATGCCCCTAGGCCCCAATTTTTAACCATAGTTCGGGTTGTCCCTTCAGTCTTCCCCACGGCTGTGCTTTGGAATTTCTCTTTTGGTGGGACACCTGAGGTAACAAAACTGAAATGAGTCCTCCCATCCCACAGATTGACGAAAAGCAATTGGAATCGGGCCAAATCCTCAGAGAGGAGGATTCGTCCATGGCTTATGAGGCCTCCCCGACATTCCACGGCCATCGCTCTTACAAAATCCAGAGACAAAAGTCTGAGAAAGCACCTCAAACTCGCACTTTCTTCATATCCTGAAGAGTTCTTCTCATGGTTTGTAGATCGGGCCTGCCATACCTACGTCCCCAAACCTAAGCTGAGTTTGTGTTTTCAGACTTCTGTCCTCAAAGTCTTGGGCCACGCACCCTCCAGGCTGGGCTCCTGGAGCCACACATTAGGACTGTGCCTACCAATCCATGGGAATTCTGCCCATTCCATGGTCCAAAATCGTACAAAGTAGGAGAAAACTCCAAAGTCCCTGAGGCCATCCCAATAGTGTAGGTCGCCCGGAACAAACAAGGGCTGTCTGACACCAGCTGATAATCGACCTCCACTCATACCATAGATGGATGTCCCCAGAGAAGAAGATTGAACCAGACAGGACCCTAGGCCATAACAGGAACCATGGCTTTGGGTTACAGGCATGTGTTCTCAAAAGCCTGATTCCAATACGAGCATAGGGGTCTTCCTGAGGCGCCCATCAGAACTCGTCTCGTCTCCACAAGGAAACCTGTCCATGGGATCCATGTCCAAACTTTAGGAGAGTACTTCAGGTTCCCGGTGCCACCGCCCCATTCCAAGGCCCTCATGGACACAAAAACACATTAGGACCCATCCTCAGGAAAGTCGATTTCAACTCAGCCACCCCGGTTGCTCTGGCAGAGCCATCAGATCTAAACTGTCTTGATTCTAGGAGACAATTGGAATGCGAGGCGGGCTTCCCAGGCATCCATCCGCGAACGGTGCTCTGGAGTCATTCCATATGGGATGACCTGGAGCTGTCCAAAAGTTCTCAATTGTCCCGCAGACGGAATCCTGGAAGGGGGCATCCCACAACTCCCAACGTGGGAAAACCTCAATGGCCTCGAGATTCCGCTCCCTTCATGAAGGGGCCGTCATGCACAGAAAATCCATCCTGAGCCAACGTCTGATCCTCACCCTGACATCAGATGCATGAGATATTGGTTCAGATCTGCAGGGGGTACCTGCCGTGCCCTCGCCCTGAAACCCAAGTCTAGCTTGTCTTCTCAGACTTCCGTCCTCACACTCCTGGCCCCGAAGCCCTCAAGTTTGGCAATTCTGGACCCACAATGAAGCACTCTGCCTGCCCTCTAGAAAAAAATTATTGCCTCATGAGCTGCCCAGGCAACTTAAATGAGGATAAACCTACACAGCACTTGACTTTACCCAAATTATATAGACTAACCTGGGCAATAATGCACTGTCCAACACAACCTGAGCCCGGACCTCCTGACCAACACATAGAAAGCTGACCGCACACTGAGCACATAAATCCCGCCATGGCCTTAGGTCATCATCTCTTCGCTACCTCAGTTTTCAGGCTTCAGAACCGAGACCTTATCTCCAATCACTGCCCAGGGGTGAGTGTGATGCAGAAATCAGAACTCCACCTTAATCATGGCAAGAACCCTTGTGGTTGGCACGTTGTCCAACGTTCAGTGTAGGGAATCCAGCATTCACCCTGAGGACCCGCCCATTCTTGAGTGCGACGATGGCATACACACGCATTGTGACCCTCAGCATGAGTCCTGTCCTCTAGTAAGTCCTCTCAGTGGCTGGACCATTAGATGTCATAATTTGCTTGACATGTCCCTAGGCCCCAATTTTTACCAGATTTCTGATTGTCCAGTCGCCCCTCCCCAGGGCTCTACTCTGGAATCCCTCATTTGGTGGGACACCTGAGGTTAAAAAAGAAAACAACAACAACAACAACAACAAAATAAAACGGACTTCTTCCAGCCCACAGAATGAACCCAAACTCTTTGGACGGGGCCAAAACACCAGAGAGTTAGACTCGTTCATTTCCCATGAAGTCACCCAGAAATTACACGACCATGAGTGACACGATATCCAGAGACAAAAACTTGAGCAGGAGCCTCACACTCGCCCTTCTTTCAAATCCCGAAGAGTTCTCCTCATGGTCTGTAGTTCAGTCCTGCCATACTTATGACCTGAAACATAAGCCAAGTTTGTGTTTTCAGACAACTGTCCAAACAGCCCTGGCCTACACAACCTACCGGCTCAGGCCCCTGGAGCCAAACCTGAGGACTGTACTTGCCCTTTCCAAGGGAATTGTGTGTGCCCATTCCAATGGCCAAAACCCTTCTAATAGGATAAATCTCCAAAGTCCCTGATCCATCTCAATAGTGGTGGCTTCCCAGGATAAACAGGGGCTATCTGAGCCCAACTGAGCACCTACCTGCACTCAGACCCATAGACAGATGTCCCCTGAGTTATAAAGGAAAGAACAGGCCCCTAGGCACTAATCAGATCCATTGCTTTGGTTTCCAGGATCTCTTCTCAGAGGCCTGGATTTCAAAAGCAGCATATAACTGTTTCTTGACTCACCCATCAGAAAACATCTCATCTACACATGGGAAACTTGCACGTTGGAGCTGTGTCAAAGCCTCTGTTTAGGAGAACCCTTTAGGGCCCCAGGGCCACAGCTTCATTCCAAGGTCTCCATAGACACAAAAGCACATTAGGACCCATCCCCAGGGGTGTCCACTTCAACTCAGCGTCCTCGGTTGCTCCCCACAGATCCAGGAGATCTTACCTGTCTTGTTGCTAGGAGACAATTGGAATGCGAAGTGGGCTACCCAGCCATCCATCCTTAGAAGCCTGCTCAGAATCATTAGCCTGGAGCCAAACAACAGGTCTCAATTGTCCTGCAGAAGACCCTCTGCAGTTTGGAGCTTCTCAAAACTCCCATCGTGGGAAAACTCCCATGGCCTCGTGATGCCCCCCCCATTCATGAAGGGGCCATCAGGGACAGAAACTCCAACCTGAGCGATCGTCTGATCCTCGCCCTGACTTCAGATGCACGAGATCTCGATTCAGGTCTGTAGATTGTGCCTGCCATGGCCTCACCCAGAAACCTAAGCCTAGCCTGTGTTCTCAGACTTTTGTCGTCAGACTACTGGCCCACAAGCCCTCCAGTTTGGCAATCCAGAACTACAATGCAGCACTCTGCTGGCCCCCCTGAAGAAAAACATTGTCCTCTGGGGCTACCCAGTAACCCCAATGAGGATCAACCTGCACCGACCTTGGCTGTACCCCAAATACATAGGCTGACCAGGGCACTAATGCCCATTCTGCCACAGCCTGAGCCTGGATCTCCTGGCCCATCCCTGACAGCTGGCCGCACACTGAGCACAAAGAGCCGCCATGGCCTTAGGTCGTCATCTCTTCCCAACCTCGGTTTTCAGGTTTCAGAACCTAGACCTTATCTCCAATCACTGCCCAGGGTTGAAGGTGATGCAGAAATCAGAACTCCTTCCCCATGGCAAGAAACCTTGTGGTTGGCATGTTGTCCAACGTTCAGTGTAGTTGAAACAGTGTGGCCCATGAGCACCCGCCCATGCAACCGGGCCACATTGGTCACAAACACACATTGTGACCCTCAGGCTGAGCCCAGTCCTCAAGTAAGGCCACTCAGTGGCTTGATGAAGAGATAGCATATTGGACTTGCCATGCGCCTAGGCCCCAATTTTTAACCATAGTTCAAGTTGTCCCTTCAGTCTTCCGCACGGCTTGCCTTTGGAATTCCTCTTTTGGTGGGACACCTGAGGTAACAAAACTGAAATGAGTCCTCCCATTCCACAGACTGACGTAAAGCAATTGGGAATCGGGCCAAATCCTCAGAGAGGAAGATTCGTCCATGGCCCATGAGGCCTCCCCGACATTCCACGGCCATCGCTGATACAAAATCCAGAGACAAAACCCTGAGCAAGCGCTTCAGACTCGCACTTTCTTCATATCCTGAAGAGTTCTTCTCATGGCTTGTAGATCGGGCCTGCCATACCTACGTCCCCAAACCTAAGCTAAGTTTGTGTTTTCAGACTTCTGTCCTCAAATTTTGGGCCACACAACTCCAGGCTGGGCCCCTGGAGCCACACATTAGGACCGTGCCTACCAATCCATGGGAATTCTGCCCATTCCATGGTCCAAAATCGCACAAATTTGGAGAAACTTCCAACGTCCCTGAGGCCATCCCAATAGTGTAGGTCGCCCGGAACAAACAAGGGCTGTCTGACACCAGCTGATAATCGACCTCCACTCATACCATAGATGGATGTCCCCAGAGAAGAAGATTGAACCAGACAGGACCCTAGGCCATAATAGGATCCATTGCTTTGGGTTACAGGCATGTGTCCTGAAAAGCCTGATTCCAATACGAGCATAGGGGTCTTCCTGAGGCACCCATCAGAACTCATCTCGACTCCACAAGGAAACCTGTGCATGGGAGCCATGTCCAAAGCTTAGGAGAGTACTTCAGGGTCCCGGTGCCACCGCCCCATTCCAAGGCCCTCATGGACACAAAAACACATTAGGACCCATTTTCAGGAAAGTCCATTTCAACTCAGCCACCCCGGTTGCTCCGGCAGAGCCATCAGATCTAAACTGTCTTGTTGCTAGGAAACAATTGGAATGCGAGGCGGGCTTCCCAGGCATCCATCCACGAACGGTGATCTGGAGGCATTCCATAGGGGATGTCCTGTAGCTGTCCAACAGGTCTTAATTGTCCCGCAGAAGGAATCCTTGAAGGGGGCATCCCACAACTCCCAACGTGGGAAAACCTCAATGGCCACGAGATTCCGCTCCCTTCATGAAGCGGCCGTCATGCACAGAAACTCCAACCTGAGCCAACGTCTGATCCTCGCCCTGACTTCAGATGCATGAGATATTGGTTCAGATCTGCAGGGGGTATCTGCCGTGCCCTCGCCCTGAAACCCAAGTCTTGCTTGTCTTCTCAGACTTCCGTCCTCACACTCCTGGCCCCGAAGCCCTCAAGTTTGTCAATTCCGGACCCACAATGCAGCACTCTGCCTGCCCTCTAGAAAAAAAATTATTGCCTCATGAGCTGCCCAGGCAACTTAAATGAGGGTAAACCTACACAGCACACGACTTTACCCAAATTATATAGTCTAACCTGGGCACTAATGCACTGTCGAACAAACCTGAGCCCGGACCTCCTGACCAACACTCAGAAAGCTGACCGCACACTGAGCACATAAAACCCGCCATGGCCTTAGGTCATCTTCTCTTCGCTACCTCAGTTTTCGGGCTTCAGAACCGAGACCTTATCTCCAATCAATGCCCAGGGGTGAGTGTGATGCAGAAATCAGAACTCCTCCTTACCCATGGCAAGAACCCTTGTGGTTGGCACGTTGTCCAACGTTCAGTGTAGGAGAAACCAGCATTCACCCTGAGGCCCCGCCCATTCTTGAGTGCGACGAGGGCATACACACGCATTGTGACCCTCAGCATGAGTCCTGTGCTCTAGTAAGTCCTCTCAGTGGCTGGACCATTAGATGTCATAATGGGCTTGACATGTCCCTAGGCCCCAATTTTTAACCAGATTTCTGATTGTCCAGTCGCCCCTCCCCAGGGCTTTACTCTGGAGTTCCTCATTTGGTGGGACACCTGAGGTTAAAAAAGAAAACAACAACAACAAAAAAAAATACGGGCTTCTTCCAGCCCACAGAATGACCCCAAAATCTTTGGACGGGGCCAAAACACCAGAGAGTTAGACTCGTTCATTTCCCATGAAGTCACCCAGAAATTACACGACCATGAGTGACACGATATCCAGAGACAAAAACTTGAGCAGGAGCCTCACACTCGCCCTTCTTTCAAATCCCGAAGAGTTCTCCTCATGGTCTGTAGTTCAGTCCTGCCATACTTATGACCCGAAACATAAGCCGAGTTTGTGTTTTCAGACAACTGTCCAAACAGCCCTGGCCTACACAACCTACCGGCTCAGGCTCCTGGAGCCAAACCTGAGGACTGTACTTGCCCTCTCCAAGGGAATTGTGTGTGCCCATTCCAATGGCCACAACCCTTCTAATAGGATAAACCTCCAAAGTCCCTGATCCATCTCAATAATGGTGGCTTCCCAGGAAAAACAGGGGCTATCTGAGCCCAACTGAGCTCCTACCTGCACTCAGACCCATAGACAGTTGTCCCCTGAGGTATAAAGGAAAGAACAGGCCCCTAGGCACTAATCAGATCCATTGCTTTGGTTTCCTGGCATCTCTCCTCAGAGGCCTGGATTTCAAAAGCAGCATATAGCTGTTGCTTGACTCACCCATCAGAAAACATCTCATCTACACATGGGAAACTTGCACGTTGGAGCTGTGTCAAAGCCTCTGTTTAGGAGAACCCTTTAGGGCCCCAGGGCCACAGCTTAATTCCAAGGTCTCCATAGACACAAAAGCACATTAGGAAACATCCCCAGGGGTGTCCATTTCAACTCAGCGTCCTCGGTTGCTCCCCACAGATCCAGGAGATCTAACCTGTCTTGTTGCTAGGAGACAATTGGAATGCGAGGTGGGCTACCCGGCCATCCATCCTTAGAAGCCTGATCAGAATCATTGGCCTGGAGCCAAACAACAGGTCTCAATTGTCCTGCAGAAGACCCTCTGCAGTTTGGAGCTTTTCAAAACTCCCATCGTGGGAAAACCCCCATTGCCTCGTGATGCGCCCCCATTCATGAAGGGGCCATTAGGAACAGAAAATCAACCTGAGCGATCGTCTGATCCTCGCCCTGACTACAGATGCACGAGATCTCGATTCAGGTCTGTAGATTGTGCCTGCCATGGCCTCACCCAGAAACCTAAGCCTAGCCTGTGTTCTCAGACTTTTGTCGTCAGACTACTGGCCCACAAGCCCTCCAGTTTGGCAATCCAGTACTACAATGCAGCACTCTGCCTGCCCCCCAGAAGAAAAAACATTGTCCTCTGGGGCTACCCAGTATCCCCAAATGAGAATCAACCTGCACCGACCTTGGCTGTACCCCAAATACAAAGGCAGACCAGGGCACTAATGTCCTTTCTGACACAGCCTCAGCCTGGACCCCCTGGCCCCTCCCAGACAGCTGGACGCACACTGAGCACATCGAGCCGCCGTGGCCTTAGGGCATCATCTCTTCCCAACCTCGGTTTTCAGGTTTCAGAACCTAGACCTTATCTCCAATCACTGCCCAGGGTTGAAGGTGATGCAGAAATCAGAACTCCTTCCCCATGTCAAGAAACCTTGGGGTTGGCATGTTCTCCAACGTTCAAAGTAGTTGAAACCAGTGTGGCCCATGAGGCCCCGCCCATGCTCGCGGGCCACATTGGTCACAAACACACATTGTGACCCTCAGGCTGAGCCCAGTCCTCAAGTAAGGCCACTCAGTGGCTGGATGAAGAGATAGCATATTGGGCTTGCCATGCCCCTAGGCCCCAATTTTAACCATAGTTCGGGTTGTCCCTTCAGTCTTCCCCACGGCTATGCTTTGGAATTTCTCTTTTGGTGGGACACCTGAGGTAACAAAACTGAAATGAGTCCTCCCATCCCACAGACTGACGAAAAGAAATTGAATCGGGCCAAATCCTTAGAGAGGAGGATTCGTCCATGGCCCATGAGGCCTCCCGACATTCCACGGCCATCGCTGATACAAAGTCCAGAGACAAAAGCCTGAGCAAGCACCTCAAACTCGCACTTTCTTCATATCCTGAAGAGTTCTTCTCATGGTTTGTAGATCGGGCCTGCCATACCTACGTCCCCAAACCTAAGCTGAGTTTGTGTTTTCAGACTTCTGTCCTCAAAGTCTTGGGCCACGCACCCTCCAGGCTGGGCTCCTGGAGCCACACATTAGGACTGTGCCTACCAATCCATGGGAATTCTGCCCATTCCATGGTCCAAAATCGTACAAAGTAGGAGAAAACTCCAAAGTCCCTGAGGCCATCCCAATAGTGTAGGTCGCCCGGAACAAACAAGGGCTGTCTGACACCAGCTGATAATCGACCTCCACTCATACCATAGATGGATGTCCCCAGAGAAGAAGATTGAACCAGACAGGACCCTAGGCCATAACAGGAACCATGGCTTTGGGTTACAGGCATGTGTTCTCAAAAGCCTGATTCCAATACGAGCATAGGGGTCTTCCTGAGGCGCCCATCAGAACTCGTCTCGTCTCCACAAGGAAACCTGTCCATGGGATCCATGTCCAAACTTTAGGAGAGTACTTCAGGTTCCCGGTGCCACCGCCCCATTCCAAGGCCCTCATGGACACAAAAACACATTAGGACCCATCCTCAGGAAAGTCGATTTCAACTCAGCCACCCCGGTTGCTCTGGCAGAGCCATCAGATCTAAACTGTCTTGATTCTAGGAGACAATTGGAATGCGAGGCGGGCTTCCCAGGCATCCATCCGCGAACGGTGCTCTGGAGTCATTCCATATGGGATGACCTGGAGCTGTCCAAAAGTTCTCAATTGTCCCGCAGACGGAATCCTGGAAGGGGGCATCCCACAACTCCCAACGTGGGAAAACCTCAATGGCCTCGAGATTCCGCTCCCTTCATGAAGGGGCCGTCATGCACAGAAAATCCATCCTGAGCCAACGTCTGATCCTCACCCTGACATCAGATGCATGAGATATTGGTTCAGATCTGCAGGGGGTACCTGCCGTGCCCTCGCCCTGAAACCCAAGTCTAGCTTGTCTTCTCAGACTTCCGTCCTCACACTCCTGGCCCCGAAGCCCTCAAGTTTGGCAATTCCGGACCCACAATGAAGCACTCTGCCTGCCCTCTAGAAAAAAATTATTGCCTCATGAGCTGCCCAGGCAACTTAAATGAGGATAAACCTACACAGCACTTGACTTTACCCAAATTATATAGACTAACCTGGGCAATAATGCACTGTCCAACACAACCTGAGCCCGGACCTCCTGACCAACACATAGAAAGCTGACCGCACACTGAGCACATAAATCCCGCCATGGCCTTAGGTCATCATCTCTTCGCTACCTCAGTTTTCAGGCTTCAGAACCGAGACCTTATCTCCAATCACTGCCCAGGGGTGAGTGTGATGCAGAAATCAGAACTCCACCTTAATCATGGCAAGAACCCTTGTGGTTGGCACGTTGTCCAACGTTCAGTGTAGGGAATCCAGCATTCACCCTGAGGACCCGCCCATTCTTGAGTGCGACGATGGCATACACACGCATTGTGACCCTCAGCATGAGTCCTGTCCTCTAGTAAGTCCTCTCAGTGGCTGGACCATTAGATGTCATAATTTGCTTGACATGTCCCTAGGCCCCAATTTTTACCAGATTTCTGATTGTCCAGTCGCCCCTCCCCAGGGCTCTACTCTGGAATCCCTCATTTGGTGGGACACCTGAGGTTAAAAAAGAAAACAACAACAACAACAACAACAAAATAAAACGGACTTCTTCCAGCCCACAGAATGAACCCAAACTCTTTGGACGGGGCCAAAACACCAGAGAGTTAGACTCGTTCATTTCCCATGAAGTCACCCAGAAATTACACGACCATGAGTGACACGATATCCAGAGACAAAAACTTGAGCAGGAGCCTCACACTCGCCCTTCTTTCAAATCCCGAAGAGTTCTCCTCATGGTCTGTAGTTCAGTCCTGCCATACTTATGACCTGAAACATAAGCCAAGTTTGTGTTTTCAGACAACTGTCCAAACAGCCCTGGCCTACACAACCTACCGGCTCAGGCCCCTGGAGCCAAACCTGAGGACTGTACTTGCCCTTTCCAAGGGAATTGTGTGTGCCCATTCCAATGGCCAAAACCCTTCTAATAGGATAAATCTCCAAAGTCCCTGATCCATCTCAATAGTGGTGGCTTCCCAGGATAAACAGGGGCTATCTGAGCCCAACTGAGCACCTACCTGCACTCAGACCCATAGACAGATGTCCCCTGAGTTATAAAGGAAAGAACAGGCCCCTAGGCACTAATCAGATCCATTGCTTTGGTTTCCAGGATCTCTTCTCAGAGGCCTGGATTTCAAAAGCAGCATATAACTGTTTCTTGACTCACCCATCAGAAAACATCTCATCTACACATGGGAAACTTGCACGTTGGAGCTGTGTCAAAGCCTCTGTTTAGGAGAACCCTTTAGGGCCCCAGGGCCACAGCTTCATTCCAAGGTCTCCATAGACACAAAAGCACATTAGGACCCATCCCCAGGGGTGTCCACTTCAACTCAGCGTCCTCGGTTGCTCCCCACAGATCCAGGAGATCTTACCTGTCTTGTTGCTAGGAGACAATTGGAATGCGAAGTGGGCTACCCAGCCATCCATCCTTAGAAGCCTGTTCAGAATCATTAGCCTGGAGCCAAACAACAGGTCTCAATTGTCCTGCAGAAGACCCTCTGCAGTTTGGAGCTTCTCAAAACTCCCATCGTGGGAAAACTCCCATGGCCTCGTGATGCCCCCCCCATTCATGAAGGGGCCATCAGGGACAGAAACTCCAACCTGAGCGATCGTCTGATCCTCGCCCTGACTTCAGATGCACGAGATCTCGATTCAGGTCTGTAGATTGTGCCTGCCATGGCCTCACCCAGAAACCTAAGCCTAGCCTGTGTTCTCAGACTTTTGTCGTCAGACTACTGGCCCACAAGCCCTCCAGTTTGGCAATCCAGAACTACAATGCAGCACTCTGCTGGCCCCCCTGAAGAAAAACATTGTCCTCTGGGGCTACCCAGTAACCCCAATGAGGATCAACCTGCACCGACCTTGGCTGTACCCCAAATACATAGGCTGACCAGGGCACTAATGCCCTTTCTGCCACAGCCTGAGCCTGGATCTCCTGGCCCATCCCTGACAGCTGGCCGCACACTGAGCACAAAGAGCCGCCATGGCCTTAGGTCGTCATCTCTTCCCAACCTCGGTTTTCAGGTTTCAGAACCTAGACCTTATCTCCAATCACTGCCCAGGGTTGAAGGTGATGCAGAAATCAGAACTCCTTCCCCATGGCAAGAAACCTTGTGGTTGGCATGTTGTCCAACGTTCAGTGTAGTTGAAACAGTGTGGCCCATGAGCACCCGCCCATGCAACCGGGCCACATTGGTCACAAACACACATTGTGACCCTCAGGCTGAGCCCAGTCCTCAAGTAAGGCCACTCAGTGGCTTGATGAAGAGATAGCATATTGGACTTGCCATGCGCCTAGGCCCCAATTTTTAACCATAGTTCAAGTTGTCCCTTCAGTCTTCCGCACGGCTTGCCTTTGGAATTCCTCTTTTGGTGGGACACCTGAGGTAACAAAACTGAAATGAGTCCTCCCATTCCACAGACTGACGTAAAGCAATTGGGAATCGGGCCAAATCCTCAGAGAGGAAGATTCGTCCATGGCCCATGAGGCCTCCCCGACATTCCACGGCCATCGCTGATACAAAATCCAGAGACAAAACCCTGAGCAAGCGCTTCAGACTCGCACTTTCTTCATATCCTGAAGAGTTCTTCTCATGGCTTGTAGATCGGGCCTGCCATACCTACGTCCCCAAACCTAAGCTAAGTTTGTGTTTTCAGACTTCTGTCCTCAAATTTTGGGCCACACAACTCCAGGCTGGGCCCCTGGAGCCACACATTAGGACCGTGCCTACCAATCCATGGGAATTCTGCCCATTCCATGGTCCAAAATCGCACAAATTTGGAGAAACTTCCAACGTCCCTGAGGCCATCCCAATAGTGTAGGTCGCCCGGAACAAACAAGGGCTGTCTGACACCAGCTGATAATCGACCTCCACTCATACCATAGATGGATGTCCCCAGAGAAGAAGATTGAACCAGACAGGACCCTAGGCCATAATAGGATCCATTGCTTTGGGTTACAGGCATGTGTCCTGAAAAGCCTGATTCCAATACGAGCATAGGGGTCTTCCTGAGGCACCCATCAGAACTCATCTCGACTCCACAAGGAAACCTGTGCATGGGAGCCATGTCCAAAGCTTAGGAGAGTACTTCAGGGTCCCGGTGCCACCGCCCCATTCCAAGGCCCTCATGGACACAAAAACACATTAGGACCCATTTTCAGGAAAGTCCATTTCAACTCAGCCACCCCGGTTGCTCCGGCAGAGCCATCAGATCTAAACTGTCTTGTTGCTAGGAAACAATTGGAATGCGAGGCGGGCTTCCCAGGCATCCATCCACGAACGGTGATCTGGAGGCATTCCATAGGGGATGTCCTGTAGCTGTCCAACAGGTCTTAATTGTCCCGCAGAAGGAATCCTTGAAGGGGGCATCCCACAACTCCCAACGTGGGAAAACCTCAATGGCCACGAGATTCCGCTCCCTTCATGAAGCGGCCGTCATGCACAGAAACTCCAACCTGAGCCAACGTCTGATCCTCGCCCTGACTTCAGATGCATGAGATATTGGTTCAGATCTGCAGGGGGTATCTGCCGTGCCCTCGCCCTGAAACCCAAGTCTTGCTTGTCTTCTCAGACTTCCGTCCTCACACTCCTGGCCCCGAAGCCCTCAAGTTTGTCAATTCCGGACCCACAATGCAGCACTCTGCCTGCCCTCTAGAAAAAAAATTATTGCCTCATGAGCTGCCCAGGCAACTTAAATGAGGGTAAACCTACACAGCACACGACTTTACCCAAATTATATAGTCTAACCTGGGCACTAATGCACTGTCGAACAAACCTGAGCCCGGACCTCCTGACCAACACTCAGAAAGCTGACCGCACACTGAGCACATAAAACCCGCCATGGCCTTAGGTCATCTTCTCTTCGCTACCTCAGTTTTCGGGCTTCAGAACCGAGACCTTATCTCCAATCAATGCCCAGGGGTGAGTGTGATGCAGAAATCAGAACTCCTCCTTACCCATGGCAAGAACCCTTGTGGTTGGCACGTTGTCCAACGTTCAGTGTAGGAGAAACCAGCATTCACCCTGAGGCCCCGCCCATTCTTGAGTGCGACGAGGGCATACACACGCATTGTGACCCTCAGCATGAGTCCTGTGCTCTAGTAAGTCCTCTCAGTGGCTGGACCATTAGATGTCATAATGGGCTTGACATGTCCCTAGGCCCCAATTTTTAACCAGATTTCTGATTGTCCAGTCGCCCCTCCCCAGGGCTTTACTCTGGAGTTCCTCATTTGGTGGGACACCTGAGGTTAAAAAAGAAAACAACAACAACAAAAAAAAATACGGGCTTCTTCCAGCCCACAGAATGACCCCAAAATCTTTGGACGGGGCCAAAACACCAGAGAGTTAGACTCGTTCATTTCCCATGAAGTCACCCAGAAATTACACGACCATGAGTGACACGATATCCAGAGACAAAAACTTGAGCAGGAGCCTCACACTCGCCCTTCTTTCAAATCCCGAAGAGTTCTCCTCATGGTCTGTAGTTCAGTCCTGCCATACTTATGACCCGAAACATAAGCCGAGTTTGTGTTTTCAGACAACTGTCCAAACAGCCCTGGCCTACACAACCTACCGGCTCAGGCTCCTGGAGCCAAACCTGAGGACTGTACTTGCCCTCTCCAAGGGAATTGTGTGTGCCCATTCCAATGGCCACAACCCTTCTAATAGGATAAACCTCCAAAGTCCCTGATCCATCTCAATAATGGTGGCTTCCCAGGAAAAACAGGGGCTATCTGAGCCCAACTGAGCTCCTACCTGCACTCAGACCCATAGACAGTTGTCCCCTGAGGTATAAAGGAAAGAACAGGCCCCTAGGCACTAATCAGATCCATTGCTTTGGTTTCCTGGCATCTCTCCTCAGAGGCCTGGATTTCAAAAGCAGCATATAGCTGTTGCTTGACTCACCCATCAGAAAACATCTCATCTACACATGGGAAACTTGCACGTTGGAGCTGTGTCAAAGCCTCTGTTTAGGAGAACCCTTTAGGGCCCCAGGGCCACAGCTTAATTCCAAGGTCTCCATAGACACAAAAGCACATTAGGAAACATCCCCAGGGGTGTCCATTTCAACTCAGCGTCCTCGGTTGCTCCCCACAGATCCAGGAGATCTAACCTGTCTTGTTGCTAGGAGACAATTGGAATGCGAGGTGGGCTACCCGGCCATCCATCCTTAGAAGCCTGATCAGAATCATTGGCCTGGAGCCAAACAACAGGTCTCAATTGTCCTGCAGAAGACCCTCTGCAGTTTGGAGCTTTTCAAAACTCCCATCGTGGGAAAACCCCCATTGCCTCGTGATGCGCCCCCATTCATGAAGGGGCCATTAGGAACAGAAAATCAACCTGAGCGATCGTCTGATCCTCGCCCTGACTACAGATGCACGAGATCTCGATTCAGGTCTGTAGATTGTGCCTGCCATGGCCTCACCCAGAAACCTAAGCCTAGCCTGTGTTCTCAGACTTTTGTCGTCAGACTACTGGCCCACAAGCCCTCCAGTTTGGCAATCCAGTACTACAATGCAGCACTCTGCCTGCCCCCCAGAAGAAAAAACATTGTCCTCTGGGGCTACCCAGTATCCCCAAATGAGAATCAACCTGCACCGACCTTGGCTGTACCCCAAATACAAAGGCAGACCAGGGCACTAATGTCCTTTCTGACACAGCCTCAGCCTGGACCCCCTGGCCCCTCCCAGACAGCTGGACGCACACTGAGCACATCGAGCCGCCGTGGCCTTAGGGCATCATCTCTTCCCAACCTCGGTTTTCAGGTTTCAGAACCTAGACCTTATCTCCAATCACTGCCCAGGGTTGAAGGTGATGCAGAAATCAGAACTCCTTCCCCATGTCAAGAAACCTTGGGGTTGGCATGTTCTCCAACGTTCAAAGTAGTTGAAACCAGTGTGGCCCATGAGGCCCCGCCCATGCTCGCGGGCCACATTGGTCACAAACACACATTGTGACCCTCAGGCTGAGCCCAGTCCTCAAGTAAGGCCACTCAGTGGCTGGATGAAGAGATAGCATATTGGGCTTGCCATGCCCCTAGGCCCCAATTTTAACCATAGTTCGGGTTGTCCCTTCAGTCTTCCCCACGGCTATGCTTTGGAATTTCTCTTTTGGTGGGACACCTGAGGTAACAAAACTGAAATGAGTCCTCCCATCCCACAGACTGACGAAAAGAAATTGAATCGGGCCAAATCCTTAGAGAGGAGGATTCGTCCATGGCCCATGAGGCCTCCCGACATTCCACGGCCATCGCTGATACAAAGTCCAGAGACAAAAGCCTGAGCAAGCACCTCAAACTCGCACTTTCTTCATATCCTGAAGAGTTCTTCTCATGGTTTGTAGATCGGGCCTGCCATACCTACGTCCCCAAACCTAAGCTGAGTTTGTGTTTTTTTAGACTTCTGTCCTCAAAGTCTTGGGCCACGCACCCTCCAGGCTGGGCTTCTGGAGCCACACATTAGGACTGTGCCTACCAATCCATGGGAATTCTGCCCATTCCATGGTCCAAAATCGTACATATTAGGAGAAACCTCCAAAGTCCCTGAGGCCATCCCAATAGTGTAGGTCACCCGGAACAAACAAGGGCTGTCTGACACCAGCTGATAATCGACCTCCACTCATACCATAGATGGATGTCCCCAGAGAAGAAGATTGAACCAGACAGGACCCTAGGCCATAATAGGAACCATGGCTTTGGGTTACAGGCATGTGTTCTCAAAAGCCTGATTCCAATACGAGCATAGGGGTCTTCCTGAGGCACCCATCAGAACTCGTCTCGTCTCCACAAGGAAACCTGTGCATGGGAGCCATGTCCAAACTTTAGGAGAGTACTTCAGGTTCCCGGTGCCACCGCCACATTCCAAGGCCCTCATGGACACAAAAACACATTAGGACCCATCCTCAGGAAATTCGATTTCAACTCAGCCACCCCGGTTGCTCTGGCAGAGCCATCAGATCTAAACTGTCTTGATGCTAGGAGACAATTGGAATGCGAGGCGGGCTTCCCAGGCATCCATCCGCGAACGGTGCTCTGGAGTCATTCCATATGAGATGACCTGGAGCTGTCCAACAGGTCTCAATTGTCCCGCAGACGGAATCCTGGAAGGGGGCATCCCACAACTCCCAACGTGGGAAAACCTCAATGGCCTCGAGATTCCGCTCCCTTCATGAAGCGGCCGTCATGCACAGAAAATCCAACCTGAGCCAACGTCTGATCCTCACCCTGACATCAGATGCATGAGATATTGGTTCAGATCTGCAAGGGGTACCTGCCGTGCCCTCGCCCTGAAACCCAAGTCTAGCTTGTCTTCTCAGACTTCCGTCCTCACACTCCTGGCCCCGAAGCCCTCAAGTTTGGCAATTCCGGACCCACAATGCAGCACTCTGCCTGCCCTCTAGAAAAAAAATTATTGCCTCATGAGCTGCCCAGGCAACTTAAATGAGGATAAACCTACACAGCACTCGACTTTACCCAAATTATATAGTCTAACCTGGGCAATAATGCACTGTCCAACACAACCTGAGCCCGGACCTCCTGACCAACACCAAGAAAGCTGACCGCACACCTAGCACATAAATCCCGCCATGGCCTTAGGTCATCATCTCTTCGCTACCTCAGTTTTCAGGCTTCAGAACCGAGACCTTATCTCCAATCACTGCCCAGGGGTGAGTGTGATGCAGAAATCAGAACTCCACCTTAATCATGGCAAGAACCCTTGTGGTTGGCACGTTGTCCAACGTTCAGTGTAGGAGAATCCAGCATTCACCCTGAGGACCCGCCCATTCTTGAGAGCGACGAGGGCATACACACGCATTGTGACCCTCAGCATGAGTCCTGTCCTCTAGTAAGTCCTCTCAGTGGCTGGACCATTAGATGTCATAATGGGCTTGACATGTCCCTAGGCCCCAATTTTTACCAGATTTCTGATTGTCCAGTCGCCCTTCCCAAGGGCTCTACTCTGGAATCCCTCATTTGGTGGGACACCTGAGGTTAAAAAAGAAAACAAGAACAACAAGAAATAAACGGACTTCTTCCAGCCCACCGAATGACCCCAAACTTTTTGGGCGGGGCCAAAACACCAGAGAGTTAGACTCGTTCATTTCCCATGAAGTCACCCAGAAATTACACGACCATGAGTGACACGATATCCAGAGACAAAAACTTGAGCAGGAGCCTCACACTCGCCCTTCTTTCAAATCCCGAAGAGTTCTCCTCATGGTCTGTAGTTCAGTCCTGCCATACTTATGACCCGAAACATAAGCCGAGTTTGTGTTTTCAGACAACTGTCCAAACAGCCCTGGCCTACACAACCTACCGGCTCAGGCCCCTGGAGCCAAACCTGAGGATTGTACTTGCCCTCTCCAAGGGAATTGTGTGTGCCCATTCCAATGGCCAAAACCCTTCTAATAGGGTAAATCTCCAAAGTCCCTGATCCATCTCAATAGTGGTGGCTTCCCAGGATAAAAAGGGCTATCTGAGCCCAACTGAGCACCTACCTGCACTCAGACCCATAGACAGATGTCCCCTTAGGTATAAAGGAAAGAACAGGCCCCTAGGCACTAATCAGATCCATTGCTTTGGTTTCCAGGATCTCTTCTCAGAGGCCTGGATTTCAAAAGCAGCATATAACTGTTTCTTGACTCACCCATCAGAAAACATCTCATCTACACATGGGAAACTTGCACGTTGGAGCTGTGTCAAAGCCTCTGTTTAGGAGAACCCTTTAGGGCCCCAGGGCCACAGCTTCATTTTAAGGTCTCCATAGACACAAAAGCACATTAGGACCCATCCCCAGGGGTGTCCACTTCAACTCAGCGTCCTCGGTTGCTCCCCACAGATCCAGGAGATCTTACCTGTCTTGTTGCTAGGAGACAATTGGAATGCGAAGTGGGCTACCCAGCCATCCATCCTTAGAAGCCTGCTCAGAATCATTGGCCTGGAGCCAAACAACTGGTCTCAATTGTCCTGCAGAAGACCCTCTGCAGTTTGGAGCTTCTCAAAACTCCCATCGTGGGAAAACCCCCATGGCCTCGTGATGCCCCCCCATTCATGAAGGGGCCATCAGGGACCGAAACTCCAACCTGAGCGATCGTCTGATCCTCGCCCTGACTACAGATGCACGAGATCTCGATTCAGGTCTGTAGATTGTGCCTGCCATGGCATCACCCAGAAACCTAAGCCTAGCCTGTGTTCTCAGACTTTTGTCGTCAGACTACTGGCCCACAAGCCCTCCAGTTTGGCAATCCAGAACTACAATGCAGCACTCTGCTGGCCCCCCTAAGAAAAACATTGTCCTCTGGGGCTACCCAGTAACCCCAAATGAGGATCAACCTGCACCGACCTTGGCTGTACCCCAAATACATAGGCTGACCAGGGCACTAATGCCCTTTCTGCCACAGCCTGAGCCTGGATCTCCTGGCCCATCCCTGACAGCTGGCCGCACACTGAGCACAAAGAGCCGCCATGGCCTTAGGTCGTCATCTCTTCCCAACCTCGGTTTTCAGGTTTCAGAACCTAGACCTTATCTCCAATCACTGCCCAGGGTTGAAGGTGATGCAGAAATCAGAACTCCTTCCCCATGGCAAGAAACCTTGTGGTTGGCATGTTGTCCAACGTTCAGTGTAGTTGAAACAGTGTGGCCCATGAGCACCCGCCCATGCAACCGGGCCACATTGGTCACAAACACACATTGTGACCCTCAGGCTGAGCCCAGTCCTCAAGTAAGGCCACTCAGTGGCTTGATGAAGAGATAGCATATTGGGCTTGCCATGCGCCTAGGCCCCAATTTTTAACCATAGTTCAAGTTGTCCCTTCAGTCTTCCGCACGGCTTGCCTTTGGAATTCCTCTTTTGGTGGGACACCTGAGGTAACAAAACTGAAATGAGTCCTCCCATCCCACAGACTGACGAAAAGCAATTGGGAATCGGGCCAAATCCTCAGAGAGGAAGATTCGTCCATGGCCCATGAGGCCTCCCCGACATTCCACGGCCATCGCTGATACAAAATCCAGAGACAAAACCCTGAGCAAGCGCTTCAGACTCGCACTTTCTTCATATCCTGAAGAGTTCTTCTCATGGCTTGTAAATCGGGCCTGCCATACCTACGTCCCCAAACCTAAGCTAAGTTTGTGTTTTCAGACTTCTGTCCTCAAATTTTGGGCCACACACACTCCAGGCTGGGCCCCTGGAGCCACACATTAGGACCGTGCCTACCAATCCATGGGAATTCTGCCCATTCCATGGTCCAAAATCGCACAAATTTGGAGAAACTTCCAACGTCCCTGAGGCCATCCCAATAGTGTAGGTCGCCCGGAACAAACAAGGGCTGTCTGACACCAGCTGATAATCGACCTCCACTCATACCATAGATGGATGTCCCCAGAGAAGAAGATTGAACCAGACAGGACCCTAGGCCATAATAGGATCCATTGCTTTGGGTTACAGGCATGTTTCCTCAAAAGCCTGATTCCAATACGAGCATAGGGGTCTTCCTGAGGCACCCATCAGAACTCATCTCGACTCCACAAGGAAACCTGTGCATGGGAGCCATGTCCAAAGCTTAGGAGAGTACTTCAGGGTACCGGTGCCACCGCCCCATTCCAAGGTCCTCATGGACACAAAAACACATTAGGACCCATTTTCAGGAAAGTCGATTTCAACTCAGCCACCCCGGTTGCTCCGGCAGAGCCATCAGATCTAAACTGTCTTGTTGCTAGGAGACAATTGGAATGCGAGGCGGGCTTCCCAGGCATCCATCCACGAACGGTGATCTGGAGGCATTCCATAGGGGATGTCCTGGAGCTGTCCAACAGGTCTTAATTGTCCCGCAGAAGGAATCCTTGAAGGGGGCATCCCACAACTCCCAACGTGGGAAAACCTCAATGGCCACGAGATTCCGCTCCCTTCATGAAGCGGCCGTCATGCACAGAAACTCCAACCTGAGCCAACGTCTGATCCTCGCCCTGACTTCAGATGCATGAGATATTGGTTCAGATCTGCAGGGGGTATCTGCCGTGCCCTCGCCCTGAAACCCAAGTCTTGCTTGTCTTCTCAGACTTCCGTCCTCACACTCCTGGCCCCGAAGCCCTCAAGTTTGTCAATTCCGGACCCACAATGCAGCACTCTGTCTGCCCTCTAGAAAAAAAATTATTGCCTCATGAGCTGCCCAGGCAACTTAAATGAGGGTAAACCTACACAGCACACGATTTTACCCAAATTTATAGTCTAACCTGGGCACGAATGCACTGTCGAACAAACCTGAGCCCGGACCTCCTGACCAACACTCAGAAAGCTGACCGCACACTGAGCACATAAAACCCGCCATGGCCTTAGGTCATCTTCTCTTCGCTACCTCAGTTTTCAGGCTTCAGAACCGAGACCTTATCTCCAATCAATGCCCAAGGGTGAGTGTGATGCAGAAATCAGAACTCCCCCTTACCCATTGTAGGAAACCTTGTGGTTGACACGTAGTCCAACGTTCAGTGTAAGCGAAACCAGCATTCACCCTGAGGCCCCGCCCATTCTTGAGTGAGACGAGGGCATACACACGCATTGTGACCCTCAACATGAGTCCTGTCCTCTAGTAAGTCCTCTCAGTGGCTGGACCATTAGATGTCATAATGGGCTTGACATGTCCCTAGCCCCAATTTTATCCAGATTTCTGATTGTCCAGTCGCCCCTCTCCAGGGCTCTACTCTGGAATCCCTCATTTGGTGGGACACCTGAGGTTAATAAAGAAAACAACAATAACAACAACAAAAAAAACAACGGAATTCTTCCAGCCCACAGAATGACCCCAAAATCTTTGGACAGGGCCAAACCACCAGAGAGTAAGACTCGTCCATTTCCCATGAAGTCACCCAGAAATTACACGACCATGAGTGACACGATATCCAGAGACAAAAACTTGAGCAGGAGCCTCACACTCGCCCTTCTTTCAAATCAAGAAGAGTTCTCCTCATGGTCTGTAGGTCAGTCCTGCCATACCTATGACCCGAAACATAAGCCGAGTTTGTGTTTTCAGACAACTGTCCAAACAGCCCTGGCCTACACAACCTACAGGCTCAGGTCCCTGGAGCCAAACCTGAGGACTGTACTTGCCCTCTCCAAGGGAATAGTGTGTGCCCATTCCAATGGCCACAACCCTTCTAATAGGATACACCTCTAAAGTCCCTGATCCATCTCAATAGTGGTGGCTTCCCAGGAAAAACAGGGGCAATCTGAGCCCAACTGAGCACCTACCTGCACTCAGACCCATAGACAGATGTCCCAGAGGTAAAAAGGAAAGAACAGGCCCCTAGGCACTAATCAGATCCATTGCTTTGGTTTCCAGGCATCTCTCCTCAGAGGCCTGGATTTCAAAAGCAGCATATAGCTGTTTCTTGACTCACCCATCAGAAAACATCTCATCTACACATGGGAAACTTGCATGTTGGAGCTGTGTGAAAGCCTCTGTTTAGGAGAAGCCTTTAGGGCCCCAGGGCCACCGCTTCATTCCAAGGTCTCCATAGACACAAAAGCACATTAGGACCCATCCCCAGGGGTGTCCACTTCAACTCAGCGTCCTCGGTTGCTGCCCACTGATCCAGGAGATCTAACCTGTCTTGTTGCTAGGAGACAATTGGAATGCGAGGTGGGCTACCCAGCCATCCATCCTTAGAACCCTGCTTAGAATCATTGGCCTGGAGCCAAACAACAGGTCTCAATTGTCCTGCAGAACACTCTCTGCAGTTTGGAGCTTCTCACAACTCCCATCGTGGGAAAACCCCTATGGCCTCGTGATGCCCCCCCATTCATGAATAGGGCCATCAGGGACAGAAACTCAACCTGAGCGATCGTCTGATCCTCGCCCTGACTACAGATGCACGAGATCTCGATTCAGGTCTGTAGATTGTGCCTGCCATGGCCTCACCAAGAAACCTAAGCCTAGCCTGTGTTCTCAGACTTTTGTCGTCAGACTACTGGCCCACAAGCCCTCCAGTTTGGCAATCCAGAACTACAATGCAGCACTCTGCCTGCCCTCCAGAAGAAAAACATTGTCCTCTGGGGCTACCCAGTAACCCCAAATTTGGATCAACCTCCACCGACCTTGGATGTACCCTATATACATAGGCTGACCAGGGCACTAATGCCCTTTCTGACACAGCCTCAGCCTGGATCCCCTGGCCCATCCCTGACAGCTGGCCGCACACTGAGCACATAGAGCCGCCATGGCCTTAGGTCGTCATCTCTTCCCAACCTCGTTTTTCAGGTTTCAGAACCTAGACCTTATCTCCAATCACTGCCCAGGGTTGAAGGTGATGCAGAAATCAGAACTCCTTCCCCATGGCAAGAAACCTTGTGGTTGGCATGTTGTCCAACCTTCAGTGTAGTTGAAACAATGTGGCCCATGAGCCCCCGCCCATGCTCCCGGGCCACATTGGTCACAAACACACATTGTGACCCTCAGGCTGAGCCCAGTCCTCAAGTTAGGCCACTCAGTGGCTGGATGAAGAGATAGCATATTGGGCTTGCCATGCCCCTAGGCCCCAATTTTTAACCATAGTTCAAGTTTTCCCTTCAGTCTTCCCCACGGCTTGGCTTTGGAATTCCTCTTTTGGTGGGACACCTGAGTTAACAAAACTGAAATGAGTCCTCCCATCCCACAGACTGACGAAAAGCAATTGGGAATCGGGCCAAATCCTCAAAGAGGAAGATTTGTCCATGGCCCCTGAGGCCTCCCCGACATTCCACGGCCATCGCTGATACAAAATCCAGAGACAAAAGCCTGAGCAAGCGCCTCAGACTCGCACTTTCTTCATATCCTGAAGAGTTCTTCTCATGGCTTGTAGATCGGGCCTGCCATACCTACGTCCCCAAACCTAAGCTGAGTTTGTGTTTTCAGACTTCTGTTCTCAAAGTTTTGGGCCACACACACTCCAGGCTGGGCCCCTGGAGCCACACATTAGGACCGTGCCTACCAATCCATGGGAATTCTGCCCATTCCATGGTCCAAAATCGCAAAAATTTGGAGAAACTTCCAACGTCCCTGAGGCCATCCCAATAGTGTAGGTCGCCCGGAACAAACAAGGGCTGTCTGACACCAGCTGATAATCGACCTCCACTCATACCATAGATGGATGTCCCCAGAGAAGAAGATTGAACCAGACAGGACCCTAGGCCATAATAGGATCCATTGCTTTGGGTTACAGGCATGTGTCCTCAAAAGCCTGATTCCAATATGAGCATAGGGGTCTTCCTGAGGCACCCATCAGAACTCATCTTGTCTCCACAAGGAAACCTGTGCATGGGAGCCATGTCCAAAGCTTAGGAGAGTACTTCAGGGTCCCGGTGCCACCGCCCCATTCCAAGGCCCTCATGGACACAAAAACACACTAGGGCCCATCCTCAGGAAAGTCGATTTCAACTCAGCCACCCCGGTTGCTCCGGCAGAGCCATCAGATCTAAACTGTCTTGTTGCTAGGAGACAATTGGAATGCGAGGCGGGCTTCCCAGGCATCCATCCGCGAACGGTGCTCTGGAGTCATTCTATATGGGATGTCCAGGAGCTGTCCAACAGGTCTCAATTGTCCAGCAGACGGAATCCTTAAAGGGGGCATCCCACAACTCCCAAAGTGGGAAAACCTCAATGGCCTCGAGATTCCGCTCCCTTCATGAAGTGGCCGTCATGCACAGAAAATCCAACCTGAGCCAACGTCTGATCCTCGCCCTGACTTCAGATGCATGAGATATTGGTTCAGATCTGCAGGGGGTACCTGCCGTGCCCTCGCCCTGAAACCCAAGTCTAGCTTGTCTTCTCAGACTTCCGTCCTCACACTCCTGGCCCGAAGCCCTCAAGTTTGGCAATTCCGGACCCACAATGCAGCACTCTGCCTGCCCTCTAGAAAAAAAATTATTGCCTCATGAGCTGCCCAGGCAACTTAAATGAGGATAAACCTACACAGCACTCGACTTTACCCAAATTATATAGTCTAACCTGGGCAATAATGCACTGTCCAACACAACCTGAGCCCGGACCTCCTGACCAACACAAAGAATGCTGACCGCACACTGAGCACATAAATCCCGCCATGGCCTTAGGTCATCATCTCTTCGCTACCTCAGTTTTCAGGTTTCAGAACCGAGACCTGATCTCCAATCACTGCCCAGGGGTGAGTGTGATGCAGAAATCAGAACTCCTCCTTACCCATGGCAAGAACCCTTGTGGTTGGCACGTTGTCCAACGTTCAGTGTAGGAGAAACCAGCATTCACCCTGAGGACCCGCCCATTCTTGAGTGCGACGAGGGCATACACACGCATTGTGACCCTCAGCATGAGTCCTGTGCTCTAGTAAGTCCTCTCAGTGGCTGGACCATTAGATGTCATAATGGGCTTGACATGTCCCTAGGCCCCAATTTTTAGCCAGATTTCTGATTGTCCAGTCGCCCCTCCCCAGGGCTTTACTCTGGAGTTCCTCATTTGGTGGGACACCTGAGGTTAAAAAAGAAAACAACAACAACAACAAAAAAAAATACGGGCTTCTTCCAGCCCACAGAATGACCCCAAACTCTTTGGACGGGGCCAAAACACCAGAGAGTTAGACTCGTTCATTTCCCATGAAGTCACCCAGAAATTACACGACCATGAGTGACACGATATCCAGAGACAAAAACTTGAGCAGGAGCCTCACACTCGCCCTTCTTTCAAATCCCGAAGAGTTCTCCTCATGGTCTGTAGTTCAATCCTGCCATACTTATGACCCGAAACATAAGCCGAGTTTGTGTTTTCAGACAACTGTCCAAACAGCCCTGGCCTACACAACCTACCGGCTCAGGCTCCTGGAGCCAAACCTGAGTACTGTACTTGCCCTCTCCAAGGGAATTGTGTGTGCCCATTCCAATGGCCAAAACCCTTCTAATAGGATAAACCTCCAAAGTCCCTGATCCATCTCAATAGTGGTGGCTTCCCAGGAAAAACAGGGGCTATCTGAGCCCAACTGAGCACCTACCTGCACTCAGACCCATAGACAGATGTCCCCTGAGGTATAAAGGAAAGAACAGGCCCCTAGGCACTAATCAGATCCATTGCTTTGGTTTCCTGGCATCTCTCCTCAGAGTCCTGGATTTCAAAAGCAGCATATAGCTGTTGCTTGACTCACCCATCAGAAAACATCTCATCTACACATGGGAAACTTGCACGTTGGAGCTGTGTCAAAGCCTCTGTTTAGGAGAACCCTTTAGGGCCCCAGGGCCACAGCTTCATTCCATGGTCTCCATAGACACAAAAGCACATTAGGAAACATCCCCAGGGGTGTCCATTTCAACTCAGCGTCCTCAGTTGCTCCCCACAGGTCCAGGAGATCTAACCTGTCTTGTTGCTAGGAGACAATTGGAATGCGAGGTGGGCTACCCAGCCATCCATCCTTAGAAGCCTGCTCAGAATCATTGGCCTGGAGCCAAACAACAGGTCTCAATTGTCCTGCAGAAGACCATCTGCAGTTTGGAGCTTCTCAAAACTCCCATCGTGGGAAAACCCCCATTGCCTCGTGATGCACCCCCATTCATGAAGGGGCCATCAGGAACAGAAAATCAACCTGAGCGATCGTCTGATCCTCGCCCTGACTACAGATGCACGAGATCTCGATTCAGGTCTGTAGATTGTGCCTGCCATGGCCTCACCCAAACCTAAGCCTAGCCTGTGTTCTCAGACTTTTGTCGTCAGACTACTGGCCCACAAGCCCTCCAGTTTGGCAATCCAGAACTACAATGCAGCACTCTGCCTGCCCCCCAGAAGAAAAAACATTGTCCTCTGGGGCTATCCAGTAACCCCAAATGAGAATCAACCTGCACCGACCTTGGCTGTACCCCAAATACAAAGGCAGACCAGGGCACTAATGTCCTTTCTGACACAGCCTCAGCCTGGACCCCCTAGTCCCTCCCAGACAGCTGGACGCACACTGAGCACATCGAGCCGCCGTGGCCTTAGGTCGTCATCTCTTCCCAACCTCGGTTTTCAGGTTTCAGAACCTAGACCTTATCTCCAATCACTACGCAGGGTTGAAGGTGATGCAGAAATCAGAACTCCTTCCCCATGTCAAGAAACCTTGGGGTTGGCATGTTGTCCATGCTCGCGGGCCACATTGGTCACAAACACACATTGTGACCCTCAGGCTGAGCCCAGTCCTCAAGTAAGGCCACTCAGTGGCTGGATGAAGAGATAGCATATTGGGCTTGCCATGCCCCTAGGCCCCAATTTTTCACCATAGTTCGGGTTGTCCCTTCAGTCTTCCCCACGGCTATGCTTTGGAATTTCTCTTTTGGTGGGACACCTGAGGTAACAAAACTGAAATGAGTCCTCCCATCCCACAGACTGACGAAAAGCAATTGGAATCGGGCCAAATCCTCAGAGAGGAGGATTCGTCCATGGCCCATGAGGCCTCCCCGACATTCCACGGCCATCGCTGATACAAAATCCAGAGACAAAAGCCTGAGCAAGCACCTCAAACTCGCACTTTCTTCATATCCTGAAGAGTTCTTCTCATGGTTTGTAGATCGGGCCTGCCATACCTACGTCCCCAAACCTAAGCTGAGTTTGTGTTTTCAGACTTCTGTCCTCAAAGTCTTGGGCCACGCACCCTCCAGGCTGGGCTTCTGGAGCCACACATTAGGACTGTGCCTACCAATCCATGGGAATTCTGCCCATTCCATGGTCCAAAATCGTACATATTAGGAGAAACCTCCAAAGTCCCTGAGGCCATCCCAATAGTGTAGGTCGCCCGGAACAAACAAGGGCTGTCTGACTCCAGCTGATAATCGACCTCCACTCATACCATAGATGGATGTCCCCAGAGAAGAAGATTGAACCAGACAGGACCCTAGGCCATAATAGGAACCATGGCTTTGGGTTACAGGCATGTGTTCTCAAAAGCCTGATTCCAATACGAGCATAGGGGTCTTCCTGAGGCACCCATCAGAACTCGTCTCGTCTCCACAAGGAAACCTGTGCATGGGAGCCATGTCCAAACTTTAGGAGAGTACTTCAGGTTCCCGGTGCCACCGCCCCATTCCAAGGCCCTCATGGACACAAAAACACATTAGGACCCATCCTCAGGAAAGTCGATTTCAACTCAGCCACCCCGGTTGCTCTGGCAGAGCCATCAGATCTAAACTGTCTTGATGCTAGGAGACAATTGGAATGCGAGGCGGGCTTCCCAGGCATCCATCCGCGAACGGTGCTCTGGAGTCATTCCATATGAGATGACCTGGAGCTGTCCAACAGGTCTCAATTGTCCCGCAGACGGAATCCTTGAAGGGGGCATCCCACAACTCCCAACGTGGGAAAACCTCAATGGCCTCGAGATTCCGCTCCCTTCCTGAAGCGGCCGTCATGCACAGAAACTCCAACCTGAGCCAACGTCTGATCCTCGCCCTGACTTCAGATGCATGAGATATTGGTTCAGATCTGCAGGGGGTACCTGCCGTGCCCAACCTGAAACCCAAGTCTAGCTTGTCTTCTCAGACTTCCGTCCTCACACTCCTGGCCCCGAAGCCCTCAAGTTTGGCAATTCCGGACCCACAATGCAGCACTCTGCCTGCCCTCTAGAAAAAAAATTATTGCCTCATGAGCTGCTCAGGCAACTTAAATGAGGATAAACCTACACAGCACTCGACTTTACCCAAATTATATAGTCTAACCTGGGCACTAATGCACTGTCGAACACAACCTGAGCCCGGACCTCCTGACCAACACAAAGAAAGCTGACCGCACACCTAGCACATAAATCCCGCCATGGCCTTAGGTCATCATCTCTTCGCTACCTCAGTTTTCAGGCTTCAGAACCGAGACCTTATCTCCAATCACTGCCCAGGGGTGAGTGTGTTGCAGAAATCAGAACTCCACCTTAATCATGGCAAGAACCCTTGTGGTTGGCACGTTGTCCAACATTCAGTGTAGGAGAATCCAGCATTCACCCTGAGGACCCGCCCATTCTTGAGTGCGACGAGGGCATACACACGCATTGTGACCCTCAGCATGAGTCCTGTCCTCTAGTAAGTCCTCTCAGTGGCTGGATCATTAGATGTCATAATGGGCTTGACATGTCCCTAGCCCCAATTTTACCCAGATTTCTGATTGTCCAGTCGCCCCTCCGAGGGCTCTACTCTGGAATCCCTCATTTGGTGGGACACCTGAGGTTAAAAAAGAAAACAAGAACAACTAGAAAAAACGGACTTCTTCCAGCCCACAGAATGACCCCAAACACTTTGGGCGGGGCCAAACCACCAGAGAGTAAGACTCGTCCATTTCCCATGAAGTCACCCAGAAATTCCACGACCACGAGTGACACGATATCCAGAGATAAAAACTTGAGCGGAGCCCCACACTCGCCCTTCTTTCAAATCCAGAAGAGTTCTCCTCATGATCTGTAGGTCAGTCCTGCCATACCTATGACCCGAAACTTAAGCCGAGTTTGTGTTTTCAGAAAACTGTCCAAACAGCCCCGGCCTACACAACCTACAGGCTCAGGCCCCTGGAGCCAAACCTGAGGACTGTACTTGCCCTCTCCAAGGGAATTGTGTGTGCCCATTCCAATGGCCAAAACCCTTTTAATAGGATAAATCTCCAAAGTCCAAGATCCATCTCAATAGTGGTGGCTTCCCAGGAAAAACAGGGGCAATCTGAGCCCAACTGAGCACCTACCTGCACTCAGACCCATAGACAGATGTCCCCAGACGTAAAAAGGAAAGAACAGGCCACTAGGCACTAATCAGATCCATTGCTTTGGTTTCCAGGCATCTCTCCTCAGAGGCCTGGATTTCAAAAGCAGCATATAGCTGTTTCTTGACTCACCCATCAGAAAACATCTCATCTACACATGGGAAACTTGCACGTTGGAGCTGTGTCAAAGCCTCTGTTTAGGAGAACCCTTTAGGGCCCCAGGGCCACCGCTTCATTCCAAGGTCTCCATAGACACAAAAGCACATTAGGACCCATCCCCAGGGGTGTCCATTTCAACTCAGCGTCCTCGGTTGCTCCCCACAGATCCAGGAGATCTAACCTGTCTTGTTGCTAGAAGACAATTGGAATGCGAGGTGGGCTACCCAGCCAACCATCCTTAGAACCCTGCTCAGAATCATTGGCCTGGAGCCAAACAACAGGTCTCAATTGTCCTGCAGAAGACTCTCTGCACTTTGGAGCTTCTCACAACTCCCATCGTGGGAAAACCCCCGTGGCCTCGTGATGCCCCCCCATTCATGAAGGGGCCATCAGGGACAGAAACTCCAACCTGAGCGATCGTCTGATCCTCGCCCTGACTTCAGAAGCACGAGATCTTGATTCAGGTCTGTAGATTGTGCCTGCCATGGCCTCACCCAGAGGCCTAAGCCTAGCTTGTGTTCTCAGACTTTGGTCGTCAGACTACTGGCCCACAAGCCCTCCAGTTTGGCAATCCAGAATTACAATGCAGCACCCTGCCCGCCCTACAGAAGAAAAACATTGTCCTCTGGGGCTACCCAGTAACCCCAAATGAGGATCAACATGCACCGACCTTGGCTGTACCCCAAATACATAGGCTGACCAGGGCACTAATGCCCTTTCTGCCACACCCTGAGCCTGGATCTCCTGGCCCATCCCTGACAGCTGGCCGCACACTGAGCACAAAGAGCCGCCGTGGCCTTAGGTCGTCATCTCTTCCCAACCTCGGTTTTCAGGTTTCAGAACCTAGACCTTATCTCCAATCACTGCCCAGGGTTGAAGGTGATGCAGAAATCAGAACTCCTTCCCCATGGCAAGAAACCTTGTGGTTGGCATGTTGTCCAACCTTCAGTGTAGTTGAAACAATGTGCCCCATGAGCCCCCGCCCATGCTCCCGGGCCACATTGGTCACAAACACACATTGTGACCCTCAGGCTGAGCCCAGTCCTCAAGTTAGGCCACTCAGTGGCTGGATGAAGAGATAGCATATTGGGCTTGCCATGCCCCTAGGCCCCAATTTTTAACCATAGTTCAAGTTTTCCCTTCAGTCTTCCGCACGGCTTGCCTTTGGAATTCCTCTTTTGGTGGGACACCTGAGGTAACAAAACTGAAATGAGTCCTCCCATCCCACAGACTGACGAAAAGCAATTGGGAATCGGGCCAAATCCTCAATGAGGAAGATTTGTCCATGGCCCATGAGGCCTCCCCGACATTCCACGGCCATCGCTGATACAAAATCCAGAGACAAAAGCCTGAGCAAGCACCTCAGACTCGCACTTTCTTCATATCCTGAAGAGTTCTTCTCATGGCTTGTAGATCGGGCCTGCCATACCTACGTCCCCAAACCTAAGCTGAGTTTGTGTTTTCAGACTTCTGTTCTCAAAGTTTTGGGCCACACACACTCCAGGCTGGGCCCCTGGAGCCACACATTAGGACCGTGCCTACCAATCCATGGGAATTCTGCCCATTCCATGGTCCAAAATCGCACAAATTTGGAGAAACTTCCAACGTCCCTGAGGCCATCCCAATAGTGTAGGTCGCCCGGAACAAACAAGGGCTGTCTGACACCAGCTGATAATCGACCTCCACTCATACCATAGATGGATGTCCCCAGAGAAGAAGATTGAACCAGACAGGATCCTAGGCCATAATAGGATCCATTGCTTTGGGTTACAGGCATGTGTCCTCACAAGCCTGATTCCAATACGAGCATAGGGGCTTTCCTGAGGCACCCATCAGAAGTCATCTCGTCCCCACAAAGAAACCTGTGCATGGGAGCCATGTCCAAAGCTTAGGAGAGTACTTCAGGGTCCCGGTGCCACCGCCCCATTCCAAGGCCCTCATGGACACAAAAACACATTAGGACCCATTTTCAGGAAAGTCCATTTCAACTCAGCCACCCCGGTTGCTCCGGCAGAGCCATCAGATCTAAACTGTCTTGTTGCTAGGAGACAATTGGAATGCGAGGCGGGCTTCGCAGGCATCCATCCACGAACGGTGATCTGGAGGCATTCCATATGGGATGTCCTGGAGCTGTCCAACAGGTCTTAATTGTCCCGCAGAAGGAATCCTTGAAGGGGGCATCCCACAACTCCCAACGTGGGAAAACCTCAATGGCCACGAGATTCCGCTTTCTTCATGAAGCGGCCGTCATGCACAGAAACTCCAACCTGAGCCAACGTCTGATCCTCGCCCTGACTTCAGATGCATGAGATATTGGTTCAGATCTGCAGGGAGTACCTGCCGTGCCCTCGCCCTGAAACCCAAGTCTTGCTTGTCTTCTCAGACTTCCGTCCTCACACTCCTGGCCCCGAAGCCCTCAAGTTTGTCAATTCCGGACCCACAATGCAGCACTCTGCCTGCCCTCTAGAAAAAAAATTATTGCCTCATGAGCTGTCCAGGCAACTTAAATGAGGGTAAACCGACACAGCACACGACTTTACCCAAATTATATAGTCTAACCTGGGCACTAATGCACTGTCGAACAAACCTGAGCCCGGACCTCCTGACCAACACTCAGAAAGCTGACCGCACACTGAGCACATAAAACCCGCCATGGCCTTAGGTCATCTTCTCTTCGCTACCTCAGTTTTAAGGCTTCAGAACCGAGACCTTATCTCCAATCACTGCCCAGGGGTGAGTGTGATGCAGAAATCAGAACTCTCCCTTACCCATGGCAGGAACCCTTGTGGTTGGCACGTAGTCCAACGTTCAGTGTAGGAGAAACCAGCATTCACCCTGAGGCCCCGCCCATTCTTGAGTGCGACGAGGGCATACACACGCATTGTGACCCTCAGCATGAGTCCTGTCCTCTAGTAAGTACTCTCAGTGGCTGGACCATTAGATGTCATAATGGGCTTGACATGTCCCTAGCCCCAATTTTACCCAGATTTCTGATTGTCCAGTCGCCCCTCTCCAGGGCTCTACTCTGGAATCCCTCATTTGGTGGGACACCTGAGGTTAATAAAGAAAACAACAACAACAACAACAAAAAAAACAACGGACTTCTTCCAGCCCACAGAATGACCCCAAATTCTTTGGACAGGGCCAAACCACCAGAGAGTAAGACTCGTCCATTTCCCATGAAGTCACCCAGAAATTCCACGACCATGTGTGACACGATATCCAGAGACAAAAACTTGAGCAGGAGCCTCACACTCGCCCTTCTTTCAAATCCCGAAGAGTTCTCCTCATGGTCTGTAGGTCAGTCCTGCCATACCTATGACCCGAAACATAAGCCGAGTCTGTGTTTTCAGACAACTGTCCAAACAGCCATGGCCTACACAACCTACAGGCTCAGGCCCCTGGAGCCAAACCTGAGGACTGTACTTGCCCTCTCCAAGGGAATTGTGTGTGCCCATTCCAATGGCCAAAACCCTTCTAATAGGATACACCTCTAAAGTCCCTGATCCATCTCAATAGTGGTGGCTTCCCAGGAAAAACAGGGGCAATCTGAGCCCAACTGAGCACCTACCTGCACTCAGACCCATAGACAGATGTCCCAGAGGTAAAAAGGAAAGAACAGGCCCCTAGGCACTAATCAGATCCATTGCTTTGGTTTCCAGGCATCTCTCCTCAGAGGCCTGGATTTCAAAAGCAGCATATAGCTGTTTCTTGACTCACCCATCAGAAAACATCTCATCTACACATGGGAAACTTGCACGTTGGAGCTGTGTCAAAGCCTCTGTTTAGGAGAAGCCTTTAGGGCCCCAGGGCCACCGCTTCATTCCAAGGTCTCCATAGACACAAAAGCACATTAGGACCCATCCCCAGGGGTGTCCACTTCAACTCAGCGTCCTAGGTTGCTCCCCACAGATCCAGGAGATCTAACCTGTCTTGTTCCTAGGAGACAATTGGAATGCGAGGTGGGCTACCCAGCCATCCATCCTTAGAACCCTGCTTAGAATCATTGGCCTGGAGTCAAACAACAGGTCTCAATTGTCCTGCAGAACACTCTCTGTAGTTTGGAGCTTCTCACAACTCCCATCGTGGGAAAACCCCCATGGCCTCTTGATGCCCCCCCCATTCATGAAGGGGCCATCAGGGACAGAAACTCAACCTGAGCGATCGTCTGATCCTCGCCCTGACTACAGATGCACGAGATCTCGATTCAAGTCTGTAGATTGTGCCTGCCATGGCCTCACCCAGAAACCTAAGCCTAGCATGTGTTCTCAGACTTTTGTCGTCAGACTACTGGCCCACAAGCCCTCCAGTTTGGCAATCCAGAACTACAATGCAGCACTCTGCCTGCCCTCCAGAAGAAAAACATTGTCCTCTGGGGCGACCCAGTAACCCCAAATTTGGATCAACCTCCACCGACCTTGGCTGTACCCTAAATACATAGGCTGACCAGGGCACTAATGCCCTTTCTGACACAGCCTCAGCCTGGATCCCCTGGCCCATCCCTGACAGCTGGCCGCACACTGAGCACATAGAGCCGCCATGGCCTTAGGTCGTCATCTCTTCCCAACCTCGGTTTTCTGGTTTCAGAACCTAGACCTTATCTCCAATCACTGCCCAGGGTTGAAGGTGATGCAGAAATCAGAACTCCTTCCCCATGGCAAGAAACCTTGTGGTTGGCATGTTGTCCAACCTTCAGTGTAGTTGAAACAGTGTGGCCCATGAGCCCCCGCCCATGCTCCCGGGCCACATTGGTCACAAACACACATTGTGACCCTCAGGCTGAGCCCAGTCCTCAAGTTAGGCCACTCAGTGGCTGGATGAAGAGATAGCATATTGGGCTTGCCATGCCCCTAGGCCCCAATTTTTAACCATAGTTCAAGTTTTCCCTTCAGTCTTTCCCACGGCTTGGCTTTGGAATTCCTCTTTTGGTGGGACACCTGAGGTAACAAAACTGAAATGAGTCCTCCCATCCCACAGACTGACGAAAAGCAATTGGGAATCGGGCCAAATCCTCAATGAGGAAGATTCTTCCATGGCCCATGAGGCCTCCCCGACATTCCACGGCCATCGCTGATACAAAATCCAGAGACAAAAGCCTGAGCAAGCGCCTCAGACTCGCACTTTCTTCATATCCTGAAGAGTTCTTCTCATGGCTTGTAGATCGGGCCTGCCATACCTACGTCCCCAAACCTAAGCTGAGTTTGTGTTTTCAGACTTCTGTTCTCAAAGTTTTGGGCCACACACACTCCAGGGTGGGCCCCTGGAGGCACACATTAGGACCGTGCCTACCAATCCATGGGAATTCTGCCCATTCCGTGGTCCAAAATCGCACAAATTTGGAGAAACTTCCAACGTCCCTGAGGCCATCCCAATAGTGTAGGTCGCCCGGAACAAAGAAGGGCTGTCTGACACCAGCTGATAATCGACCTCCACTCATACCATAGATGGATGTCCCCAGAGAAGAAGATTGAACCAGACAGGACCCTGGGCCATAATAGGATCCATTGCTTTGGGTTACAGGCATGTGTCCTCACAAGCCTGATTCCAATATGAGCATAGGGGTCTTCCTGAGGCACCCATCAGAACTCATCTCGTCTCCACAAGGAAACCTGTGCATGGGAGCCATGTTCAAAGCTTAGGAGAGTACTTCAGGGTCCCGGTGCTACCGCCCCATTCCACGGCCCTCATGGACACAAAAACACACTAGGGCCCATCCTCAGGAAAGTCGATTTCAACTCAGCCACCCCGGTTGCTCCGGCAGAGCCATCAGATCTAAACTGTCTTGTTGCTAGGAGACAATTGGAATGCGAGGCGGGCTTCCCAGGCATCCATCCGCGAACGGTGCTCTGGAGTCATTCTATATGGGATGTCCAGGAGCTGTCCAACAGGTCTCAATTGTCCAGCAGACGGAATCCTTAAAGGGGGCATCCCACAACTCCCAAAGTGGGAAAACCTCAATGGCCTCGAGATTCCGCTCCCTTCATGAAGTGGCCGTCATGCACAGAAAATCCAACCTGAGCCAACGTCTGATCCTCGCCCTGACATCAGATGCATGAGATATTGGTTCAGATCTGCAGGGGGTACCTGCCGTGCCCTCGCCCTGAATCCCAAGTCTAGCTTGTCTTCTCAGACTTCCGTCCTCACATTCCTGGCCCCGAAGCCCTCAAGTTTGGCAATTCCGGACCCACAATGCAGCACTCTGCCTGCCCTCTAGAAAAAAAATTATTGCCTCATGAGCTGCCCAGGCAACTTAACTGAGGATAAACCTACACAGCACTCGACTTTACCCAAATTATATAGTCTAACCTGGGCACTAATGCACATTCGAACAAACCTGAGCCCGGACCTCCTGACCAACACTCAGAAAGCTGACCGCACACTGAGCACATAAATCCCGCCATGGCCTTAGGTCATCATCTCTTCGCTACCTCAGTTTTCAGGCTTCAGAACCGAGACCTTATCTCCAATCACTGCCCAGGGGTGAGTGTGATGCAGAAATCAGAACTCTTCCTTACCCATGGCAAGAACCCTTGTGGTTGGCACATAGTCCAAGGTTCAGTGTAGGAGAAACCAGCATTCACCCTGAGGACCCGCCCATTCATGAGTGCGACGAGGGCATACACACGCATTGTGACCCTCAGCATGAGTCCTGTCCTCTATAAGTCCTCTCAGTGGCTGGACCATTAGATGTCATAATGGGCTTGACATGTCCCTAGGCCCCAATTTTTACCAGATTTCTGATTGTCCTGTCGCCCCTCCCCAGGGCTCTACTCTGGAATCCCTCATTTGGTGGGACACCTGAGGTTAAAAAAGAACACTAGAACAGCAAAAAAAAAAAAAACGGACTTCTTCCAGCCCACAGAATGACCCCAAACTCTTTGGGCGGGGCCAAACCACCAGAGTAAGACTCGTCCATTTCCCATGAAGTCACCCAGAAATTCCACGACCATGAGAGACACGATATCCAGAAACAAAAACTTGAGCAGGAGCCTCATACTCGCCCTTCTTTCAAATCCCGAAGAGTTCACCTCATGGTCTGTAGATCGGTCCTGCCATACCTATGACCCGAAACATAAGCCGAGTTTGTGTTTGCAGACAACTGTCCAAACAGCCCTGGCCTACACAACCTACAGGCTCAGGCCCCTGGAGCTAAACCTGAGGATTGTACTTGCCCTCTCCAAGGGAATTGTGTGTGCCCATTCCAATGGCCACAACCCTTCTAATAGGATACCCCTCCAAAGTCCCTGATCCATCTCAATAGTGGTGGCTTCCCAGGAAAAACAGGGGCAATCTGAGCTCAACTGAGCACCTACCTGCACTCAGACCCATAGACAGATGTCCCCAAAGGTAAAAAGGAAAGAACAGGCCCCTAGGCACTAATCAGATCCATTGCTTTGGTTTCCAGGCATCTCTCCTCAGAGGCCTGGATTTCAAAAGCAGCATATAGCTGTTTCTTGACTCACCCATCAGAAAACATCTCATCTACACATGGGAAACTTGCACGTTGGAGCTGTGTCAAAGCCTCTGTTTAGGAGAACCCTTTAGGGCCCCAGGGCCACCGCTTCATTCCAAGGTCTCCATGGACACAAAAGCACATTAGGACCCATCCCCAGGGGTGTCCATTTCAACACAGCGTCCTCGGTTGCTCCCCACAGATCCAGGAGATCTAACCTTACTTGTTGCTAAGAGACAATTGGAATGCGAGGTGGGCTACCCAGCCATCCATCCTTAGAACCCTGCTCAGAATCATTGGCCTGGAGCCAAACAACAGGTCTCAATTGTCCTGCAGAACACTCTCTGCAGTTTGGAGCTTCTCAAAACTCCCATCGTGGGAAAACCCCCATGGCCACGTGATGCCCCCCCCATTCGTGAAGGGGCCATCAGGGACAGAAACTCCAACCTGAGGGATCGTCTGATCTTGCCCTGACTTCAGATGCACGAGATCTCGATTCAGGTCTGTAGATTGTGCCTGCCATGGCCTCACCCAGAAACCTAATCCCAGCTTGTGTTCTCAGACTTTTGTCGTCAGACTACTGGCCGACAAGCCCTCCAGTTTGGCAATCCAGAACTACAATGCAGCACTCTGCCGGCCCTTCAGAAGAAAAACATTGCCCTCTGGGGCTACCCAGTAACCCCAAATGAGAATCAACCTGTACCGACCTTGCCTGTACCCCAAATACATAGGCTGACCAGGGCACTAATGCCCTTTCTGACACAGCCTGAGCCTGGTCCCAATGGCCCCTCCCAGACAGCTGGCCGCACACTGAGCACATCGAGTCGCCATGGCCTTAGGTCGTCATCTCTTCCCAACCTCGGTTTTCAGGTTTCAGAACCTAGACCTTATCTCCAATCACTGCCCAGGGTTGAAGGTGATGCAGAAATCAGAACTCCTTCCCCATGGCAAGAAACCTTGTGGTTGGCATGTTGTCCAACGTTCAGTGTAGTTGAAAGCAGTGAGGCCCATGAGGCCCCGCCCATGCTCGCGGGCCACATTGGTCACAAACACACATTGTGACCCTCAGGCTGAGCCCAGTCCTCAAGTAAGGCCACTCAGTGGCTGGATGAAGAGATAGCATATTGGGCTTGCCATGCCCCTAGGCCCCAATTTTTAACCATAGTTCGGGTTGTCCCTTCAATCTTCCCCACGGCTTGGCTTTGGAATTCCTCTTTTGGTGGGACACCTGAGGTAACAAAACTGAAATGAGTCCTCCCATCCCACAGATTGACGAAAAGCAATTGGGAATCGGGCCAAATCCTCAGAGAGGAAGATTCGTCCTTGGCCCATGAGGCCTCCCCGACATTCCACGGCCATCGCTGATACAAAATCCAGAGACAAAAGCCTGAGCAAGCGCCTCAGACTCGCACTTTCTTCATATCCTGAAGATTTCTTCTCATGGTTTGTAGATCGGGCCTGCCATACCTACGTCCCCAAACCTAAGCTGAGTTTGTGTTTTCAGACTTCTGTCCTCAAAGTCTTGGGCCACACACCCTCCAGGCTGGGCCCCTGGAGCCACACTTTAGGACTGTGCCTACCAATCCATGGGATTTCTACCAATTCCATGGTCCAAAATGGTACAAATTAGGAGAAATCTCAAAAATCTCTGAGGCCATCCCAATAGTGTAGGTCGCCCGGAAGAAACAAGGGCTGTCTGACACCAGCTGATAATCGACCTCCACTCATACCATAGATGGATGTCCCCAGAGAAGAATATTGAACCAGACAGGACACTAGGACATAATAGGATCCATTGCTTTGGGTTACAGGCATGTGTCCTCCAAATCCTGATTCCAATACGAGCATAGGGGTTTTCCTGAGGCACCCATCAGAACTCATCTCGTCTCCACAAGGAAACCTGTGCATGGGAGCCATGACCAAAGCTTAGGAGAGTACTTCAGGGTCCTGGTGCCACCGCCCCATTCCAAAGCCCTCATGGACACAAAAACACATTAGGACCCATCCTCAGGAAAGTCCATTTCAACTCAGCCACCCCGGTTGCTCCGGCAGAGCCATCAGATCTAAACTGTCTTGTTGCTAGGAGACAATTGGAATGCGAGGCGGGCTTCCCAGGCATCCATCCAGGAACGGTGATCTGGAGTCATTCCATATGGGATGTACTGGAGCTGTCCAACAGGTCTCAATTGTCCCGCAGAAGGAATCCTTGAAGGGGGCATCCCACAACTCCCAACGTGGGATAACCTCAATGGCCCCAAGATTCCTCTCCCTTCATGAAGCGACCGTCATGCACAGAAACTCCAACCTTAGCCAACCTCTGATCCTGGCCCTACTTCAGATGCATGAGATATTGGTTCAGAAATGCAGGGGGTACCTGCCATGCCCTCAACCTGAAACCCAAGTCTAGCTTGTCTTCTCAGACTTCCGTCCTCACACTCCTGGCCCCGAAGCCCTCAAGTTTGGCAATACCGGACACACAATGCAGAACTCTGCCTGCGCTCTAGAAAAAAAATTATTGCCTCATGAGCTGCCCAGGCACCTTAAATGAGGGTAAACCTACACAGCACTCGACTTTACCCAAATTATATAGTCTCAACTGGGCACTAATGCACTGTCGAACACAACCTGAGCCCGGACCTCCTGACCAACACCCAGAAAGCTGACCGCACACTGAGCACATAAAACCCGCCATGGCCTTAGGTTATCATCTCTTCACTACCTCAGTTTTCAGGCTTCAGAACCGAGACCTTATCTCCAATCACTGCCCAGGGGTGAGTGTGATGCAGAAATAAGAACTCCTCCTTACCCATGGCAAGAACCCTTGTGGTTGGCACGTTGTCCAACGTTCAGTGTAGGAGAAACCAGCATTTACCCTGAGGCCCGGCCCATTCTTGAGTGCGATGAGGCCATACACACGGATGGTGACCCTCAGCATGAGTCCTGTCCTCTAGTAAGTCCTCTCAGTGGCTGGACCATTAGATGTCATAATGGGCTTGACATGTCCCTAGTCCCCAATTTTTAACCAGATTTCTGGTTGTCCAGTCGCCCCACCCCAGGGCTCTACTCTGGAATCCCTCATTTGGTGGGACATATGAGGTTGAAAAACAAAATGAAACAAATCGACAACAACAAAAAAACGGACTTCTTCCATCCCCAGAATGACCCCAAACTCTTTGGCGGGACGGAACCCCCAGAGAGTAAGACTCGTCCATTTCCCAAGAAGTCACCCGGCAATTTCACGACCATGAGTGACACGATATCCAGAGACAAAAACTTGAGCAATAGCCTCACACTCGCCCTTTTTTCCTATCCCGAAGTGTTCTCCTCATGGTCTGTAGATCAGTCCTGCCATACCTATGAACCAAAACATAAGCCGAGTTTGTGTTTTCAGACAAATGTCCAAACAGCTCTGGCCTACACACCCTACAGGCTCAGGGCCCTGGAGCCAAACCTGAGGACTGTACTTGCCCTCTCCAAGGGAATTGTATGTGCCCATTCCATTGGCCACAACCCTACTAGTAGGATAACCTCCAAAGTCCCTGAGGCCATCCCAATAGTTGTGGCTTCCCAGGACAAACAGGGGCAATATGAGCCCATCTGAGCACCTACCTGCACTCAGACCCGTAGACTGATGTCCCCAGAGGTAAAAAGGAACGAACAGGCCCCTAGGCACTAATCGGATCCATTGCTTTGGTTTCCAGGCATCTCTCCTCAGAGGCCTGGATTTCAATACCAGCATATGGCTGTTTCTTGACTCACCCATCAGAACAAATCTCATCTACACATGGGAAACATGCACGTTGGAGCTGTGTCAAAGCCTCTGTTTAGGAGAACCCTTCAGGGCCCCAGGGCCACCGCTTCATTCCAAGGTCTCCATAGACACAAAAACATATTAGGACACATCCACAGGAGAGTCCATTTCAACTCAGCCTCCTCGGTTGCCCCCCACATCCAGCAGATCTAACCTGTCTTGTTGCTTGGAGACCATTGGAATGCGAGGTGGGCTACCCAGCCATCCATCCTTAGAACCCTGCTCGGAATCGTTGGCCTGGAGCCAACCAACAGGTCTCAATTGTCCTGCAGAAGAATCTTTGCAGTTTGGAGCTTCTCACAACTCCCATCGTGGGAAAACCCCCATGTCCTCGTGATCCAACCCCCTTCAAGAAAGGGCCATCAGGGCAGAAAGTCCAACCTGAGCGATCGTCTGATCCTTGCCCTGACTTCAGATGCACGAGATCTCGATTGAGGTCTGTAGATTGTGCCTGCCATATCCTCACCCAGAAACCTAGGCCTAGCTTGGGTTCTCAGACTCCGTCTTCAGACTAGTGGCCCACAAGCCCTCCAGTTTGGCAATCCAGAACTACAATGCCGCACTCTCCCTGCCCTACAGAAGTAAAACATTGCCCTCAGGGCTACCCCGAAACCGCAAATGAGGATCAACCTGCACGCCATTCGGCTGTACCCCAAACATATAGGCTGACCTGGGCACTATTTCACCTTCTGACCCAGCCTGAGCCTGGACCTCCTGGTCCCACCCAGACAGCTGGCCGCACACTGAGCACATCGGACCCGCCATGGCCTTAGGTCGTCATCTCTTCCCAACTGCGGTTTTCAGGCTCCAGAACCTAGACCTTATCTCCAACCACTGCCCAGGGTTGAGAATGATGCAGAAATCAGAACTCTTTCCTTATGGCAAGAAACCTTGTGGTTGGCATGTTGTCCAACGTTCAGTGTAGTTGAAACAAGCGTGGCCCATGAGGCCCAGCCCATGCTTGAGGGCCACATTGGTCACAAACACACATTGTGACCCTCAGCCTGAGCCCAGTCCTCAGGTAAGGCCTCTCAGGGCCTATATGAAGAGACAGCATATTGGGCTTGCCATGCCCCTAGGCCCCAATTTTTAACCATAGTTCGGGTTGTCCCTTCACTCTTCCCCAGGGCTCTGCTTTGGAATTCTTCTTTTGGTGGGACACCTGAGCTAACAAACCTGAAAGGAGTCCTCCCATCCCACAGATGGACGAAAAACAATTGGGATCGGGCCAAATCCACAGAGAGGAAGATTCGTCCATGGCCCATGAGACCTCCCCAACATTCCACGGCCATCGCTGAAACAAAACCCAGAGACAAAAGCCTGAGCAAGCTCCTCAGATTCGCTCATTCTTCATATCCTGTTGAGTTCTTCTCAGGGTTTGTGGATCGGGGGTGCCATACCTACGTCCCCAAACTTAAGCTGATTTTGTGTTTTCAGTCTTCTGTCCTCAAAGTCCTGCGCCACACTCCCTCCAGGCTGGGGCCTTGGAGCCACTCATTAGGACTGCCCCCACCCAATCCATGGGAATTCTGCCCATTCCATTGTCAAAAATTGTACAAATTAGGAGAACCCTCCAAAGTCCCTGAGGCCATCCCAATAGTGTAGGTCGCCCGGGACAAAAAAGGGCGATTGATACCGGCTGAGCATCTACCTCCACTCATCTACCTCCACTCATACCAAGAAGATTGAACCAGACAGGACCCGAGGCCATTATCGGATAAATTGCTTTGGTTTACAGGCATGTCTCCACAAGCCTGGATTCCAATACCAGCAGAGGGGATTTCCTGAGGCACCCTTCAGAACAAATCTCGTCTCCACAAGGAAACTTGTGCATGGGAGCTATGCCAAAGCTTAGGAGAATACTTCAGGGTCCCGGTGCCACCTCCCCATTCCAAGGCCCTCATGGACACAAACACACGTTAGGACCCATCCTCTGGAAAGTGCATTTCAACTCAGCCACCCCGGTTGCTCCCGCAGATCCATTAGATCTAAACTGTCTTGTTGCTAGGCGACAATTGGAAGGCGAGGCGGAATTCCCAGGCATCCATCCTGGAACGGTGCTCTGGAGTCATTCCATATGGATTGTCCTGGAGCTGTCCAACAGGTCTCAATTGTCCCGCAGAAGGAATCCTTGAAGGGGGCATCCCACATCTCCCAACGTGGAAAACCTCCATGGCCTCGAGATTCCGCTCCCTTCATGAAGGGGCCGTTATGCACAGAAACTCCAACCTGAGACAACGTCGGATCCTCGCCCTGACTTCAGATGCATGAGATATTGGTTCAGATTGCAGGGGGTACCTGCCGTGCCCTCACCCTGAATCCGAAGTCTAGCTTGTGTTCTCAGACTTCGTCCTCACTCTCCTGGCCCCGAAGCCGTCAAGTTTGGCAATTCCTGACCGACAATGAAGCACTCTGCTTGCCCTCTAGAAAAAATATATTGCCTAATGAGCAGCCCAGGCAGCTTAAATGAGGTTAAACCTACACGGCACTCGAATGTACCCAAATTATATAGCCTAACCTGGGCACTAATGCACTGTCTGACACAACCTGAGCCCGGACCTGCTGACCAACACCCAGACAGCTGACCGCACGCTGAGCACATCAGACCCGCCATGGCCTTAGGTCATCATCTCTTCCCTACCTCAGTTTTCAGGCTTCAGAACCTAGACCTTATCTCCAATCACTGCCCACGGGTGACAGTGATGCAGAAATCAGAACTCTTCCTGACCCATGGCAAGAAACCTTGTGGTTGGCATGTTGTCCAACGTTCAGTGTAGGAGAAACCAGCATTCACCCTGAGGCCCCGCCCATTCTTGCGTGCGACGAGAGCATAAACACACATTGTGACCTCAGCGTGAGTCCTGTCCTCTAGTAAGTCCTCTCAGTGGCTGGAACATTAGATGTCATAATGGGCTTGACATGTCCCTAGTCCCCAATTTTTAACCAGATTTCTGGTTGTCCAGTCTCCCCACCCCAGGGCTCTACTCTGGAATCCCTCATTTGGTGGGACATCTGAGGTTGAAAAACAAAATGAAACAAATCGACAACAACAACAAAAAAAAGGACTTCTTCCATCCCCAGAATGACCCCAAACTCTTTGGACGGGACCGAACCCCCAGAGATTAAGACTCGTCCATTTCCCATGAAGTCACCCGGCAATTTCACGACCATGAGTGACACGATATCCAGAGACAAAAACTTGAGCAAGAGCCTCACACTCGCCCTTTTTTCATATCCCGAAGTGTTCTCCTCATGGTCTGTAGATCAGTCCTGCCATACCTATGACCCAAAACATAAGCCGACTTTGTGTTTTCAGACAAGTGTCCAAACAGCTCTGGCCTACACACCCTACAGGCTCAGGGCCCTGGAGCCAAACCTGAGGACTGTACTTGCCCTCTCCAAGGGAATTGTATGTGCCCATTCCAATGGCCACAACCCTACTAGTAGGAAAACCTCCAAAGTCCCTGAGGCCATCCCAATAGTTGTGGCTTCCCAGGACAAACAGGGGCAATCTGAGCCCATCTGACCACCTACCTGCACTCAGACTCGTAGACTGATGTCCCCAGAGGTAAAAAGGAACGAACAGGCCCCTTAGGCACTAATCGGATCCATTGCTTTGGTTTCCAGGCATCTCTCCTCAGAGGCCTGGATTTCAATACCAGCATATGGCTGTTTCTTGACTCACCCATCAGAACAAATCTCATCTACACTTGGGAAACATGCACGTTAGAGCTGTGTCAAAGCCTCTGTTTAGGAGAACCCTTCAGGGCCCCAGGGCCACCGCTTCATTCCAAGGTCTCCATAGACACAAAAACATATTAGGACACATCCACAGGAGAGTCCATTTCAACTCAGCCTCCTCGGTTGCCCCCCACATCCAGCAGATCTAACCTGTCTTGTTTCTTGGAGACCATTGGAATGGGAGGTGGGCTACCCAGCCATCCATCCTTAGAACCCTGCTCGGAATCGTTGGCCTGGAGCCAACCAACAGGTCTCAATTGTCCTGCAGAAGAATCTTTGCAGTTTGGAGCTTCTCACAACTTCCATCGTGGGAAAACCCCCATGTCCACGTGATCCAACCCCCTTCAAGAAAGGGCCATCAGGGCAGAAAGTCCAACCTGAGCGATCGTCTGATCCTTGCCCTGACTTCAGATGCACGAGATCTCGATTGAGGTCTGTAGATTGTGCCTGCCATATCCTCACCCAGAAACCTAGGCCTAGCTTGGGTTCTCAGACTGCGTCCTCAGACTACTGGCCCACAAGCCCTCCAGTTGGGCAATCCAGAACATTGGAATTGTTCAGAAGTCAAACATTGCCCTCATTGCTACCCCGAAACCCCAAAAGAAAATCAACCTGCACGCCATTCGGCTGTACCCCAAACATATAGGCTGACCTGGGCACTATTTCCCCTTCTGACCCAGCCTGAGCCTGGACCTCCTGGTCCCACCCAGACAGCTGGCCGCACACTGAGCACATCGGACCCGCCATGGCCTTAGGTCGTCATCTCTTCCCAACTGCGGTTTTCAGGCTCCAGAACCTAGACCTTATCTCCAACCACTGCCCAGGGTTGAGAATGATGCAGAAATCAGAACTCTTTCCTTATGGCAAGAAACCTTGTGTTTGGCATGTTGTCCAACGTTCAGTGTAGTTGAAACAAGCGTGGCCCATGAGGCCCAGCCCATGCTTGCGGGCCACATTGGTCACAAACACACATTGTGACCCTCAGCCTGAGCCCAGTCCTCAGGTAAGGCCTCTCAGGGCCTATATGAAGAGACAGCATATTGGGCTTGCCATGACCCTAGGCCCCAATTTTTAACCATAGTTCGGGTTGTCCCTTCACTCTTCCCCAGGGCTCTGCTTTGGAATTCCTCTTTTGGTGAAACACCTGAGGTAACAAACTTGAAAGGAGTCCTCCCATCCCACAGATTGACGAAAAACAATTGGGATCGGGCCAAATCCACAGAGAGGAAGATTCGTCCATGGCCAATGAGACCTCCACAACATTCCACGGCCATCGCTGAAACAAAATCCAGAGACAAAAGCCTGAGCAAGCTCCTCAGACTCGCTCATTCTTCATGTCCTGAAGAGTTCTTCTCATGGTTTGTAGATCGGGCGTGCCATAACTACGTCCCCAAACTTAAGCTGAGTTTGTGTTTTCAGTCTTCTGTCCTCAAAGTCCTGGGCCACACTCCCTCCAGGCTGGGGCCCCTGGAGCCACACATTAGGACTGCCCCCACCCAATCTTTGGAATTCTGCCCATTCCATTGTCAAAAATTGTACAAATTAGGAGAACCCTCCAAAGTCCCTGGGGCCATCCCAATAGTGTAGGTCGCCCGGGACAAAAAAGGGCGATTGATACCGGCTGAGCATCTACCTCCACTCATCTACCTGCACTCATACCAAGAAGATTGAACCAGACAGGACCCGAGGCCATTATCGGATAAATTGCTTTGGTTTACAGGCATGTCTCCTCAAAAGCCTGGATTCCAATACCAGCAGAGGGTATTTCCTGAGGCACCCATCAGCACAAATTTCGTCTCCACAAGGAAACTTGTGCATGGGAGCTATGCCAAAGCTTAGGAGAATATTTCAGGGTCCCGGTGCCACCTCCCCATTCCAAGGCCCTCATGGACACAAACACACGTTAGGACCCATCCTCTGGAAAGTGCATTTCAACTCAGCCACCCCGGTTGCTCCCGCAGATCCATTAGATCTAAACTGTCTTGTTGCTAGGCGACAATTGGAAGGCGAGGCGGAATTCCCAGGCATCCATCCTGGAACGGTGCTCTGGAGTCATTCCATATGGATTGTCCTGGAGCTGTCCAACAGGTCTCTATTGTCCCGCAGAAGGAATCCTTGAAGGGGGCTACCCACATCTCCCAACGTGGAAAACCTCCATGGCCTCGAGATTCCGCTCTCTTCATGAAGGGGCCGTTATGCACAGAAACTCCAACCTGAGACAACGTCGGATCCTCGCCCTGACTTCAGATGCATGAGATATTGGTTCAGATTGCAGGGGGTACCTGCCGTGCCCTCACCCTGAATCCGAAGTCTAGCTTGTGTTCTCAGACTTCCGTCCTCACTCTCCTGGCCCCGAAGCCCTCAAGTTTGGCAATTCCGGACCGACAATGAAGCACTCTGCTTGCCCTCTAGAAAAAATATATTGCCTAATGAGCAGCCCAGGCAGCTTAAATGAGGTTAAACCTACACGGCACTCGAATGTACCCAAATTATATAGCCTAACCTGGGCACTAATGCACTGTCTGACACAACCTGAGCCCGGACCTGCTGACCAACACCCAGACAGCTGACCGCACGCTGAGCACATCAGACCCGCCATGGCCTTAGGTCATCATCTCTTCCCTACCTCAGTTTTCAGGCTTCAGAACCTAGACCTTATCTCCAATCACTGCCCACGGGTGACTGTGATGCAGAAATCAGAACTCTTCCTGACCCATGGCAAGAAACCTTGTGGTTGGAATGTTGTCCAACGTTCAGTGTAGGAGAAACCAGCATTCACCCTGAGGCCCCGCCCATTCTTGCGTGCGACGAGAGCATAAACACACATTGTGACCTCAGCGTGAGTCCTGTCCTCTAGTAAGTCCTCTCAGTGGCTGGAACATTAGATGTCATAATGGGCTTGACATGTCCCTAGTCCCCAATTTTTAACCAGATTTCTGGTTGTCCAGTCGCCCCACCCCAGGGCTCTACTCTGGAATCCCTCATTTGGTGGGACATCTGAGGTTGAAAAACAAAATGAAACAAATCGACAACAACAACAAAAAAACGGACTTCTTCCATCCCCAGAATGACCCCAAACTCTTTGGACGGGACCGAACCCCCAGAGAGTAAGACTCGTCCATTTCCCATGAAGTCACCCGGCAATTTCACGACCATGAGTGACACGATATCCAGAGACAAAAACTTGAGCAAGAGCCTCACACTCGCCCTTTTTTCATATCCCGAAGTGTTCTCCTCATGGTCTGTAGATCAGTCCTGCCATACCTATGACCCAAAACATAAGCCGAGTTTGTGTTTTCAGACAACTGTCCAAACAGCTCTGGCCTACACACCCTACAGGCTCAGGGCCCTGGAGCCAAACCTGAGGACTGTACTTGCCCTCTCCAAGGGAATTGTATGTGCCCATTCCAATGGCCACAACCCTACTAGTAGGATAACCTCCAAAGTCCCTGAGGCCATCCCAATAGTTGTGGCTTCCCAGGACAAACAGGGGCAATCTGAGCCCATCTGAGCACCTACCTGCACTCAGACCCGTACTGTTGTCCCCAGAGGTAAAAAGGAACGAACAGGCCCCTAGGCACTAATCGGATCCATTGCTTTGGTTTCCAGGCATCTCTCCTCAGAGGCCTGGATTTCAATACCAGCATATGGCTGTTCCTTGACTCACCCATCAGAACAAATCTCATCTACACTTGGGAAACATGCACGATAGAGCTGTGCCAAAGCCTCTGTTTAGGAGAACCCTTCAGGGCCCCAGGGCCACCGCTTCATTCCAAGGTCTCCATAGACACAAAAACATATTAGGACACATCCACAGGAGAGTCCATTTCAACTCAGACTCCTCGGTTGCCCCCCACATCCAGCAGATCTAACCTGTCTTGTTGCTTGGAGACCATTGGAATGCGAGGTGGGCTACCCAGCCATCCATCCTTAGAACCCTGCTCGGAATCGTTGGCCTGGAGCCAACCAACAGGTCTCAATTGTCCTGCAGAAGAATCTTTGCAGTTTGGAGCTTCTCACAACTTCCATCGTGGGAAAAGCCCCATGTCCACGTGATCCAACCCCCTTCAAGAAAGGGCCATCAGGGCAGAAAGTCCAACCTGAGCGATCGTCTGATCCTTGCCCTGACTTCAGATGCACGAGATCTCGATTGAGGTCTGTAGATTGTGCCTGCCATATCCTCACCCAGAAACCTAGGCCTAGCTTGGGTTCTCAGACTGCGTCCTCAGACTACTGGCCCACAAGCCCTCCAGTTGGGCAATCCAGAACTACAATGCCGCACTCTGCCTGCCCTACAGAAGTCAAACATTGCCCTCATTGCTACCCCGAAACCCCAAAAGAAAATCAACCTGCACGCCATTCGGCTGTACCCCAAACATATAGGCTGACCTGGGCACTATTTCCCCTTCTGACCCAGCCTGAGCCTGGACCTCCTGGTCCCACCCAGACAGCTGGCCGCACACTGAGTACATCGGACCCGCCATGGCCTTAGGTCGTCATCTCTTCCCAACTGCGGTTTTCAGGCTCCAGAACCTAGACCTTATCTCCAACCACTGCCCAGGGTTGAAAATGATGCAGAAATCAGAACTCTTTCCCCATGGCAAGAAACCTTGTGTTTGGCATGTTGTCCAACGTTCAGTGTAGTTGAAACAAGCGTGGCCCATGAGGCCCAGCCCATGCTTGCGGGCCACATTGGTCACAAACACACATTGTGACCCTCAGCCTGAGCCCAGTCCTCAGGTAAGGCCTCTCAGGGCCTATATGAAGAGACAGCATATTGGGCTTGCCATGACCCTAGGCCCCAATTTTTAACCATAGTTCGGGTTGTCCCTTCACTCTTCTCCAGGGCTCTGCTTTGGAATTCCTCTTTTGGTGGGACACCTGAGGTAACAAACCTGAAAGGAGTCCTCCCATCCCACAGATTGACGAAAAACAATTGGGATCGGGCCAAATCCACAGAGAGGAATATTCGTCCATGGCCCATGAGTCCTCCCCAACATTCCACGGCCATCGCTGAAACAAAATCCAGAGACAAAAGCCTGAGCAAGCTCCTCAGACTCGCTCATTCTTCATGTCCTGAAGAGTTCTTCTCATGGTTTGTAGATCGGGCGTGCCATAACTACGTCCCCAAACTTAAGCTGAGTTTGTGTTTTCAGTCTTCTGTCCTCAAAGTCCTGGGCCACACTCCCTCCAGGCGGGGGCCCCTGGAGCCACACATTAGGACTGCCCCCACCCAATCCAAGGGAATTCTGCCCATTCCATTGTCAAACATCGTACAAATTAGGAGAACCCTCCAAAGTCCCTGAGGCCATCCCAATAGTGTAGGTCGCCCGGGATAAAAAAGAGCGGTTGATACCGGCTGAGCATCTACCTCCACTCATCTACCTCCACTCATACCAAGAAGATTGAACCAGACAGGACCCGAGGCCATTATCGGATCCTTTGCTTTGGTTTACAGGCATGTCTCCTCAAAAGCCTGGATTCCAATACCAGCAGAGGGGATTTCCTGAGGCACCCATCAGAACAAATCTCGTCTCTACAAGGAAACTTGTGCATGGGAGCTAAGCCAAAGCTTAGGAGAATACTTCAGGGTCCCGGTGCCACCTCCCCATTCCAAGGCCCTCATGGACACAAACACACGTTAGGACCCATCCTCTGGAAAGTGCATTTCAACTCAGCCACCCCGGGTGCTCCCGCAGATCCATTAGATCTAAACTGTCTTGTTGCTAGGAGACAATTGGAAGGCGAGGCGGACTTCCCAGGCATCCATCCTCGAACGGTGCTCTGGAGTCATTCCATATGGGATGTCCTGGAGCTGTCCAACAGGTCTCAATTGTCCCGTGAAGGAATCCTTGAAGGGGGCATCCCACACCTCCCAACGTGGAAATCCTCCATGGCCTCGAGATTCCGCTCCCTTCATGAAGGGGCCGTCATGCACAGAAACTCCAACCTGAGCCAACGTCGGATCCTCGCCCTGACTTCAGATGCATGAGATATTGGTTCAGATCTGCAGGGGGTACCTGCCGTGCCCTGACCCTGAATCCGAAGTCTAGCTTGTGTTCTCAGACTTCCGTCCTCACTCTCCTGGCCCCGAAGCCCTGAAGTTTGGCAATTCCGGACCGACAATGAAGCACTCTGCCTGCCCTCTAGAAAAAATATATTGCCTAATGAGCAGCCCAGACAGCTTAAATGAGGATAAACCTACACGGCACTCGAATGTACCCAAATTATATAGTCTAACCTGGGCACTAATGCACTGTCTGACACAACCTGAGCCCGGACCTGCTGACCAACACCCAGACAGCTGACCGCACGCTGAGCACATCAGACCCGCCATGGCCTTAGGTCATCATCTCTTCCCTACCTCAGTTTTCAGGCTTCAGAACCTAGACCTTATCTCCAATCACTGCCCACGGGTGACTGTGATGCAGAAATCAGAACTCTTCCTGACCCATGGCAAGAAACCTTGTGGTTGGCATGTTGTCCAACGTTCAGTGTAGGAGAAACCAGCATTCACACTGAGGCCCCGCCCATTCTTGCATGCCACGAGAGCATAAACACGCATTGTGACCTCAGCGTGAGTCCTGTCCTCTAGTAAGTCCTCTCAGTGGCTGGACCATTAGATGTCATAATGGGCTTGATATGTCCCTAGTCCCCAATTTTTAACCAGATTTCTGGTTGTCCAGTCGCCCCACCCCTGGGCTCGACTCTGGAATCCCTCATTTGGTGGGACATCTGAGGTTGAAAAACAAAATGAAACAAATCGACAACAACACAAAAAAACGGACTTCTTCCATCCCCAGAATGACCCCAAACTCTTTGGACGGGACCGAACCCCCAGAGAGTAAGACTCGTCCATTTCCCATGAAGTCACCCGGAAATTTCACGACCATGAGTGACACGATATCCAGAGACAAAAACTTGAGCAAGAGCCTCACACTCGCCCTTTTTTCATATCCCGAAGTGTTCTCCTCATGGTCTGTAGATCAGTCCTGCCATACCTATGACCCAAAACATAAGCCGAGTTTGTGTTTTCAGACAACTGTCCAAAAAGCTGTGGCCTACACACCCTACAGGCTCAGGGCCCTGGAGCCAAACCTGAGGACTGTACTTGCCCTCTCCAAGGGAATTGTATGTGCCCATTCCAATGGCCACAACCCTACAAGTAGGATAACCTCCAAAGTCCCTGAGGCCATCCCAATAGTTGTGGCTTCCCAGGACAAACAGGGGCAATCTGAGCCCATCTGAGCACCTACCTGCACTCAGTCCCGTAGACTGATGTCCCCAGAGGTAAAAAGGAACGAACAGGCCCCTAGGCACTAATCGCATCCATTGCTTTGGTTTCCAGGCATCTCTCCTCAGAGGCCTGGATTTCAATACCAGCATATGGCTGTTTCTTGACTCACCCATCAGAACAAATCTCATCTACACATGGGAAACATGCACGTTGGAGCTGTGTCAAAGCCTCTGTTTAGGAGAACCCTTCAGGGCCCCAGGGCCACCGCTTCATTCCAAGGTCTCCATAGACACAAAAACATATTAGGACACATCCACAGGAGAGTCCATTTCAACTCAGCCTCCTCGGTTGCCCCCCACATCCAGCAGATCTAACCTGTCTTGTTGCTTGGAGACCATTGGAATGCGAGGTGGGCTACCCAGCCATCCATCCTTAGAACCCTGCTCGGAATCGTTGGCCTGGAGCCAACCAACAGGTCTCAATTGTCCTGCAGAAGAATCTTTGCAGTTTGGAGCTTCTCACAACTCCCATCGTGGGAAAACCCCCATGACCTCGGAATCCAACCCCCTTCAAGAAAGGGCCATCAGGGCAGAAAGTCCAACCTGAGCGATCGTCTGATCCTTGCCCTGACTTCAGATGCACGAGATCTCGATTGAGGTCTGTAGATTGTGCCTGCCATATCCTCACGCAGAAACATAGGCCTAGCTTGGGTTCTCAGACTCCGTCCTCAGACTACTGGCCCACAAGCCCTCCAGTTGGGCAATCCAGAACTACAATGCCGCACTCTGCCTGCCCTACAGAAGTAAAACATTGCCCTCAGGGCTACCCCGAAACCGCAAATGAGGATCAACCTGAACGCCATTCGGCTGTACCCCAAACATATAGGCTGACCTGGGCACTATTTCCCCTTCTGACCCAGCCTGAGCCTGGACCTCCTGGTCCCACCCAGACAGCTGGCCGCACACTGAGCACATCGGACACGCCATGGCCTTAGGTCGTCATCTCTTCCCAACTGCGGTTTTCAGGCACCAGAACCTAGACCTTATCTCCAACCACTGCCCAGGGTTGAAAATTATGCAGAAATCAGAACTCTTTACCCATGGCAAGAAACCTTGTGTTTGGCATGTTGTCCAACGTTCAGTGTAGTTGAAACAAGCATGGCCCATGAGGCCCAGCCCATGCTTGCGGGCCACATTGGTCACAAGCACACATTGTGACCCTCAGCCTGAGCCCAGTCCTCAGGTCAGGCCTCTCAGGGCCTATATGAAGAGACAGCATATTGGGCTTGCCATGCCCCTAGGCCCCAATTTTTAACCATATTTCGGGGTGTCCCTTCACTCTTCCCCAGGGCTCTGCTTTGGAATTCCTCTTTTGGTGGGACACCTGAGGTAACAAACCTGAAAGGAGTCCTCCCATCCCACAGATTGACGAAAAACAATTGGGATCGGGCCAAATCCACAGAGAGGAAAATTCGTCCATGGCCCATGAGACTTCCCCAACATTCAACGGCCATCGCTGAAACAAAATCCAGAGACAAAAGCCTGAGCAAGCGCCTCAGACTCGCTCATTCTTCATGTCCTGAAGAGTTCTTCTCATGGTTTGTAGATCGGGCGTGCCATACCTACGTCCCCAAACTTAAGCTGAGTTTGTGTTTTCAGTCTTCTGTCCTCAAAGTCCTGGGCCACACTCCCTCCAGGCTGGGGCCCCTGGAGCCACACATTAGGACTGCCCCCACCCAATCCATGGGAATTCTGCCCGTTCCATTGTCAAAAATCGTACAAATTAGGAGAACCCTCCAAAGTCCCTTAGGCCATCCCAATAGTGTAGGTCGCCCGGGACAAAAAAGGGCGGTTGATACCGGCTGAGCATCTACCTCCACTCATCTACCTCCACTCATACCAAGAAGATTGAACCAGACAGGACCCGAGGCCATTATCGGATCCATTGCTTTGGTTTACAGGCATGACAACTCAAAAGCCTGGATTCCAATACCAGCAGAGGGGATTTCCTGAGGCACCCATCAGAACAAATCTCGTCTCCACAAGGAAACTTGTCATGGGAGCTATGCCAAAGCTTAGGAGAATACTTCAGGGTCCCGGTGCCACCTCCCCATTCCAAGGCCCTCATGGACACAAACACACGTTAGGACCCATACTCTGGAAAGTGCATTTCAACTCAGCCACCCCGGTTGCTCCCGCAGATCCATTAGATCTAAACTGTCTTGTTGCTAGGAGACAATTGGAAGGCGAGGCGGACTTCCCAGGCATCCATCCTCGAACGGTGCTCTGGAGTCATTCCATATGGGATGTCCTGGAGCTGTCCAATAGGTCTCAATTGTCCCGCAGAAGGAATCCTTGAAGGGGGCATCCCACATCTCCCAACGTGTTAAACCTCCATGGCCTTGAGATTCCGCTCCCTTCATGAAGGGGCCGTCATGCACAGAAACTCCAACCTGAGCCAACATCGGATCCTCGCCCTGACTTCAGATGCATGAGATATTGGTTCAGATCTGCAGGGGGTACCTGCCGTGCCCTGACCCTGAATCCGAAGTCTAGCTTGTGTTCTCAGACTTCCGTCCTCACTCTCCTGGCCCCGAAGCCCTGAAGTTTGGCAATTCCGGACCGACAATGAAGCACTCTGCCTGCCCTCTAGAAAAAATATATTGCCTAATGAGCAGCCCAGGCAGCTTAAATGAGGATAAACCTACACGGCACTCGAATGTACCCAAATTATACAGTCTAACCTGGGCACTAATGCACTGTCTGACAGAACCTGAGCCTGGACCTGCTGACCAACACCCAGACAGCTGACCGCACGCTGAGCACATCAGACCCGCCATGGCCTTAGGTCATCATCTCTTCCCTACCTCAGTTTTCAGGCTTCAGAACCTAGACCTTATCTCCAATCACTGCCCACGGGTGACTGTGATGCAGAAATCAGAACTCTTCCTGACCCATGGCAAGAAACCTTGTGGTTGGCATGTTGTCCACGTTCAGTGTAGGAGAAACCAGCATTCACCCTGAGGCCCCGCCCATTCTTGCGTGCGACGAGAGCATAAACACGCATTGTGACCTCAGCGTGAGTCCTGTCCTCTAGTAAGTCCTCTCAGTGGCTGGACCATTAGATGTCATAATGGGCTTGACATGTCCCTAGTCCCCAATTTTTAACCAGATTTCTGGTTGTCCAGTCGCCCCACCCCAGGGCTCTACTCTGGAATCCCTCATTTGGTGGGACATCTGAGGTTGAAAAACAAAATGAAACAAATCGACAACAACAACAAAAAAACGGACTTCTTCCATCCCCAGAATGACCCCAAACTCTTTGGACGGGACCGAACCCCCAGAGAGTAAGACTCTTCCATTTCCCATGAAGTCACCCGGCAATTTCACGACCATGTGTGACAAGACATCCAGAGACAAAAACTTGAGCAAGAGCCTCACACTCGCCCTTTTTTCATATCCCGAAGTGTTCTCCTCATGGTCTGTATATCAGTCCTGCCATACCTATGACCCAAAACATAAGCCGAGTTTGTGTTTTCAGACAACTGTCCAAACAGCTCTGGCCTACACACCCTACAGGCTCAGGGCCCTGGAGCCAAACCTGAGGACTGTACTTGCCCTCTCCAAGGGAATTGTATGTGCCCATTCCAATGGCCACAACCCTACTAGTAGGATAACCTCCAAAGTCCCTGAGGCCATCCCAATAGTTGTGGCTTCCCAGGACAAACAGGGGCAATCTGAGCCCATCTGAGCACCTACCTGCACTCAGACCCGTAGAATGTGTCCCCAGAGGTAAAAAGGAACGAACAGGCCCCTAGGCACTAATCGGATCCATTGCTTTGGTTTCCAGGCATCTCTCCTCAGAGGCCTGGATTTCAATACCAGCATATGGCTGTTTCTTGACTCACCCATCAGAACAAATCTCATCTACACTTGGGAAACATGCACGTTAGAGCTGTGTCAAAGCCTCTGTTTAGGAGAACCCTTCAGGGCCCCAGGGCCACCGCTTCATTCCAAGGTCTCCATAGACACAAAAACATATTAGGACACATCCACAGGAGAGTCCATTTCAACTCAGCCTCCTCGGTTGCCCCCCACATCCAGCAGATCTAACCTGTCTTGTTGCTTGGAGACCATTGGAATGCGAGGTGGGCTACCCAGCCATCCATCCTTAGAACCCTGCTCGGAATCGTTGGCCTGGAGCCAACAAACAGGTCTCAATTGTCCTGCAGAAGAATCTTTGCAGTTTGGAGCTTCTCACAACTTCCATCGTGGGAAAACCCCCATGTCCACGTGATCCAACCCCCTTCAAGAAAGGGCCATCAGGGCAGAAAGTCCAACCTGAGCGATCGTCTGATCCTTGCCCTGACTTCAGATGCACGAGATCTCGATTGAGGTCTGTAGATTGTGCCTGCCATATCCTCACCCAGAAACCTAGGCCTAGCTTGGGTTCTCAGACTGCGTCCTCAGACTACTGGCCCACAAGCCCTCCAGTTGGGCAATCCAGAACTACAATGCCGCACTCTGCCTGCCCTACAGAAGTCAAACATTGCCCTCATTGCTACCCCGAAACCCCAAAAGAAAATCAACCTGCACGCCATTCGGCTGTACCCCAAACATATAGGCTGACCTGGGCACTATTTCCCCTTCTGACCCAGCCTGAGCCTGGACCTCCTGGTCCCACCCAGACAGCTGGCCGCACACTGAGTACATCGGACCCGCCATGGCCTTAGGTCGTCATCTCTTCCCAACTGCGGTTTTCAGGCTCCAGAACCTAGACCTTATCTCCAACCACTGCCCAGGGTTGAAAATGATGCAGAAATCAGAACTCTTTACCCATGGCAAGAAACCTTGTGGTTGGCATGTTGTCCAACGTTCAGTGTAGTTGAAACAAGCGTGGCCCATGAGGATCAGCCCATGCTTGCGGGCCACATTGGTCACAAACACACATTGTGACCCTCAGCCTGAGCCCAGTCCTCAGGTAAGGCCTCTCAGGGCCTATATGAAGAGACAGCATATTGGGCTTGCCAAGCCCCTAGGCCCCAATTTTTAACCATAGTTCGGGTTGTCCCTTCACTCTTCCCCAGGGCTCTGCTTTGGAATTCCTCTTTTGGTGGGACACCTGAGGTAACAAACCTGAAAGGAGTCCTCCCATCCCACAGATTGACGAAAAACAATTGGGATCGGGCCAAATCCACAGAGAGGAAGATTCGTCCATGGCCCATGAGACATCCACAACATTCCACGGCCATCGCTGAAACAAAATCCAGAGACAAAAGCCTGAGCAAGCTCCTCAGACTCGCTCATTCTTCATGTCCTGAAGAGTTCTTCTCATGGTTTGTAGATCGGGCGTGCCATACCTACGTCCCCAAACTTAAGCTGATTTTGTGTTTTCAGTCTTCTGTCCTCAAAGTCCTGGGCCACACTCCCTCCAGGCTGGGGCCCCTGGAGCCACACATTAGGACTGCCCCCACCCAATCCATGGGAATTCTGCCCATTCCATTGTCAAAAATTGTACAAATTAGGAGAACCCTCCAAAGTCCCTGAGGCCATCCCAATAGTGTAGGTCGCCCGGGACCAAAAAGGGCGGTTGATACCGGATGAGCATCTACCTCCACTCATCTACCTCCACTCATACCAAGAAGATTGAACCAGACAGGACCCGAGGCCATTATCGGATCCATTGCTTTGGTTTACAGGCATGTCTCCTCAAAAGCCTGCATTCCAATACCAGCAGAGGGGATTTCCTGAGGCACCCATCAGAACAAATCTCGTCTCCACAAGGAAACTTGTGCATGGGAGCTATGCCAAAGCTTAGGAGAATTCTTCAGGGTCCCGGTGCCACCTCCCCATTCCAAGGCCCTCATGGACACAAACACACGTTAGGACCCATCCTCTGGAAAGTGCATTTCAACGCAGCCACCCCGGTTGCTCCCGCAGATCCATTACATCTAAACTGTCTAGTTGCTAGGAGACAATTGGAAGGCGAGGCGGACTTCCCAGTAATCCATCCTGGAACGGTGCTCTGGAGTCATTCCATACGGGATGTCCTGGAGCTGTCCAACAGGTCTCAATTGTCCCGCAGAAGGAATCCTTGAAGGGGGCATCCCACATCTCCCAACGTGGAAAACCTCCATGGCCTCGAGATTCCGCTCTCTTCATGAAGGGGCCGTCATGCACAGAAACTCCAACCTGAGCCAACGTCGGATCCTCGCCCTGACTTCAGATGCATGAGATATTGGTTCAGATCTGCAGGGGGTACCTGCCGTGCCCTCACCCTGAATCCGAAGTCTAGCTTGTGTTCTCAGACTTCCGTCCTCACTCTCCTGGCCCCGAAGCCCTCAAGTTTGGCAATTCCGGACCGACAATGAAGCACTCTGCCTGCCCTCTAGAAAAAATATATTTCCTAATGAGCAGCCCAGGCAGCTTAAATGAGGATAAACCTACACGGCACTCGAATGTACCCGAATTATATAGTCTAACCTGGGCACTAATGCACTGTCTGACACAACCTGAGCCCGGACCTGCTGACCAACACCCAGACAGCTGACCGCACGCTGAGCACATCAGACCCGCCATGGCCTTAGGTCATCATCTCTTCCCTACCTCAGTTTTCAGGCTTCAGAACCTAGACCTTATCTCCAATCACTGCCCACGGGTGACTGTGATGCAGAAATCAGAACTCTTCCTGACCCATGGCAAGAAACCTTGTGGTTGGCATGTTGTCCAACGTTCAGTGTAGGAGAAACCAGCATTCACGCTGAGGCCACGCCCATTCTTGAGTGCGACGAGAGCATAAACACGCATTGTGACCTCAGCGTGAGTCCTGTCCTCTAGTAAGTCCTCTCAGTGGCTGGACCATTAGATGTCATAATGGGCTTGACATGTCCCTAGTCCCCAATTTTTAACCAGATTTCTGGTTGTCCAGTCGCCCCACCCCAGGGCTCTACTCTGGAATCCCTCATTTGGTGGGACATATGAGGTTGAAAAACAAAATGAAACAAATCGACAACAACAAAAAAACGGACTTCTTACATCCCCAGAATGACTCCAAACTCTTTGGCGGGACCGAACCCCCAGAGAGTAAGACTCGTCCATTTCCCATGAAGTCACCCGGCAATTTCACGACCATGAGTGACACGATATCCAGAGACAAAAACTTGAGCAAGAGCCTCACACTCGCCCTTTTTTCATATCCCGAAGTGTTCTCCTCATGGTCTGTAGATCAGTCCTGCCATACCTATGAACCAAAACATAAGCCGAGTTTGTGTTTTCAGACAACTGTCCAAACAGCTCTGGCCTACACACCCTACAGGCTCAGGGCCCTGGAGCCAAACCTGAGGACTGTACTTGCCCTCTCCAAGGGAATTGTATGTGCCCATTCCATTGGCCACAACCCTACTAGTAGGATAACCTCCAAAGTCCCTGAGGCCATCCCAATAGTTGTGGCTTCCCAGGACAAACAGGGGCAATATGAGCCCATCTGAGCACCTACCTGCACTCAGACCCGTAGACTGATGTCCCCAGAGGTAAAAAGGAACGAACAGGCCCCTAGGCACTAATCGGATCCATTGCTTTGGTTTCCAGGCATCTTTCCTCAGAGGCCTGGATTTCAATACCAGCATATGGCTGTTTCTTGACTCACCCATCAGAACAAATCTCATCTACACATGGGAAACATGCACGTTGGAGCTGTGTCAAAGCCTCTGTTTAGGAGAACCCTTCAGGGCCCCAGGGCCACCGCTTCATTCCAAGGTCTCCATAGACACAAAAACATATTAGGACACATCCACAGGAGAGTCCATTTCAACTCAGCCTCCTCGGTTGCCCCCCACATCCAGCAGATCTAACCTGTCTTGTTGCTTGGAGACCATTGGAATGCGAGGTGGGCTACCCAGCCATCCATCCTTAGAACCCTGCTCGGAATCGTTGGCCTGGAGCCAACCAACAGGTCTCAATTGTCCTGCAGAAGAATCTTTGCAGTTTGGAGCTTCTCACAACTCCCATCGTGGGAAAACCCCCATGTCCTCGTGATCCAACCCCCTTCAAGAAAGGGCCATCAGGGCAGAAAGTCCAACCTGAGCGATCGTCTGATCCTTGCCCTGACTTCAGATGCACGAGATCTCGATTGAGGTCTGTAGATTGTGCCTGCCATATCCTCACCCAGAAACCTAGGCCTAGCTTGGGTTCTCAGACTCCGTCTTCAGACAAGTGGCCCACAAGCCCTCCAGTTTGGCAATCCAGAACTACAATGCCGCACTCTCCCTGCCCTACAGAAGTAAAACATTGCCCTCAGGGCTACCCCGAAACCGCAAATGAGGATCAACCTGCACGCCATTCGGCTGTACCCCAAACATATAGGCTGACCTGGGCACTATTTCCCCTTCTGACCCAGCCTGAGCCTGGACCTCCTGGTCCCACCCAGACAGCTGGCCGCACACTGAGCACATCGGACCCGCCATGGCCTTAGGTCGTCATCTCTTCCCAACTGCGGTTTTCAGGCTCCAGAACGTAGACCTTATCTCCAAACACTGCCCAGGGTTGAGAATGATGCAGAAATCAGAACTCTTTCCTTATGGCAAGAAACCTTGTGGTTGGCATGTTGTCCAACGTTCAGTGTAGTTGAAACAAGCGTGGCCCATGAGGCCCAGCCCATGCTTGCGGGCCACATTGATCACAAACACACATTGTGACCCTCAGCCTGAGCCCAGTCCTCAGGTAAGGCCTCTCAGGGCCTATATGAAGAGACAGCATATTGGGCTTGCCATGCGCCTAGGCCCCAATATTTAACCATAGTTCGGGTTGTCCCTTCACTCTTCCCCAGGGCTCTGCTTTGGAATTCCTCTTTTGGTGGGACACCTGAGGTAACAAACCTGAAAGGAGTCCTCCCATCCCACAGATTGACGAAAAACAATTGGGATCAGGCGAAATCCACAGAGAGGAAGATTCGTCCATGGCCCATGAGACATCCACAACATTCCACGGCCATCGCTGAAACAAAATCCAGAGACAAAAGCCTGAGCAAGCTCCTCAGACTCGCTCATTCTTCATGTCCTGAAGAGTTCTTCTCATGGTTTGTAGATCGGGCGTGCCATAACTACGTCCCCAAACTTAAGCTGAGTTTGTGTTTTCAGTCTTCTGTCCTCAAAGTCCTGGGCCACACTCCCTCCAGGCTGGGGCCCCTGGAGCCACACATTAGGACTGCCCCCACCCAATCCATGGGAATTCTGCCCATTCCATTGTCAAAAATCGTACAAATTAGGAGAACCCTCCAAAGTCCCTTAGGCCATCCCAATAGTGTAGGTCGCCCGGGACAAAAAAGGGCGGTTGATACCGGCTGAGCATCTACCTCCACTCATCTACCTCCACTCATACCAAGAAGATTGAACCAGACAGGACCCGAGGCCATTATCGGATCCATTGCTTTGGTTTACAGGCATGACAACTCAAAAGCCTGGATTCCAATACCAGCAGAGGGGATTTCCTGAGGCACCCATCAGAACAAATCTCGTCTCCACAAGGAAACTTGTCATGGGAGCTATGCCAAAGCTTAGGAGAATACTTCAGGGTCCCGGTGCCACCTCCCCATTCCAAGGCCCTCATGGACACAAACACACGTTAGGACCCATACTCTGGAAAGTGCATTTCAACTCAGCCACCCCGGTTGCTCCCGCAGATCCATTAGATCTAAACTGTCTTGTTGCTAGGAGACAATTGGAAGGCGAGGCGGACTTCCCAGGCATCCATCCTCGAACGGTGCTCTGGAGTCATTCCATATGGGATGTCCTGGAGCTGTCCAATAGGTCTCAATTGTCCCGCAGAAGGAATCCTTGAAGGGGGCATCCCACATCTCCCAACGTGGAAAACCTCGATGGCCTTGAGATTCCGCTCCCTTCATGAAGGGGCCGTCATGCACAGAAACTCCAACCTGAGCCAACGTCGGATCCTCGCCCTGACTTCAGATGCATGAGATATTGGTTCAGATCTGCAGGGGGTACCTGCCGTGCCCTGACCCTGAATCCGAAGTCTAGCTTGTGTTCTCAGACTTCCGTCCTCACTCTCCTGGCCCCGAAGCCCTGAAGTTTGGCAATTCCGGACCGACAATGAAGCACTCTGCCTGCCCTCTAGAAAAAATATATTGCCTAATGAGCAGCCCAGGCAGCTTAAATGAGGATAAACCTACACGGCACTCGAATGTACCCAAATTATACAGTCTAACCTGGGCACTAATGCACTGTCTGACACAACCTGAGCCTGGACCTGCTGACCAACACCCAGACAGCTGACCGCACGCTGAGCACATCAGACCCGCCATGGCCTTAGGTCATCATCTCTTCCCTACCTCAGTTTTCAGGCTTCAGAACCTAGACCTTATCTCCAATCACTGCCCACGGGTGACTGTGATGCAGAAATCAGAACTCTTCCTGACCCATGGCAAGAAACCTTGTGGTTGGCATGTTGTCCACGTTCAGTGTAGGAGAAACCAGCATTCACCCTGAGGCCCCGCCCATTCTTGCGTGCGACGAGAGCATAAACACGCATTGTGACCTCAGCGTGAGTCCTGTCCTCTAGTAAGTCCTCTCAGTGGCTGGACCATTAGATGTCATAATGGGCTTGACATGTCCCTAGTCCCCAATTTTTAACCAGATTTCTGGTTGTCCAGTCGCCCCACCCCAGGGCTCTACTCTGGAATCCCTCATTTGGTGGGACATCTGAGGTTGAAAAACAAAATGAAACAAATCGACAACAACAACAAAAAAACGGACTTCTTCCATCCCCAGAATGACCCCAAACTCTTTGGACGGGACCGAACCCCCAGAGAGTAAGACTCTTCCATTTCCCATGAAGTCACCCGGCAATTTCACGACCATGTGTGACAAGACATCCAGAGACAAAAACTTGAGCAAGAGCCTCACACTCGCCCTTTTTTCATATCCCGAAGTGTTCTCCTCATGGTCTGTAGATCAGTCCTGCCATACCTATGACCCAAAACATAAGCCGAGTTTGTGTTTTCAGACAACTGTCCAAACAGCTCTGGCCTACACACCCTACAGGCTCAGGGCCCTGGAGCCAAACCTGAGGACTGTACTTGCCCTCTCCAAGGGAATTGTATGTGCCCATTCCAATGGCCACAACCCTACTAGTAGGATAACCTCCAAAGTCCCTGAGGCCATCCCAATAGTTGTGGCTTCCCAGGACAAACAGGGGCAATCTGAGCCCATCTGAGCACCTACCTGCACTCAGACCCGTAGAATGTGTCCCCAGAGGTAAAAAGGAACGAACAGGCCCCTAGGCACTAATCGGATCCATTGCTTTGGTTTCCAGGCATCTCTCCTCAGAGGCCTGGATTTCAATACCAGCATATGGCTGTTTCTTGACTCACCCATCAGAACAAATCTCATCTACACTTGGGAAACATGCACGTTGGAGCTGTGTCAAAGCCTCTGTTTAGGAGAACCCTTCAGGGCCCCAGGGCCACCGCTTCATTCCAAGGTCTCCATAGACACAAAAACATATTAGGACACATCCACAGGAGAGTCCATTTCAACTCAGCCTCCTCGGTTGCCCCCCACATCCAGCAGATCTAACCTGTCTTGTTGCTTGGAGACCATTGGAATGCGAGGTGGGCTACCCAGCCATCCATCCTTAGAACCCTGCTCGGAATCGTTGGCCTGGAGCCAACAAACAGGTCTCAATTGTCCTGCAGAAGAATCTTTGCAGTTTGGAGCTTCTCACAACTTCCATCGTTGGAAAACCCCCATGTCCACGTGATCCAACCCCCTTCAAGAAAGGGCCATCAGGGCAGAAAGTCCAACCTGAGCGATCGTCTGATCCTTGCCCTGACTTCAGATGCACGAGATCTCGATTGAGGTCTGTAGATTGTGCCTGCCATATCCTCACCCAGAAACCTAGGCCTAGCTTGGGTTCTCAGACTGCGTCCTCAGACTACTGGCCCACAAGCCCTCCAGTTGGGCAATCCAGAACTACAATGCCGCACTCTGCCTGCCCTACAGAAGTCAAACATTGCCCTCATTGCTACCCCGAAACCCCAAAAGAAAATCAACCTGCACGCCATTCGGCTGTACCCCAAACATATAGGCTGACCTGGGCACTATTTCCCCTTCTGACCCAGCCTGAGCCTGGACCTCCTGGTCCCACCCAGACAGCTGGCCGCACACTGAGTACATCGGATCCGCCATGGCCTTAGGTCGTCATCTCTTCCCAACTGCGGTTTTCAGGCTCCAGAACCTAGACCTTATCTCCAACCACTGCCCAGGGTTGAAAATGATGCAGAAATCAGAACTCTTTACCCATGGCAAGAAACCTTGTGGTTGGCATGTTGTCCAACGTTCAGTGTAGTTGAAACAAGCGTGGCCCATGAGGATCAGCCCATGCTTGCGGGCCACATTGGTCACAAACACACATTGTGACCCTCAGCCTGAGCCCAGTCCTCAGGTAAGGCCTCTCAGGGCCTATATGAAGAGACAGCATATTGGGCTTGCCATGCCCCTAGGCCCCAATTTTTAACCATAGTTCGGGTTGTCCCTTCACTCTTCCCCAGGGCTCTGCTTTGGAATTCCTCTTTTGGTGGGACACCTGAGGTAACAAACCTGAAAGGAGTCCTCCCATCCCACAGATTGACGAAAAACAATTGGGATCGGGCCAAATCCACAGAGAGGAAGATTCGTCCATGGCCCATGAGACCTCCACAACATTCCACGGCCATCGCTGAAACAAAATCCAGAGACAAAAGCCTGAGCAAGCTCCTCAGACTCGCTCATTCTTCATGTCCTGAAGAGTTCTTCTCATGGTTTGTAGATCGGGCGTGCCATAACTACGTCCCCAAACTTAAGCTGAGTTTGTGTTTTCAGTCTTCTGTCCTCAAAGTCCTGGGCCACACTCCCTCCAGGCTGGGGCCCCTGGAGCCACACATTAGGACTGCCCCCACCCAATCCATGGGAATTCTGCCCATTCCATTGTCAAACATCGTACAAATTAGGAGAACCCTCCAAAGTCCCTGAGGCCATCCCAATAGTGTAGGTCGCCCGGGACAAAAAAGGGCGGTTGATACCGGATGAGCATCTACCTCCACTCATCTACCTCCACTCATACCAAGAAGATTGAACCAGACAGGACCCGAGTCCATTATCGGATCCATTGCTTTGGTTTACAGGCATGTCTCCTCAAAAGCCTGCATTCCAATACCAGCAGAGGGGATTTCCTGAGGCACCCATCAGAACAAATCTCGTCTCCACAAGGAAACTTGTGCATGGGAGCTATGCCAAAGCTTAGGAGAATTCTTCAGGGTCCCGGTGTCACCTCCCCATTCCAAGGCCCTCATGGACACAAACACACGTTAGGACCCATCCTCTGGAAAGTGCATTTCAACTCAGCCACCCCGGTTGCTCCCGCAGATCCATTACATCTAAACTGTCTAGTTGCTAGGAGACAATTGGAAGGCGAGGCGGACTTCCCAGGCATCCATCCTCGAACGGTGCTCTGGAGTCATTCCATACGGGATGTCCTGGAGCTGTCCAACAGGTCTCAATTGTCCCGCAGAAGGAATCCTTGAAGGGGGCATCCCACATCTCCCAACGTGGAAAACCTCCATGGCCTCGAGATTCCGCTCTCTTCATGAAGGGGCCGTCATGCACAGAAACTCCAACCTGAGCCAACGTCGGATCCTCGCCCTGACTTCAGATGCATGAGATATTGGTTCAGATCTGCAGGTGGTACCTGCCGTGCCCTCACCCTGAATCCGAAGTCTAGCTTGTGTTCTCAGACTTCCGTCCTCACTCTCCTGGCCCCGAAGCCCTCAAGTTTGGCAATTCCGGACCGACAATGAAGCACTCTGCCTGCCCTCTAGAAAAAATATATTTCCTAATGAGCAGCCCAGGCAGCTTAAATGAGGATAAACCTACACGGCACTCGAATGTACCCGAATTATATAGTCTAACCTGGGCACTAATGCACTGTCTGACACAACCTGAGCCCGGACCTGCTGACCAGCACCCAGACAGCTGACCGCACGCTGAGCACATCAGACCCGCCATGGCCTTAGGTCATCATCTCTTCCCTACCTCAGTTTTCAGGCTTCAGAACCTAGACCTTATCTCCAATCACTGCCCACGGGTGACTGTGATGCAGAAATCAGAACTCTTCCTGACCCATGGCAAGAAACCTTGTGGTTGGCATGTTGTCCAACGTTCAGTGTAGGAGAAACCAGCATTCACGCTGAGGCCACGCCCATTCTTGAGTGCGACGAGAGCATAAACACGCATTGTGACCTCAGCGTGAGTCCTGTCCTCTAGTAAGTCCTCTCAGTGGCTGGACCTTTAGATGTCATAATGGGCTTGACATGTCCCTAGTCCCCAATTTTTAACCAGATTTCTGGTTGTCCCTTTGCCCCACCCCAGGGCTCTACTCTGGAATCCCTCATTTGGTGGGACATATGAGGTTGAAAAACAAAATGAAACAAATCGACAACAACAAAAAAACGGACTTCTTACATCCCCAGAATGACCCCAAACTCTTTGGCGGGACCGAACCCCCAGAGAGTAAGACTCGTCCATTTCCCATGAAGTCACCCGGCAATTTCACGACCATGAGTGACACGATATCCAGAGACAAAAACTTGAGCAATAGCCTCACACTCGCCCTTTTTTCCTATCCCGAAGTGTTCTCCTCATGGTCTGTAGATCAGTCCTGCCATACCTATGAACCAAAACATAAGCCGAGTTTGTGTTTTCAGACAACTGTCCAAACAGCTCTGGCCTACACACCCTACAGGCTCAGGGCCCTGGAGCCAAACCTGAGGACTGTACTTGCCCTCTCCAAGGGAATAGTATGTGCCCATTCCATTGGCCACAACCCTACTAGTAGGATAACCTCCAAAGTCCCTGAGGCCATCCCAATAGTTGTGGCTTCCCAGGACAAACAGGGGCAATATGAGCCCATCTGAGCACCTACCTGCACTCAGACCCGTAGACTGATGTCCCCAGAGGTAAAAAGGAACGAACAGGCCCCTAGGCACTAATCGGATCCATTGCTTTGGTTTCCAGGCATCTCTCCTCAGAGGCCTGGATTTCAATACCAGCATATGGCTGTTTCTTGACTCACCCATCAGAACAAATCTCATCTACACATGGGAAACATGCACGTTGGAGCTGTGTCAAAGCCTCTGTTTAGGAGAACCCTTCAGGGCCCCAGGGCCACCGCTTCATTCCAAGGTCTCCATAGACACAAAAACATATTAGGACACATCCACAGGAGAGTCCATTGCAACTCAGCCTCCTCGGTTGCCCCCCACATCCAGCAGATCTAACCTGTCTTGTTGCTTGGAGACCATTGGAATGCGAGGTGGGCTACCCAGCCATCCATCCTTAGAACCCTGCTCGGAATCATTGGCCTGGAGCCAACCAACAGGTCTCAATTGTCCTGCAGAAGAATCTTTGCAGTTTGGAGCTTCTCACAACTTCCATCGTGGGAAAACCCCCATGTCCACGTGATCCAACCCCCTTCAAGAAAGGGCCATCAGGGCAGAAAGTCCAACCTGAGCGATCGTCTGATCCTTGCCCTGACTTCAGATGCACGAGATCTCGATTGAGGTCTGTAGATTGTGCCTGCCATATCCTCACCCAGAATCCTAGGCCTAGCTTGGGGTCTCAGACTGCGTCCTCAGACTACTGGCCCACAAGCCCTCCAGTTGGGCAATCCAGAACTACAATGCCGCACTCTGCCTGCCCTACAGAAGTCAAACATTGCCCTCATTGCTACCCCGAAACCCCAAAAGAAAATCAACCTGCACGCCATTCGGCTGTACCCCAAACATATAGGCTGACCTGGGCACTATTTCCCCTTCTGACCCAGCCTGAGCCTGGACCTCCTGGTCCCACCCAGACAGCTGGCCGCACACTGAGTACATCGGACCCGCCATGGCCTTAGGTCGTCATCTCTTCCCAACTGCGGTTTTCAGGCTCCAGAACCTAGACCTTATCTCCAACCACTACCCAGGGTTGAAAATGATGCAGAAATCAGAACTCTTTACCCATGGCAAGAAACCTTGTGGTTGGCATGTTGTCCAACGTTCAGTGTAGTTGAAACAAGCGTGGCCCATGAGGATCAGCCCATGCTTGCGGGCCACTTTGGTCACAAACACACATTGTGACCCTCAGCCTGAGCCCAGTCCTCAGGTAAGGCCTCTCAGGGCCTATATGAAGAGACAGCATATTGGGCTTGCCATGCCCCTAGGCCCCAATTTTTAACCATAGTTCGGGTTGTCCCTTCACTCTTCTCCAGGGCTCTGCTTTGGAATTCCTCTTTTGGTGGGACACCTGAGGTAACAAACCTGAAAGGAGTCCTCCCATCCCACAGATTGACGAAAAACAATTGGGATCGGGCCAAATCCACAGAGAGGAATATTCGTCCATGGCCCATGAGTCCTCCCCAACATTCCACGGCCATTCCTGAAACAAAATCCAGAGACAAAAGCCTGAGCAAGCTCCTCAGACTCGCTCATTCTTCATGTCCTGAAGAGTTCTTCTCATGGTTTGTAGATCGGGCGTGCCATAACTACGTCCCCAAACTTAAGCTGAGTTTGTGTTTTCAGTCTTCTGTCCTCAAAGTCCTGGGCCACACTCCCTCCAGGCTGGGGCCCCTGGAGCCACACATTAGGACTGCCCCCACCCAATCCAAGGGAATTCTGCCCATTCCATTGTCAAACATCGTACAAATTAGGAGAACCCTCCAAAGTCCCTGAGGCCATCCCAATAGTGTAGGTCGCCCGGGATAAAAAAGGGCGGTTGATACCGGCTGAGCATCTACCTCCACTCATCTACCTCCACTCATACCAAGAAGATTGAACCAGACAGGACCCGAGGCCATTATCGGATCCATTGCTTTGGTTTACAGGCATGTCTCCTCAAAAGCCTGGATTCCAATACCAGCAGAGGGGATTTCCTGAGGCACCCATCAGAACAAATCTCGTCTATACAAGGAAACTTGTGCATGGGAGCTAAGCCAAAGCTTAGGGGAATACTTCAGGGTCCCGGTGCCACCTCCCCATTCCAAGGCCCTCATGGACACAAACACACGTTAGGACCCATCCTCTGGAAAGTGCATTTCAACTCAGCCACCCCGGGTGCTCCCGCAGATCCATTAGATCTAAACTGTCTTGTTGCTAGGAGACAATTGGAAGGCGAGGCGGACTTCCCAGGCATCCATCCTCGAACGGTGCTCTGGAGTCATTCCATATGGGATGTCCTGGAGCTGTCCAACAGGTCTCAATTGTCCCGTGAAGGAATCCTTGAAGGGGGCATCCCACATCTCCCAACGTGGAAATCCTCCATGGCCTCGAGATTCCGCTCCCTTCATGAAGGGGCCGTCATGCACAGAAACTCCAACCTGAGCCAACGTCGGATCCTCGCCCTGACTTCAGATGCATGAGATATTGGTTCAGATCTGCAGGGGGTACCTGCCGTGCCCTCACCCTGAATCCGAAGTCTAGCTTGTGTTCTCAGACTTCCGTCCTCACTCTCCTGGCCCCGAAGCCCTGAAGTTTGGCAATTCAGGACCGACAATGAAGCACTCTGCCTGCCCTCTAGAAAAAATATATTGCCTAATGAGCAGCCCAGACAGCTTAAATGAGGATAAACCTACACGGCACTCGAATGTACCCAAATTATGTAGTCTAACCTGGGCACTAATGCACTGTCTGACACAACCTGAGCCCGGACCTGCTGACCAACACCCAGACAGCTGACCGCACGCTGAGCACATCAGACCCGCCATGGCCTTAGGTCATCATCGCTTCCCTACCTCAGTTTTCAGGCTTCAGAACCTAGACCTTATCTCCAATCACTGCCCACGGGTGACTGTGATGCAGAAATCAGAACTCTTCCTGACCCATGGCAAGAAACCTTGTGGTTGGCATGTTGTCCAACGTTCAGTGTAGGAGAAACCAGCATTCACACTGAGGCCCCGCCCATTCTTGCGTGCCACGAGAGCATAAACACGCATTGTGACCTCAGCGTGAGTCCTGTCCTCTAGTAAGTCCTCTCAGTGGCTGGACCATTAGATGTCATAATGGGCTTGATATGTCCCTAGTCCCCAATTTTTAACCAGATTTCTGGTTGTCCAGTCGCCCCACCCCTGGGCTCTACTCTGGAATCCCTCATTTGGTGGGACATCTGAGGTTGAAAAACAAAATGAAACAAATCGACAACAACAACAAAAAAACGGACTTCTTCCATCCCCAGAATGACCCCAAACTCTTTGGACGGGACCGAACCCCAGAGAGTAAGACTCGTCCATTTCCCATGAAGTCACCCGGAAATTTCACGACCATGAGTGACACGATATCCAGAGACAAAAACTTGAGCAAGAGCCTCACACTCGCCCTTTTTTCATATCCCGAAGTGTTCTCCTCATGGTCTGTAGATCAGTCCTGCCATACCTATGACCCAAAACATAAGCCGAGTTTGTGTTTTCAGACAACTGTCCAAACAGCTCTGGCCTACACACCCTACAGGCTCAGGGCCCTGGAGCCAAACCTGAGGACTGTACTTGCCCTCTCCAAGGGAATTGTATGTGCCCATTCCAATGGCCACAACCCTACTAGTAGGATAACCTCCAAAGTCCCTGAGGCCATCCCAATAGTTGTGGCTTCCCAGGACAAACAGGGGCAATCTGAGCCCATCTGAGCACCTACCTGCACTCAGTCCCGTAGACTGATGTCCCCAGAGGTAAAAAGGAACGAACAGGCCCCTAGGCACTAATCGCATCCATTGCTTTGGTTTCCAGGCATCTCTCCTCAGAGGCCTGGATTTCAATACCAGCATATGGCTGTTTCTTGACTCACCCATCAGAACAAATCTCATCTACACATGGGAAACATGCACGTTGGAGCTGTGTCAAAGCCTCTGTTTAGGAGAACCCTTCAGGGCCCCAGGGCCACCGCTTCATTCCAAGGTCTCCATAGACACAAAAACATATTAGGACACATCCACAGGAGAGTCCATTTCAACTCAGCCTCCTCGGTTGCCCCCCACATCCAGCAGATCTAACCTGTCTTGTTGCTTGGAGACCATTGGAATGCGAGGTGGGCTACCCAGCCATCCATCCTTAGAACCCTGCTCGGAATCGTTGGCCTGGAGCCAACCAACAGGTCTCAATTGTCCTGCAGAAGAATCTTTGCAGTTTGGAGCTTCTCACAACTCCCATCGTGGGAAAACCCCCATGACCTCGGAATCCAACCCCCTTCAAGAAAGGGCCATCAGGGCAGAAAGTCCAACCTGAGCGATCGTCTGATCCTTGCCCTGACTTCAGATGCACGAGATCTCGATTGAGGTCTGTAGATTGTGCCTGCCATATCCTCACGCAGAAACATAGGCCTAGCTTGGGTTCTCAGACTCCGTCCTCAGACTACTGGCCCACAAGCCCTCCAGTTGGGCAATCCAGAACTACAATGCCGCACTCTGCCTGCCCTACAGAAGTAAAACATTGCCCTCAGGGCTACCCCGAAACCGCAAATGAGGATCAACCTGAACGCCATTCGGCTGTACCCCAAACATATAGGCTGACCTGGGCACTATTTCCCCTTCTGACCCAGCCTGAGCCTGGACCTCCTGGTCCCACCCAGACAGCTGGCCGCACACTGAGCACATCGGACCCGCCATGGCCTTAGGTCGTCATCTCTTCCCAACTGCGGTTTTCAGGCACCAGAAACTAGACCTTATCTCCAACCACTGCCCAGGGTTGAAAATGATGCAGAAATCATAACTCTTTACCCATGGCAAGAAACCTTGTGTTTGGCATGTTGTCCAACGTTCAGTGTAGTTGAAACAAGCATGGCCCATGAGGCCCAGCCCATGCTTGCGGGCCACATTGGTCACAAGCACACATTGTGACCCTCAGCCTGAGCCCAGTCCTCAGGTCAGGCCTCTCAGGGCCTATATGAAGAGACAGCATATTGGGCTTGCCATGGCCCTAGGCCCCAATTTTTAACCATAGTTCGGGTTGTCCCTTTACTCTTCCCCAGGGCTCTGCTTTGGAATTCCTCTTTTGGTGGGACACCTGAGGTAACAAAACTGAAAGGAGTCCTCCCATCCCACAGATTGACGAAAAACAATTGAGATCGGGCCAAATCCACAGAGAGGAAAATTCGTCCATGGCCCATGAGACTTCCCCAACATTCAACGGCCATCGCTGAAACAAAATCCAGATACAAAAGCCTGAGCAAGCGCCTCAGACTCGCTCATTCTTCATATCCTGAAGAGTTCTTCTCATGGTTTGTAGATCGGGCGTGCCATACCTACGTCCCCAAACTTAAGCTGAGTTTGTGTTTTCAGTCTTCTGTCCTCAAAGTCCTGGGCCACACTCCCTCCAGGCTGGGGCCCCTGGAGCCACACATTAGGACTGCCCCCACCCAATCCATGGGAATTCTGCCCATTCCATTGTCAAAAATCGTACAAATTAGGAGAACCCTCCAAAGTCCCTTAGGCCATCCCAATAGTGTAGGTCGCCCGGGACAAAAAAGGGCGGTTGATACCGGCTGAGCATCTACCTCCACTCATCTACCTCCACTCATACCAAGAAGATTGAACCAGACAGGACCCGAGGCCATTATCGGATCCATTGCTTTGGTTTACAGGCATGACAACTCAAAAGCCTGGATTCCAATACCAGCAGAGGGGATTTCCTGAGGCACCCATCAGAACAAATCTCGTCTCCACAAGGAAACTTGTCATGGGAGCTATGCCAAAGCTTAGGAGAATACTTCAGGGTCCCGGTGCCACCTCCCCATTCCAAGGCCCTCATGGACAAAAACACACGTTAGGACCCATACTCTGGAAAGTGCATTTCAACTCAGCCACCCCGGTTGCTCCCGCAGATCCATTAGATCTAAACTGTCTTGTTGCTAGGAGACAATTGGAAGGCGAGGCGGACTTCCCAGGCATCCATCCTCGAACGGTGCTCTGGAGTCATTCCATATGGGATGTCCTGGAGCTGTCCAATAGGTCTCAATTGTCCCGCAGAAGGAATCCTTGAAGGGGGCATCCCACATCTCCCAACGTGGAAAACCTCGATGGCCTTGAGATTCCGCTCCCTTCATGAAGGGGCCGTCATGCACAGAAACTCCAACCTGAGCCAACGTCGGATCCTCGCCCTGACTTCAGATGCATGAGATATTGGTTCAGATCTGCAGGGGGTACCTGCCGTTCCCTGACCCTGAATCCGAAGTCTAGCTTGTGTTCTCAGACTTCCGTCCTCACTCTCCTGGCCCCGAAGCCCTGAAGTTTGGCAATTCCGGACCGACAATGAAGCACTCTGCCTGCCCTCTAGAAAAAATATATTGCCTAATGAGCAGCCCAGGCAGCTTAAATGAGGATAAACCTACACGGCACTCGAATGTACCCAAATTATACAGTCTAACCTGGGCACTAATGCACTGTCTGACACAACCTGAGCCTGGACCTGCTGACCAACACCCAGACAGCTGACCGCACGCTGAGCACATCAGACCCGCCATGGCCTTAGGTCATCATCTCTTCCCTACCTCAGTTTTCAGGCTTCAGAACCTAGACCTTATCTCCAATCACTGCCCACGGGTGACTGTGATGCAGAAATCAGAACTCTTCCTGACCCATGGCAAGAAACCTTGTGGTTGGCATGTTGTCCACGTTCAGTGTAGGAGAAACCAGCATTCACCCTGAGGCCCCGCCCATTCTTGCGTGCGACGAGAGCATAAACACGCATTGTGACCTCAGCGTGAGTCCTGTCCTCTAGTAAGTCCTCTCAGTGGCTGGACCATTAGATGTCATAATGGGCTTGACATGTCCCTAGTCCCCAATTTTTAACCAGATTTCTGGTTGTCCAGTCGCCCCACCCCAGGGCTCTACTCTGGAATCCCTCATTTGGTGGGACATCTGAGGTTGAAAAAAAAATGAAACAAATCGACAACAACAACAAAAAAACGGACTTCTTCCATCCCCAGAATGACCCCAAACTCTTTGGACGGGACCGAACTCCCAGAGAGTAAGACTCTTCCATTTCCCATGAAGTCACCCGGCAATTTCACGACCATGTGTGACAAGACATCCAGAGACAAAAACTTGAGCAAGAGCCTCACACTCGCCCTTTTTTCATATCCCGAAGTGTTCTCCTCATGGTCTGTAGATCAGTCCTGCCATACCTATGACCCAAAACATAAGCCGAGTTTGTGTTTTCAGACAACTGTCCAAACAGCTCTGGCCTACACACCCTACAGGCTCAGGGCCCTGGAGCCAAACCTGAGGACTGTACTTGCCCTCTCCAAGGGAATTGTATGTGCCCATTCCAATGGCCACAACCCTACTAGTAGGATAACCTCCAAAGTCCCTGAGGCCATCCCAATAGTTGTGGCTTCCCAGGACAAACAGGGGCAATCTGAGCCCATCTGAGCACCTACCTGCACTCAGACCCGTAGAATGTGTCCCCAGAGGTAAAAAGGAACGAACAGGCCCCTAGGCACTAATCGGATCCATTGCTTTGGTTTCCAGGCATCTCTCCTCAGAGGCCTGGATTTCAATACCAGCATATGGCTGTTTCTTGACTCACCCATCAGAACAAATCTCATCTACACTTGGGAAACATGCACGTTAGAGCTGTGTCAAAGCCTCTGTTTAGGAGAACCCTTCAGGGCCCCAGGGCCACCGCTTCATTCCAAGGTCTCCATAGACACAAAAACATATTAGGACACATCCACAGGAGAGTCCATTTCAACTCAGCCTCCTCGGTTGCCCCCCACATCCAGCAGATCTAACCTGTCTTGTTGCTTGGAGACCATTGGAATGCGAGGTGGGCTACCCAGCCATCCATCCTTAGAACCCTGCTCGGAATCGTTGGCCTGGAGCCAACAAACAGGTCGCAATTGTCCTGCAGAAGAATCTTTGCAGTTTGGAGCTTCTCACAACTTCCATCGTTGGAAAACCCCCATGTCCACGTGATCCAACCCCCTTCAAGAAAGGGCCATCAGGGCAGAAAGTCCAACCTGAGCGATCGTCTGATCCTTGCCCTGACTTCAGATGCACGAGATCTCGATTGAGGTCTGTAGATTGTGCCTGCCATATCCTCACCCAGAAACCTAGGCCTAGCTTGGGTTCTCAGACTGCGTCCTCAGACTACTGGCCCACAAGCCCTCCAGTTGGGCAATCCAGAACTACAATGCCGCACTCTGCCTGCCCTACAGAAGTCAAACATTGCCCTCATTGCTACCCCGAAACCCCAAAAGAAAATCAACCTGCACGCCATTCGGCTGTACCCCAAACATATAGGCTGACCTGGGCACTATTTCCCCTTCTGACCCAGCCTGAGCCTGGACCTCCTGGTCCCACCCAGACAGCTGGCCGCACACTGAGTACATCGGACCCGCCATGGCCTTAGGTCGTCATCTCTTCCCAACTGCGGTTTTCAGGCTCCAGAACCTAGACCTTATCTCCAACCACTGCCCAGGGTTGAAAATGATGCAGAAATCAGAACTCTTTACCCATGGCAAGAAACCTTGTGGTTGGCATGTTGTCCAACGTTCAGTGTAGTTGAAACAAGCGTGGCCCATGAGGATCAGCCCATGCTTGCGGGCCACATTGGTCACAAACACACATTGTGACCCTCAGCCTGAGCCCAGTCCTCAGGTAAGGCCTCTCAGGGCCTATATGAAGAGACAGCATATTGGGCTTGCCATGCCCCTAGGCCCCAATTTTTAACCATAGTTCGGGTTGTCCCTTCACTCTTCCCCAGGGCTCTGCTTTGGAATTCCTCTTTTGGTGGGACACCTGAGGTAACAAACCTGAAAGGAGTCCTCCCATCCCACAGATTGACGAAAAACAATTGGGATCGGGCCAAATCCACAGAGAGGAAGAATCGTCCATGGCCCATGAGACCTCCACAACATTCCACGGCCATCGCTGAAACAAAATCCAGAGACAAAAGCCTGAGCAAGCTCCTCAGACTCGCTCATTCTTCATGTCCTGAAGAGTTCTTCTCATGGTTTGTAGATCGGGCGTGCCATAACTACGTCCCCAAACTTAAGCTGAGTTTGTGTTTTCAGTCTTCTGTCCTCAAAGTCCTGGGCCACACTCCCTCCAGGCTGGGGCCCCTGGAGCCACACATTAGGACTGCCCCCACCCAATCCATGGGAATTCTGCCCATTCCATTGTCAAACATCGTACAAATTAGGAGAACCCTCCAAAGTCCCTGAGGCCATCCCAATAGTGTAGGTCGCCCGGGAACAAAAAGGGCGGTTGATACCGGCTGAGCATCTACCTCCACTCATCTACCTCCACTCATACCAAGAAGATTGAACCAGACAGGACCCGAGGCCATTATCGGATCCATTGCTTTGGTTTACAGGCATGTCTCCTCAAAAGCCTGCATTCCAATACCAGCAGAGGGGATTTCCTGAGGCACCCATCAGAACAAATCTCGTCTCCACAAGGAAACTTGTGCATGGGAGCTATGCCAAAGCTTAGGAGAATTCTTCAGGGTCCCGGTGCCACCTCCCCATTCCAAGGCCCTCATGGACACAAACACACGTTAGGACCCATCCTCTGGAAAGTGCATTTCAACTCAGCCACCCCGGTTGCTCCCGCAGATCCATTACATCTAAACTGTCTAGTTGCTAGGAGACAATTGGAAGGCGAGGCGGACTTCCCAGTAATCCATCCTGGAACGGTGCTCTGGAGTCATTCCATACGGGATGTCCTGGAGCTGTCCAACAGGTCTCAATTGTCCCGCAGAAGGAATCCTTGAAGGGGGCATCCCACATCTCCCAACGTGGAAAACCTCCATGGCCTCGAGATTCCGCTCTCTTCATGAAGGGGCCGTCATGCAAAGAAACTCCAACCTGAGCCAACGTCGGATCCTCGCCCTGACTTCAGATGCATGAGATATTGGTTCAGATCTGCAGGTGGTACCTGCCGTGCCCTCACCCTGAATCCGAAGTCTAGCTTGTGTTCTCAGACTTCCGTCCTCACTCTCCTGGCCCCGAAGCCCTCAAGTTTGGCAATTCCGGACCGACAATGAAGCACTCTGCCTGCCCTCTAGAAAAAATATATTTCCTAATGAGCAGCCCAGGCAGCTTAAATGAGGATAAACCTACACGGCACTCGAATGTACCCGAATTATATAGTCTAACCTGGGCACTAATGCACTGTCTGACACAACCTGAGGCCGGACCTACTGACCAACACCCAGACAGCTGACCGCACGCTGAGCACATCAGACCCGCCATGGCCTTAGGTCATCATCTCTTCCCTACCTCAGTTTTCAGGCTTCAGAACCTAGACCTTATCTCCAATCACTGCCCACGGGTGACTGTGATGCAGAAATCAGAACTCTTCCTGACCCATGGCAAGAAACCTTGTGGTTGGCATGTTGTCCAACGTTCAGTGTAGGAGAAACCAGCATTCACGCTGAGGCCACGCCCATTCTTGAGTGCGACGAGAGCATAAACACGCATTGTGACCTCAGCGTGAGTCCTGTCCTCTAGTAAGTCCTCTCAGTGGCTGGACCTTTAGATGTCATAATGGGCTTGACATGTCCCTAGTCCCCAATTTTTAACCAGATTTCTGGTTGTCCAGTCGCCCCACCCCAGGGCTCTACTCTGGAATCCCTCATTTGGTGGGACATATGAGGTTGAAAAACAAAATGAAACAAATCGACAACAACAAAAAAACGGACTTCTTACATCCCCAGAATGACCCCAAACTCTTTGGCGGGACCGAACCCCCAGAGAGTAAGACTCGTCCATTTCCCATGAAGTCACCCGGCAATTTCACGACCATGAGTGACACGATATCCAGAGACAAAAACTTGAGCAATAGCCTCACACTCGCCCTTTTTTCCTATCCCGAAGTGTTCTCCTCATGGTCTGTAGATCAGTCCTGCCATACCTATGAACCAAAACATAAGCCGAGTTTGTGTTTTCAGACAACTGTCCAAACAGCTGTGGCCTACACACCCTACAGGCTCAGGGCCCTGGAGCCAAACCTGAGGACTGTACTTGCCCTCTCCAAGGGAATTGTATGTGCCCATTCCATTGGCCACAACCCTACTAGTAGGATAACCTCCAAAGTCCCTGAGGCCATCCCAATAGTTGTGGCTTCCCAGGACAAACAGGGGCAATATGAGCCCATCTGAGCACCTACCTGCACTCAGACCCGTAGACTGATGTCCCCAGAGGTAAAAAGGAACGAACAGGCCCCTAGGCACTAATCGGATCCATTGCTTTGGTTTCCAGGCATCTTTCCTCAGAGGCCTGGATTTCAATACCAGCATATGGCTGTTTCTTGACTCACCCATCAGAACAAATCTCATCTACACATGGGAAACATGCACGTTGGAGCTGTGTCAAAGCCTCTGTTTAGGAGAACCCTTCAGGGCCCCAGGGCCACCGCTTCATTCCAAGGTCTCCATAGACACAAAAACATATTAGGACACATCCACAGGAGAGTCCATTTCAACTCAGCCTCCTCGGTTGCCCCCCACATCCAGCAGATCTAACTTGTCTTGTTGCTTGGAGACAATTGGAATGCGAGGTGGGCTACCCAGCCATCCATCCTTAGAACCCTGCTCGGAATCGTTGGCCTGGAGCCAACCAACAGGTCTCAATTGTCCTGCAGAAGAATCTTTGCAGTTTGGAGCTTCTCACAACTCCCATCGTGGGAAAACCCCCATGTCCTCGTGATCCAACCCCCTTCAAGAAAGGGCCATCAGGGCAGAAAGTCCAACCTGAGCGATCGTCTGATCCTTGCCCTGACTTCAGATGCACGAGATCTCGATTGAGGTCTGTAGATTGTGCCTGCCATACCCTCACCCAGAAACCTAGGCCTAGCTTGGGTTCTCAGACTCCGTCTTCAGACTAGTGGCCCACAAGCCCTCCAGTTTGGCAATCCAGAACTACAATGCCGCACTCTCCCTGCCCTACAGAAGTAAAACATTGCCCTCAGGGCTACCCCGAAACCGCAAATGAGGATCAACCTGAACGCCATTCGGCTGTACCCCAAACATATAGGCTGACCTGGGCACTATTTCCCCTTCTGACCCAGCCTGAGCCTGGACCTCCTGGACCCACCCAGACAGCTGGCCGCACACTGAGCACATCGGACCCGCCATGGCCTTAGGTCGTCATCTCTTCCCAACTGCGGTTTTCAGGCTCCAGAACGTAGACCTTATCTCCAAACACTGCCCAGGGTTGAAAATGATGCAGAAATCAGAACTCTTTCCTTATGGCAAGAAACCTTGTGGTTGGCATGTTGTCCAACGTTCAGTGTAGTTGAAACAAGCGTGGCCCATGAGGCCCAGCCCATGCTTGCGGGCCACATTGATCACAAACACACATTGTGACCCTCAGCCTGAGCCCAGTCCTCAGGTAAGGCCTCTCAGGGCCTATATGAAGAGACAGCATATTGGGCTTTCCATGCGCCTAGGCCCCAATATTTAACCATAGTTCGGGTTGTCCCTTCACTCTTCCCCAGGGCTCTGCTTTGGAATTCCTCTTTTGGTGGGACACCTGAGGTAACAAACCTGAAAGGAGTCCTCCCATCCCACAGATTGACGAAAAACAATTGGGATCAGGCGAAATCCACAGAGAGGAAGATTCGTCCATGGCCCATGAGACATCCACAACATTCCACGGCCATCGCTGAAACAAAATCCAGAGACAAAAGCCTGAGCAAGCTCCTCAGACTCGCTCATTCTTCATGTCCTGAAGAGTTCTTCTCATGGTTTGTAGATCGGGCGTGCCATACCTACGTCCCCAAACTTAAGCTGAGTTTGTGTTTTCAGTCTTCTGTCCTCAAAGTCCTGGGCCACACTCCCTCCAGGCTGGGGCCCCTGGAGCCACACATTAGGACTGCCCCCACCCAATCCATGGGAATTCTGCCCATTCCATTGTCAAAAATCGTACAAATTAGGAGAACCCTCCAAAGTCCCTGAGGCCATCCCAATAGTGTAGGTCGCCCGGGACAAAAAAGGGCGGTTGATACCGGCTGAGCATCTACCTCCACTCATCTACCTCCACTCATACCAAGAAGATTGAACCAGACAGGACCCGAGGCCATTATCGGATCCATTGCTTTGGTTTACAGGCATGACAACTCAAAAGCCTGGATTCCAATACCAGCAGAGGGGATTTCCTGAGGCACCCATCAGAACAAATCTCGTCTCCACAAGGAAACTTGTCATGGGAGCTATGCCAAAGCTTAGGAGAATACTTCAGGGTCCCGGTGCCACCTCCCCATTCCAAGGCCCTCATGGACACAAACACACGTTAGGACCCATACTCTGGAAAGTGCATTTCAACTCAGCCACCCCGGTTGCTCCCGCAGATCCATTAGATCTAAACTGTCTTGTTGCTAGGAAACAATTGGAAGGCGAGGCGGACTTCCCAGGCATCCATCCTCGAACGGTGCTCTGGAGTCATTCCATATGGGATGTCCTGGAGTTGTCCAATAGGTCTCAATTGTCCCGCAGAAGGAATCCTTGAAGGGGGCATCCCACATCTCCCAACGTGGAAAACCTCGATGGCCTTGAGATTCCGCTCCCTTCATGAAGGGGCCGTCATGCACAGAAACTCCAACCTGAGCCAACGTCGGATCCTCGCCCTGACTTCAGATGCATGAGATATTGGTTCAGATCTGCAGGGGGTACCTGCCGTGCCCTGACACTGAATCCGAAGTCTAGCTTGTGTTCTCAGACTTCCGTCCTCACTCTCCTGGCCCCGAAGCCCTCAAGTTTGGCAATTCCGGACCGACAATGAAGCACTCTGCCTGCCCTCTAGAAAAAATATATTGCCTAATGAGCAGCCCAGGCAGCTTAAATGAGGATAAACCTACACGGCACTCGAATGTACCCAAATTATACAGTCTAACCTGGACACTAATGCACTGTCTGACACAACCTGAGCCTGGACCTGCTGACCAACACCCAGACAGCTGACCGCAAGCTGAGCACATCAGACCCGCCATGGCCTTAGGTCATCATCTCTTCCCTACCTCAGTTTTCAGGCTTCAGAACCTAGACCTTATCTCCAATCACTGCCCACGGGTGACTGTGATGCAGAAATCAGAACTCTTCCTGACCCATGGCAAGAAACTTTGTGGTTGGCATGTTGTCCACGTTCAGTGTAGGAGAAACCAGCATTCACCCTGAGGCCCCGCCCATTCTTGCGTGCGACGAGAGCATAAACACGCATTGTGACCTCAGCGTGAGTCCTGTCCTCTAGTAAGTCCTCTCAGTGGCTGGACCATTAGATGTCATAATGGGCTTGACATGTCCCTAGTCCCCAATTTTTAACCAGATTTCTGGTTGTCCAGTCGCCCCACCCCAGGGCTCTACTCTGGAATCCCTCATTTGGTGGGACATCTAGGTTGAAAAACAAAATGAAACAAATCGACAACAACAACAAAAAAACGGACTTCTTCCATCCCCAGAATGACCCCAAACTCTTTGGACGGGACCGAACCCCCAGAGAGTAAGACTCGTCCATTTCCCATGAAGTCACCCGGCAATTTCACGACCATGTGTGACAAGACATCCAGAGACAAAAACTTGAGCAAGAGCCTCACACTCGCCCTTTTTTCATATCCCGAAGTGTTCTCCTCATGGTCTGTAGATCAGTCCTGCCATACCTATGACCCAAAACATAAGCCGAGTTTGTGTTTTCAGACAACTGTCCAAACAGCTCTGGCCTACACACCCTACAGGCTCAGGGCCCTGGAGCCAAACCTGAGGACTGTACTTGCCCTCTCCAAGGGAATTGTATGTGCCCATTCCAATGGCCACAACCCTACTAGTAGGATAACCTCCAAAGTCCCTGAGGCCATCCCAATAGTTGTGGCTTCCCAGGACAAACAGGGGCAATCTGAGCCCATCTGAGCACCTACCTGCACTCAGACCCGTAGAATGTGTCCCCAGAGGTAAAAAGGAACGAACAGGCCCCTAGGCACTAATCGGATCCATTGCTTTGGTTTCCAGGCATCTCTCCTCAGAGGCCTGGATTTCAATACCAGCATATGGCTGTTTCTTGACTCACCCATCAGAACAAATCTCATCTACACATGGGAAACATGCACGTTGGAGCTGTGTCAAAGCCTCTGTTTAGGAGAACCCTTCAGGGCCCCAGGGCCACCGCTTCATTCCAAGGTCTCCATAGACACAAAAACATATTAGGACACATCCACAGGAGAGTCCATTTCAACTCAGCCTCCTCGGTTGCCCCCCACATCCAGCAGATCTAACCTGTCTTGTTGCTTGGAGACCATTGGAATGCGAGGTGGGCTACCCAGCCATCCATCCTTAGAACCCTGCTCGGAATCGTTGGCCTGGAGCCAACAAACAGGTCTCAATTGTCCTGCAGAAGAATCTTTGCAGTTTGGAGCTTCTCACAACTTCCATCGTTGGAAAACCCCCATGTCCACGTGATCCAACCCCCTTCAAGAAAGGGCCATCAGGGCAGAAAGTCCAACCTGAGCGATCGTCTGATCCTTGCCCTGACTTCAGATGCACGAGATCTCGATTGAGGTCTGTAGATTGTGCCTGCCATATCCTCACCCAGAAACCTAGGCCTAGCTTGGGTTCTCAGACTGCGTCCTCAGACTACTGGCCCACAAGCCCTCCAGTTGGGCAATCCAGAACTACAATGCCGCACTCTGCCTGCCCTACAGAAGTCAAACATTGCCCTCATTGCTACCCCGAAACCCCAAAAGAAAATCAACCTGCACGCCATTCGGCTGTACCCCAAACATATAGGCTGACCTGGGCACTATTTCCCCTTCTGACCCAGCCTGAGCCTGGACCTCCTGGTCCCACCCAGACAGCTGGCCGCACACTGAGTACATCGGACCCGCCATGGCCTTAGGTCGTCATCTCTTCCCAACTGCGGTTTTCAGGCTCCAGAACCTAGACCTTATCTCCAACCACTGCCCAGGGTTGAAAATGATGCAGAAATCAGAACTCTTTACCCATGGCAAGAAACCTTGTGGTTGGCATGTTGTCCAACGTTCAGTGTAGTTGAAACAAGCGTGGCCCATGAGGATCAGCCCATGCTTGCGGGCCACATTGGTCACAAACACACATTGTGACCCTCAGCCTGAGCCCAGTCCTCAGGTAAGGCCTCTCAGGGCCTATATGAAGAGACAGCATATTGGGCTTGCCATGCCCCTAGGCCCCAATTTTTAACCATAGTTCGGGTTGTCCCTTCACTCTTCCCCAGGGCTCTGCTTTGGAATTCCTCTTTTGGTGGGACACCTGAGGTAACAAACCTGAAAGGAGTCCTCCCATCCCACAGATTGACGAAAAACAATTGGGATCGGGCCAAATCCACAGAGAGGAAGATTCGTCCATGGCCCATGAGACCTCCACAACATTCCACGGCCATCGCTGAAAAAAATCCAGAGACAAAAGCCTGAGCAAGCTCCTCAGACTCGCTCATTCTTCATGTCCTGAAGAGTTCTTCTCATGGTTTGTAGATCGGGCGTGCCATAACTACGTCCCCAAACTTAAGCTGAGTTTGTGTTTTCAGTCTTCTGTCCTCAAAGTCCTGGGCCACACTCCCTCCAGGCTGGGGCCCCTGGAGCCACACATTAGGACTGCCCCCACCCAATCCATGGGAATTCTGCCCATTCCATTGTCAAACATCGTACAAATTAGGAGAACCCTCCAAAGTCCCTGAGGCCATCCCAATAGTGTAGGTCGCCCGGGAACAAAAAGGGCGGTTGATACCGGCTGAGCATCTACCTCCACTCATCTACCTCCACTCATACCAAGAAGATTGAACCAGACAGGACCCGAGGCCATTATCGGATCCATTGCTTTGGTTTACAGGCATGTCTCCTCAAAAGCCTGCATTCCAATACCAGCAGAGGGGATTTCCTGAGGCACCCATCAGAACAAATCTCGTCTCCACAAGGAAACTTGTGCATGGGAGCTATGCCAAAGCTTAGGAGAATTCTTCAGGGTCCCGGTGCCACCTCCCCATTCCAAGGCCCTCATGGACACAAACACACGTTAGGACCCATCCTCTGGAAAGTGCATTTCAACTCAGCCACCCCGGTTGCTCCCGCAGATCCATTACATCTAAACTGTCTAGTTGCTAGGAGACAATTGGAAGGCGAGGCGGACTTCCCAGTAATCCATCCTGGAACGGTGCTCTGGAGTCATTCCATATGGGATGTCCTGGAGCTGTCCAACAGGTCTCAATTGTCCCGCAGAAGGAATCCTTGAAGGGGGCATCCCACATCTCCCAACGTGGAAAACCTCCATGGCCTCGAGATTCCGCTCTCTTCATGAAGGGGCCGTCATGCACAGAAACTCCAACCTGAGCCAACGTCGGATCCTCGCCCTGACATCAGATGCATGAGATATTGGTTCAGATCTGCAGGTGGTACCTGCCGTGCCCTCACCCTGAATCCGAAGTCTAGCTTGTGTTCTCAGACTTCCGTCCTCACTCTCCTGGCCCCGAAGCCCTCAAGTTTGGCAATTCCGGACCGACAATGAAGCACTCTGCCTGCCCTCTAGAAAAAATATATTTCCTAATAGGCAGCCCAGGCAGCTTAAATGAGGATAAACCTACACGGCACTCGAATGTACCCGAATTATATAGTCTAACCTGGGCACTAATGCACTGTCTGACACAACCTGAGCCCAGACCTGCTGACCAACACCCAGACAGCTGACCGCACGCTGAGCACATCAGACCCGCCATGGCCTTAGGTCATCATCTCTTCCCTACCTCAGTTTTCAGGCTTCAGAACCTAGACCTTATCTCCAATCACTGCCCACGGGTGACTGTGATGCAGAAATCAGAACTCTTCCTGACCCATGGCAAGAAACCTTGTGGTTGGCATGTTGTCCAACGTTCAGTGTAGGAGAAACTAGCATTCACGCTGAGGCCACGCCCATTCTTGAGTGCGACGAGAGCATAAACACGCATTGTGACCTCAGCGTGAGTCCTGTCCTCTAGTAAGTCCTCTCAGTGGCTGGACCTTTAGATGTCATAATGGGCTTGACATGTCCCTAGTCCCCAATTTTTAACCAGATTTCTGGTTGTCCAGTCGCCCCACCCCAGGGCTCTACTCTGGAATCCCTCATTTGGTGGGACATATGAGGTTGAAAAACAAAATGAAACAAATCGACAACAACAAAAAAACGGACTTCTTACATCCCCAGAATGACCCCAAACTCTTTGGCGGGACCGAACCCCCAGAGAGTAAGACTCGTCCATTTCCCAAGAAGTCACCCGGCAATTTCACGACCATGAGTGACACGATATCCAGAGACAAAAACTTGAGCAATAGCCTCACACTCGCCCTTTTTTCCTATCCCGAAGTGTTCTCCTCATGGTCTGTAGATCAGTCCTGCCATACCTATGAACCAAAACATAAGCCGAGTTTGTGTTTTCAGACAACTGTCCAAACAGCTCTGGCCTACACACCCTACAGGCTCAGGGCCCTGGAGCCAAACCTGAGGACTGTACTTGCCCTCTCCAAGGGAATTGTATGTGCCCATTCCATTGGCCACAACCCTACTAGTAGGATAACCTCCAAAGTCCCTGAGGCCATCCCAATAGTTGTGGCTTCCCAGGACAAACAGGGGCAATATGAGCCCATCTGAGCACCTACCTGCACTCAGACCCGTAGACTGATGTCCCCAGAGGTAAAAAGGAACGAACAGGCCCCTAGGCACTAATCGGATCCATTGCTTTGTTTTCCAGGTATCTCTCCTCAGAGGCCTGGATTTCAATACCAGCATATGGCTGTTTCTTGACTCACCCATCAGAACAAATCTCATCTACACATGGGAAACATGCACGTTGGAGCTGTGTCAAAGCCTCTGTTTAGGAGAACCCTTCAGGGCCCCAGGGCCACCGCTTCATTCCAAGGTCTCCATAGACACAAAAACATATTAGGACACATCCACAGGAGAGTCCATTTCAACTCAGCCTCCTCGGTTGCCCCCCACATCCAGCAGATCTAACCTGTCTTGTTGCTTGGAGACCATTGGAATGCGAGGTGGGCTACCCAGCCATCCATCCTTAGAACCCTGCTCGGAATCGTTGGCCTGGAGCCAACCAACAGGTCTCAATTGTCCTGCAGAAGAATCTTTGCAGTTTGGAGCTTCTCACAACTCCCATCGTGGGAAAACCCCCATGTCCTCGTGATCCAACCCCCTTCAAGAAAGGGCCATCAGGGCAGAAAGTCCAACCTGAGCGATCGTCTGATCCTTGCCCTGACTTCAGATGCACGAGATCTCGATTGAGGTCTGTAGATTGTGCCTGCCATATCCTCACCCAGAAACCTAGGCCTAGCATGGGTTCTCAGACTCCGTCTTCAGACTAGTGGCCCACAAGCCCTCCAGTTTGGCAATCCAGAACTACAATGCCGCACTCTCCCTGCCCTACAGAAGTAAAACATTGCCCTCAGGGCTACCCCGAAACCGCAAATGAGGATCAACCTGCACGCCATTCGGCTGTACCCCAAACATATAGGCTGACCTGGGCACTATTTCCCCTTCTGACCCAGGCTGAGCCTGGACCTCCTGGTCCCACCCAGACAGCTGGCCGCACACTGAGCACATCGGACCCGCCATGGCCTTAGGTCGTCATCTCTTCCCAACTGCGGTTTTCAGGCTCCAGAACGTAGACCTTATCTCCAAACACTGCCCAGGGTTGAGAATGATGCAGAAATCAGAACTCTTTCCTTATGGCAAGAAACCTTGTGGTTGGCATGTTGTCCAACGTTCAGTGTAGTTGAAACAAGCGTGGCCCATGAGGCCCAGCCCATGCTTGCGGGCCACATTGATCACAAAGACACATTGTGACCCTCAGCCTGAGCCCAGTCCTCAGGTAAGGCCTCTCAGGGCCTATATGAAGAGACAGCATATTGGGCTTGCCATGCGCTTAGGCCCCAATATTTAACCATAGTTCGGGTTGTCCCTTCACTCTTCCCCAGGGCTCTGCTTTGGAATTCCTCTTTTGGTGGGACACCTGAGGTAACAAACCTGAAAGGAGTCCTCCCATCCCACAGATTGACGAAAAACAATTGGGATCAGGCGAAATCCACAGAGAGGAAGATTCGTCCATGGCCCATGAGACATCCACAACATTCCACGGCCATCGCTGAAACAAAATCCAGAGACAAAAGCCTGAGCAAGCTCCTCAGACTCGCTCATTCTTCATGTCCTGAAGAGTTCTTCTCATGGTTTGTAGATCGGGCGTGCCATAACTACGTCCCCAAACTTAAGCTGAGTTTGTGTTTTCAGTCTTCTGTCCTCAAAGTCCTGGGCCACACTCCCTCCAGGCTGGGGCCCCTGGAGCCACACATTAGGACTGCCCCCACCCAATCCATGGGAATTCTGCCCATTCCATTGTCAAACATCGTACAAATTAGGAGAATCCTCCAAAGTCCCTGAGGCCATCCCAATATTGTAGGTCGCCCGGGACAAAAAAGTGTGGTTGATACCGGATGAGCATCTACCTCCACTCATCTACCTCCACTCATACCAAGAAGATTGAACCAGACAGGACCCGAGGCCATTATCGGATCCATTGCTTTGGTTTACAGGCATTTCTCCTCAAAAGCCTGCATTCCAATACCAGCAGAGGGGATTTCCTGAGGCACCCATCAGAACAAATCTCGTCTCCACAAGGAAACTTGTGCATGGGAGCTATGCCAAAGCTTAGGAGAATACATCAGGGTCCCGGTGCCACCTCCCCATTCCAAGGCCCTCATGGACACAAACACACGTTAGGACCCATCCTCTGGAAAGTGCATTTCAACTCAGCCACCCCGGTTGCTCCTGCAGATCCATTACATCTAAACTGTCTAGTTGCTAGGAGACAATTGGAAGGCGAGGCGGACTTCCCAGTCATCCATCCTGGAACGGTGCTCTGGAGTCATTCCATATGGGATGTCCTGGAGCTGTCCAACAGGTCTCAATTGTCCCGCAAAAGGAATCCTTGAAGTGGGCATCCCACATCTCCCAACGTGGAAAACCTCCATGGCCTCGAGATTCCGCTCTCTTCATGAAGGGGCCGTCATGCACAGAAACTCCAACCTGAGCCAACGTCGGATCCTCGCCCTGACTTCAGATGCATGAGATATTGGTTCAGATCTGCAGGGGGTACCTGCCGTGCCCTCAACCTGAATACGAAATCTACCTTGTGTTCTCAGACTTCCGTCCTCACTCTCCTGGCCCCGAAGCCCTCAAGTTTGGCAATTCCGGACCGACAATGAAGCACTCTGCCTGCCCTCTAGAAAAAATATATTGCCTAATGAGCAGCCCAGGCAGGTTAAATGAGGATAAACCTACACGGCACTCGAATGTACCCTAATTATATAGTCTAACCTGGGCACTAATGCACTGTCTGACACAACCTGAGCCTGGACCTGCTGACCAAAACCCAGACAGCTGACCACACGCTGAGCACTTCAGACCCGCCATGGCCTTAGGTCATCATGTCTTCCCTACCTCAGTTTTCAGGCTTCAGAACCTAGACCTTATCTCCAATCACTGCCCACGGGTGACTGTGATGCAGAAATCAGAACTCTTCCTGACCCATGGCAAGAAACCTTGTGGTTGGCATGTTGTCCAACGTTCAGTGTAGTTGAAACAAGCGTGGCCCATGAGGCCCAGCCCATGCTTGAGGGCCACATTGGTCACAAACACACATTGTGACCCTCAGCCTGAGCCCAGTCCTCAGGTAAGGCCTCTCAGGGCCTATATGAAGAGACAGCATTTTGGGCTTGCCATGCCCCTAGGCCCCAATTTTTAACCATAGTTTGGGTTGTCCCTTCACTCTTCCCCAGGGCTCTGCTTTGGAATTCTTCTTTTGGTGGGACACCTGAGCTAACAAACCTGAAAGGAGTCCTCCCATCCCACAGATGGACGAAAAACAATTGGGATCGGGCCAAATCCACAGAGAGGAAGATTCGTCCATGGCCCATGAGACCTCCCCAACATTCCACGGCCATCGCTGAAACAAAACCCAGAGACAAAAGCCTGAGCAAGCTCCTCAGACTCGCTCATTCTTCATATCCTGAAGAGTTCTTCTCAGGGTTTGTGGATCGGGCGTGCCATACCTACGTCCCCAAACTTAAGCTGATTTTGTGTTTTCAGTCTTCTGTCCTCAAAGTCCTGGGCCACACTCCCTCCAGGCTGGGGCCTTGGAGCCACTCATTAGGACTGCCCCCACCCAATCCATGGGAATTCTGCCCATTCCATTGTCAAAAATTGTACAAATTAGGAGAACCCTCCAAAGTCCCTGAGGCCATCCCAATAGTGTAGGTCGCCCGGGACAAAAAAGGGCGATTGATACCGGCTGAGCATCTACCTCCACTCATCTACCTCCACTCATACCAAGAAGATTGAACCAGACAGGACCCGAGGCCATTATCGGATAAATTGCTTTGGTTTACAGGCATGTCTCCACAAGCCTGGATTCCAATACCAGCAGAGGGGATTTCCTGAGGCACCCTTCAGAACAAATCTCGTCTCCACAAGGAAACTTGTGCATGGGAGCTATGCCAAAGCTTAGGAGAATACTTCAGGGTCCCGGTGCCACCTCCCCATGCCAAGGCCCTCATGGACACAAACACACGTTAGGACCCATCCTCTGGAAAGTGCATTTCAACTCAGCCACCCCGGTTGCTCCCGCAGATCCATTAGATCTATACTGTCTTGTTGCTAGGCGACAATTGGAAGGCGAGGCGGAATTCCCAGGCATCCATCCTGGAACGGTGCTCTGGAGTCATTCCATATGGATTGTCCTGGAGCTGTCCAACAGGTCTCAATTGTCCCGCAGAAGGAATCCTTGAAGGGGGCATCCCACATCTCCCAACGTGGAAAACCTCCATGGCCTCGAGATTCCGCTCCCTTCATGAAGGGGCCGTTATGCACAGAAACTCCAACCTGAGACAACGTCGGATCCTCGCCCTGACTTCAGATGCATGAGATATTGGTTCAGATTGCAGGGGGTACCTGCCGTGCCCTCACCCTGAATCCGAAGTCTAGCTTGTGTTCTCAGACTTCCGTCCTCACTCTCCTGGCCCCGAAGCCCTCAAGTTTGGCAATTCCGGACCGACAATGAAGCACTCTGCTTGCCCTCTAGAAAAAATATATTGCCTAATGAGCAGCCCAGGCAGCTTAAATGAGATTAAACCTACACGGCACTCGAATGTACCCGAAATATATAGTCTATCCTGGGCACTAATGCACTGTCTGACACAACCTGAGCCCGGACCTGCTGACCAACACCCAGACAGCTGACCGCACGCTGAGCACATCAGACCCGCCATGGCCTTAGGTCATCATCTCTTCCCTACCTCAGTTTTCAGGCTTCAGAACCTAGACCTTATCTCCAATCACTGCCCACGGGTGACTGTGATGCAGAAATCAGAACTCTTCCTGACCCATGGCAAGAAACCTTGTGGTTGGCATGTTGTCCAACGTTCAGTGTAGGAGAAACCAGCATTCACCCTGAGGCCCCGCCCATTCTTGCGTGCGACGAGAGCATAAACACACATTGTGACCTCAGCGTGAGTCCTGTCCTCTAGTAAGTCCTCTCAGTGGCTGGAACATTAGATGTCATAATGGGCTTGACATGTCCCTAGTCCCCAATTTTTAACCAGATTTCTGGTTGTCCAGTCGCCCCACCCCAGGGCTCTACTCTGGAATCCCTCATTTGGTGGGACATCTGAGGTTGAAAAACAAAATGAAACAAATCGACAACAACAACAAAAAAACGGACTTCTTCCATCCCCAGAATGACCCCAAACTCTTTGGACGGGACCGAACCCCCAGAGAGTAAGACTCGTCCATTTCCCATGAAGTCACCCGGCAATTTCACGACCATGTGTGACAAGACATCCAGAGACAAAAACTTGAGCAAGAGCCTCACACTCGCCCTTTTTTCATATCCCGAAGTGTTCTCCTCATGGTCTGTAGATCAGTCCTGCCATACCTATGACCCAAAACATAAGCCGAGTTTGTGTTTTCAGACAACTGTCCAAACAGCTCTGGCCTACACACCCTACAGGCTCAGGGCCCTGGAGCCAAACCTGAGGACTGTACTTGCCCTCTCCAAGGGAATTGTATGTGCCCATTCCAATGGCCACAACCCTACTAGTAGGATAACCTCCAAAGTCCCTGAGGCCATCCCAATAGTTGTGGCTTCCCAGGACAAACAGGGGCAATCTGAGCCCATCTGAGCACCTACCTGCACTCAGACCCGTAGACTGTTGTCCCCAGAGGTAAAAAGGAACGAACAGGCCCCTAGGCACTAATCGGATCCATTGCTTTGGTTTCCAGGCAACTCTCCTCAGAGGCCTGGATTTCAATACCAGCATATGGCTGTTTCTTGACTCACCCATCAGAACAAATCTCATCTACACTTGGGAAACATGCACGTTAGAGCTGTGTCAAAGCCTCTGTTTAGGAGAACCCTTCAGGGCCCCAGGGCCACCGCTTCATTCCAAGGTCTCCATAGACACAAAAACATATTAGGACACATCCACAGGAGAGTCCATTTCAACTCAGCCTCCTCGGTTGCCCCCCACATCCAGCAGATCTAACCTGTCTTGTTGCTTGGAGACCATTGGAATGCGAGGTGGGCTACCCAGCCATCCATCCTTAGAACCCTGCTCGGAATCATTGGCCTGGAGCCAACCAACAGGTCTCAATTGTCCTGCAGAAGAATCTTTGCAGTTTGGAGCTTCTCACAACTTCCATCGTGGGAAAACCCCCATGTCCACGTGATCCAACCCCCTTCAAGAAAGGGCCATCAGGGCAGAAAGTCCAACCTGAGCGATCGTCTGATCCTTGCCCTGACTTCAGATGCACGAGATCTCGATTGAGGTCTGTAGATTGTGCCTGCCATATCCTCACCCAGAATCCTAGGCCTAGCTTGGGTTCTCAGACTGCGTCCTCAGACTACTGGCCCACAAGCCCTCCAGTTGGGCAATCCAGAACTACAATGCCGCACTCTGCCTGCCCTACAGAAGTCAAACATTGCCCTCATTGCTACCCCGAAACCCCAAAAGAAAATCAACCTGCACGCCATTCGGCTGTACCCCAAACATATATGCTGACCTGGGCACTATTTCCCCTTCTGACCCAGCCTGAGCCTGGACCTCCTGGTCCCACCCAGACAGCTGGCCGCACACTGAGTACATCGGACCCGCCATGGCCTTAGGTCGTCATCTCTTCCCAACTGCGGTTTTCAGGCCCCAGAACCTAGTCCTTATCTCCAACCACTACCCAGGGTTGAAAATGATGCAGAAATCAGAACTCTTTACCCATGGCAAGAAACCTTGTGGTTGGCATGTTGTCCAACGTTCAGTGTAGTTGAAACAAGCGTGGCCCATGAGGATCAGCCCATGCTTGCGGGCCACATTGGTCACAAACACACATTGTGACCCTCAGCCTGAGCCCAGTCCTCAGGTAAGGCCTCTCAGGGCCTATATGAAGAGACAGCATATTGGGCTTGCCATGCCCCTAGGCCCCAATTTTTAACCATAGTTCGGGTTGTCCCTTCACTCTTCCCCAGGGCTCTGCTTTGGAATTCCTCTTTTGGTGGGACACCTGAGGTAACAAACCTGAAAGGAGTCCTCCCATCCCACAGATTGACGAAAAACAATTGGGATCGGGCCAAATCCACAGAGAGGAAGATTCGTCCATGGCCCATGAGACCTCCACAACATTCCACGACCATCGCTGAAACAAAATCCAGAGACAAAAGCCTGAGCAAGCTCCTCAGACTCGCTCATTCTTCATGTCCTGAAGAGTTCTTCTCATGGTTTGTAGATCGGGCGTGCCATAAATACGTCCCCAAACTTAAACTGAGTTTGTGTTTTCAGTCTTCTGCCCTCAAAGTCCTGGGCCACACTCCCTCCAGGCTGGGGCCCCTGGAGCCACACATTAGGACTGCCCCCACCCAATCCATGGGAATTCTGCCCATTCCATTGTCAAACATCGTACAAATTAGGAGAACCCTCCAAAGTCCCTGAGGCCATCCCAATAGTGTAGGTCGCCCGGGACCAAAAAGGGTGGTTGATACCTGATGAGCATCTACCTCCACTCATCTACCTCCACTCATACCAAGAAGATTGAACCAGACAGGACCCGAGGCCATTATCGGATCCATTGCTTTGGTTTACAGGCATGTCTCCTCAAAAGCCTGCATTCCAATACCAGCAGAGGGGATTTCCTGAGGCACCCATCAGAACAAATCTCGTCTCCACAAGGAAACTTGTGCATGGGAGCTATGCCAAAGCTTAGGAGAATTCTTCAGGGTCCCGGTGCCACCTCCCCATTCCAAGGCCCTCATGGACACAAACACACGTTAGGACCCATCCTCTGGAAAGTGCATTTCAACTCAGCCACCCCGGTTGCTCCCGCAGATCCATTACATCTAAACTGTCTAGTTGCTAGGAGACAATTGGAAGGCGAGGCGGACTTCCCAGTAATCCATCCTGGAACGGTGCTCTGGAGTCATTCCATACGGGATGTCCTGGAGCTGTCCAACAGGTCTCAATTGTCCCGCAGAAGGAATCCTTGAAGGGGGCATCCCACATCTCCCAACGTGGAAAACCTCCATGGCCTCGAGATTCCGCTCTCTTCATGAAGGGGCCGTCATGCAAAGAAACTCCAACCTGAGCCAACGTCGGATCCTCGCCCTGACTTCAGATGCATGAGATATTGGTTCAGATCTGCAGGTGGTACCTGCCGTGCCCTCACCCTGAATCCGAAGTCTAGCTTGTGTTCTCAGACTTCCGTCCTCACTCTCCTGGCCCCGAAGCCCTCAAGTTTGGCAATTCCGGACCGACAATGAAGCACTCTGCCTGCCCTCTAGAAAAAATATATTTCCTAATGAGCAGCCCAGGCAGCTTAAATGAGGATAAACCTACACGGCACTCGAATGTACCCGAATTATATAGTCTAACCTGGGCACTAATGCACTGTCTGACACAACCTGAGCCCGGACCTGCTGACCAACACCCAGACAGCTGACCGCACGCTGAGCACATCAGACCCGCCATGGCCTTAGGTCATCATCTCTTCCCTACCTCAGTTTTCAGGCTTCAGAACCTAGACCTTATCTCCAATCACTGCCCACGGGTGACTGTGATGCAGAAATCAGAACTCTTCCTGACCCATGGCAAGAAACCTTGTGGTTGGCATGTTGTCCAACGTTCAGTGTAGGAGAAACCAGCATTCACGCTGAGGCCACGCCCATTCTTGAGTGCGACGAGAGCATAAACACGCATTGTGACCTCAGCGTGAGTCCTGTCCTCTAGTAAGTCCTCTCAGTGGCTGGACCTTTAGATGTCATAATGGGCTTGACATGTCCCTAGTCCCCAATTTTTAACCAGATTTCTGGTTGTCCAGTCGCCCCACCCCAGGGCTCTACTCTGGAATCCCTCATTTGGTGGGACATATGAGGTTGAAAAACAAAATGAAACAAATCGACAACAACAAAAAAACGGACTTCTTCCATCCCCAGAATGACCCCAAACTCTTTGGACGGGACCGAACCCCCAGAGAGTAAGACTCGTCCATTTCCCATGAAGTCACCCGGCAATTTCACGACCATGAGTGACACGATATCCAGAGACAAAAACTTGAGCAAGAGCCTCACACTCGCCCTTTTTTCCTATCCCGAAGTGTTCTCCTCATGGTCTGTAGATCAGTCCTGCCATACCTATGAACCAAAACATAAGCCGAGTTTGTGTTTTCAGACAACTGTCCAAACAGCTCTGGCCTACACACCCTACAGGCTCAGGGCCCTGGAGCCAAACCTGAGGACTGTACTTGCCCTCTCCAAGGGAATTGTATGTGCCCATTCCATTGGCCACAACCCTACTAGTAGGATAACCTCCAAAGTCCCTGAGGCCATCCCAATAGTTGTGGCTTCCCAGGACAAACAGGGGCAATATGAGCCCATCTGAGCACCTACCTGCACTCAGACCCGTAGACTGATGTCCCCAGAGGTAAAAAGGAACGAACAGGCCCCTTGGCACTAATCGGATCCATTGCTTTGGTTTCCAGGCATCTCTCCTCAGAGGCCTGGATTTCAATACCAGCATATGGCTGTTTCTTGACTCACCCATCAGAACAAATCTCATCTACACATGGGAAACATGCACGTTGGAGCTGTGTCAAAGCCTCTGTTTAGGAGAACCCTTCAGGGCCCCAGGGCCACCGCTTCATTCCAAGGTCTCCATAGACACAAAAACATATAGGACACATCCACAGGAGAGTCCATTTCAACTCAGCCTGCTCGGTTGCCCCCCACATCCAGCAGATCTAACCTGTCTTGTTGCTTGGAGACCATTGGAATGCGAGGTGGGCTACCCAGCCATCCATCCTTAGAACCCTGCTCGGAATCGTTGGCCTGGAGCCAACCAACAGGTCTCAATTGTCCTGCAGAAGAATCTTTGCAGTTTGGAGCTTCTCACAACTCCCATCGTGGGAAAACCCCCATGTCCTCGTGATCCAACCCCCTTCAAGAAAGGGCCATCAGGGCTGAAAGTCCAACCTGAGCGATCGTCTGATCCTTGCCCTGACTTCAGATGCACGAGATCTCGATTGAGGTCTGTAGATTGTGCCTGCCATATCCTCACCCAGAAACCTAGGCCTAGCTTGGGTTCTCAGACTCCGTCTTCAGACTAGTGGCCCACAAGCCCTCCAGTTGGGCAATCCAGAACTACAATGCCGCACTCTCCCTGCACTACAGAAGTAAAATATTGCCCTCAGGGCTACCCCGAAACCGCAAATGAGGATCAACCTGCACGCCATTCGGCTGTACCCCAAACATATAGGCTGACCTGGGCACTATTTCACCTTCTGACCCAGCCTGAGCCTGGACCTCCTGGTCCCACCCAGACAGCTGGCCGCACACTGAGCACATCGGACCCGCCATGGCCTTAGGTCGTCATCTCTTCCCAACTGCGGTTTTCAGGCTCCAGAACCTAGACCTTATCTCCAACCACTGCCCAGGGTTGAGAATGATGCAGAAATCAGAACTCTTTCCTTATGGCAAGTAACCTTGTGGTTGGCATGTTGTCCAACGTTCAGTGTAGTTGAAACAAGCGTGGCCCATGAGGCCCAGCCCATGCTTGAGGGCCACATTGGTCACAAACACACATTGTGACCCTCAGCCTGAGCCCAGTCCTCAGGTAAGGCCTCTCAGGGCCTATATGAAGAGACAGCATATTGGGCTTGCCATGCCCCTAGGCCCCAATTTTTAACCATAGTTCGGGTTGTCCCTTCACTCTTCCCCAGGGCTCTGCTTTGGAATTCTTCTTTTGGTGGGACACCTGAGCTAACAAACCTGAAAGGAGTCCTCCCATCCCACAGATGGACGAAAAACAATTGGGATCGGGCCAAATCCACAGAGAGGAATATTCGTCCATGGCCCATGAGACCTCCCCAACATTCCACGGCCATCGCTGAAACAAAACCAGAGACAAAAGCCTGAGCAAGCTCCTCAGACTCGCTCATTCTTCATATCCTGAAGAGTTCTTCTCAGGGTTTGTGGATCGGGCGTGCCATACCTACGTCCCCAAACTTAAGCTGATTTTGTGTTTTCAGTCTTCTGTCCTCAAAGTCCTGGGCCACACTCCCTCCAGGCTGGGGCCTTGGAGCCACTCATTAGGACTGCCCCCACCCAATCCATGGGAATTCTGCCCATTCCATTGTCAAAAATTGTACAAATTAGGAGAACCCTCCAAAGTCCCTGAGGCCATCCCAATAGTGTAGGTCGCCCGGGACAAAAAAGGGCGATTGATACCGGCTGAGCATCTACCTCCACTCATCTACCTCCACTCATACCAAGAAGATTGAACCAGACAGGACCCGAGGCCATTATCGGATAAATTGCTTTGGTTTACAGGCATGTCTCCACAAGCCTGGATTCCAATACCAGCAGAGGGGATTTCCTGAGGCACCCTTCAGAACAAATCTCGTCTCCACAGGGAAACTTGTGCATGGGAGCTATGCCAAAGCTTAGGAGAATACTTCAGGGTCCCGGTGCCACCTCCCCATTCCAAGGCCCTCATGGACACAAACACACGTTAGGACCCATCCTCTGGAAAGTGCATTTCAACTCAGCCACCCCGGTTGCTCCCGCAGATCCATTAGATCTAAACTGTCTTGTTGCTAGGCGACAATTGGAAGGCGAGGCGGAATTCCCAGGCATCCATCCTGGAACGGTGCTCTGGAGTCATTCCATATGGATTGTCCTGGAGCTGTCCAACAGGTCTCAATTGTACCGCAGAAGGAATCCTTGAAGGGGGCATCCCACATCTCCCAACGTGGAAAACCTCCATGGCCTCGAGATTCCGCTCCCCTCATGAAGGGGCCGTTATGCACAGAAACTCCAACCTGAGACAACGTCGGATCCTCGCCCTGACTTCAGATGCATGAGATATTGGTTCAGATTGCAGGGGGTACCTGCCGTGCCCTCACCCTGAATCCGAAGTCTAGCTTGTGTTCTCAGACTTCCGTCCTCACTCTCCTGGCCCCGAAGACCTCAAGTTTGGCAATTCCGGACCGACAATGAAGCACTCTGCTTGCCCTCTAGAAAAAATATATTGCCTAATGAGCAGCCCAGGCAGCTTAAATGAGATTAAACCTACACGGCATTCGAATGTACCCGAATTATATAGCCTATCCTGGGCACTAATGCACTGTCTGACACAACCTGAGCCCGGACCTGCTGACCAACACCCAGACAGCTGACCGCACGCTGAGCACATCAGACCCGCCATGGCCTTAGGTCATCATCTCTTCCCTACCTCAGTTTTCAGGCTTCAGAACCTAGACCTTATCTCCAATCACTGCCCACGGGTGACTGTGATGCAGAAATCAGAACTCTTCCTGACCCATGGCAAGAAACTTTGTGGTTGGCATGTTGTCCAACGTTCAGTGTAGGAGAAACCAGCATTCACCCTGAGGCCCCGCCCATTCTTGCGTGCGACGAGAGCATAAACACACATTGTGACCTCAGCGTGAGTCCTGTCCTCTAGTAAGTCCTCTCAGTGGCTGGAACATTAGATGTCATAATGGGCTTGACATGTCCCTAGTCCCGAATTTTTAACCAGATTTCTGGTTGTCCAGTCGCCCCACCCCAGGGCTCTACTCTGGAATCCCTCATTTGGTGGGACATCTGAGGTTGAAAAACAAAATGAAACAAATCGACAACAACAACAAAAAAACGGACTTCTTCCATCCCCAGAATGACCCCAAACTCTTTGGACGGGACCGAACCCCCAGAGAGTAAGACTCGTCCATTTCCCATGAAGTCACCCGGCAATTTCACGACCATGTGTGACAAGACATCCAGAGACAAAAACTTGAGCAAGAGCCTCACACTCGCCCTTTTTTCATATCCCGAAGTGTTCTCCTCATGGTCTGTAGATCAGTCCTGCCATACCTATGACCCAAAACATAAGCCGAGTTTGTGTTTTCAGACAACTGTCCAAACAGCTCTGGCCTACACACCCTACAGGCTCAAGGCCCTGGAGCCAAACCTGAGGACTGTACTTGCCCTCTCCAAGGGAATTGTATGTGCCCATTCCATTGGCCACAACCCTACTAGTAGGATAACCTCCAAAGTCCCTGAGGCCATCCCAATAGTTGTGGCTTCCCAGGACAAACAGGGGCAATCTGAGCCCATCTGAGCACCTACCTGCACTCAGACCCGTAGAATGTGTCCCCAGAGGTAAAAAGGAACGAACAGGCCCCTAGGCACTAATCGGATCCATTGCTTTGTTTTCCAGGCATCTCTCCTCAGAGGCCTGGATTTCAATACCAGCATATGGCTGTTTCTTGACTCACCCATCAGAACAAATCTCATCTACACTTGGGAAACATGCACGTTAGAGCTGTGTCAAAGCCTCTGTTTAGGAGAACCCTTCAGGGCCCCAGGGCCACCGCTTCATTCCAAGGTCTCCATAGACACAAAAATATATTAGGACACATCCACAGGAGAGTCCATTTCAACTCAGCCTCCTCGATTGCCCCCCACATCCAGCAGATCTAACCTGTCTTGTTGCTTGGAGACCATTGGAATGCGAGGTGGGCTACCCAGCCATCCATACTTAGAACCCTGCTCGGAATCGTTGGCCTGGAGCCAACAAACAGGTCTCAATTGTCCTGCAGAAGAATCTTTGCAGTTTGGAGCTTCTCACAACTTCCATCGTGGGAAAACCCCCATGTCCACGTGATCCAACCCCCTTCAAGAAAGGGCCATCAGGGCAGAAAGTCCAACCTGAGCGATCGTCTGATCCTTGCCCTGACTTCAGATGCACGAGATCTCGATTGAGGTCTGTAGATTGTGCCTGCCATATCCTCACCCAGAAACCTAGGCCTAGCTTGGGTTCTCAGACTGCGTCCTCAGACTACTGGCCCACAAGCCCTCCAGTTGGGCAATCCAGAACTACAATGCCGCACTCTGCCTGCCCTACAGAAGTCAAACATTGCCCTCATTGCTACCCCGAAACCCCAAAAGAAAATCAACCTGCACGCCATTCGGCTGTACCCCAAACATATAGGCTGACCTGGGCACTATTTCCCCTTCTGACCCAGCCTGAGCCTGGACCTCCTGGTCCCACCCAGACAGCTGGCCGCACACTGAGTACATCGGACCCGCCATGGCCTTAGGTCGTCATCTCTTCCCAACTGCGGTTTTCAGGCTCCAGAACCTAGACCTTATCTCCAACCACTGCCCAGGGTTGAAAATGATGCAGAAATCAGAACTCTTTACCCATGGCAAGAAACCTTGTGGTTGGCATGTTGTCCAACGTTCAGTGTAGTTGAAACAAGCGTGGCCCATGAGGATCAGCCCATGCTTGCGGGCCACATTGGTCACAAACACACATTGTGACCCTCAGCCTGAGCCCAGTCCTCAGGTAAGGCCTCTCAGGGCCTATATGAAGAGACAGCATATTGGGCTTGCCATGCCCCTAGGCCCCAATTTTTAACCATAGTTCGGGTTGTCCCTTCACTCTTCCCCAGGGCTCTGCTTTGGAATTCCTCTTTTGGTGGGACACCTGAGGTAACAAACCTGAAAGGAGTCCTCCCATCCCACAGATTGACGAAAAACAATTGGGATCGGGCCAAATCCACAGAGAGGAAGATTCGTCCATGGCCCATGAGACATCCACAACATTCCACGACCATCGCTGAAACAAAATCCAGAGACAAAAGCCTGAGCAAGCTCCTCAGACTCGCTCATTCTTCATGTCCTGAAGAGTTCTTCTCATGGTTTGTAGATCGGGCGTGCCATAAATACGTCCCCAAACTTAAGCTGAGTTTGTGTTTTCAGTCTTCTGTCCTCAAAGTCCTGGGCCACACTCCCTCCAGGCTGGGGCCCCTGGAGCCACACATTAGGACTGCCCCCACCCAATCCATGGGAATTCTGCCCATTCCATTGTCAAACATCGTACAAATTAGGAGAACCCTCCAAAGTCCCTGAGGCCATCCCAATAGTGTAGGTCGCCCCGGACAAAAAAAGGCGGTTGATACCGGATGAGTTCTACCTCCACTCATCTACCTCCACTCATACCAAGAAGATTGAACCAGACAGGACCCGAGGCCATTATCGGATCCATTGCTTTGGTTTACAGGCATGTCTCCTCAAAAGTCTGCATTCCAATACCAGCAGAGGGGATTTCCTGAGGCACCCACCAGAACAAATCTCGTCTTCACAAGGAAACTTTTGCATGGGAGCTATGCCAAAGCTTAGGAGAATTCTTCAGGGTCCCGGTGCCACCTCCCCATTCCAAGGCCCTCATGGACACAAACACACGTTAGGACCCATTTTCTGGAAAGTGCATTTCAACTCAGCCACCCCGGTTGCTCCCGCAGATCCATTACATCTAAACTGTCTAGTTGCTAGGAGACAATTGGAAGGCGAGGCGGACTTCCCAGTAATCCATCCTGGAACGGTGCTCTGGAGTCATTCCATACGGGATGTCCTGGAGCTGTCCAACAGGTCTCAATTGTCCCGCAGAAGGAATCCTTGAAGGGGGCATCCCACATCTCCCAACGTGGAAAACCTCCATGGCCTCGAGATTCCGCTCTCTTCATGAAGGGGCCGTCATGCACAGAAACTCCAACCTGAGCCAACGTCGGATCCTCGCCCTGACTTCAGATGCATGAGATATTGGTTCAGATCTGCAGGTGGTACCTGCCGTGCCCTCACCCTGAATCCGAAGTCTAGCTTGTGTTCTCAGACTTCCGTCCTCACTCTCCTGGCCCCGAAGCCCTCAAGTTTGGCATTTCCGGACCGACAATGAAGCACTCTGCCTGCCCTCTAGAAAAAATATATTGCCTAATGAGCAGCCCAGGCAGCTTAAATGAGGATAAACCTACACGGCACTCGAATGTACCCGAATTATATAGTCTAAACTGGGCACTAATGCACTGTCTGACACAACCTGAGCCCGGACCTGCTGACCAACACCCAGACAGCTGACCGCACGCTGAGCACATCAGACCCGCCATGGCCTTAGGTCATCATCTCTTCCCTACCTCAGATTTCAGGCTTCAGAACCTAGACCTTATCTCCAATCACTGCCCACGGGTGACTGTGATGCAGAAATCAGAACTCTTCCTGACCCATGGCAAGAAACCTTGTGGTTGGCATGTTGTCCAACGTTCAGTGTAGGAGAAACCAGCATTCACGCTGAGGCCACGCCCATTCTTGAGTGCGACGAGAGCATAAACACGCATTGTGACCTCAGCGTGAGTCCTGTCCTCTAGTAAGTCCTCTCAGTGGCTGGACCTTTAGATGTCATAATGGGCTTGACATGTCCCTAGTCCCCAATTTTTAACCAGATGTCTGGTTGTCCAGTCGCCCCACCCCAGGGCTCTACTCTGGAATCCCTCATTTGGTGGGACATATGAGGTTGAAAAACAAAATGAAACAAATCGACAACAACAAAAAAACGGACTTCTTCCATCCCCAGAATGACCCCAAACTCTTTGGACGGGACCGAACCCCCAGAGAGTAAGACTCGTCCATTTCCCATGAAGTCACCCGGCAATTTCACGACCATGAGTGACACGATATCCAGAGACAAAAACTTGAGCAAGAGCCTCACACTCGCCCTTTTTTCCTATCCCGAAGTGTTCTCCTCATGGTCTGTAGATCAGTCCTGCCATACCTATGAACCAAAACATAAGCCGAGTTTGTGTTTTCAGACAACTGTCCAAACAGCTCTGGCCTACACACCCTACAGGCTCAGGGCCCTGGAGCCAAACCTGAGGACTGTACTTGCCCTCTCCAAGGGAATTGTATGTGCCCATTCCATTGGCCACAACCCTACTAGTAGGATAACCTCCAAAGTCCCTGAGGCCATCCCAATAGTTGTGGCTTCCCAGGACAAACAGGGGCAATATGAGCCCATCTGAGCACCTACCTGCACTCAGACCCGTAGACTGATGTCCCCAGAGGTAAAAAGGAACGAACAGGCCCCTAGGCACTAATCGGCTCCATTGCTTTGGTTTCCAGGTATCTCTCCTCAGAGGCCTGGATTTCAATACCAGCATCTGGCTGTTTCTTGACTCACCCATCAGAACAAATCTCATCTACACATGGGAAACATGCACGTTGGAGCTGTGTCAAAGCCTCTGTTTAGGAGAACCCTTCAGGGCCCCAGGGCCACCGCTTCATTCCAAGGTCTCCATAGACACAAAAACATATTAGGACACATCCACAGGAGAGTCCATTTCAACTCAGCCTCCTCGGTTGCCCCCCACATCCAGCAGATCTAACCTGTCTTGTTGCTTGGAGACCATTGGAATGCGAGGTGGGCTACCCAGCCATCCATCCTTAGAACCCTGCTCGGAATCGTTGGCCTGGAGCCAACCAACAGGTCTCAATTGTCCTGCAGAAGAATCTTTGCAGTTTGGAGCTTCTCACAACTCCCATCGTGGGAAAACCCCCATGTCCTCGTGATCCAACCCCCTTCAAGAAAGGGCCATCAGGGCAGAAAGTCCAACCTGAGCGATCGTCTGATCCTTGCCCTGACTTCAGATGCACGAGATCTCGATTGAGGTCTGTAGATTGTGCCTGCCATATCCTCACCCAGAAACCTAGGCCTAGCTTGGGTTCTCAGACTCCGTCTTCAGACTAGTGGCCCACAAGCCCTCCAGTTGGGCAATCCAGAACTACAATGCCGCACTCTCCCTGCCCTACAGAAGTAAAACATTGCCCTCAGGGCTACCCCGAAACCGCAAATGAGGATCAACCTGCACGCCATTCGGCTGTACCCCAAACATATAGGCTGACCTGGGCACTATTTCACCTTCTGACCCAGCCTGAGCCTGGACCTCCTGGTCCCACCCAGACAGCTGGCCGCACACTGAGCACATCGGACCCGCCATGGCCTTAGGTCGTCATCTCTTCCCAACTGCGGTTTTCAGGCTCCAGAACCTAGACCTTATCTCCAACCACTGCCCAGGGTGGAGAATGATGCAGAAATCAGAACTCTTTCCTTATGGCAAGAAACCTTTTGGTTGGCATGTTGTCCAACGTTCAGTGTAGTTGAAACAAGCGTGGCCCATGAAGCCCAGCCCATGCTTGAGGGCCACATTGGTCACAAACACACATTGTGACCCTCAGCCTGAGCCCAGTCCTCAGGTAAGGCCTCTCAGGGCCTATATGAAGAGACAGCATATTGGGCTTGCCATGCCCCTAGGCCCCAATTTTTAACCATAGTTCGGGTTGTCCCTTCACTCTTCCCCAGGGTTCTGCTTTGGAATTATTCTTTTGGTGGGACACCTGAGGTAACAAACCTGAAAGGAGTCCTCCCATCCCACAGATGGACGAAAAACAATTGGGATCGGACCAAATCCACAGAGAGGAAGATTCGTCCATGGCCCATGAGACCTCCCCAACATTCCACGGCCATCGCTGAAACAAAACCCAGAGACAAAAGCCTGAGCAAGCTCCTCAGACTCGCTCATTCTTCATATCCTGAAGAGTTCTTCTCAGGGTTTGTGGATCGGGCGTGCCATACCTACGTCCCCAAACTTAAGCTGATTTTGTGTTTTCAGTCTTCTGTCCTCAAAGTCCTGGGCCACACTCCCTCCAGGCTGGGGCCTTGGAGCCACTCATTAGGACTGCCCCCACCCAATCCATGGGAATTCTGCCCATTCCATTGTCAAAAATTGTACAAATTAGGAGAACCCTCCAAAGTCCCTGAGGCCATCCCAATAGTGTAGGTCACCCGGGACAAAAAAGGGCGATTGATACCGGCTGAGCATCTACCTCCACTCATCTACCTCCACTCATACCAAGAAGATTGAACCAGACAGGACCCGAGGCCATTATCGGATAAATTGCTTTGGTTTACATGCATGTCTCCACAAGCCTGGATTCCAATACCAGCAGAGGGGATTTCCTGAGGCACCCTTCAGAACAAATCTCGTCTCCACAAGGAAACTTGTGCATGGGAGCTATGCCAAAGCTTAGGAGAATACTTCAGGGTCCCGGTGCCACCTCCCCATTCCAAGGCCCTCATGGACACAAACACACGTTAGGACCCATCCTCTGGAAAGTGCATTTCAACTCAGCCACCCCGGTTGCTCCCGCAGATCCATTAGATCTATACTGTCTTGTTGCTAGGCGACAATTGGAGGGCGAGGCGGAATTCCCAGGCATCCATCCTGGAACGGTGCTCTGGAGTCATTCCATATGGATTGTCCTAAGCTGTCCAACAGGTCTCAATTGTCCCGCAGAAGGAATCCTTGAAGGGGGCATCCCACATCTCCCAACGTGGAAAACCTCCATGGCCTCGAGATTCCGCTCCCTTCATGAAGGGGCCGTTATGCACAGAAACTCCAACCTGAGACAACGTCGGATCCTCGCCCTGACTTCAGATGCATGAGATATTGGTTCAGATTGCAGGGGGTACCTGCCGTGCCCTCACCCTGAATCCGAAGTCTAGCTTGTGTTCTCAGACTTCCGTCCTCACTCTCCTGGCCCCGAAGCCCTCAAGTTTGGCAATTCCGGACCGACAATGAAGCACTCTGCTGGCCCTCTAGAAAAAATATATTGCCTAATGAGCAGCCCAGGCAGCTTAAATGAGGTTAAACCTACCCGGCACTCGAATGTACCCAAATTATATAGCCTAACCTGGGCACTAATGCACTGTCTGACACAACCTGAGCCCGGACCTGCTGACCAACACCCAGACAGCTGACCGCACGCTGAGCACATCAGACCCACCATGGCCTTAGGTCATCATCTCTTCCCTACCTCAGTTTTCAGGCTTCAGAACCTAGACCTTATCTCCAATCACTGCCCACGGGTGACTGTGATGCAGAAATCAGAACTCTTCCTGACCCATGGCAAGAAACCTTGTGGTTGGCATGTTGTCCAACGTTCAGTGTAGGAGAAACCAGCATTCACGCTGAGGCCCCGCCCATTCTTGCGTGCGACGAGAGCATAAACACACATTGTGACCTCAGCGTGAGTCCTGTCCTCTAGTAAGTCCTCTCAGTGGCTGAAACATTAGATGTCATAATGGGCTTGACATGTCCCTAGTCCCCAATTTTTAACCAGATTTCTGGTTGTCCAGTCGCCCCACCCCAGGGCTCTACTCTGGAATCCCTCATTTGGTGGGACATCTGAGGTTGAAAAACAAAATGAAACAAATCGACAACAACAACAAAAAAACGGACTTCTTCCATCCCCAGAATGACCCCAAACTCTTTGGACGGGACCGAACCCCGAGAGAGTAAGACTCGTCCATTTCCCATGAAGTCACCCGGCAATTTCACGACCATGTGTGACAAGACATCCAGAGACAAAAACTTGAGCAAGAGCCTCACACTCGCCCTTTTTTCATATCCCGAAGTGTTCTTTTCATGGTCTGTAGATCAGTCCTGCCATACCTATGACCCAAAACATAAGCCGAGTTTGTGTTTTCAGACAACTGTCCAAACAGCTCTGGCCTACACACCCTACAGGCTCAGGGCCCTGGAGCCAAACCTGAGGACTGTACTTGCCCTCTCCAAGGGAATTTTATGTGCCCATTCCAATGGCCACAACCCTACTAGTAGGATAACCTCCAAAGTCCCTGAGGCCATCCCAATAGTTGTGGCTTCCCAGGACAAACAGGGGCAATCTGAGCCCATCTGAGCACCTACCTGCACTCAGACCCGTAGACTGTTGTCCCCAGAGGTAAAAAGGAACGAACAGGCCCCTAGGCACTAATCGGATCCATTGCTTTGGTTTCCAGGCATCTCTCCTCAGAGGTCTGGATTTCAATACCAGCATATGGCTGTTTCTTGACTCACCCATCAGAACAAATCTCATCTACACTTGGGAAACATGCACGTTAGAGCTGTGTCAAAGCCTCTGTTTAGGAGAACCCTTCAGGGCCCCAGGGCCACCGCTTCATTCCAAGGTCTCCATAGACACAAAAACATATTAGGACACATCCACAGGAGAGTCCATTTCAACTCAGCCTCCTCGGTTGCCCCCCACATCCAGCAGATCTAACCTGTCTTGTTGCTTGGAGACCATTGGAATGCGAGGTGGGCTACCCAGCCATCCATCCTTAGAACCCTGCTCGGAATCGTTGGCCTGGAGCCAACCAACAGGTCTCAATTGTCCTGCAGAAGAATCTTTGCAGTTTGGAGCTTCTCACAACTTCCATCGTGGGAAAACCCCCATGTCCACGTGATCCAACCCCCTTCAAGAAAGGGCCATCAGGGCAGAAAGTCCAACCTGAGCGATCGTCTGATCCTTGCCCTGACTTCAGATGCACGAGATCTCGATTGAGGTCTGTAGATTGTGCCTGCCATATCCTCACCCAGAAACCTAGGCCTAGCTTGGGTTCTCAGACTGCGTCCTCAGACTACTGGCCCACAAGCCCTCCAGTTGGGCAATCCAGAACTACAATGCCGCACTCTGCCTGCCCTACAGAAGTCAAACATTGCCCTCATTGCTACCCCGAAACCCCAAAAGAAAATCAACCTGCACGCCATTCGGCTGTACCCCAAACATATAGGCTGACCTGGGCACTATTTCCCCTTCTGACCCAGCCTGAGCCTGGACCTCCTGGTCCCACCCAGACAGCTGGCCGCACACTGAGTACATCGGACCCGCCATGGCCTTAGGTCGTCATCTCTTCCCAACTGCGGTTTTCAGGCTCCAGAACCTAGACCTTATATCCAACCACTGCCCAGGGTTGAAAATGATGCAGAAATCAGAACTCTTTACCCATGGCAAGAAACCTTGTGGTTGGCATGTTGTCCAACATTCAGTGTAGTTGAAACAAGCGTGGCCCATGAAGATCAGCCCATGCTTGCGGGCCACATTGGTCACAAACACACATTGTGACCCTCAGCCTGAGCCCAGTCCTCAGGTAAGGCCTCTCAGGGCCTATATGAAGAGACAGCATATTGGGCTTGCCATGCCCCTAGGCCCCAATTTTTAACCATAGTTCGGGTTGTCCCTTCACTCTTCCCCAGGGCTCTGCTTTGGAATTCCTCTTTTGGTGGGACACCTGAGGTAACAAACCTGAAAGGAGTCCTCCCATCCCACAGATTGACGAAAAACAATTGGGATCGGGCCAAATCCACAGAGAGGAAGATTCGTCCATGGCCCATGAGACCTCCACAACATTCCACGGCCATCGCTGAAACAAAATCCAGAGACAAAAGCCTGAGCAAGCTCCTCAGACTCGCTCATTCTTCATGTCCTGAAGAGTTCTTCTCATGGTTTGTAGATCGGGCGTGCCATAACTACGTCCCCAAACTTAAGCTGAGTTTGTGTTTTCAGTCTTCTGTCCTCAAAGTCCTGGGCCACACTCCCTCCAGGCTGGGGCCCCTGGAGCCACACATTAGGACTGCCCCCACCCAATCCATGGGAATTCTGCCCATTCCATTGTCAAACATCGTACAAATTAGGAGAACCCTCCAAAGTCCCTGAGGCCATCCCAATAATGTAGGTCGCCCGGGACAAAAAAGGGCGGTTGATACCGGATGAGCATCTACCTCCACTCATCTACCTCCACTCATACCAAGAAGATTGAACCAGACAGGACCCGAGGCCATTATCGGATCCATTGCTTTGGTTTACAGGCATGTCTCCTCAAAAGCCTGCATTCCAATACCAGCAGAGGGGATTTCCTGAGGCACCCACCAGAACAAATCTCGTCTCCACAAGGAAACTTTTGCATGGGAGCTATGCCAAAGCTTAGGAGAATACTTCAGGGTCCCGGTGCCACCTCCCCATTCCAAGGCCCTCATGGACACAAACACACGTTAGGACCCATCCTCTGGAAAGTGCATTTCAACTCAGCCACCCCGGTTGCTCCCGCAGATCCATTACATCTAAACTGTCTAGTTGCTAGGAGACAATTGGAAGGCGAGGCGGACTTCCCAGTAATCCATCCTGGAACGGTGCTCTGGAGTCATTCCATACGGGATGTCCTGGAGCTGTCCAACAGGTCTCAATTGTCCCGCAGAAGGAATCCTTGAAGGGGGCATCCCACATCTCCCAACGTGGAAAACCTCCATGGCCTCGAGATTCCGCTCTCTTCATGAAGGGGCCGTCATGCACAGAAACTCCAACCTGAGCCAACGTCGGATCCTCGCCCTGACTTCAGATGCATGAGATATTGGTTCAGATCTGCAGGTGGTACCTGCCGTGCCCTCACCCTGAATCTGAAGTCTAGCTTGTGTTCTCAGACTTCCGTCCTCACTCTCCTGGCCCCGAAGCCCTCAAGTTTGGCATTTCCGGACCGACAATGAAGCACTCTGCCTGCCCTCTACAAAAAATATATTGCCTAATGAGCAGCCCAGGCAGCTTAAATGAGGATAAACCTACACGGCACTCGAATGTACCCGAATTATATAGTCTAAACTGGGCACTAATGCACTGTCTGACACAACCTGAGCCCGGACCTGCTGAGCAACACCCAGACAGCTGACCGCACGCTGAGCACATCAGACCCGCCATGGCCTTAGGTCATCATCTCTTCCCTACCTCAGTTTTCAGGCTTCAGAACCTAGACCTTATCTCCAATCACTGCCCACGGGTGACTGTGATGCAGAAATCAGAACTCTTCCTGACCCATGGCAAGAAACCTTGTGGTTGGCATGTTGTCCAACGTTCAGTGTAGGAGAAACCAGCATTCACGCTGAGGCCACGCCCATTCTTGAGTGCGACGAGAGCATAAACACGCATTGTGACCTCAGCGTGAGTCCTGTCCTCTAGTAAGTCCTCTCAGTGGCTGGACCTTTAGATGTCATAATGGGCTTGACATGTCCCTAGTCCCAAATTTTTAACCAGATTTCTGGTTGTCCAGTCGCCCCACCCCAGGGCTCTACTCTGGAATCCCTCATTTGGTGGGACATCTGAGGTTGAAAAACAAAATGAAACAAATCGACAACAACAACAAAAAAACGGACTTCTTCCATCCCCAGAATGACCCCAAACTCTTTGGACGGGACCGAACCCCCAGAGAGTAAGACTCGTCCATTTCCCATGAAGTCACCCGGCAATTTCACGACCATGAGTGACACGATATCCAGAGACAAAAACTTGAGCAAGAGCCTCACACTCGCCCTTTATTCCTATCCCGAAGTGTTCTCCTCATGGTCTGTAGATCAGTCCTGCCATACCTATGACCCAAAACATAAGCCGAGTTTGTGTTTTCAGACAACTGTCCAAACAGCTCTGGCCTACACACCCTACAGGCTCAGGGCCCTGGAGCCAAACCTGAGGACTGTACTTGCCCTCTCCAAGGGAATTGTATGTGCCCATTCCAATGGCCACAACCCTACTAGTAGGATAACCTCCAAAGTCCCTGAGGCCATCCCAATAGTTGTGGCTTCCCAGGACAAACAGGGGCAATATGAGCCCATCTGAGCACCTACCTGCACTCAGACCCGTAGACTGATGTCCCCAGAGGTAAAAAGGAACGAACAGGCCCCTAGGCACTAATCGGCTCCATTGCTTTGGTTTCCAGGTATCTCTCCTCAGAGGCCTGGATTTCAATACCAGCATATGGCTGTTTCTTGACTCACCCATCAGAACAAATCTCATCTACACATGGGAAACATGCACGTTGGAGCTGTGTCAAAGCCTCTGTTTAGGAGAACCCTTCAGGGCCCCAGGGCCACCGCTTCATTCCAAGGTCTCCATAGACACAAAAACATATTAGGACACATCCACAGGAGAGTCCATTTCAACTCAGCCTCCTCGGTTGCCCCCCACATCCAGCAGATCTATCCTGTCTTGTTGCTTGGAGACCATTGGAATGCGAGGTGGGCTACCCAGCCATCCATCCTTAGAACCCTGCTCGGAATCGTTGGCCTGGAGCCAACCAACAGGTCTCAATTGTCCTGCAGAAGAATCTTTGCAGTTTGGAGCTTCTCACAACTCCCATCGTGGGAAAACCCCCATGTCCTCGTGATCCAACCCCCTTCAAGAAAGGGCCATCAGGGCAGAAAGTCCAACCAGAGCGATCGTCTGATCCTTGCCCTGACTTCAGATGCACGAGATCTCGATTGAGGTCTGTAGATTGTGCCTGCCATATCCTCACCCAGAAACCTAGGCCTAGCTTGGGTTCTCAGACTCCGTCTTCAGACTAGTGGCCCACAAGCCCTCCAGTTTGGCAATCCAGAATTACAATGCCGCACTCTCCCTACCCTACAAAAGTAAAACACTGCCCTCAGGGCTACCCCGAAACCGGAAATGAGGATCAACCTGCACGCCATTCGGCTGTACCCCAAACATATAGGCTGACCTGGGCACTATTTCACCTTCTGACCCAGCCTGAGCCTGGACCTCCTGGTCCCACCCAGACAGCTGGCCGCACACTGAGCACATCGGACCCGCCATGGCCTTAGGTCGTCATCTCTTCCCAACTGCGGTTTTCAGGCTCCAGAACCTAGACCTTATCTCCAACCACTGCCCAGGGTGGAGAATGATGCAGAAATCAGAAATCTTTCCTTATGGCAAGAAACCTTGTGGTTGGCATGTTGTCCAACGTTCAGTGTAGTTGAAACAAGCGTGGCCCATGAGGCCCAGCCCATGCTTGAGGGCCACATTGGTCACAAACACACATTGTGACCCTCAGCCTGAGCCCAGTCCTCAGGTAAGGCCTCTCAGGGCCTATATGAAGAGACAGCATATTGGGCTTGCCATGCCCCTAGGCCCCAATTTTTAACCATAGTTCGGGTTGTCCCTTCACTCTTCCCCAGGGCTCTGCTTTGGAATTCTTCTTTTGGTGGGACACCTGAGGTAACAAACCTGAAAGGAGTCCTCCCATCCCACAGATGGACGAAAAACAATTGGGATCGGGCCAAATCCACAGAGAGGAAGATTCGTCCATGGCCCATGAGACCTCCCCAACATTCCACGGCCATCGCATGAAACAAAATCCAGAGACAAAAGCCTGAGCAAGCTCCTCAGACTCGCTCATTCTTCATATCCTGAAGAGTTCTTCTCAGGGTTTGAGGATCGGGAGTGCCATACCTACGTCCCCAAACTTAAGCTGAGTTTGTGTTTTCAGTCTTCTGTCCTCATAGTCCTGGGCCACACTCCCTCCAGGCTGGGGCCTTGGAGCCACTCATTAGGACTGCCCCCACCCAATCCATGGGAATTCTGCCCATTCCATTGTCAAAAATTGTACAAATTAGGAGAACCCTCCAAAGTCCCTGAGGCCATCCCAATAGTGTAGGTCACCCGGGACAAAAAAGGGCGATTGATACCGGCTGAGCATCTACCTCCACTCATCTACCTCCACTCATACCAAGAAGATTGAACCAGACAGGACCCGAGGCCATTATCGGATAAATTGCTTTGGTTTACAGGCATGTCTCCACAAGCCTGGATTCCAATACCAGCAGAAGGGATTTCCTGAGGCACCCTTCAGAACAAATCTCGTCTCCACAAGGAAACTTGTGCATGGGAGCTATGCCAAAGCTTAGGAGAATACTTCAGGGTCCCGGTGCCACCTCCCCATTCCAAGGCCCTCATGGACACAAACACACGTTAGGACCCATCCTCTGGAAAGTGCATTTCAACTCAGCCACCCCGGATGCTCCCGCAGATCCATTAGATCTAAACTGTCTTGTTGCTAGGCGACAATTGGAAGGCGAGGCGGAATTCCCAGGCATCCATCCTGGAACGGTGCTCTGGAGTCATTCCATACGGGATGTCCTGGAGTTGTCCAACAGGTCTCAATTGTCCCGCAGAAGGAATCCTTGAAGGGGGCATCCCACATCTCCCAACGTGGAAAACCTCCATGGCCTCGAGATTCCGCTCCCTTCAAGAAGGGGCCGTTATGCACAGAAACTCCAACCTGAGACAACGTCGGATCCTCGCCCTGACTTCAGATGCATGAGATATTGGTTCAGATTGCAGGGGGTACCTGCCGTGCCCTCACCCTGAATCCGAAGTCTAGCTTGTGTTCTCAGACTTCCGTCCTCACTCTCCTGGCCCCGAAGCCCTCAAGTTTGGCAATTCCGGACCGACAATGAAGCACTCTGCTTGCCCTCTAGAAAAAATATATTGCCTAATGAGCAGCCCAGGCAGCTTAAATGAGGTTAAACCTACACGGCACTCGAATGTACCCAAATTATATAGCCTAACCTGGGCACTAATGCACTGTCTGACACAACCTGAGCCCGGACCTGCTGACCAGCACCCAGACAGCTGACCGCACGCTGAGCACATCAGACCCGCCATGGCCTTAGGTCATCATCTCTTCCCTACCTCAGTTTTCAGGCTTCAGAACCTAGACCTTATCTCCAATCACTGCCCACGGGTGACTGTGATGCAGAAATCAGAACTCTTCCTGACCCATGGCAAGAAACCTTGTGGTTGGCATGTTGTCCAACGTTCAGTGTAGGAGAAACCAGCATTCACCCTGAGGCCCCGCCCATTCTTGCGTGCGACGAGAGCATAAACACACATTGTGACCTCAGCGTGAGTCCTGTCCTCTAGTAAGTCCTCTCAGTGGCTGGAACATTAGATGTCATAATGGGCTTGACATGTCCCTAGTCCCCAATTTTTAACCAGATTTCTGGTTGTCCAGTCGCCCCACCCCAGGGCTCTACTCTGGAATCCCTCATTTGGTGGGACATCTGAGGTTGAAAAACAAAATGAAACAAATCGACAACAACAACAAAAAAACAGACTTCTTCCATCCCCAGAATGACCCCAAACTCTTTGGACGGGACCGAACCCCCAGAGATTAAGACTCGTCCATTTCCCATGAAGTCACCCGGCAATTTCACGACCATGAGTGACACGATATCCAGAGACAAAAACTTGAGCAAGAGCCTCACACTCGCCCTTTTTTCATATCCCGAAGTGTTCTCCTCATGGTCTGTAGATCAGTCCTGCCATACCTATGACCCAAAACATAAGCCGACTTTGTGTGTTCAGACAACTGTCCAAACAGCTCTGGCCTACACACCCTACAGGCTCAGGGCCCTGGAGCCAAACCTGAGGACTGTACTTGCCCTCTCCAAGGGAATTGTATGTGCCCATTCCAATGGCCACAACCCTACTAGTAGGATAACCTCCAAAGTCCCTGAGGCCATCCCAATAGTTGTGGCTTCCCAGGACAAACAGGGGCAATCTGAGCCCATCTGACCACCTACCTGCACTCAGACCCGTAGACTGATGTCCCCAGAGGTAAAAAGGAACGAACAGGCCCCTTAGGCACTAATCGGATCCATTGCTTTGGTTTCCAGGCATCTCTCCTCAGAGGCCTGGATTTCAATACCAGCATATGGCTGTTTCTTGACTCACCCATCAGAACAAATCTCATCTACACTTGGGAAACATGCACGTTAGAGCTGTGTCAAAGCCTCTGTTTAGGAGAACCCTTCAGGGCCCCAGGGCCACCGCTTCATTCCAATTTCTCCATAGACACAAAAACATATTAGGACACATCCACAGGAGAGTCCATTTCAACTCAGCCTCCTCGGTTGCCCCCCACATCCAGCAGATCTAACCTGTCTTGTTGCTTGGAGACCATTGGAATGCGAGGTGGGCTACCCAGCCATCCATCCTTAGAACCCTGCTCAGAATCGTTGGCCTGGAGCCAACCAACAGGTCTCAATTGTCCTGCAGAAGAATCTTTGCAGTTTGGAGCTTCTCACAACTTCCATCGTGGGAAAACCCCCATGTCCACGTGATCCAACCCCCTTCAAGAAAGGGCCATCAGGGCAGAAAGTCCAACCTGAGCGATCATCTGATCCTTGCCCTGACTTCAGATGCACGAGATCTCGATTGAGGTCTGTAGATTGTGCCTGCCATATCCTCACCCAGAAACCTAGGCCTAGCTTGGGTTCTCAGACTGCGTCCTCAGACTACTGGCCCACAAGCCCTCCAGTTGGGCAATCCAGAACTACAATGCCGCACTCTGCCTGCCCTACAGAAGTCAAACATTGCCCTCATTGCTACCCCGAAACCCCAAAAGAAAATCAACCTGCACGCCATTCGGCTGTACCCCAAACATATAGGCTGACCTGGGCACTATTTCCCCTTCTGACCCAGCCTGAGCCTGGACCTCCTGGTCCCACCCAGACAGCTGGCCGCACACTGAGCACATCGGACCCGCCATGGCCTTAGGTCGTCATCTCTTCCCAACTGCGGTTTTCAGGCTCCAGAACCTAGACCATATCTCCAACCACTGCCCAGGGTTGAAAATGATGCAGAAATCAGAACTCTTTCCCCATGGCAAGAAACCTTGTGTTTGGCATGTTGTCCAACGTTCAGTGTAGTTGAAACAAGCGTGGCCCATGAGGCCCAGCCCATGCTCGCGGGCCACATTGGTCACAAACACACATTGTGACCCTCAGCCTGAGCCCAGTCCTCAGGTAAGGCCTCTCAGGGCCTATATGAAGAGACAGCATATTGGGCTTGCCATGACCCTAGGCCCCAATTTTTAACCATAGTTCGGGTTGTCCCTTCACTCTTCCCCAGGGCTCTGCTTTGGAATTCCTCTTTTGGTGGGACACCTGAGGTAACAAACCTGAAAGGAGTCCTCCCATCCCACAGATTGACGAAAAACAATTGGGATCGGGCCAAATCCACAGAGAGGAAGATTCGTCCATGGCCCATGAGACCTCCCCAACATTCCACGGCCATCGCTGAAACAAAATCCAGAGACAAAAGCCTGAGCAAGCTCCTCAGACTCGCTCATTCTTCATGTCCTGAAGAGTTCTTCTCATGGTTTGTAGATCGGGCGTGCCATAACTACGTCCCCAAACTTAAGCTGAGTTTGTGTTTTCAGTCTTCTGTCCTCAAAGTCCTGGGCCACACTCCCTCCAGGCTGGGGCCCCTGGAGCCACACATTAGGACTGCCCCCACCCAATCCATGGGAATTCTGCCCATTCCATTGTCAAAAATTGTACAAATTAGGAGAACCCTCCAAAGTCCCTGGGGCCATCCCAATAGTGTAGGTCGCCCGGGACAAAAAAGGGCGATTGATACCGGCTGAGCATCTACCTCCACTCATCTACCTGCACTCATACCAAGAAGATTGAACCAGACAGGACCCGAGGCCATTATTGGATAAATTGCTTTGGTTTACAGGCATGTCTCCTCAAAAGCCTGGATTCCAATACCAGCAGAGGGGATTTCCTGAGGCACCCATCAGCACAAATTTCGTCTCCACAAGGAAAATTGTGCATGGGAGCTATGCCAAAGCTTAGGAGAATACTTCAGGGTCCCGGTGCCACCTCCCCATTCCAACGCCCTCATGGACACAAACACACGTTAGGACCCATCCTCCGGAAAGTGCATTTCAACTCAGCCACCCCGGTTGCTCCCGCAGATCCATTAGATCTAAACTGTCTTGTTGCGCGGCGAATATTGGAAGGCGAGGCGGAATTCCCAGGCATCCATCCTGGAACGGTGCTCTGGAGTCATTCCATATGGATTGTCCTGGAGCTGTCCAACAGGTCTCAATTGTCCCGCAGAAGGAATCCTTGAAGGGGGCATCCCACATCTCCCAACGTGGAAAACCTCCATGGCCTCGAGATTCCGCTCCCTTCATGAAGGGGCCGTTATGCACAGAAACTCCAACCTGAGACAAAGTCGGATCCTCGCCCTGACTTCAGATGCATGAGATATTGGTTCAGATTGCAGGGGGTACCTGCCGTGCCCTCACCCTGAATCCGAAGTCTAGCTTGTGTTCTCAGACTTCCGTCCTCACTCTCCTGGCCCCGAAGCCCTCAAGTTTGGCAATTCCGGACCGACAATGAAGCACTCTGCTTGCCCTCTAGAAAAAATATATTGCCTAATGAGCAGCTCAGGCAGCTTAAATGAGGTTAAACCTACACGGCACTCGAATGTACCCAAATTATATAGCCTAACCTGGGCACTAATGCACTGTCTGACACAACCTGAGCCCGGACCTGCTGACCAACACCCAGACAGCTGACCGCACGCTAAGCACATCAGACCCGCCATGGCCTTAGGTCATCATCTCTTCCCTACCTCAGTTTTCAGGCTTCAGAACCTAGACCTTATCTCCAATCACTGCCCACGGGTGACTGTGATGCAGAAATCAGAACTCTTCCTGACCCATGGCAAGAAACCTTGTGGTTGGCATGTTGTCCAACGTTCAGTGTAGGAGAAACCAGCATTCACCCTGAGGCCCCGCCCATTCTTGCGTGCGACGAGAGCATAAACACACATTGTGACCTCAGCGGGAGGCCTGTCCTCTAGTAAGTCCTCTCAGTGGCTGGACCTTTAGATGTCATAATGGGCTTGACATGTCCCTAGTCCCCAATTTTTAACCAGATTTCTGGTTGTCCAGTCGCCCCACCCCAGGGCTCTACTCTGGAATCCCTCATTTGGTGGGACATCTGAGGTTGAAAAACAAAATGAAACAAATCGACAACAACAACAAAAAAACGGACTTCTTCCATCCCCAGAATGACCCCAAACTCTTTGGACGGGACCGAACCCCCAGAGAGTAAGACTCGTCCATTTCCCATGAAGTCACCCGGCAATTTCACGACCATGAGTGACACGATATCCAGAGACAAAAACTTGAGCAAGAGCCTCACACTCGCCCTTTTTTCATATCCCGAAGTGTTCTCCTCATGGTCTGTAGATCAGTCCTGCCATACCTATGACCCAAAACATAAGCAGAGTTTGTGTTTTCAGACAACTGTCCAAACAGCTCTGGCCTACACACCCTACAGGCTCAGGGCCCTGGAGCCAAACCTGAGGACTGTACTTGCCCTCTCCAAGGGAATTGTATGTGCCCATTCCAATGGCCACAACCCTACTAGTAGGATAACCTCCAAAGTCCCTGAGGCCATCCCAATAGTTGTGGCTTCCCAGGACAAACAGGGGCAATCTGAGCCCATCTGAGCACCTACCTGCACTCAGACCCGTAGACTGTTGTCCCCAGAGGTAAAAAGGAACGAACAGGCCCCTAGGCACTAATCGGATCCATTGCTTTGGTTTCCAGGCATCTCTCCTCAGAGGCCTGGATTTCAATACCAGCATAAGGCTGTTCCTTCACTCACCCATCAGAACAAATCTCATCTACACTTGGGAAACATGCACGTTAGAGCTGTGTCAAAGCCTCTGTTTAGGAGAACCCTTCAGGGCCCCAGGGCCACCGCTTCATTCCAAGGTCTCCATAGACACAAAAACATATTAGGACACATCCACAGGAGAGTCCATTTCAACTCAGCCTCCTCGGTTGCCCCCCACATCCAGCAGATCTAACCTGTCTTGTTGAATGGAGACCATTGGAATGCGAGGTGGGCTACCCAGCCATCCATCCTTAGAACCCTGCTCGGAATCGTTGGCCTGGAGCCAACCAACAGGTCTCAATTGTCCTGCAGAAGAATCTTTGCAGTTTGGAGCTTCTCACAACTTCCATCGTGGGAAAACCCCCATGTCCACGTGATCCAACCCCCTTCAAGAAAGGGCCATCAGGGCAGAAAGTCCAACCTGAGCGATCATCTGATCCTTGCCCTGACTTCAGATGCACGAGATCTCGATTGAGGTCTGTAGATTGTGCCTGCCATATCCTCACCCAGAAACCTAGGCCTAGCTTGGGTTCTCAGACTGCGTCCTCAGACTACTGGCCCACAAGCCCTCCAGTTGGGCAATCCAGAACTACAATGCCGCACTCTGCCTGCCCTACAGAAGTCAAACATTGCCCTCATTGCTACCCCGAAACCCCAAAAGAAAATCAACCTGCACGCCATTCGGCTGTACCCCAAACATATAGGCTGACCTGGGCACTATTTCCCCTTCTGACCCAGCCTGAGCCTGGACCTCCTGGTCCCACCCAGACAGCTGGCCGCACACTGAGCACATCGGACCCGCCATGGCCTTAGGTCGTCATCTCTTCCCAACTGCGGTTTTCAGGCTCCAGAACCTAGACCTTATATCCAACCACTGCCCAGGGTTGAAAATGATGCAGAAATCAGAACTCTTTACCCATGGCAAGAAACCTTGTGGTTGGCATGTTGTCCAACGTTCAGTGTAGTTGAAACAAGCGTGGCCCATGAGGCCCAGCCCATGCTTGCGGGCCACATTGGTCACAAACACACATTGTGACCCTCAGCCTGAGCCCAGTCCTCAGGTAAGGCCTCTCAGGGCCTATATGAAGAGACAGCATATTGGGCTTGCCATGCCCCTAGGCCCCAATTTTTAACCATAGTTCGGGTTGTCCCTTCACTCTTCCCCAGGGCTCTGCTTTGGAATTCCTCTTTTGGTGGGACACCTGAGGTAACAAACCTGAAAGGAGTCCTCCCATCCCACAGATTGACGAAAAACAATTGGGATCGGGCCAAATCCACAGAGAGGAAGATTCGTCCATGGCCCATGAGACCTCCACAACATTCCACGGCCATCGCTGAAACAAAATCCAGAGACAAAAGCCTGAGCAAGCTCCTCAGACTCGCTCATTCTTCATGTCCTGAAGAGTTCTTCTCATGGTTTGTAGATCGGGCGTGCCATAACTACGTCCCCAAACTTAAGCTGAGTTTGTGTTTTCAGTCTTCTGTCCTCAAAGTCCTGGGCCACACTCCCTCCAGGCTGGGGCCCCTGGAGCCACACATTAGGACTGCCCCCACCCAATCCATGGGAATTCTGCCCATTCCATTGTCAAAAATCGTACAAATTAGGAGAACCCTCCAAAGTCCCTGAGGCCATCCCAATAGTGTAGGTCGCCCGGGACAAAAAAGGGCGGTTGATACCGGCTGAGCATCTACCTCCACTCATCTACCTCCACTCATACCAAGAAGATTGAACCAGACAGGACCCGAGGCCATTATCGGATCCATTGCTTTGGTTTACAGGCATGTCTCCTCAAAAGCCTGCATTCCAATACCAGCAGAGGGGATTTCCTGAGGCACCCATCAGAACAAATCTCGTCTACACAAGGAAATTTTTACATGGGAGCTATGCCAAAGCTTAGGAGAATACTTCAGGGTCCCGGTGCCACCTCCCCATTCCAAGGCCCTCATGGACACAAACACACGTTAGGACCCATCCTCTGGAAAGTGCATTTCAACTCAGCCACCCCGGTTGCTCCCGCAGATCCATTACATCTAAACTGTCTAGTTGCTAGGAGACAATTGGAAGGCGAGCCGGACTTCCAAGGCATCCATCCTGGAACGGTGCTCTGGAGTCATTCCATATGGGATGTCCTGGAGCTGTCCAACAGTTCTCAATTGTCCCGCAGAAGGAATCCTTGAAGGGGGCATCCCACATCTCCCAACGTGGAAAACCTCCATGGCCTCGAGATTCCGCTCTCTTCATGAAGGGGCCGTCATGCACAGAAACTCCAACCTGAGCCAACGTCGGATCCTCGCCCTGACTTCAGATGCATGAGATATTGGTTCAGATCTGCAGGGGGTACCTACCGTGCCCTCACCCTGAATCCGAAGTCTAGCTTGTGTTCTCAGACTTCCGTCCTCACTCTCCTGGCCCCGAAGCCCTCAAGTTTGGCAATTCCGGACCGACAATGAAGCACTCTGCCTGCCCTCTAGAAAAAATATATTGCCTAATGAGCAGCCCAGGCAGCTTAAATGAGGATAAACCTACACGGCAATCGAATGTACCCGAATTATATAGTCTAACCTGGGCACTAATGCACTGTCTGACACAACCTGAGCCTGGACCTGCTGACCAACACCCAGACAGCTGACCGCACGCTGAGCACATCAGACCCGCCATGGCCTTAGGTCATCATCTCTTCCCTACCTCAGTTTTCAGGCTTCAGAACCTAGACCTTATCTCCAATCACTGCCCACGGGTGACTGTGATGCAGAAATCAGAACTCTTCCTGACCCATGGCAAGAAACCTTGTGGTTGGCATGTTGTCCAACGTTCAGTGTAGGAGAAACCAGCATTCACCCTGAGGCCACGCCCATTCTTGAGTGCGACGTGAGCATAAACACGCATTGTGACCTCAGCGTGAGTCCTGTCCTCTAGTAAGTCCTCTCAGTGGCTGGACCTTTAGATGTCATAATGGGCTTGACATGTCCCTAGTCCCCAATTTTTAACCAGATTTCTGGTTGTCCATTCGCCCCACCCCAGGGCTCTACTCTGGAATCCCTCATTTGGTGGGACCTCTGAGGTTGAAAAACAAAATGAAACAAATCGACAACAACAAAAAAACGGACTTCTTCCATCCCCAGAATGACCCCAAACTCTTTGGACGGGACCGAAACCCAGAGAGTAAGACTCGTCCATTTCCCATGAAGTCACCCGGCAATTTCACGACCATGAGTGACAAGATATCCAGAGACAAAAACTTGAGCAAGAGCCTCACACTCGCCCTTTTTTCATATCCCGAAGTGTTCTCCTCATGGTCTGTAGATCAGTCCTGCCATACCTATGAACCAAAACATAAGCCGAGTTTGTGTTTTCAGACAACTGTCCAAACAGCTCTGGCCTACACACCCTACAGGCTCAGGGCCCTGGAGCCAAACCTGAGGACTGTACTTGCCCTCTCCAAGGGAATTGTATGTGCCCATTCCAATGGCCACAACCCTACTAGTAGGATAACCTTCAAAGTCCCTGAGGCCATCCCAATAGTTGTGGCTTCCCAGGACAAACAGGGGCTATATGAGCCCATCTGAGCACCTACCTGCACTCAGACCCGTAGACTGATGTCCCCAGAGGTAAAAAGGAACGAACAGGCCCCTAGGCACTAATCGGATCCATTGCTTTGGTTTCCAGGCATCTCTCCTCAGAGGCCTGGATTTCAATACCAGCATATGGCTGTTTCTTGACTCACCCATCAGAACAAATCTCATCTACACATGGGAAACATGCACGTTGGAGCTGTGTCAAAGCCTCTGTTTAGGAGAACCCTTCAGGGCCCCAGGGCCACCGCTTCATTCCAAGGTCTCCATAGACACAAAAACATATTAGGACACATCCACAGGAGAGTCCATTTCAACTCAGCCTCCTCGGTTGCCCCCACATCCAGCAGATCTAACCTGTCTTGTTGCTTGGAGACCATTGGAATGCGAGGTGGGCTACCCAGCCATCCATCCTTAGAACCCTGCTCGGAATCGTTGGCCTGGAGCCAACCAACAGGTCTCAATTGTCCTGCAGAAGAATCTTTGCAGTTTGGAGCTTCTCACAACTCCCATCGTGGGAAAACCCCCATGTCCTCGTGATCCAACCCCCTTCAAGAAAGGCCATCAGGGCAGAAAGTCCAACCTGAGCGATCGTCTGATCCTTGCCCTGACTTCAGATGCACGAGATCTCGATTGAGGTCTGTAGATTGTGCCTGCCATATCCTCACCCAGAAACCTAGGCCTAGCTTGGGTTCTCAGACTCCGTCTTCAGACTAGTGGCCCACAAGCCCTCCAGTTGGGCAATCCAGAACTACAATGCCGCACTCTCCCTGCCCTACAGAAGTAAAACATTGCCCTCAGGGCTACCCCGAAACCGCAAATGAGGATCAACCTGCACGCCATTCGGCTGTACCCCAAACATATAGGCTGACCTGGGCACTATTTCCCCTTCTGACCCAGCCTGAGCCTGGACCTCCTGGTCCCACCCAGACAGCTGGCCGCACACTGAGCACATCGGACCCGCCATGGCCTTAGGTCGTCATCTCTTCCCAACTGCGGTTTTCAGGCTCCAGAACGTAGACCTTATCTCCAAACACTGCCCAGGGTTGAGAATGATGCAGAAATCAGAACTCTTTCCTTATGGCAAGAAACCTTGTGGTTGGCATGTTGTCCAACGTTCAGTGTAGTTGAAACAAGCGTGGCCCATGAGGCCCAGCCCATGCTTGCGGGCCACATTGATCACAAACACACATTGTGACCCTCAGCCTGAGCCCAGTCCTCAGGTAAGGCCTCTCAGGGCCTATATGAAGAGACAGCATATTGGGCTTGCCATGCGCCTAGGCCCCAATATTTAACCATAGTTCGGGTTGTCCCTTCACTCTTCCCCAGGGCTCTGCTTTGGAATTCCTCTTTTGGTGGGACACCTAAGGTAACAAACCTGAAAGGAGTCCTCCCATCCCACAGATTGACGAAAAACAATTGGGATCAGGCGAAATCCACAGAGAGGAAGATTCGTCCATGGCCCATGAGACATCCACAACATTCCACGGCCATCGCTGAAACAAAATCCAGAGACAAAAGCCTGAGCAAGCTCCTCAGACTCGCTCATTCTTCATGTCCTGAAGAGTTCTTCTCATGGTTTGTAGATCGGGCGTGCCATAACTACGTCCCCAAACTTAAGCTGAGTTTGTGTTTTCAGTCTTCTGTCCTCAAAGTCCTGGGCCACACTCCCTCCAGGCTGGGGCCCCTGGAGCCACACATTAGGACTGCCCCCACCCAATCCATGGGAATTCTGCCCATTCCATTGTCAAACATCGTACAAATTAGGAGAACCCTCCAAAGTCCCTGAGGCCATCCCAATAGTGTAGGTCGCCCGGGACAAAAAAGGGCGGTTGATACCGGATGAGCATCTACCTCCACTCATCTACCTCCACTCATACCAAGAAGATTGAACCAGACAGGACCCGAGGCCATTATCGGATCCATTGCTTTGGTTTACAGGCATTTCTCCTCAAAAGCCTGCATTCCAATACCAGCAGAGGGGATTTCCTGAGGCACCCATCAGAACAAATCTCGTCTCCACAAGGAAACTTGTGCATGGTAGCTATGCCAAAGCTTAGGAGAATACTTCAGGGTCCCGGTGCCACCTCCCCATTCCAAGGCCCTCATGGACACAAACACACGTTAGGACCCATTTTCTGGAAAGTGCATTTCAACTCAGCCACCCCGGTTGCTCCCGCAGATCCATTACATCTAAACTGTCTAGTTGCTAGGAGACAATTGGAAGGCGAGGCGGACTTCCCAGGCATCCATCCTGGAACGGTGCTCTGGAGTCATTCCATATGGGATGTCCTGGAGCTGTCCAACAGGTCTCAATTGTCCCGCAGAAGGAATCCTTGAAGGGGGCATCCCACATCTCCCAACGTGGAAAACCTCCATGGCCTCGAGATTCCGCTCTCTTCATGAAGGGGCCGTCATGCACAGAAACTCCAACCTGAGCCAACGTAGATCCTCGCCCTGACTTCAGATGCATGAGATATTGGTTCAGATCTGCAGGTGGTACCTGCCGTGCCCTCAACCTGAATCCGAAGTCTACCTTGTGTTCTCAGACTTCCGTCCTCACTCTCCTGGCCCCGAAGCCCTCAAGTTTGGCAATTCCGGACCGACAATGAAGCACTCTGCCTGCCCTCTAGAAAAAATATATTTCCTAATGAGCAGCCCAGGCAGCTTAAATGAGGATAAACCTACACGGCACTCGAATGTACCCGAATTATATAGTCTAACCTGGGCACTAATGCACTGTCTGACACAACCTGAGCCCGGACCTGCTGACCAACACCCAGACAGCTGACCGCACGCTGAGCACATCAGACCCGCCATGGCCTTAGGTCATCATCTCTTCCCTACCTCAGTTTTCAGGCTTCAGAACCTAGACCTTATCTCCAATCACTGCCCACGGGTGACTGTGATGCAGAAATCAGAACTCTTCCTGACCCATGGCAAGAAACCTTGTGGTTGGCATGTTGTCCAACGTTCAGTGTAGGAGAAACCAGCATTCACGCTGAGGCCACGCCCATTCTTGAGTGCGACGAGAGCATAAACACGCATTGTGACCTCAGCGTGAGTCCTGTCCTCTAGTAAGTCCTCTCAGTGGCTGGACCTTTAGATGTCATAATGGGCTTGACATGTCCCTGTCCCCAATTTTTAACCAGATTTCTGGTTGTCCAGTCGCCCCACCCCAGGGCTCTACTCTGGAATCCCTCATTTGGTGGGACCTCTGAGGTTGAAAAACAAAATGAAACAAATCGACAACTACAAAAAAACGGACTTCTTCCATCCCCAGAATGATCCCAAACTCTTTGGACGGGACCGAACCCCCAGAGAGTAAGACTCGTCCATTTCCCATGAAGTCACCCGGCAATTTCACGACCATGAGTGACAAGATATCCAGAGACAAAAACTTGAGCAAGAGCCTCACACTCGCCCTTTTTTCATATCCCGAAGTGTTCTCCTCATGGTCTGTAGATCAGTCCTGCCATACCTATGAACCAAAACATAAGCCGAGTTTGTGTTTTCAGACAACTGTCCAAACAGCTCTGGCCTACACACCCTACAGGCTCAGGGCCCTGGAGCCAAACCTGAGGACTGTACTTGCCCTCTCCAAGGGAATTGTATGTGCCCATTCCAATGGCCACAACCCTACTAGTAGGATAACCTTCAAAGTCCCTGAGGCCATCCCAATAGTTGTGGCTTCCCAGGACAAACAGGGGCTATATGAGCCCATCTGAGCACCTACCTGCACTCAGACCCGTAGACTGATGTCCCCAGAGGTAAAAAGGAACGAACAGGCCCCTAGGCACTAATCGGATCCATTGCTTTGGTTTCCAGGCATCTCTCCTCAGAGGCCTGGATTTCAATACCAGCATATGGCTGTTTCTTGACTCACCCATCAGAACAAATCTCATCTACACATGGGAAACATGCACGTTGGAGCTGTGTCAAAGCCTCTGTTTAGGAGAACCCTTCAGGGCCCCAGGGCCACCGCTTCATTCCAAGGTCTCCATAGACACAAAAACATATTAGGACACATCCACAGGAGAGTCCATTTCAACTCAGCCTCCTCGGTTGCCCCCACATCCAGCAGATCTAACCTGTCTTGTTGCTTGGAGACCATTGGAATGCGAGGTGGGCTACCCAGCCATCCATCCTTAGAACCCTGCTCGGAATCGTTGGCCTGGAGCCAACCAACAGGTCTCAATTGTCCTGCAGAAGAATCTTTGCAGTTTGGAGCTTCTCACAACTCCCATCGTGGGAAAACCCCCATGTCCTCGTGATCCAACCCCCTTCAAGAAAGGCCATCAGGGCAGAAAGTCCAACCTGAGCGATCGTCTGATCCTTGCCCTGACTTCAGATGCACGAGATCTCGATTGAGGTCTGTAGATTGTGCCTGCCATATCCTCACCCAGAAACCTAGGCCTAGCTTGGGTTCTCAGACTCCGTCTTCAGACTAGTGGCCCACAAGCCCTCCAGTTGGGCAATCCAGAACTACAATGCCGCACTCTCCCTGCCCTACAGAAGTAAAACATTGCCCTCAGGGCTACCCCGAAACCGCAAATGAGGATCAACCTGCACGCCATTCGGCTGTACCCCAAACATATAGGCTGACCTGGGCACTATTTCCCCTTCTGACCCAGCCTGAGCCTGGACCTCCTGGTCCCACCCAGACAGCTGGCCGCACACTGAGCACATCGGACCCGCCATGGCCTTAGGTCGTCATCTCTTCCCAACTGCGGTTTTCAGGCTCCAGAACGTAGACCTTATCTCCAAACACTGCCCAGGGTTGAGAATGATGCAGAAATCAGAACTCTTTCCTTATGGCAAGAAACCTTGTGGTTGGCATGTTGTCCAACGTTCAGTGTAGTTGAAACAAGCGTGGCCCATGAGGCCCAGCCCATGCTTGCGGGCCACATTGATCACAAACACACATTGTGACCCTCAGCCTGAGCCCAGTCCTCAGGTAAGGCCTCTCAGGGCCTATATGAAGAGACAGCATATTGGGCTTGCCATGCGCCTAGGCCCCAATATTTAACCATAGTTCGGGTTGTCCCTTCACTCTTCCCCAGGGCTCTGCTTTGGAATTCCTCTTTTGGTGGGACACCTGAGGTAACAAACCTGAAAGGAGTCCTCCCATCCCACAGATTGACGAAAAACAATTGGGATCAGGCGAAATCCACAGAGAGGAAGATTCGTCCATGGCCCATGAGACATCCACAACATTCCACGGCCATCGCTGAAACAAAATCCAGAGACAAAAGCCTGAGCAAGCTCCTCAGACTCGCTCATTCTTCATGTCCTGAAGAGTTCTTCTCATGGTTTGTAGATCGGGCGTGCCATAACTACGTCCCCAAACTTAAGCTGAGTTTGTGTTTTCAGTCTTCTGTCCTCAAAGTCCTGGGCCACACTCCCTCCAGGCTGGGGCCCCTGGAGCCACACATTAGGACTGCCCCCACCCAATCCATGGGAATTCTGCCCATTCCATTGTCAAACATCGTACAAATTAGGAGAACCCTCCAAAGTCCCTGAGGCCATCCCAATAGTGTAGGTCGCCCGGGACAAAAAAGGGCGGTTGATACCGGATGAGCATCTACCTCCACTCATCTACCTCCACTCATACCAAGAAGATTGAACCAGACAGGACCCGAGGCCATTATCGGATCCATTGCTTTGGTTTACAGGCATTTCTCCTCAAAAGCCTGCATTCCAATACCAGCAGAGGGGATTTCCTGAGGCACCCATCAGAACAAATCTCGTCTCCACAAGGAAACTTGTGCATGGTAGCTATGCCAAAGCTTAGGAGAATACTTCAGGGTCCCGGTGCCACCTCCCCATTCCAAGGCCCTCATGGACACAAACACACGTTAGGACCCATTTTCTGGAAAGTGCATTTCAACTCAGCCACCCCGGTTGCTCCCGCAGATCCATTACATCTAAACTGTCTAGTTGCTAGGAGACAATTGGAAGGCGAGGCGGACTTCCCAGGCATCCATCCTGGAACGGTGCTCTGGAGTCATTCCATATGGGATGTCCTGGAGCTGTCCAACAGGTCTCAATTGTCCCGCAGAAGGAATCCTTGAAGGGGGCATCCCACATCTCCCAACGTGGAAAACCTCCATGGCCTCGAGATTCCGCTCTCTTCATGAAGGGGCCGTCATGCACAGAAACTCCAACCTGAGCCAACGTAGATCCTCGCCCTGACTTCAGATGCATGAGATATTGGTTCAGATCTGCAGGTGGTACCTGCCGTGCCCTCAACCTGAATCCGAAGTCTACCTTGTGTTCTCAGACTTCCGTCCTCACTCTCCTGGCCCCGAAGCCCTCAAGTTTGGCAATTCCGGACCGATAATGAAGCACTCTGCCTGCCCTCTAGAAAAAATATATTGCCTAATGAGCAGCCCAGGCAGCTTAAATGAGGATAAACCTACACGGCACTCGAATGTACCCGAATTATATAGTCTAACCTGGGCAATAATGCACTGTCTGACAAAACCTGAGCCTGGACCTGCTGACCAACACCCAGACAGCTGACCGCACGCTGAGCACATCAGACCCGCCATGGCCTTAGGTCATCATCTCTTCCCTACCTCAGTTTTCAGGCTTCAGAACCTAGACCTTATCTCCAATCACTGCCCACGGGTGACTGTGATGCAGAAATCAGAACTCTTCCTGACCCATGGCAAGAAACCTTGTGGTTGGCATGTTGTCCAACGTTCAGTGTAGGAGAAACCAGCATTCACGCTGAGGCCACGCCCATTCTTGAGTGCGACGAGAGCATAAACACGCATTGTGACCTCAGCGTGAGTCCTGTCCTCTAGTAAGTCCTCTCAGTGGCTGGACCTTTAGATGTCATAATGGGCTTGACATGTCCCTAGTCCCCAATTTTTAACCAGATTTCTGGTTGTCCAGTCGCCCCACCCCAGGGCTCTACTCTGGAATCCCTCATTTGGTGGGACCTCTGAGGTTGAAAAACAAAATGAAACAAATCGACAACTACAAAAAAACGGACTTCTTCCATCCCCAGAATGATCCCAAACTCTTTGGACGGGACCGAACCCCCAGAGAGTAAAACTCGTCCATTTCCCATGAAGTCACCCGGCAATTTCACGACCATGAGTGACAAGATATCCAGAGACAAAAACTTGAGCAAGAGCCTCACACTCGCCCTTTTTTCATATCCCGAAGTGTTCTCCTCATGGTCTGTAGATCAGTCCTGCCATACCTATGAACCAATACATAAGCCGAGTTTGTGTTTTCAGACAACTGTCCAAGCAGCTCTGGCCTACACACCCTACAGGCTCAGGGCCCTGGAGCAAAACCTGAGGACTGTACTTGCCCTCTCCAAGGGAATTGTATGTGCCCATTCCAATGGCCACAACCCTACTAGTAGGATAACCTCCAAAGTCCCTGAGGCCATCCCAATAATTGTGGCTTCCCAGGACAAACAGGGGCAATCTGAGCCCATCTGAGCACCTACCTGCACTCAGACCCGTAGACTGTTGTCCCCAGAGGTAAAAAGGAACGAACAGGCCCCTAGGCACTAATCGGATCCATTGCTTTGGTTTCCAGGCATCTCTCCTCAGAGGCCTGGATTTCAATACCAGCATATGGCTGTTCCTTGACTCACCCATCAGAACAAATCTCATCTACACTTGGGAAACATGCACGTTAGAGCTGTGCCAAAGCCTCTGTTTAGGAGAACCCTTCAGGGCCCCAGGGCCACCGCTTCATTCCAAGGTCTCCATAGACACAAAAACATATTAGGACACATCCACAGGAGAGTCCATTTCAACTCAGCCTCCTCGGTTGCCCCCCACATCCAGCAGATCTAACCTGTCTTGTTGCTTGGAGACCATTGGAATGCGAGGTGGGCTACCCAGCCATCCATCCTTAGAACCCTGCTCGGAATCGTTGGCCTGGAGCCAACCAACAGGTCTCAATTGTCCTGCAGAAGAATCTTTGCAGTTTGGAGCTTCTCACAACTTCCATCGTGGGAAAACCCCCATGTCCACGTGATCCAACCCCCTTCAAGAAAGGGCCATCAGGGCAGAAAGTCCAACCTGAGCGATCGTCTGATCCTTGCCCTGACTTCAGATGCACGAGATCTCGATTGAGGTCTGTAGATTGTGCCTGCCATATCCTCACCCAGAAACCTAGGCCTAGCTTGGGTTCTCAGACTGCGTCCTCAGACTACTGGCCCACAAGCCCTCCAGTTGGGCAATCCAGAACTACAATGCCGCACTCTGCCTGCCCTACAGAAATCAAACATTGCCCTCATTGCTACCCCGAAACCCCAAAAGAAAATCAACCTGCACGCCATTCGGCTGTACCCCAAACATATAGGCTGACCTGGGCACTATTTCCCCTTCTGACCCAGCCTGAGCCTGGACCTCCTGGTCCCACCCAGACAGCTGGCCGCACACTGAGCACATCGGACCCGCCATGGCCTTAGGTTGTCATCTCTTCCCATCTGCGGTTTTCAGGCTCCAGAACCTAGACCTTATATCCAACCACTGCCCAGGGTTGAAAATGATGCAGAAATCAGAACTCTTTACCCATGGCAAGAAACCTTGTGGTTGGCATGTTGTCCAACGTTCAGTGTAGTTGAAACAAGCGTGGCCCATGAGGCCCAGCCCATGCTTGCGGGCCACATTGGTCACAAACACACATTGTGACCCTCAGCCTGAGCCCAGTCCTCAGGTAAGGCCTCTCAGGGCCTATATGAAGAGACAGCATATTGGGCTTGCCATGCCCCTAGGCCCCAATTTTTAACCATAGTTCGGGTTGTCCCTTCACTCTTCCCCAGGGCTCTGCTTTGGAATTCCTCTTTTGGTGGGACACCTGAGGTAACAAACCTGAAAGGAGTCCTCCCATCCCACAGATTGACGAAAAACAATTGGGATCGGGCCAAATCCACAGAGAGGAAGATTCGTCCATGGCCCATGAGACCTCCACAACATTCCACGGCCATCGCTGAAACAAAATCCAGAGACAAAAGCCTGAGCAAGCTCCTCAGACTCGCTCATTCTTCATGTCCTGAAGAGTTCTTCTCATTTTTTGTAGATCGGGCGTGCCATAACTACGTCCCCAAACTTAAGCTGAGTTTGTGTTTTCAGTCTTCTGTCCTCAAAGTCCTGGGCCACACTCCCTCCAGGCTGGGGCCCCTGGAGCCACACATTAGGACTGCCCCCACCCAATCCATGGGAATTCTGCCCATTCCATTGTCAAACATCGTACAAATTAGGAGAACCCTCCAAAGTCCCTGGGGCCATCCCAATAGTGTAGGTCGCCCGGGACAAAAAAGGGCGATTGATACCGGCTGAGCATCTACCTCCACTCATCTACCTGCACTCATACCAAGAAGATTGAACCAGACAGGACCCGAGGCCATTATCGGATAAATTGCTTTGGTTTACAGGCATGTCTCCTCAAAAGCCTGGATTCCAATACCAGCAGAGGGGATTTCCTGAGGCACCCATCAGCACAAATCTCGTCTCCACAAGGAAAATTGTGCATGGGAGCTATGCCAAAGCTTAGGAGAATACTTCAGGGTCCCGGTGCCACCTCCCCATTCCAACGCCCTCATGGACACAAACACACGTTAGGACCCATCCTCCGGAAAGTGCATTTCAACTCAGCCACCCCGGTTGCTCCCGCAGATCCATTAGATCTAAACTGACTTGTTGCGCGGCGAATATTGGAAGGCAAGGCGGAATTCCCAGGCATCCATCCTGGAACGGTGCTCTGGAGTCATTCCATATGGATTGTCCTGGAGCTGTCCAACAGGTCTCAATTGTCCCGCAGAAGGAATCCTTGAAGGGGGCATCCCACATCTCCCAACGTGGAAAACCTCCATGGCCTCGAGATTCCGCTCCCTTCATGAAGGGGCCGTCATGCACAGAAACTCCAACCTGAGACAACGTCGGATCCTCGCCCTGACTTCAGATGCATGAGATATTGGTTCAGATCTGCAGGGGGTACCTGCCGTGCCCTCACCCTGAATCCGAAGTCTAGCTTGTGTTCTCAGACTTCCGTCCTCACTCTCCTGGCCCCGAAGCCCTCAAGTTTGGCAATTCCGGACCGACAATGAAGCACTCTGCCTGCCCTCTAGAAAAAATATATTGCCTAATGAGCAGCCCAGGCAGCTTAAATGAGGTTAAACCTACACGGCACTCGAATGTACCCAAATTATATAGCCTAACCTGGGCACTAATGCACTGTCTGACACAACCTGAGCCCGGACCTGCTGACCAAAACCCAGACAGCTGACCGCACGCTGAGCACATCAGACCCGCCATGGCCTTAGGTCATCATCTCTTCCCTACCTCAGTTTTCAGGCTTCAGAACCTAGACCTTATCTCCAATCACTGCCCACGGGTGACTGTGATGCAGAAATCAGAACTCTTCCTGACCCATGGCAAGAAACCTTGTGGTTGGCATGTTGTCCAAAGTTCAGTGTAGGAGAAACCAGCATTCACCCTGAGGCCCCGCCCATTCTTGCGTGCGACGAGAGCATAAACACACATTGTGACCTCAGCGGGAGGCCTGTCCTCTAGTAAGTCCTCTCAGTGGCTGGAACATTAGATGTCATAATGGGCTTGACATGTCCCTAGTCCCCAATTTTTAACCAGATTTCTGGTTGTCCAGTCGCCCCACCCCAGGGCTCTACTCTGGAATCCCTCATTTGGTGGGACATCTGAGGTTGAAAAACAAAATGAAACAAATCGACAACAACAACAAAAAAACGGACTTCTTCCATCCCCAGAATGACCCCAAACTCTTTGGACGGGACCGAACCCCCAGAGAGTAAGACTCGTCCATTTCCCATGAAGTCACCCGGCAATTTCACGACCATGAGTGACACGATATCCAGAGACAAAAACTTGAGCAAGAGCCTCACACTCGCCCTTTTTTCATAACCCGAAGTGTTCTCCTCATGGTCTGTAGATCAGTCCTGCCATACCTATGACCCAAAACATAAGCAGAGTTTGTGTTTTGAGACAACTGTCCAAACAGCTCTGGCCTACACACCCTACAGGCTCAGGGCCCTGGAGCCAAACCTGAGGACTGTACTTGCCCTCTCCAAGGGAATTGTATGTGCCCATTCCAATGGCCACAACCCTACTAGTAGGATAACCTCCAAAGTCCCTGAGGCCATCCCAATAGTTGTGGCTTCCCAGGACAAACAGGGGCAATCTGAGCCCATCTGAGCACCTACCTGCACTCAGACCCGTAGACTGTTGTCCCCAGAGGTAAAAAGGAACGAACAGGCCCCTAGGCACTAATCGGATCCATTGCTTTGGTTTCCAGGCATCTCTCCTCAGAGGCCTGGATTTCAATACCAGCATATGGCTGTTCCTTGACTCACCCATCAGAACAAATCTCATCTACACTTGGGAAACATGCACGTTAGAGCTGTGCCAAAGCCTCTGTTTAGGAGAACCCTTCAGGGCCCCAGGGCCACCGCTTCATTCCAAGGTCTCCATAGACACAAAAACATATTAGGACACATCCACAGGAGAGTCCATTTCAACTCAGCCTCCTCGGTTGCCCCCCACATCCAGCAGATCTAACCTGTCTTGTTGCTTGGAGACCATTGGAATGCGAGGTGGGCTACCCAGCCATCCATCCTTAGAACCCTGCTCGGAATCGTTGGCCTGGAGCCAACCAACAGGTCTCAATTGTCCTGCAGAAGAATCTTTGCAGTTTGGAGCTTCTCACAACTTCCATCGTGGGAAAACCCCCATGTCCACGTGATCCAACCCCCTTCAAGAAAGGGCCATCAGGGCAGAAAGTCCAACCTGAGCGATCATCTGATCCTTGCCCTGACTTCAGATGCACGAGATCTCGATTGAGGTCTGTAGATTGTGCCTGCCATATCCTCACCCAGAAACCTAGGCCTAGCTTGGGTTCTCAGACTGCGTCCTCAGACTACTGGCCCACAAGCCCTCCAGTTGGGCAATCCAGAACTACAATGCCGCACTCTGCCTGCCCTACAGAAGTCAAACATTGCCCTCATTGCTACCCCGAAACCCCAAAAGAAAATCAACCTGCACGCCATTCGGCTGTACCCCAAAAATATAGGCTGACCTGGGCACTATTTCCCCTTCTGACCCAGCCTGAGCGTGGACCTCCTGGTCCCACCCAGACAGCTGGCCGCACACTGAGCACATCGGACCCGCCATGGCCTTAGGTCGTCATCTCTTCCCAACTGCGGTTTTCAGGCCCCAGAACCTAGACCTTATCTCCAACCACTGCCCAGGGTTGAAAATGATGCAGAAATCAGAACTCTTTACCCATGGCAAGAAACCTTGTGGTTGGCATGTTGTCCAACGTTCAGTGTAGTTGAAACAAGCGTGGCCCATGAGGCCCAGCCCATGCTTGCGGGCCACATTGGTCACAAACACACATTGTGACCCTCAGCCTGAGCCCAGTCCTCAGGTAAGGCCTCTCAGGGCCTATATGAAGAGACAGCATATTGGGCTTGCCATGCCCCTAGGCCCCAATTTTTAACCATAGTTCGGGTTGTCCCTTCACTCTTCCCCAGGGCTCTGCTTTGGAATGCCTCTTTTGGTGGGACACCTGAGGTAACAAACCTGAAAGGAGTCCTCCCATCCCACAGATTGACGAAAAACAATTGGGATCGGGCCAAATCCACAGAGAGGAAGATTCGTCCATGGCCCATGAGACCTCCACAACATTCCACGGCCATCGCTGAAACAAAATCCAGAGACAAAAGCCTGAGCAAGCTCCTCAGACTCGCTCATTCTTCATGTCCTGAAGAGTTCTTCTCATGGTTTGTAGATCGGGCGTGCCATAACTACGTCCCCAAACTTAAGCTGAGTTTGTGTTTTCAGTCTTCTGTCCTCAAAGTCCTGGGCCACACTCCCTCCAGGCTGGGGCCCCTGGAGCCACACATTAGGACTGCCCCCACCCAATCCATGGGAATTCTGCCCATTCCATTGTCAAACATCGTACAAATTAGGAGAACCCTCCAAAGTCCCTGAGGCCATCCCAATAGTGTAGGTCGCCCCGGACAAAAAAAGGCGGTTGATACCGGATGAGCATCTACCTCCACTCATCTACCTCCACTCATACCAAGAAGATTGAACCAGACAGGACCCGAGGCCATTATCGGATCCATTGCTTTGGTTTACAGGCATGTCTCCTCAAAAGCCTGCATTCCAATACCAGCAGAGGGGATTTCCTGAGGCACCCATCAGAACAAATCTCGTCTACACAAGGAAATTTTTACATGGGAGCTATGCCAAAGCTTAGGAGAATGCTTCAGGGTCCCGGTGCCACCTCCCCATTCCAAGGCCCTCATGGACACAAACACACGTTAGGACCCATCCTCTGGAAAGTGCATTTCAACTCAGCCACCACGGTTGCTCCCGCAGATCCATTACATCTAAACTGTCTAGTTGCTAGGAGACAATTGGAAGGCGAGGCGCACTTCCCAGGCATCCATCCTCGAACGGTGCTCTGGAGTCATTCCATATGGGATGTCCTGGAGCTGTCCAACAGGTCTCAATTGTCCCGCAGAAGGAATCCTTGAAGGGGGCATCCCACATCTCCCAACGTGGAAAACCTCCATGGCCTCGAGATTCCGCTCTCTTCGTGAAAGGGCCGTCATGCACAGAAACTCCAACCTGAGCCAACGTCGGATCCTCGCCCTGACTTCAGATGCATGAGATATTGGTTCAGATCTGCAGGGGGTACCTGCCGTGCCCTCACCCTGAATCCGAAGTCTAGCTTGTGTTCTCAGACTTCCGTCCTCACTCTCCTGGCCCCGAAGACCTCAAGTTTGGCAATTCCGGACCGACAATGAAGCACTCTGCCTGCCCTCTAGAAAAAATATATTGCCTAATGAGCAGCCCAGGCAGCTTAAATGAGGATAAACCTACACGGCACTCGAATGTACCCAAATTATATAGTCTAACCTGGGCACTAATGCACTGTCTGACACAACCTGAGCCCGGACCTGCTGACCAACACCCAGACAGCTGACCGCACGCTGAGCACATCAGACCCGCCATGGCCTTAGGTCATCATCTCTTCCCTACCTCAGTTTTCAGGCTTCAGAACCTAGACCTTATCTCCAATCACTGCCCACGGGTGACTGTGATGCAGAAATCAGAACTCTTCCTGACCCATGGCAAGAAACCTTGTGGTTGGCATGTTGTCCAACATTCAGTGTAGGAGAAACCAGCATTCACCCTGAGGCCCCGCCCATTTTTGAGTGCGACGAGAGCATAAACACGCATTGTGACCTCAGCGTGTGTCCTGTCCTCTAGTAAGTCCTCTCAGTGGCTGGACCATTAGATGTCATAATGGGCTTGACATGTCCCTAGTCCCCAATTTTTAACCAGATTTCTGGTTGTCCAGTCGCCCCACCCCAGGGCTCTACTCTGGAATCCCTCATTTGGTGGGACATCTGAGGTTGAAAAACAAAATGAAACAAATCGACAACAACAACAAAAAAACGGACTTCTTCCATCCCCAGAATGACCCCAAACTCTTTGGACGGGACCGAACCCCCAGAGAGTAAGACTCGTCCATTTCCCATGATGTCACCCGGCAATTTCACGACCATGAGTGACACGATATCCAGAGACAAAAACTTGAGCAAGAGCCTCACACTCGCCCTTTTTTCATATCCCGAAGTGTTCTCCTCATGGTCTGTAGATCAGTCCTGCCATACCTATGACCCAAAACATAAGCCGAGTTTGTGTTTTCAGACAACTGTCCAAACAGCTCTGGCCTACACACCCTACAGGCTCAGGGCCCTGGAGCCAAACCTGAGGACTGTACTTGCCCTCTCCAAGGGAATTGTATGTGCCCATTCCAATGGCCACAACCCTACTAGTAGGATAACCTCCAAAGTCCCTGAGGCCATCCCAATAGTTGTGGCTTCCCAGGACAAACAGGGGCAATCTGAGCCCATCTGAGCACCTACCTGCACTCAGACCCGTAGACTGATGTCCCCAGAGGTAAAAAGGAACGAACAGGCCCCTAGGCACTAATCGGATCCATTGCTTTGGTTTCCAGGCATCTCTCCTCGGAGGCCTGGATTTCAATACCAGCATATGGCTGTTTCTTGACTCACCCATCAGAACAAATCTCATCTACACATGGGAAACATGCACGTTGGAGCTCTGTCAAAGCCTTTGTTTAGGAGAACCCTTCAGGGCCCCAGGGCCACCGCTTCATTCAAAGGTATCCATAGACACAAAAACATATTAGGACACAACCCCAGGAGGGTCCATTTCAACTCAGCCTCCTCGGTTGCCCCCCACATCCAGCAGATCTAACTTGTCTTGTTGCTTGGAGACCATTTGAATGCGAGGTGGGCTACCCAGCCATCCATCCTTAGAACCCTGCTCGGAATCGTTGGCCTGCAGCCAACCAACAGGTCTCAATTGTTCTGCAGAAGAATATTTGCAGTTTGGAGCTTCTCACAACTCCCATCGTGGGAAAACCCCCATGTCCTCGTGATCCAACCCCCTTCAAGAAAGGGCCATCAGGGCAGAAAGTCCAACCTGAGCGATGGTCTGATCCTTGCCCTGACTTCAGATGCACGAGATCTCGATTGAGGTCTGTAGATTGTGCCTGCCATATCCTCACCCAGAAACCTAGGCCTAGCTTGGGTTCTCAGACTCCGTCCTCAGACTACTGGCCCACAAGCCCTCCAGTTTGGCAATCCAGAACTACAATGCCGCACTCTGCCTGCCCTACAGAAATAAAACATTGCCCTCAGGGCTACCCCGAAACCCCAAATGAGGATCAACCTGCACGCCATTCGGCTGTACCCCAAACATATAGGCTGACCTGGGCACTATTTCCCCTTCTGACCCAGCCTGAGCCTGGACCTCCTGGTCCCACCCAGACAGCTGGCCGCACACTGAGCACATCGGACCCGCCATGGCCTTAGGTCGTCATCTCTTCCCAACTGCGGTTTTCAGGCTCCAGAACCTAGACCTTATCTCCAACCACTGCCCAGGTTTGAAAATGATGTAGAAATCAGAACTCTTTCCCCATGGCAAGAAACCTTGTGGTGGGCATGTTGTCCAACGTTCAGTGTAGTTGAAACAAGCGTGGCCCATGAGGCCCAGCCCATGCTTGCGTGCGACATTGGTCACAAACACACATTGTGACCCTCAGACTGAGCCCAGTCCTCAGGGAAGGCCTCTCAGGGCCTATATGAAGAGACAGCATATTGGGCTTGCCATGCCCCTAGGCCCCAATTTTTACCCATAGTTCGGGTTGTCCCTTCACTCTTCCCCAGGGCTCTGCTTTGGAATTCCTCTTTTGTGGGACACCTGAGGTAACAAACCTGAAAGGAGTCCTCCCATCCCACAGATTGACGAAAAACAATTGGGATTGGGCCAAATCCACAGAGAGGAAGATTCGCCCATGTCCCATGAGGCCTCCCCGACATTCCACGGCCATCGCTGATACAAATCCAGAGGCAAAAGCCTGAGCAAGCGCCTCAGACTCGCTCATTCTTCATATCGTGAAGAGTTCTTCTCATGGTTTGTAGTTCGGGCGTGCCATACCTACGTCCCCAAACTTAAGCTGAGTTTGTGTTTTCAGTCTTCTGTCCTCAGAGTCCTGGGCCACACTCCCTCCAGGCTGGGGCCCCTGGAGCCACACATTAGGACTGCCCCCACCCAATCCATGGGAATTCTGCCCATTCCATTGTCAAAAATCGTACAAATTAGGAGAACCCTCCAAAGTCCCTGAGGCCATCCCAATAGTGTAGGTCGCCCGGGACAAAAAATGGGCGGTTGATACCGGCTGAGCATCTACCTCCACTCATCTACCTCCACTCATACTAAAAAGATTGAACCAGACAGGACCCAAGGCCATTATCGGATCCATTGCTTTGGTTTACAGGCATGTCTCCTCAAAAGCCTGTATTCCAATACCAGCAGAGGGGATTTCCTGAGGCACCCATCAGAACAAATCTCGTCTCCACAAGGAAACTTGGGCATGGGAGCTAAGCCAAAGCTTAGGAGAATACTTCAGGGACCCGGTGCCACCTCCCCATTCCAAGGCCCTCATGGACACAAACACACGTTAGGACCCATCCTCTGGAAAGTGCATTTCAACTCAGCCACCCAGGTTGCTCCCGCAGATCCATTAGATCTAAACTGTCTTGTTGCTTGGAGACAATTGGAAGGCGAGGTGGACTTCCCAGGCATCCATCCTGGAACGGTGCTCTGGAGTCATTCCATATGGGATGTCCTGGAGCTGTCCAACAGGTCTCAATTGTCCCGCAGAAGGAATCCTTGAAAGGGGCATCCCACATCTCCCAACGTGGAAAACCTCCATGGCCTCGAGATTCCGCTCCCTTCATGAAGGGGCCGTCATGCACAGAAACTCCAACCTGAGCCAACGTCGGATCGTCGCCCTGACTTCAGATGCATGAGATATTGGTTCAGATCTGCAGGGGGTACCTGCCGTGCCCTCACCCTGAATCCGAAGTCTAGCTTGTGTTCTCAGACTTCCGTCCTCACTCTCCTGGCCCCGAAGCCCTCAAGTTTGGCAATTGCGGACCGACAATGAAGCACTCTGCCTGCCCTCTAGAAAAAATATATTGCCTAATAAGCAGCCCAGGCAGCTTAAATGAGGATAAACCTACACGGATCTCGATGTACCCAAATTATATAGTCTAACCTGGGCACTAATGCACTGTCTGACACAACCTGAGCCCGGACCTGCTGACCAACACCCAGACAGCTGACCGCACGCTGAGCACATCAGACCCGCCATGGCCTTAGGTCATCATCTCTTCCCTACCTCAGTTTTCAGGCTTCAGAACCTAGACCTTATCTCCAATCACTGCCCACGGGTGACTGTGATGCAGAAATCAGAACTCTTCCTGACCCATGGCAAGAAACCTTGTGGTTGGCATGTTGTCCAACGTTCAGTGTAGGAGAAACCAGCATTCACCCTGAGGCCCCGCCCATTCTTGAGTGCGACGAGAGCATAAACACGCATTGTGACCTCAGCGTGAGTCCTGTCCTCTAGTAAGTCCTCTCAGTGGCTGGGCCATTAGATGTCATAATGGGCTTGACATGTCCCTAGTCCCCAATTTTTAACCAGATTTCTGGTTGTCCAGTCGCCCCACCCCAGGGCTCTACTCTGGAATCCCTCATTTGGTGGGACATCTGAGGTTGAAAAACCAAATGAAACAAATCGACAACAACAACAAAAAAACGGACTTCTTCCATCCCCAGAATGACCCCAAACTCTTTGGACGGGACCGAACCCCCAGAGAGTAAGACTCGTCCATTTCCCATGATGTCACCCGGCAATTTCACGACCATGAGTGACACGATATCCAGAGACAAAAACTTGAACAAGAGCCTCACACTCGCCCTTTTTTCATATCCCGAAGTGTTCTCCTCATGGTCTGTAGATCAGTCCTGCCATACCTATGACCCAAAACATAAGCCGAGTTTGTGTTTTCAGACAACTGTCCAAACAGCTCTGGCCTACACACCCTACAGGCTCAGGGCCCTGGAGCCAAACCTGAGGACTGTACTTGCCCTCTCCAAGGGAATTGTATGTGCCCATTCCAATGGCCACAACCCTACTAGTAGGAAAACCTCCAAAGTCCCTGAGGCCATCCCAATATTTGTGGCTTCCCAGGGCAAACAGGGGCAATCTGAGCCCATCTGACCACCTACCTGCACTCAGACCCGTACACTGATGTCCCCAGAGGTAAAAAGGAACGAACAGGCCCCTAGGCACTAATCGGATCCATTGCTTTGGTTTCCAGGCATCTCTCCTCAGAGGCCTGGTTTCAATACCAGCATATGGCTGTTTCTTGACTCACCCATCAGAACAAATCTCATCTACACATGGGAAACATGCACGTTGGAGCTGTGTCAAAGCCTCTGTTTAGGAGAACCCTTCAGGGCCCCAGGGCCACCGCTTCATTCCAAGGTCTCCATAGACACAAAAACATATTAGGACACATCCCCAGGAGGGGCCATTTCAACTCAGCCTCCTCGGTTGCCCCCCACATCCAGCAGATCTAACTTGTCTTGTTGCTTGGAGACAATTGGAATGCGAGGTGGGCTACCCAGCCATCCATCCTTAGAACCCTGCTCGGAATCGTTGGCCTGGAGCCAACCAACAGGTCTCAATTGTCCTGCAGAAGAATCTTTGAAGTTTGGAGCTTCTCACAACTCCCATCGTGGGAAAACCCCCATGTCCTCGTGATCCAACCCCCATCAAGAAAGGGCCATCAGGGCAGAAAGTCCAACCTGAGCGATCGTCTGATCCTTGCCCTGACTTCAGATGCACGAGATCTCTATTGAGGTCTGTAGATTGTGCCTGCCATATCCTCACCCAGAAACCTAGGCTTAGCTTGGGTTCTCAGACTCCGTCCTCAGACTACTGGCCCACAGGCCCTCCAGTTTGGCAATCCAGAACTACAATGCCGCACTCTGCCTGCCCTACAGAAGTAAAATATTGCCCTCATGGCTACCCCGAATCCCCAAATGAGGATCAACCTGCACGCCATTCGGCTGTACCCCAAACATATAGGCTGACCTGGGCACTATTTCCCCTTCTGACCCAGCCTGAGCCTGGACCTCCTGGTCCCACCCAGACAGCTGGCCGCACACTGAGCACATCGGACCCGCCATGGCCTTAGGTCGTCATCTCTTCCCAACTGCGGATTTCAGGCTCCAGAACCTAGACCTTATCTCCAACCACTGCCCAGGTTGAAAATGATGCTGAAATCAGAACTCTTTCCCCATGGCAAGAAACCTTGTGGTTGGCATGTTGTCCAATGTTCAGTGTAGTTGAAACAAGCGTGGCCCATGAGGCCCAGCCCATGCTTGCGGGCCACATTGGTCACAAACACACATTGTGACCCTCAGCCTGAGCCCAGTCCTCAGGTAAGGCCTCTCAGGGCCTATATGAAGAGACAGCATATTGGGCTTGCCATGCCCCTAGGCCCCAATTTTTAACCATAGTTCGGGTTGTCCCTTCACTCTTCCCCAGGGCTCTGCTTTGAAATTCATATTTTGGTGGGACACATGAGGTAACAAACCTGAAAGGAGTCCTCCCATCCCACAGATAGACGAAAAACTATTGGGATCGGGCCAAATCCACAGAGAGGAGGATTCGTCCATGGCCCATGAGACCTCCCCAACATTCCAAGGCCATCGCAGAAACAAAATCCAGAGAAAAAAGCCTGAGCAAGCGCCTCAGACTCGCTCATTCTTCATATCCTGAAGAGTTCTTCTCATGGTTTGTAGATCGGGCGTGCCATACCTACGTCCCCAAACTTAAGCTGAGTTTGTGTTTTCAGTCTTCTGTCCTCAAAGTCCTGGGCCACACTCCCTCCAGGCTGGGGCCCCTGGAGCCACACATTAGGACTGCCCCCACCCAATCCATGGGAATTCTGCCCATTCCATTTTCAAAAATCGTACAAATTAGGAGAACCCTCCAAAGTCCCTGAGGCCATCCCAATAGTGTAGGTCGCCCGGGACAAAAAATGGGCGGTTGATACCGGCTGAGCATCTACCTCCACTCATCTACCTCCACTCATACCAAGGAGATTGAACCAGACAGGACCCGAGCCCATTATCGAATCCATTGCTTTGGTTTACAGGCATGTCTCCTCAAAAGCCTGGATTCCAATACCAGCAGAGGGGATTTCCTGAGGCACTCATCAGAACAAATCTCGTCTCCACAAGGAAACTTGTGCATGGTAGCTAAGCCAAAGCTTAGGAGAATACTTCAGGGTCCCGGTGCCACCTCCCCATTCCAAGGCCCTCATGGACACAAATACACGTTAGGACCCATCCTCTGGAAAGTGCATTTCAACTCAGCCACCCCGGTTGCTCCCGCAGATCCATTAGATCTAAACTGTCTTGTTGCTAGGAGACAATTGGAAGGCGAGGCGGACTTCCCAGGCATCCATCCTGGAACGGTGCTCTGGAGTCATTCCATATGGGATGTCCTGGAGCTGTCCAACAGGTCTCAATTGTCCCGCAGAAGGAATCCTTGAAGGGGGCATCCCACATCTCCCAACGTGGAAAACCTCCATGGCCTCGAGATTCCGCTCCCTTCATGAAGGGGCCGTCATGTACAGAAACTCCAACCTGAGCCAACGTCGGATCCTCGCCCTGACTTCAGATGCATGAGATATTGGTTCAGATCTGCAGGGGGTATCTGCCGTGCCCTCACCCTGAATCCGAAGTCTAGCTTGTGTTCTCAGACTTCCGTCTTCACTCTCCTGGCCCCGAAGCCCTCAAGTTTGGCAATTGCGGACCGACAATGAAGCACTCTGCCTGCCCTCTAGAAAAAATATATTGCCTAATGAGCAGCCCAGGCAGCTTAAATGAGGATAATCCTAACGGCACTCGAATGTACCCAAATTATATAGTCTAACCTGGGCACTAATGCACTGTCTGACACAACCTGAGCCCGGACCTGCTGACCAACACCCAGACAGCTTACCGCACGCTGAGCACATCAGACCCGCCATGGCCTTAGGTCATCATCTCTTCCCTACCTCAGTTTTCAGGCTTCAGAACCAAGACCTTATCTCCAATCACTGCCCACGGGTGACTGTGATGCAGAAATCAGAACTCTTCCTGACCCATGGCAAGAAACCTTGTGGTTGGCATGTTGTCCAACGTTCAGTGTAGGAGAAACCAGCATTCACCCTGAGGCCCCGCCCATTTTTGAGTGCGACGAGAGCATAAACACGCATTGTGACCTCAGCGTGTGTCCTGTCCTCTAGTAAGTCCTCTCAGTGGCTGGACCATTAGATGTCATAATGGGCTTGACATGTCCCTAGTCCCCAATTTTTAACCAGATTTCTGGTTGTCCAGTCGCCCCAACCCAGGGCTCTACTCTGGAATCCCTCATTTGGTGGGACATCTGAGGTTGAAAAACCAAATGAAACAAATCGACAACAACAACAAAAAAACGGACTTCTTCCATCCCCAGAATGACCCCAAACTCTTTGGACGGTACCGAACCCCCAGAGAGTAAGACTCGTCCATTTCCCATGATGTCACCCGGCAATTTCACGACCATGAGTGACACGATATCCAGAGACAAAAACTTGAACAAGAGCCTCACACTCGCCCTTTTTTCATATCCCGAAGTGTTCTCCTCATGGTCTGTAGATCAGTCCTGCCATACCTATGACCCAAAACATAAGCCGAGTTTGTGTTTTCAGACAACTGTCCAAACAGCTCTGGCCTACACACCCTACAGGCTCAGGGCCCTGGAGCCAAACCTGAGGACTGTACTTGCCCTCTCCAAGGGAATTGTATGTGCCCATTCCAATGGCCACAACCCTACTAGTAGGAAAACCTCCAAAGTCCCTGAGGCCATCCCAATATTTGTGGCTTCCCAGGACAAACAGGGGCAATCTGAGCCCATCTGACCACCTACCTTCACTCAGACCCGTAGACTGATGTCCCCAGAGGTAAAAAGGAACGAACAGGCCCCTAGGCACTAATCGGATCCATTGCTTTGGTTTCCAGGCATCTCTCCTCAGAGGCCTGGATTTCAATACCAGCATATGGCTGTTTCTTGACTCACCCATCAGAACAAATCTCATCTACACATGGGAAACATGCACGTTGGAGCTGTGTCAAAGCCTCTGTTTAGGAGAACCCTTCGGGGCCCCAGGGCCACCGCTTCATTCCAAGGTCTCCATAGACACAAAAACATATTAGGACACATCCCCAGGAGGGGCCATTTCAACTCAGCCTCCTCGGTTGCCCCCCACATCCAGCAGATCTAAGTTGTCTTGTTGCTTGGAGACAATTGGAATGCGAGGTGGGCTACCCAGCCATCCATCCTTAGAACCCTGCTCGGAATCGTTGGCCTGGAGCCAACCAACAGGTCTCAATTGTCCTGCAGAAGAATCTTTGCAGTTTGGAGCTTCTCACAACTCCCATCGTGGGAAAACCCCCATGTCCTCGTGATCCAACCCCCTTCAAGAAAGGGCCATCAGGGCAGAAAGTCCAACCTGAGCGATGGTCTGATCCTTGCCCTGACTTCAGATGCACGAGATCTCGATTGAGGTCTGTAGATTGTGCCTGCCATATCCTCACCCAGAAACCTAGGCCTAGCTTGGGTTCTCAGACTCCGTCCTCAGACTACTGGCCCACAAGCCCTCCAGTTTGGCAATCCAGAACTACAATGCCGCACTCTGCCTGCCCTACAGAAATAAAACATTGCCCTCAGGGCTAACCCGAATCCCCAAATGAGGATCAACCTTCACGCCATTCGGCTGTACCCCAAACATATAGGCTGACCTGGGCACTATTTCCCCTTCTGACCCAGCCTGAGCCTGGACCTCCTGGTCCCACCCAGACAGCTGGCCGCACACTGAGCACATCGGACCCGCCATGGCCTTAGGTCGTCATCTCTTCCCAACTGCGGTTTTCAGGCTCCAGAACCTAGACCTTATCTCCAACCACTGCCCAGGTTTGAAAATGATGCTGAAATCAGAACTCTTTCCCCATGGCAAGAAACCTTGTGGTTGGCATGTTGTCCAATGTTCAGTGTAGTTGAAACAAGCGTGGCCCATGAGGCCCAGCCCATGCTTGCGGGCCACATTGGTCACAAGCACACATTGTGACCCTCAGCCTGAGCCCAGTCCTCAGGTAAGGCCTCTCAGGGCCTATATGAAGAGACAGCATATTGGGCGTGCCATGCCCCTAGGCCCCAATTTTTAACCATAGTTCGGGTTGTCCATTCACTCTTCCCCAGGGCTCTTTTGGAATTCCTCTTTTGGTGGGACACCTGAGGTAACAAACCTGAAAGGAGTCCTCCCATCCCACAGATAGACGAAAAACTATTGGGATCGGGCCAAATCCACAGAGAGGAAGATTCGTCCATGGCCCATGAGACCTCCCCAACATTCCACGGCCATCGCTGATACAAATCCAGAGACAAAAGCCTGAGCAAGCGCCTCAGACTCGCTCATTCTTCATATCCTGAAGAGTTCTTCTCATGGTTTGTAGTTCGGGCGTGCCATACCTACGTCCCCAAACTTAAGCTGAGTTTGTGTTTTCAGTCTTCTGTCCTCAAAGTCCTGGGCCACACTCCCTCCAGGCTGGGGCCCCTGGAGCCACACATTAGGACTGCCCCCACCCAATCCATGGGAATTCTGCCCATTCCATTGTCAAAAATCGTACAAATTAGGAGAACCCTCCAAAGTCCCTGAGGCCATCCCAATAGTGTAGGTCGCCCGGGACAAAAAATGGGCGGTTGATACCGGCTGAGCATCTACCTCCACTCATCTACCTCCACTCATACTAAAAAGATTGAACCAGACAGGACCCAAGGCCATTATCGGATCCATTGCTTTGGTTTACAGGCATGTCTCCTCAAAAGCCTGTATTCCAATACCAGCAGAGGGGATTTCCTGAGGCACCCATCAGAACAAATCTCGTCTCCACAAGGAAACTTGGGCATGGGAGCTAAGCCAAAGCTTAGGAGAATACTTCAGGGTCCCGGTGCCACCTCCCCATTCCAAGGCCCTCATGGACACAAACACACGTTAGGACCCATCCTCTGGAAAGTGCATTTCAACTCAGCCACCCTGGTTGCTCCCGCAGATCCATTAGATCTAAACTGTCTTGTTGCTTGGAGACAATTGGAAGGCGAGGTGGACTTCCCAGGCATCCATCCTGGAACGGTGCTCTGGAGTCATTCCATATGGGATGTCCTGGAGCTGTCCAACAGGTCTCAATTGTCCCGCAGAAGGAATCCTTGAAAGGGGCATCCCACATCTCCCAACGTGGAAAACCTCCATGGCCTCGAGATTCCGCTCCCTTCATGAAGGGGCCGTCATGCACAGAAACTCCAACCTGAGCCAACGTCGGATCGTCGCCCTGACTTCAGATGCATGAGATATTGGTTCAGATCTGCAGGGGGTACCTGCCGTGCCCTCACCCTGAATCCGAAGTCTAGCTTGTGTTCTCAGACTTCCGTCCTCACTCTCCTGGCCCTGAAACCCTCAAGTTTGGCAATTGCGGACCGACAATGAAGCACTCTGCCTGCCCTCTAGAAAAAATATATTACCTAATAAGCAGCCCAGGCAGCTTAAATGAGGATAAACCTACACGGATCTCGATGTACCCAAATTATATAGTCTAACCTGGGCAATAATGCACTGTCTGACACAACCTGAGCCCGGACCTGCTGACCAACACCCAGACAGCTGACCACACGCTGAGCACATCAGACCCGCCATGGCCTTAGGTCATCATCTCTTCCCTACCTCAGTTTTCAGGCTTCAGAACCTAGACCTTATCTCCAATCACTGCCCACGGGTGACTGTGATGCAGAAATCAGAACTCTTCCTGACCCATGGCAAGAAACCTTGTGGTTGGCATGTTGTCCAACGTTCAGTGTAGGAGAAACCAGCATTCACCCTGAGGCCCCGCCCATTCTTGAGTGCGACGAGAGCATAAACACGCATTGTGACCTCAGCGTGAGTCCTGTCCTCTAGTAAGTCCTCTCAGTGGCTGGGCCATTAGATGTCATAATGGGCTTGACATGTCCCTAGTCCCCAATTTTTAACCAGATTTCTGGTTGTCCAGTCGCCCCACCCCACGGCTCTACTCTGGAATCCCTCATTTGGTGGGACATCTGAGGTTGAAAAACAAAATGAAACAAATCGACAACAACAACAAAAAAACGGACTTCTTCCATCCCCAGAATGACCCCAAACTCTTTGGACGGGACCGAACCCCCAGAGAGTAAGACTCGTCCATTTCCCATGATGTCACAGGGCAATTTCACGACCATGAGTGACACGATATCCAGAGACAAAAACTTGAACAAGAGCCTCACACTCGCCCTTCTTTCATATCCCGAAGTGTTCTCCTCATGGTCTGTAGATCAGTCCTGCCATACCTATGACCCAAAACATAAGCCGAGTTTGTGTTTTCAGACAACTGTCCAAACAGCTGTGGCCTACACACCCTACAGGCTCAGGGCCCTGGAGCCAAACCTGAGGACTGTACTTGCCCTCTCCAAGGGAATTGTATGTGCCCATTCCAATGGCCACAACCCTACTAGTAGGAAAACCTCCAAAGTCCCTGAGGCCATCCCAATATTTGTGGCTTCCCAGGGCAAACAGCGGCAATCTAAGCCCATCTGACCACCTACCTGCACTCAGACCCGTAGACTGATGTCCCCAGAGGTAAAAAGGAACGAACAGGCCCCTAGGCACTAATCGGATCCATTGCTTTGGTTTCCAGGCATCTCTCCTCAGAGGCCTGGATTTCAATACCAGCATATGGCTGTTTCTTGACTCACCCATCAGAACAAATCTCATCTACACATGGGAAACATGCACGTTGGAGCTGTGTCAAAGCCTCTGTTTAGGAGAACCCTTCAGGGCCCCAGGGCCACCGCTTCATTCCAAGGTCTCCATAGACACAAAAACATATTAGGACACATCCCCAGGAGAGTCCATTTCAACTCAGCCTCCTCGGTTGCCCCCCACATCCAGCAGATCTAACTTGTCTTGTTGCTTGGAGACAATTGGAATGCGAGGTGGGCTACCCAGCCATCCATCCTTAGAACCCTGCTCGGAATCGTTGGCCTGGAGCCAACCAACAGGTCTCAATTGTCCTGCAGAAGAATCTTTGCAGTTTGGAGCTTCTCACAACTCCCATCGTGGGAAAACCCCCATGTCCTCGTGATCCAACCCCCTTCAAGAAAGGGCCATCAGGGCAGAAAGTCCAACCTGAGCGATGGTCTGATCCTTGCCCTGACTTCAGATGCACGAGATCTCGATTGAGGTCTGTAGATTGTGCCTGCCATATCCTCACCCAGAAACCTAGGCCTAGCTTGGGTTCTCAGACTCCGTCCTCAGACTACTGGCCCACAAGTCCTCCAGTTTGGCAATCCAGAACTACAATGCCGCACTCTGCCTGCCCTACAGAAATAAAACATTGCCCTCAGGGCTAACCCGAATCCCCAAATGAGGATCAACCTTCACGCCATTCGGCTGTACCCCAAACATATAGGCTGACCTGGGCACTATTTCCCCTTCTGACCCAGCCTGAGCCTGGACCTCCTGGTCCCACCCAGACAGCTGGCCGCACACTGAGCACATCGGACCCGCCATGGCCTTAGGTCGTCATCTCTTCCCAACTGCGGTTTTCAGGCTCCAGAACCTAGACCTTATCTCCAACCACTGCCCAGGTTTGAAAATGATGCTGAAATCAGAACTCTTTCCCCATGGCAAGAAACCTTGTGGTTGGCATGTTGTCCAATGTTCAGTGTAGTTGAAACAAGCGTGGCCCATGAGGCCCAGCCCATGCTTGCGGGCCACATTGGTCACAAGCACACATTGTGACCCTCAGCCTGAGCCCAGTCCTCAGGTAAGGCCTCTCAGGGCCTATATGAAGAGACAGCATATTGGGCGTGCCATGCCCCTAGGCCCCAATTTTTAACCATAGTTCGGGTTGTCCCTTCACTCTTCCCCAGGGCTCTTTTGGAATTCCTCTTTTGGTGGGACACCTGAGGTAACAAACCTGAAAGGAGTCCTCCCATCCCACAGATAGACGAAAAACTATTGGGATCGGGCCAAATCCACAGAGAGGAAGATTCGTCCATGGCCCATGAGACCTCCCCAACATTCCACGGCCATCGCTGATACAAATCCAGAGACAAAAGCCTGAGCAAGCGCCTCAGACTCGCTCATTCTTCATATCCTGAAGAGTTCTTCTCATGGTTTGTAGTTCGGGCGTGCCATACCTACGTCCCCAAACTTAAGCTGAGTTTGTGTTTTCAGTCTTCTGTCCTCAGAGTCCTGGGCCACACTCCCTCCAGGCTGGGGCCCCTGGAGCCACACATTAGGACTGCCCCCACCCAATCCATGGGAATTCTGCCCATTCCATTGTCAAAAATCGTACAAATTAGGAGAACCCTCCAAAGTCCCTGAGGCCATCCCAATAGTGTAGGTCGCCCGGGACAAAAAATGGGCGGTTGATACCGGCTGAGCATCTACCTCCACTCATCTACCTCCACTCATACTAAAAAGATTGAACCAGACAGGACCCAAGGCCATTATCGGATCCATTGCTTTGGTTTACAGGCATGTCTCCTCAAAAGCCTGTATTCCAATACCAGCAGAGGGGATTTCCTGAGGCACCCATCAGAACAAATCTCGTCTCCACAAGGAAACTTGGGCATGGGAGCTAAGCCAAAGCTTAGGAGAATACTTCAGGGACCCGGTGCCACCTCCCCATTCCAAGGCCCTCATGGACACAAACACACGTTAGGACCCATCCTCTGGAAAGTGCATTTCAACTCAGCCACCCAGGTTGCTCCCGCAGATCCATTAGATCTAAACTGTCTTGTTGCTTGGAGACAATTGGAAGGCGAGGTGGCCTTCCCAGGCATCCATCCTGGAACGGTGCTCTGGAGTCATTCCATATGGGATGTCCTGGAGCTGTCCAACAGGTCTCAATTGTCCCGCAGAAGGAATCCTTGAAGGGGGCATCCCACATCTCCCAACGTGGAAAACCTCCATGGTCTCGAGATTCCGCTCCCTTCATGAAGGGGCCGTCATGCACAGAAACTCCAACCTGAGCCAACGTCGGATCGTCGCCCTGACTTCAGATGCATGAGATATTGGTTCAGATCTGCAGGGGGTACCTGCCGTGCCCTCACCCTGAATCCGAAGTCTAGCTTGTGTTCTCAGACTTCCGTCCTCACTCTCCTGGCCCTGAAACCCTCAAGTTTGGCAATTGCGGACTGACAATGAAGCACTCTGCCTGCCCTCTAGAAAAAATATATTGCCTAATAAGCAGCCCAGGCAGCTTAAATGAGGATAAACCTACACGGATCTCGATGTACCCAAATTATATAGTCTAACCTGGGCAATAATGCACTGTCTGACACAACCTGAGCCCGGACCTGCTGACCAACACCCAGACAGCTGACCACACGCTGAGCACATCAGACCCGCCATGGCCTTAGGTCATCATCTCTTCCCTACCTCAGTTTTCAGGCTTCAGAACCTAGACCTTATCTCCAATCACTGCCCACGGGTGACTGTGATGCAGAAATCAGAACTCTTCCTGACCCATGGCAAGAAACCTTGTGGTTGGCATGTTGTCCAACGTTCAGTGTAGGAGAAACCAGCATTCACCCTGAGGCCCCGCCCATTCTTGAGTGCGACGAGAGCATAAACACGCATTGTGACCTCAGCGTGAGTCCTGTCCTCTAGTAAGTCCTCTCAGTGGCTGGGCCATTAGATGTCATAATGGGCTTGACATGTCCCTAGTCCCCAATTTTTAACCAGATTTCTGGTTGTCCAGTCGCCCCACCCCAGGGCTCTACTCTGGAATCCCTCATTTGGTGGGACATCTGAGGTTGAAAAACCAAATGAAACAAATCGACAACAACAACAAAAAAACGGACTTCTTCCATCCCCAGAATGACCCCAAACTCTTTGGACGGGACCGAACCCCCAGAGAGTAAGACTCGTCCATTTCCCATGAAGTTACCCGGCAATTTCACGACCATGAGTGACACGATATCAAGAGACAAAAACTTGAACAAGAGCCTCACACTCGCCCTTTTTTCATATCCCGAAGTGTTCTCCTCATGGTCTGTAGATCAGTCCTGCCATACCTATGACCCAAAACATAAGCCGAGTTTGTGTTTTCAGACAACTGTCCAAACAGCTGTGGCCTACACACCCTACAGGCTCAGGGCCCTGGAGCCAAACCTGAGGACTGTACTTGCCCTCTCCAAGGGAATTGTATGTGCCCATTCCAATGGCCACAACCCTACTAGTAGGAAAACCTCCAAAGTCCCTGAGGCCATCCCAATATTTGTGGCTTCCCAGGGCAAACAGCGGCAATCTAAGCCCATCTGACCACCTACCTGCACTCAGACCCGTAGACTGATGTCCCCAGAGGTAAAAAGGAACGAACAGGCCCCTAGGCACTAATCGGATCCATTGCTTTGGTTTCCAGGCATCTCTCCTCAGAGGCCTGGATTTCAATACCAGCATATGGCTGTTTCTTGACTCACCCATCAGAACAAATCTCATCTACACATGGGAAACATGCACGTTGGAGCTGTGTCAAAGCCTCTGTTTAGGAGAACCCTTCAGGGCCCCAGGGCCACCGCTTCATTCCAAGGTCTCCATAGACACAAAAACATATTAGGACACATCCCCAGGAGGGGCCATTTCAACTCAGCCTCCTCGGTTGCCCCCCACATCCAGCAGATCTAACTTGTCTTGTTGCTTGGAGACAATTGGAATGCGAGGTGGGCTACCCAGCCATCCATCCTTAGAACCCTGCTCGGAATCGTTGGCCTGGAGCCAACCAACAGGTCTCAATTGTCCTGCAGAAGAATCTTTGCAGTTTGGAGCTTCTCACAACTCCCATCGTGGGAAAACCCCCATGTCCTCGTGATCCAACCCCCATCAAGAAAGGGCCATCAGGGCAGAAAGTCCAACCTGAGCGATCGTCTGATCCTTGCCCTGACTTCAGATGCACGAGATCTCTATTGAGGTCTGTAGATTGTGCCTGCCATATCCTCACCCAGAATCCTAGGCTTAGCTTGGGTTCTCAGACTCCGTCCTCAGACTACTGGCCCACAGGCCCTCCAGTTTGGCAATCCAGAACTACAATGCCGCACTCTGCCTGCCCTACAGAAGTAAAATATTGCCCTCAGGGCTACCCCGAATCCCCAAATGAGGATCAACCTGCACGCCATTCGGCTGTACCCCAAACATATAGGCTGACCTGGGCACTATTTCCCCTTCTGACCCAGCCTGAGCCTGGAACTCCTGGTCCCACACAGACAGATGGCCGCACACTGAGCACATCGGACCCGCCATGGCCTTAGGTCGTCATCTCTACCCAACTGCGGTTTTCAGGCTCCAGAACCTAGACCTTATATCCAACCACTGCCCAGGGTTGAAAATGATGCAGAAATCAGAACTCTTTCCCCATGGCAAGAAACCTTGTGGTTGGCATGTTGTCCAATGTTCAGTGTAGTTGAAACAAGCGTGGCCCATGAGGCCCAGCCCATGCTTGCGGGCCACATTGGTCACAAGCACACATTGTGACCCTCAGCCTGAGCCCAGTCCTCAGGTAAGGCCTCTCAGGGCCTATATGAAGAGACAGCATATTGGGCTTGCCATGCCCCTAGGCCCCAATTTTTAACCATAGTTCGGGGTTTCCCTTCACTCTTCCCCAGGGCTCTGCTTTGGAATTCCTCTTTTGGTGGGACACATGAGGTAACAAACCTGAAAGGAGTCCTCCCATCCCACAGATTGACGAAAAACAATTGGGATCGGGCCAAATCCACAGAGAGGAAGATTCGTCCATGGCCCATGAGACCTCCCCAACATTCCACGGCCATCGCTGAAACAAAATCCAGAGACAAAAGCCTGAGCAAGCGCCTATGACTCGCTCATTCTTCATATCCTGAAGAGTTCTTCTCATGGTTTGTAGATCGGGCGTGCCATACCTACGTCCCCAAACTTAAGCTGAGTTTGTGTTTTCAGTCTTCTGTCCTCAAAGTCCTGGGCCACACTCCCTCCAGGCTGGGGCCCCTGGAGCCACACATTAGGACTGCACCCACCCAATCCATGGGAATTCTGCCCATTCCATTGTCAAAAATCGTACAAATTAGGAGAACCCTACAAAGTCCCTGAGGCCATCCCAATAGTGTAGGTCGCCTGGGACAAAAAATGGGCGGTTGATACCGGCTGAGCATCTACCTCCACTCATCTACCTCCACTCATACCAAGGAGATTGAACCAGACAGGACCCGAGCCCATTATCGAATCCATTGCTTTGGTTTACAGGCATGTCTCCTCAAAAGCCTGGATTCCAATACCAGCAGAGGGGATTTCCTGAGGCACTCATCAGAACAAATCTCGTCTCCACAAGGTAACTTGTGCATGGTAGCTAAGCCAAGGCTTAGGAGAATACTTCAGGGTCCCGGTGCCACCTCCCCATTCCAAGGCCCTCATGGACACAAACACACGTTAGGACCCATCCTCTGGAAAGTGCATTTCAACTCAGCCACCCCGCTTGCTCCCGCAGATCCATTAGATCTAAACTGTCTTGTTGCTAGGAGACAATTGGAAGGCGAGGCGGACTTCCCAGGCATCCATCCTGGAACGGTGCTCTGGAGTCATTCCATATGGGATGTCCTGGAGCTGTCCAACAGGTCTCAATTGTCCCGCAGAAGGAATCCTTGAAGGGGGCATCCCACATCTCCCAACGTGGAAAACCTCCATGGCCTCGAGATTCTGCTCCCTTCATGAAGGGGCCGTCATGTACAGAAACTCCAACCTGAGCCAACGTCGGATCCTCGCCCTGACTTCAGATGCATGAGATATTGGTTCAGATCTGCAGGGGGTACCTGCCGTGCCCTCACCCTGAATCCGAAGTCTAGCTTGTGTTCTCAGACTTCCGTCTTCACTCTCCTGGCCCCGAAGCCCTCAAGTTTGGCAATTCCGGACCGACAATGAAGCACTCTGCCTGCCCTCTAGAAAAAATATATTGCCTAATGAGCAGCCCAGGCAGCTTAAATGAGGATCAACCTAACGGCACTCGAATGTACCCAAATTATATAGTATAACCTGGGCACTAATGCACTGTCTGACACAACCTGAGCCCGGACCTGCTGACCAACACCCAGACAGCTGACCGCACGCTGAGCACATCAGACCCGCCATGGCCTTAGGTCATCATCTCTTCCCTACCTCAGTTTTCAGGCTTCAGAACCAAAACCTTATCTCCAATCACTGCCCACGGGTGACTGTGATGCAGAAATCAGAACTCTTCCTGACCCATGGCAAGAAACCTTGTGGTTGGCATGTTGTCCAACGTTCAGTGTAGGAGAAACCAGCATTCACCCTGAGGCCCCGCCCATTTTTGAGTGCGACGAGAGCATAAACACGCATTGTGACCTCAGCGTGTGTCCTGTCCTCTAGTAAGTCCTCTCAGTGGCTGGACCATTAGATGTCATAATGGGCTTGACATGTCCCTAGTCCCCAATTTTTAACCAGATTTCTGGTTGTCCAGTCGCCCCACCCCAGGGCTCTACTCTGGAATCCAACATTTGGTGGGACATCTGAGGTTGAAAAACAAAATGAAACAAATCGACAACAACAACAAAAAAACGGACTTCTTCCATCCCCAGAATGACCCCAAACTCTTTGGACGGGACCGAACCCCCAGAGAGTAAGACTCGTCCATTTCCCATGATGTCACCCGGCAATTTCACGACCATGAGTGACACGATATCCAGAGACAAAAACTTGAGCAAGAGCCTCACACTCGCCCTTTTTTCATATCCCGAAGTGTTCTCCTCATGGTCTGTAGATCAGTCCTGCCATACCTATGACCCAAAACATAAGCCGAGTTTGTGTTTTCAGACAACTGTCCAAACAGCTCTGGCCTACACACCCTACAGGCTCAGGGCCCTGGAGCCAAACCTGAGGACTGTACTTGCCCTCTCCAAGGGAATTGTATGTGCCCATTCCAATGGCCACAACCCTACTAGTAGGATAACCTCCAAAGTCCCTGAGGCCATCCCAATAGTTGTGGCTTCCCAGGACAAACAGGGGCAATCTGAGCCCATCTGAGCACCTACCTGCACTCAGACCCGTACACTGATGTCCCCAGAGGTAAAAAGGAACGAACAGGCCCCTAGGCACTAATCGGATCCATTGCTTTGGTTTCCAGGCATCTCTCCTCAGAGGCCTGGATTTCAATACCAGCATATGGCTGTTTCTTGACTCACCCATCAGAACCAATCTCATCTACACATGGGAAACATGCACGTTGGAGCTGTGTCAAAGCCTCTGTTTAGGAGAACCCTTCAGGGCCCCAGGGCCACCGCTTCATTCCAAGGTCTCCATAGACACAAAAACATATTAGGACACATCCACAGGAGAGTCCATTTCAACTCAGCCTCCTCGGTTGCCCCCCACATCCAGCATATCTAACTTGTCTTGTTGCTTGGAGAAAATTGGAATGCGAGGTGGGCTACCCAGCCATCCATCCTTAGAACCCTGATCGGAATCGTTGGCCTGGAGCCAACCAACAGGTCTCAATTGTCCTGCAGAAGAATCTTTGAAGTTTGGAGCTTCTCACAACTCCCATCGTGGGAAAACCCCCATGTCCTCGTGATCCAACCCCCTTCAAGAAAGGGCCATCAGGGCAGAAAGTCCAACCTGAGCGATCGTCTGATCCTTGCCCTGACTTCAGATGCACGAGATCTCGATTGAGGTCTGTAGATTGTGCCTGCCATATCCTCACCCAGAAACCTAGGCTTAGCTTGGGTTCTCAGACTCCGTCCTCAGACTACTGGCCCACAGGCCCTCCAGTTTGGCAATCCAGAACTACAATGCCGCACTCTGCCTGCCCTACAGAAGTAAAATATTGCCCTCAGGGCTACCCCGAATCCCCAAATGAGGATCAACCTGCACGCCATTCGGCTGTACCCCAAACATATAGGCTGACCTGGGCACTATTTCCCCTTCTGACCCAGCCTGAGCCTGGACCTCCTGGTCCCACCCAGACAGCTGGCCGCACACTGAGCACATCGGACCCGCCATGGCCTTAGGTCGTCATCTCTTCCCAACTGCGGATTTCAGGCTCCAGAACCTAGACCTTATCTCCAACCACTGCCCAGGTTGAAAATGATGCTGAAATCAGAACTCTTTCCCCATGGCAAGAAACCTTGTGGTTGGCATGTTGTCCAATGTTCAGTGTAGTTGAAACAAGCGTGGCCCATGAGGCCCAGCCCATGCTTGTGGGCCACATTGGTCACAAACACACATTGTGACCCTCAGCCTGAGCCCAGTCCTCAGGTAAGGCCTCTCAGGGCCTATATGAAGAGACAGCATATTGGGCTTGCCATGCCCCTAGGCCCCAATTTTAAACCATAGTTCGGGGTGTCCCTTCACTCTTCCCCAGGGCTCCTCTTTGGAATTCATATTTTGGTGGGACACTTGAGGTAACAAACCTGAAAGGAGTCCTCCCATCCCACAGATAGACGAAAAACTATTGGGATCGGGCCAAATCCACAGAGAGGAGGATTCGTCCATGGCCCATGAGACCTCCCCAACATTCCAAGGCCATCGCAGAAACAAAATCCAGAGAAAAAAGCCTGAACAAGCGCCTCAGACTCGCTCATTCTTCATATCCTGAAGAGTTCTTCTCATGGTTTGTAGATCGGGCGTGCCATACCTACGTCCCCAAACTTAAGCTGAGTTTGTGTTTTCAGTCTTCTGTCCTCAAAGTCCTGGGCCACACTCCCTCCAGGCTGGGGCCCCTGGAGCCACACATTAGGACTGCCCCCACCCAATCCATGGGAATTCTGCCCATTCCATTTTCAAAAATCGTACAAATTAGGAGAACCCTCCAAAGTCCCTGAGGCCATCCCAATAGTGTAGGTCGCCCGGGACAAAAAATGGGCGGTTGATACCGGCTGAGCATCTACCTCCACTCATCTACCTCCACTCATACCAAGGAGATTGAACCAGACAGGACCCGAGCCCATTATCGAATCCATTGCTTTGGTTTACAGGCATGTCTCCTCAAAAGCCTGGATTCCAATACCAGCAGAGGGGATTTCCTGAGGCACTCATCAGAACAAATCTCGTCTCCACAAGGAAACTTGTGCATGGTAGCTAAGCCAAAGCTTAGGAGAATACTTCAGGGTCCCGGTGCCACCTCCCCATTCCAAGGCCCTCATGGACACAAATACACGTTAGGACCCATCCTCTGGAAAGTGCATTTCAACTCAGCCACCCCGGTTGCTCCCGCAGATCCATTAGATCTAAACTGTCTTGTTGCTAGGAGACAATTGGAAGGCGAGGCGGACTTCCCAGGCATCCATCCTGGAACGGTGCTCTGGAGTCATTCCATATGGGATGTCCTGGAGCTGTCCAACAGGTCTCAATTGTCCCGCAGAAGGAATCCTTGAAGGGGGCATCCCACATCTCCCAACGTGGAAAACCTCCATGGCCTCGAGATTCCGCTCCCTTCATGAAGGGGCCGTCATGTGCAGAAACTCCAACCTGAGCCAACGTCGGATCCTCGCCCTGACTTCAGATGCATGAGATATTGGTTCAGATCTGCCGGGGGTACCTGCCGTGCCCTCACCCTGAATCCGAAGTCTAGCTTGTGTTCTCAGACTTCCGTCTTCACTCTCCTGGCCCCGAAGCCCTCAAGTTTGGCAATTCCGGACCGACAATGAAGCACTCTGCCTGCCCTCTAGAAAAAATATATTGCCTAATGAGCAGCCCAGGCAGCTTAAATGAGGATAAACCTAACGGCACTCGAATGTACCCAAATTATATAGTCTAACCTGGGCACTAATGCACTGTCTGACACAAACTGAGCCCGGACCTGCTGACCAACACCCAGACAGCTGACCGCACGCTGAGCACATCAGACCCGCCATGGCCTTAGGTCATCATCTCTTCCCTACCTCAGTTTTCAGGCTTCAGAACCAAGACCTTATCTCCAATCACTGCCCACGGGTGACTGTGATGCAGAAATCAGAACTCTTCCTGACCCATGGCAAGAAACCTTGTGGTTGGCATGTTGTCCAACGTTCAGTGTAGGAGAAACCAGCATTCACCCTGAGGCCCCGCCCATTTTTGAGTGCGACGAGAGCATAAACACGCATTGTGACCTCAGCGTGTGTCCTGTCCTCTAGTAAGTCCTCTCAGTGGCTGGACCATTAGATGTCATAATGGGCTTGACATGTCCCTAGTCCCCAATTTTTAACCAGATTTCTGGTTGTCCAGTCGCCCCACCCCAGGGCTCTACTCTGGAATCCCTCATTTGGTGGGACATCTGAGGTTGAAAAACCAAATGAAACAAATCGACAACAACAACAAAAAAACGGACTTCTTCCATCCCCAGAATGACCCCAAACTCTTTGGACGGGACCGAACCCCCAGAGAGTAAGACTCGTCCATTTCCCATGAAGTTACCCGGCAATTTCACGACCATGAGTGACACGATATCCAGAGACAAAAACTTGAACAAGAGCCTCACACTCGCCCTTTTTTCATATCCCGAAGTGTTCTCCTCATGGTCTGTAGATCAGTCCTGCCATACCTATGACCCAAAACATAAGCCGAGTTTGTGTTTTCAGACAACTGTCCAAACAGCTCTGGCCTACACACCCTACAGGCTCAGGGCCCTGGAGCCAAACCTGAGGACTGTACTTGCCCTCACAAGGGAATTGTATGTGCCCATTCCAATGGCCACAACCCTACTAATAGGATAACCTCCAAAGTCCCTGAGGCCATCCCAATATTTGTGGCTTCCCAGGACAAACAGGGGCAATCTGAGCCCATCTGAGCACCTACCTGCACTCAGACCCGTACACTGATGTCCCCAGAGGTAAAAAGGAACGAACAGGCCCCTAGGCACTAATCGGATCCATTGCTTTGGTTTCCAGGCATCTCTCCTCAGAGGCCTGGATTTCAATACCAGCATATGGCTGTTTCTTGACTCACCCATCAGAACAAATCTCATCTACACATGGGAAACATGCACGTTGGAGCTGTGTCAAAGCCTCTGTTTAGGAGAACCCTTCAGGGCCCCAGGGCCACCGCTTCATTCCAAGGTCTCCATAGACACAAAAACATATTAGGAAACATCCACAGGAGAGTCCATTTCAACGCAGCCTCCTCGGTTGCCCCCCACATTCAGCAGATCTAACCTGTCTTGTTGCTTGGAGACCATTGGAATGCGAGGTGGGCTACCCAGCCATCCATCCTTAGAACCCTGCTCGGAATCGTTGGCCTGCAGCCAACCAACAGGTCTCAATTGTCCTGCAGAAGAATCTTTGAAGTTTGGAGCTTCTCACAACTCCCATCGTGCGAAAACCCCCATGTCCTCGTGATCCAACCCCTTCAAGAAAGGGCCATCAGGGCAGAAAGTCCAACCTGAGCGATCGTCTGATCCTTGCCCTGACTTCAGATGCACGAGATCTCGATTGAGGTCTGTAGATTGTGCCTGCCATATCCTCACCCAGAAACCTAGGCTTAGCTTGGGTTCTCAGACTCCGTCCTCAGACTACTGGCCCACAGGCCCTCCAGTTTGGCAATCCAGAACTACAATGCCGCAATCTGCCTGCCCTACAGAAGTAAAATATTGCCCTCATGGCTACCCCGAATCCCCAAATGAGGATCAACCTGCACGCCATTCGGCTGTACCCCAAACATATAGGCTGACCTGGGCACTATTTCCACTTCTGACCCAGCCTGAGCCTGGACCTCCTGGTCCCACCCAGACAGCTGGCCGCACACTGAGCACATCGGACCCGCCATGGCCTTAGGTCGTCATCTCTTCCCAACTGCGGTTTTCAGGCTCCAGAACCTAGACCTTAGCTCCAACCACTGCCCAGGTTTGAAAATGATGCTGAAATCAGAACTCTTTCCCCATGGCAAGAAACCTTGTGGTTGGCATGTTGTCCAACGTTCAGTGTAGTTGAAACAAGCGTGGCCCATGAGGCCCAGCCCATGCTTGCGGGCCACATTGGTCACAAACACACATTGTGACCCTCAGCCTGAGCCCAGTCCTCAGGTAAGGCCTCTCAGGGCCTATATGAAGAGACAGCATATTGGGCTTGCCATGCCCCTAGGCCCCAATTTTTAACCAAAGTTCGGGTTGTCCCTTCACTCTTCCCCAGGGCTCTGCTTTGGAATTCCTCTTTTGGTGGGACACCTGAGGTAACAAACCTGAAAGGAGTCCTGCCATCCCACAGATTGACGAAAAACAATTGGGATCGGGCCAAATCCACAGAGAGGAAGATTCGTCCATGGCCCATGAGACCTCCCCAACATTCCACGGCCATCGCTGAAACAAAATCCAGAGACAAAAGCCTGAGCAAGCGCCTATGACTCGCTCATTCTTCATATCCTGAAGAGTTCTTCTCATGGTTTGTAGATCGGGCGTGCCATACCTACGTCCCCAAACTTAAGCTGAGTTTGTGTTTTCAGTCTTCTGTCCTCAAAGTCCTGGGCCACACTCCCTCCAGGCTGGGGCCCCTGGAGCCACACATTAGGACTGCCCCCACCCAATCCATGGGAATTCTGCCCATTCCATTGTCAAAAATCGTACAAATTAGGAGAACCCTCAAAGTCCCTGAGGCCATCCCAATAGTGTAGGTCGCCCGGGACAAAAAAGGTCGGTTGATACCGGCTGAGCATCTACCTCCACTCATCTACCTCCACTCATACCAAGAAGATTGAACCAGACAGGACCCGAGGCCATTATCGGATCCATTGCTTTGGTTTACAGGCATGTCTCCTCAAAAGCCTGCATTCCAATACGAGCAGAGCGGATTTCCTGAGGCACCCATCAGAACAAATCTCGTCTCCACAAGGAAACTTGTGCATGGGAGCTATGCCAAAGCTTAGGAGAATACTTCAGGGTCCCGGTGCCACCTCCCCATTCCAAGGCCCTCATGGACACAAACACACGTTAGGACCCATCCTCTGGAAAGTGCATTTCAACTCAGCCACCCCGGTTGCTCCCGCAGATCCATTAGATCTAAACTGTCTTGTTGCTAGGAGACAATTGGAAGGCGAGGCGGACTTCCCAGGCATCTATCCTGGATCGGTGCTCTGGAGTCATTCCATATGGGATGTCCTGGAGCTGTCCAACAGGTCTCAATTGTCCCGCAGAAGGAATCCTTGAAGGGGGCATCCCACATCTCCCAACGTGGAAAACATCCATGGCCTCGAGATTCCGCTCCCTTCATGAAGGGGCCGTCATGCACAGAAACTCCAACCTGAGCCAACGTCGGATCCTCGCCCTGACTTCAGATGCATAAGATGTTGGTTCAGATCTGCAGGGGGTACCTGCCGTGCCCTCACCCTGAATCCGATATCTAGCTTGTGTTCTCAGACTTCCGTCCTCACTCTCCTGGCCCCGAAGCCATCACGTTTGGCAATTCCGGACCGACAATGAAGCACTCTGCCATGTCCTCTAGAAAAAATATATTGCCTAATGAGCAGCCCAGGCAGCTTAAATGAGGATAAACCTACACGGCACTCGAATGTACCCAAATTATATAGTCTAACCTGGGCACTAATGCACTGTCTGACACAACCTGAGCCCGGACCTGCTGACCAACACCCAGACAGCTGACCACACGCTGAGCACATCAGACCCGCCATGGCCTTAGGTCATCATCTCTTCCCTACCTCAGTTCTCAGGCTTCAGAACCTAGACCTTATCTCCAATCACTGCCCACGGGTGACTGTGATGCAGAAATCAGAACTCTTCCTGACCCATGGCAAGAAACCTTGTGGTTGGCATGTTGTCCAACGTTCAGTGTAGGAGAAACCAGCATACAACCTGAGGCCACGCCCATTTTTGAGTGCGACGAGAGCATAAACACGCATTGTGACCTCAGCGTGAGTCCTGTCCTCTAGTAAGTCCTCTCAGTGGCTGGACCATTAGATGTCATAATGGGCTTGACATGTCCCTAGTCCCCAATTTTTAACCAGATTTCTGGTTGTCCAGTCGCCCCACCCCAGGGCTCTACTCTGGAATCCCTCATTTGGTGGGACATCTGAGGTTGAAAAACAAAATGAAACAAATCGACAACAACAAAAAAACGGACTTCTTCCATCCCCAGAATGACCCCAAACTCTTTGGACGGGACCGAACCCCCAGAGAGTAAGACTCGTCCATTTCCCATGAAGTCACCCGGCAATTTCACGACCATGAGTGACACGATATCCAGAGACAAAAACTTGAGCAAGAGCCTCACACTCGCCCTTTTTTCATATCCCGAAGTGTTCTCCTCATGGTCTGTAGATCAGTCCTGCCATACCTATGACCCAAAACATAAGCCGAGTTTGTGTTTTCAGACAACTGTCCAAACAGCTCTGGCCTACACACCCTACAGGCTCAGGGCCCTGGAGCCAAACCTGAGGACTGTACTTGCCCTCTCCAAGGGAATTGTATGTGCCCATTCCAATGGCCACAACCCTACTAGTAGGATAACCTCCAAAGTCCCTGAGGCCATCCCAATAGTTGTGGCTTCCCAGGACAATCAGGGGCAATCTGAGCCCATCTGACACCTACCTGTACTCAGACCCGTAGACTGATGTCCCCAGAGGTAAAAAGGAACGAACAGGCCCCTAGGCACTAATCGGATCCATTGCTTTGGTTTCCAGGCATCTCTCCTCAGAGGCCTGGATTTCAATACCAGCATATGGCTGTTTCTTGACTCACCCATCAGAACAAATCTCATCTACACATGGGAAACATGCACGTTGGAGCTGTGTCAAAGCCTCTGTTTAGGAGAACCCTTCAGGGCCCCAGGGCCACCGCTTCATTTCAAGGTCTCCATAGACACAAAAACATATTAGGACACATCCACAGGAGAGTCCATTTCAACTCAGCCTCCTCGGTTGCCCCCCACATCCAGCAGATCTAACCTGTCTTGTTGCTTGGAGACCATTGGAATGTGAGGTGGGCTACCCAGCCATCCATCCTTAGAAGCCTGCTCGGAATCGTTGGCCTGGAGCCAACCAACAGGTCTCAATTGTCCTGCAGAACAATCTTTGCAGTTTGGAGCTTCTCACAACTCCCATCGTGCGAAAACCCCCATGTCCTCGTGATCCAACCCCCTTAAAGAAAGGGCCATCAGGGCAGAAAGTCCAACCTGAGCGATCGTCTGATCCTTGCCCTGACTTCAGATGCACGAGATCTCGATTGAGGTCTGTAGATTGTGCCTGCCATATCCTCACCCAGAAACCTAGGCTTAGCTTGGGTTCTCAGACTCCGTCCTCAGACTACTGGCCCACAAGCCCTCCAGTTGGGCAATCCAGAACTACAATGCCGCACTCTGCCTGCCCTACAGAAGTAAAACATTGCCCTCAGGGCTACCCCGAAACCGCAAATGAGGATCAACCTGCACGCCATTCGGCTGTACCCCAAACATATAGGCTGACCTGGGCACTATTTCCCCTTCTGACCCAGCCTGAGCCTGGACCTCCTGGTCCCACCCAGACAGCTGGCCGCACACTGAGCACATCGGACCCGCCATGGCCTTAGGTCGTCATCTCTTCCCAACTGCGGTTTTCAGGCTCCAGAACCTAGACCTTATCTCCAACCATTGCCCAGGGTTGAAAATGATGCTGAAATCAGAACTCTTTCCCCATGGCAAGAAACCTTGTGGTTGGCATGTTGTCCAACGTTCAGTGTAGTTGAAACAAGCGTGGCCCATGAGGCCCAGCCCATGCTTGCGGGCCACATTGGTCACAAACACACATTGTGACCCTCAGCCTGAGCCCAGTCCTCAGGTAAGGCCTCTCAGGGCCTATATGAAGAGACAGCATATTGGGCTTGCCATGCCCCTAGGCCCCGATTTTTAACCATAGTTCGGGTTGTCCCTTCACTCTTCCCCAGGGCTCCTCTTTGGAATTCCTCTTTTGGTGGGACACCTGAGGTAACAAACCTGAAAGCAGTCCTCCCATCCCACAGATTGACGAAAAACAATTGGGATCGGGCCAAATCCACAGAGAGGAAGATTCGTCCATGGCCCATGAGACCTCCCCAACCTTCCACGGCCATCGCTGAAACAAAATCCAGAGACAAAAGCCTGAGCAAGCTCCTCAGACTCGCTCATTCTTCATATCCTGAAGAGTTCTTCTCATGGTTTGTAGATCGGGCGTGCCATACCTACGTCCCCAAACTTAAGCTGAGTTTGTGTTTTCAGTCTTCTGTCCTCAAAGTCCTGGGCCACACTCCCTCCAGGCTGGGGCCCCTGGAGCCACACATTAGGACTGCCCCCACCCAATCCATGGGAATTCTGCCCATTCCATTGTCAAAAATCGTACAAATTAGGAGAACCTTCCAAAGTCCCTGAGGCCATCCCAATAGTGTAGGTCGCCCGGGACAAAAAAGGGTGGTTGATACCGGCTGAGCATCTACCTCCACTCATCTACCTCCACTCATACCAAGAAGATTGAACCAGACAGGACCCGACGCCATGATCGGATCCATTGCTTTGGTTTACAGGCATGTCTCCTCAAAAGCCTGGATTCCAATACCAGCAGAGGGGATTTCCTGAGGCACCCATCAGAACAAATCTCGTCTCCACAAGGAAACTTGTGCATGGGAGCTATGCCAAAGCTTAGGAGAATACTTCAGGGTCCCGGTGCCACCTCCCCATTCCAAGGCCCTCATGGACACAAATACACGTTAGGACCCATCCTCTGGAAAGTGCATTTCAACTCAGCCACCCCGGTTGCTCCCGCAGATCCATTAGATCTAAACTGTCTTGTTGCTAGGAGACAATTGGAAGGCGAGGCGGACTTCCCAGGCATCCATCCTGGAACGGTGCTCTGGAGTCATTCCATATGGGATGTCCTGGAGCTGTCCAACAGGTCTCAATTGTCCCGCAGAAGGAATCCTTGAAGGGGGCATCCCACATCTCCCAACGTGGAAAACCTCCATGGCCTCGAGATTCCGCTCCCTTCATGAAGGGGCCGTCATGTGCAGAAACTCCAACCTGAGCCAACGTCGGATCCTCGCCCTGACTTCAGATGCATGAGATATTGGTTCAGATCTGCAGGGGGTACCTGCCGTGCCCTCACCCTGAATCCGAAGTCTAGCTTGTGTTCTCAGACTTCCGTCTTCACTCTCCTGGCCCCGAAGCCCTCAAGTTTGGCAATTCCGGACCGACAATGAAGCACTCTGCCTGCCCTCTAGAAAAAATATATTGCCTAATGAGCAGCCCAGGCAGCTTAAATGAGGATAAACCTAACGGCACTCGAATGTACCCAAATTATATAGTATAACCTGGGCACTAATGCACTGTCTGACACAAACTGAGCCCGGACCTGCTGACCAACACCCAGACAGCTGACCGCACGCTGAGCACATCAGACCCGCCATGGCCTTAGGTCATCATCTCTTCCCTACCTCAGTTTTCAGCCTTCAGAACCAAGACCTTATCTCCAATCACTGCCCACGGGTGACTGTGATGCAGAAATCAGAACTCTTCCTGTCCCATGGCAAGAAACCTTGTGGTTGGCATGTTGTCCAACGTTCAGTGTAGGAGAAACCAGCATTCACCCTGAGGCCCCGCCCATTTTTGAGTGCGACGAGAGCATAAACACGCATTGTGACCTCAGCGTGTGTCCTGTCCTCTAGTAAGTCCTCTCAGTGGCTGGACCATTAGATGTCATAATGGGCTTGACATGTCCCTAGTCCCCAATTTTTAACCAGATTTCTGGTTGTCCAGTCGCCCCACCCCAGGGCTCTACTCTGGAATCCCTCATTTGGTGGGACATCTGAGGTTGAAAAACCAAATGAAACAAATCGACAACAACAACAAAAAAACGGACTTCTTCCATCCCCAGAATGACCCCAAACTCTTTGGACGGGACCGAACCCCCAGAGAGTAAGACTCGTCCATTTCCCATGAAGTTACCCGGCAATTTCACGACCATGAGTGACACGATATCAAGAGACAAAAACTTGAACAAGAGCCTCACACTCGCCCTTTTTTCATATCCCGAAGTGTTCTCCTCATGGTCTGTAGATCAGTCCTGCCATACCTATGACCCAAAACATAAGCCGAGTTTGTGTTTTCAGACAACTGTCCAAACAGCTCTGGCCTACACACCCTACAGGCTCAGGGCCCTGGAGCCAAACCTGAGGACTGTACTTGCCCTCACAAGGGAATTGTATGTGCCCATTCCAATGGCCACAACCCTACTAATAGGATAACCTCCAAAGTCCCTGAGGCCATCCCAATAGTTGTGGCTTCCCAGGAAAAACAGGGGCAATCTGAGCCCATCTGAGCACCTACCTGCACTCAGACCCGTAGACTGATGTCCCCAGAGGTAAAAAGGAACGAACAGGCCCCTAGGCACTAATCGGATCCATTGCTTTGGTTTCCAGGCATCTCTCCTCAGAGGCCTGGATTTCAATACCAGCATATGGCTGTTTCTTGACTCACCCATCAGAACCAATCTCATCTACACATGGGAAACATGCACGTTGGAGCTGTGTCAAAGCCTCTGTTTAGGAGAACCCTTCAGGGCCCCAGGGCCACCGCTTCATTCCAAGGTCTCCATAGACACAAAAACATATTAGGAAACATCCACAGGAGAGTCCATTTCAACGCAGCCTCATCGGTTGCCCCCCACATCCAGCAGATCTAACCTGTCTTGTTGCTTGGAGACCATTGGAATGCGAGGTGGGCTACCCAGCCATCCATCCTTAGAACCCTGCTCGGAATCGTTGGCCTGGAGCCAACCAACAGGTCTCAACTGTCCTGCAGAAGAATCTTTGAAGTTTGGAGCTTCTCACAACTCCCATCGTGCGAAAACCCCCATGTCCTCGTGATCCAACCCCCTTCAAAAAAGGGCCATCAGGGCAGAAAGTCCAACCTGAGCGATCGTCTGATCCTTGCCCTGACTTCAGATGCACGAGATCTCGATTGAGGTCTGTAGATTGTGCCTGCCATATCCTCACCCAGAAACCTAGGCTTAGCTTGGGTTCTCAGACTCCGTCCTCAGACTACTGGCCCACAGGCCCTCCAGTTTGGCAATCCAGAACTACAATGCCGCAATCTGCCTGCCCTACAGAATTAAAATATTGCCCTCATGGCTACCCCGAATCCCCAAATGAGGATCAACCTGCACGCCACTCGGCTGTACCCCAAACATATAGGCTGACCTGGGCACTATTTCCCCTTCTGACCCAGCCTGAGCCTGGACCTCCTGGTCCCACCCAGACAGCTGGCCGCACACTGAGCACATCGGACCCGCCATGGCCTTAGGTCGTCATCTCTTCCCAACTGCGGATTTCAGGCTCCAGAACCTAGACCTTAGCTCCAACCACTGCCCAGGTTTGAAAATGATGCTGAAATCAGAACTCTTTCCCCATGGCAAGAAACCTTGTGGTTGGCATGTTGTCCAACGTTCAGTGTAGTTGAAACAAGCGTGGCCCATGAGGCCCAGCCCATGCTTGCGGGTCACATTGGTCACAAACACACATTGTGACCCTCAGCCTGAGCCCAGTCCTCAGGTAAGGCCTCTCAGGGCATATATGAAGAGACAGCATATTGGGCTTCCCATGCCCCTAGGCCCCAATTTTTAACCAAAGTTCGGGTTGTCCCTTCACTCTTCCCCAGGGCTCTGCTTTGGAATTCCTCTTTTGGTGGGACACCTGAGGTAACAAACCTGAAAGGAGTCCTGCCATCCCACAGATTGACGAAAAACAATTGGGATCGGGCCAAATCCACAGAGAGGAAGATTCGTCCATGGCCCATGAGACCTCCCCAACATTCCACGGCCATCGCTGAAACAAAATCCAGAGACAAAAGCCTGAGCAAGCGCCTATGACTCGCTCATTCTTCATATCCTGAAGAGTTCTTCTCATGGTTTGTAGATCGGGCGTGCCATACCTACGTCCCCAAACTTAAGCTGAGTTTGTGTTTTCAGTCTTCTGTCCTCAAAGTCCTGGGCCACACTCCCTCCAGGCTGGGGCCCCTGGAGCCACACATTAGGACTGCCCCCACCCAATCCATGGGAATTCTGCCCATTCCATTGTCAAAAATCGTACAAATTAGGAGAACCCTCAAAGTCCCTGAGGCCATCCCAATAGTGTAGGTCGCCCGGGACAAAAAAGGGCGGTTGATACCGGCTGAGCATCTACCTCCACTCATCTACCTCCACTCATACCAAGAAGATTGAACCAGACAGGACCCGACGCCATGATCGGATCCATTGCTTTGGTTTACAGGCATGTCTCCTCAAAAGCCTGCATTCCAATACGAGCAGAGCGGATTTCCTGAGGCACCCATCAGAACAAATCTCGTCTCCACAAGGAAACTTGTGCATGGGAGCTATGCCAAAGCTTAGGAGAATACTTCAGGGTCCCGGTGCCACCTCCCCATTCCAAGGCCCTCATGGACACAAACACACGTTAGGACCCATCCTCTGGAAAGTGCATTTCAACTCAGCCACCCCGGTTGCTCCCGCAGATCCATTAGATCTAAACTGTCTTGTTGCTAGGAGACAATTGGAAGGCGAGGCGGACTTCCCAGGCATCTATCCTGGATCGGTGCTCTGGAGTCATTCCATATGGGATGTCCTGGAGCTGTCCAACAGGTCTCAATTGTCCCGCAGAAGGAATCCTTGAAGGGGGCATCCCACATCTCCCAACGTGGAAAACATCCATGGCCTCGAGATTCCGCTCCCTTCATGAAGGGGCCGTCATGCACAGAAACTCCAACCTGAGCCAACGTCGGATCCTCGCCCTGACTTCAGATGCATAAGATGTTGGTTCAGATCTGCAGGGGGTACCTGCCGTGCCCTCACCCTGAATCCGATATCTAGCTTGTGTTCTCAGACTTCCGTCCTCACTCTCCTGGCCCCGAAGCCATCACGTTTGGCAATTCCGGACCGACAATGAAGCACTCTGCCATGTCCTCTAGAAAAAATATATTGCCTAATGAGCAGCCCAGGCAGCTTAAATGAGGATAAACCTACACGGCACTCGAATGTACCCAAATTATATAGTCTAACCTGGGCACTAATGCACTGTCTGACACAACCTGAGCCCGGACCTGCTGACCAACACCCAGACAGCTGACCACACGCTGAGCACATCAGACCCGCCATGGCCTTAGGTCATCATCTCTTCCCTACCTCAGTTCTCAGGCTTCAGAACCTAGACCTTATCTCCAATCACTGCCCACGGGTGACTGTGATGCAGAAATCAGAACTCTTCCTGACCCATGGCAAGAAACCTTGTGGTTGGCATGTTGTCCAACGTTCAGTGTAGGAGAAACCAGCATACAACCTGAGGCCACGCCCATTTTTGAGTGCGACGAGAGCATAAACACGCATTGTGACCTCAGCGTGAGTCCTGTCCTCTAGTAAGTCCTCTCAGTGGCTGGACCATTAGATGTCATAATGGGCTTGACATGTCCCTAGTCCCCAATTTTTAACCAGATTTCTGGTTGTCCAGTCGCCCCACCCCAGGGCTCTACTCTGGAATCCCTCATTTGGTGGGACATCTGAGGTTGAAAAACAAAATGAAACAAATCGACAACAACAAAAAAACGGACTTCTTCCATCCCCAGAATGACCCCAAACTCTTTGGACGGGACCGAACCCCCAGAGAGTAAGACTCGTCCATTTCCCATGAAGTCTCCCGGCAATTTCACGACCATGAGTGACACGATATCCAGAGACAAAAACTTGAGCAAGAGCCTCACACTCGCCCTTTTTTCATATCCCGAAGTGTTCTCCTCATGGTCTGTAGATCAGTCCTGCCATACCTATGACCCAAAACATAAGCCGAGTTTGTGTTTTCAGACAACTGTCCAAACAGCTCTGGCCTACACACCCTACAGGCTCAGGGCCCTGGAGCCAAACCTGAGGACTGTACTTGCCCTCTCCAAGGGAATTGTATGTGCCCATTCCAATGGCCACAACCCTACTAGTAGGATAACCTCCAAAGTCCCTGAGGCCATCCCAATAGTTGTGGCTTCCCAGGACAATCAGGGGCAATCTGAGCCCATCTGAGCACCTACCTGTACTCAGACCCGTAGACTGATGTCCCCAGAGGTAAAAAGGAACGAACAGGCCCCTAGGCACAAATCGGATCCATTGCTTTGGTTTCCAGGCATCTCTCCTCAGAGGCCTGGATTTCAATACCAGCATATGGCTGTTTCTTGACTCACCCATCAGAACAAATCTCATCTACACATGGGAAACATGCACGTTGGAGCTGTGTCAAAGCCTCTGTTTAGGAGAACCCTTCAGGGCCCCAGGGCCACCGCTTCATTTCAAGGTCTCCATAGACACAAAAACATATTAGGACACATCCACAGGAGAGTCCATTTCAACTCAGCCTCCTCGGTTGCCCCCCACATCCAGCAGATCTAACCTGTCTTGTTGCTTGGAGACCATTGGAATGCGAGGTGGGCTACCCAGCCATCCATCCTTAGAAGCCTGCTCGGAATCGTTGGCCTGGAGCCAACCAACAGGTCTCAATTGTCCTGCAGAACAATCTTTGCAGTTTGGAGCTTCTCACAACTCCCATCGTGCGAAAACCCCCATGTCCTCGTGATCCAACCCCCTTAAAGAAAGGGCCATCAGGGCAGAAAGTCCAACCTGAGCGATCGTCTGATCCTTGCCCTGACTTCAGATGCACGAGATCTCGATTGAGGTCTGTAGATTGTGCCTGCCATATCCTCACCCAGAAACCTAGGCTTAGCTTGGGTTCTCAGACTCCGTCCTCAGACTACTGGCCCACAAGCCCTCCAGTTGGGCAATCCAGAACTACAATGCCGCACTCTGCCTGCCCTACAGAAGTAAAACATTGCCCTCAGGGCTACCCCGAAACCGCATGAGGATCAACCTGCACGCCATTCGGCTGTACCCCAAACATATAGGCTGACCTGGGCACTATTTCCCCTTCTGACCCAGCCTGAGCCTGGACCTCCTGGTCCCACCCAGACAGCTGGCCGCACACTGAGCACATCGGACCCGCCATGGCCTTAGGTCGTCATCTCTTCCCAACTGCGGTTTTCAGGCTCCAGAACCTAGACCTTATCTCCAACCATTGCCCAGGGTTGAAAATGATGCTGAAATCAGAACTCTTTCCCCATGGCAAGAAACCTTGTGGTTGGCATGTTGTCCAACGTTCAGTGTAGTTGAAACAAGCGTGGCCCATGAGGCCCAGCCCATGCTTGCGGGCCACATTGGTCACAAACACACATTGTGACCCTCAGCCTGAGCCCAGTCCTCAGGTAAGGCCTCTCAGGGCCTATATGAAGAGACAGCATATTGGGCTTGCCATGCCCCTAGGCCCCGATTTTTAACCATAGTTCGGGTTGTCCCTTCACTCTTCCCCAGGGCTCCTCTTTGGAATTCCTCTTTTGGTGGGACACCTGAGGTAACAAACCTGAAAGCAGTCCTCCCATCCCACAGATTGACGAAAAACAATTGGGATCGGGCCAAATCCACAGAGAGGAAGATTCGTCCATGGCCCATGAGACCTCCCCAACCTTCCACGGCCATCGCTGAAACAAAATCCAGAGACAAAAGCCTGAGCAAGCTCCTCAGACTCGCTCATTCTTCATATCCTGAAGAGTTCTTCTCATGGTTTGTAGATCGGGCGTGCCATACCTACGTCCCCAAACTTAAGCTGAGTTTGTGTTTTCAGTCTTCTGTCCTCAAAGTCCTGGGCCACACTCCCTCCAGGCTGGGGCCCCTGGAGCCACACATTAGGACTGCCCCCACCCAATCCATGGGAATTCTGCCCATTCCATTGTCAAAAATCGTACAAATTAGGAGAACCTTCCAAAGTCCCTGAGGCCATCCCAATAGTGTAGGTCGCCCGGGACAAAAAAGGGCGGTTGATACCGGCTGAGCATCTACCTCCACTCATCTACCTCCACTCATACCAAGAAGATTGAACCAGACAGGACCCGACGCCATGATCGGATCCATTGCTTTGGTTTACAGGCATGTCTCCTCAAAAGCCTGGATTCCAATACCAGCAGAGGGGATTTCCTGAGGCACCCATCAGAACAAATCTCGTCTCCACAAGGAAACTTGTGCATGGGAGCTATGCCAAAGCTTAGGAGAATACTTCAGGGTCCCGGTGCCACCTCCCCATTCCAAGGCCCTCATGGACACAAATACACGTTAGGACCCATCCTCTGGAAAGTGCATTTCAACTCAGCCACCCCGCTTGCTCCCCCAGATCCATTAGATCTAAACTGTCTTGTTGCTAGGAGACAATTGGAAGGCGAGGCGGACTTCCCAGGCATCCATCCTGGAACGGTGCTCTGGAGTCATTCCATATGGGATGTCCTGGAGCTGTCCAACAGGTCTCAATTGTCCCGCAGAAGGAATCCTTGAAGGGGGCATCCCACATCTCCCAACGTGGAAAACCTCCATGACCTCGAGATTCCGCTCCCTTCATGAAGGGGCCGTCATGTACAGAAACTCCAACCTGAGCCAACGTCGGATCCTCGCCCTGACTTCAGATGCATGAGATATTGGTTCAGATCTGCAGGGGGTACCTGCCGTCCCCTCACCCTGAATCCGAAGTCTAGCTTGTGTTCTCAGACTTCCGTCTTCACTCTCCTGGCCCCGAAGCCCTCAAGTTTGGCAATTCCGGACCGACAATGAAGCACTCTGCCTGCCCTCTAGAAAAAATATATTGCCTAATGAGCAGCCCAGGCAGCTTAAATGAGGATAAACCTAACGGCACTCGAATGTACCCAAATTATATAGTCTAACCTGGGCACTAATGCACTGTCTGACACAAACTGAGCCCGGACCTGCTGACCAACACCCAGACAGCTGACCGCACGCTGAGCACATCAGACCCGCCATGGCCTTAGGTCATCATCTCTTCCCTACCTCAGTTTTCAGGCTTCAGAACCAAGACCTTATCTCCAATCACTGCCCACGGGTGACTGTGATGCAGAAATCAGAACTCTTCCTGACCCATGGCAAGAAACCTTGTGGTTGGCATGTTGTCCAACGTTCAGTGTAGGAGAAACCAGCATTCACCCTGAGGCCCCGCCCATTTTTGAGTGCGACGAGAGCATAAACACGCATTGTGACCTCAGCGTGTGTCCTGTCCTCTAGTAAGTCCTCTCAGTGGCTGGACCATTAGATGTCATAATGGGCTTGACATGTCCCTAGTCCCCAATTTTTAACCAGATTTCTGGTTGTCCAGTCGCCCCACCCCAGGGCTCTACTCTGGAATCCCTCATTTGGTGGGACATCTGAGGTTGAAAAACCAAATGAAACAAATCGACAACAACAAAAAAACGGACTTCTTCCATCCCCAGAATGACCCCAAACTCTTTGGACGGGACCGAACCCCCAGAGAGTAAGACTCGTCCATTTCCCATGAAGTCACCCGGCAATTTCACGACCATGAGTGACACGATATCAAGAGACAAAAACTTGAACAAGAGCCTCACACTCGCCCTTTTTTCATATCCCGAAGTGTTCTCCTCATGGTCTGTAGATCAGTCCTGCCATACCTATGACCCAAAACATAAGCCGAGTTTGTGTTTTCAGACAACTGTCCAAACAGCTCTGGCCTACACACCCTACAGGCTCAGGGCCCTGGAGCCAAACCTGAGGACTGTACTTGCCCTCACAAGGGAATTGTATGTGCCCATTCCAATGGCCAAAACCCTACTAATAGGATAACCTCCAAAGTCCCTGAGGCCATCCCAATAGTTGTGGCTTCCCAGGACAAACAGGGGCAATCTGAGCCCATCTGAGCACCTACCTGCACTCAGACCCGTAGACTGATGTCCCCAGAGGTATAAAGGAACGAACAGGCCCCTAGGCACTAATCGGATCCATTGCTTTGGTTTCCAGGCATCTCTCCTCAGAGGCCTGGATTTCAATACCAGCATATGGCTGTTTCTTGACTCACCCATCAGAACCAATCTCATCTACACATGGGAAACATGCACGTTGGAGCTGTGTCAAAGCCTCTGTTTAGGAGAACCCTTCAGGGCCCCAGGGCCACCGCTTCATTCCAAGGTCTCCATAGACACAAAAACATATTAGGAAACATCCACAGGAGAGTCCATTTCAACGCAGCCTCCTCGGTTGCCCCCCACATCCAGCAGATCTAACCTGTCTTGTTGCTTGGAGACCATTGGAATGTGAGGTGGGCTACCCAGCCATCCATCCTTAGAACCCTGCTCGGAATCGTTGGCCTGGAGCCAACCAACAGGTCTCAACTGTCCTGCAGAAGAATCTTTGAAGTTTGGAGCTTCTCACAACTCCCATCGTGCGAAAACCCCCATGTCCTCGTGATCCAACCCCCTTAAAGAAAGGGCCATCAGGGCAGAAAGTCCAACCTGAGCGATCGTCTGATCCTTGCCCTGACTTCAGATGCACGAGATCTCGATTGAGGTCTGTAGATTGTGCCTGCCATATCCTCACCCAGAAACCTAGGCTTAGCTTGGGTTCTCAGACTCCGTCCTCAGACTACTGGCCCACAGGCCCTCCAGTTTGGCAATCCAGAACTACAATGCCGCAATCTGCCTGCCCTACAGAAGTAAAATATTGCCCTCAGGGCTACCCCGAATCCCCAAATGAGGATCAACCTGCACGCCATTCGGCTGTACCCCAAACATATAGGCTGACCTGGGCACTATTTCCCCTTCTGACCCAGCCTGAGCCTTGACCTCCTGGTCCCACCCAGACAGCTGGCCGCACACTGAGCACATCGGACCCGCCATGGCCTTAGGTCGTCATCTCTTCCCAACTGCGGATTTCAGGCTCCAGAACCTAGACCTTAGCTCCAACCACTGCCCAGGGTTGAAAATGATGCTGAAATCAGAACTCTTTCCCCATGGCAAGAAACCTTGTGGTTGGCATGTTGTCCAACGTTCAGTGTAGTTGAAACAAGCGTGGCCCATGAGGCCCAGCCCATGCTTGCGGGCCACATTGGTCACAAACACACATTGTGACCCTCAGCCTGAACCCAGTCCTCAGGTAAGGCCTCTCAGGGCCTATATGAAGAGACAGCATATTGGGCTTGCCATGCCCCTAGGCCCCAATTTTTAACCAAAGTTCGGGTTGTCCCTTCACTCTTCCCCAGGGCTCTGCTTTGGAATTCCTCTTTTGGTGGGACACCTGAGGTAACAAACCTGAAAGGAGTCCTGCCATCCCACAGATTGACGAAAAACAATTGGGATCGGGCCAAATCCACAGAGAGGAAGATTCGTCCATGGCCCATGAGACCTCCCCAACATTCCACGGCCATCGCTGAAACAAAATCCAGAGACAAAAGCCTGAGCAAGCGCCTATGACTCGCTCATTCTTCATATCCTGAAGAGTTCTTCTCATGGTTTGTAGATCGGGCGTGCCATACCTACGTCCCCAAACTTAAGCTGAGTTTGTGTTTTCAGTCTTCTGTCCTCAAAGTCCTGGGCCACACTCCCTCCAGGCTGGGGCCCCTGGAGCCACACATTAGGACTGCCCCCACCCAATCCATGGGAATTCTGCCCATTCCATTGTCAAAAATCGTACAAATTAGGAGAACCCTCAAAGTCCCTGAGGCCATCCCAATAGTGTAGGTCGCCCGGGACAAAAAAGGTCGGTTGATACCGGCTGAGCATCTACCTCCACTCATCTACCTCCACTCATACCAAGAAGATTGAACCAGACAGGACCCGAGGCCATTATCGGATCCATTGCTTTGGTTTACAGGCATGTCTCCTCAAAAGCCTGCATTCCAATACGAGCAGAGCGGATTTCCTGAGGCACCCATCAGAACAAATCTCGTCTCCACAAGGAAACTTGTGCATGGGAGCTATGCCAAAGCTTAGGAGAATACTTCAGGGTCCCGGTGCCACCTCCCCATTCCAAGGCCCTCATGGACACAAACACACGTTAGGACCCATCCTCTGGAAAGTGCATTTCAACTCAGCCACCCCGGTTGTTCCCGCAGATCCATTAGATCTAAACTGTCTTGTTGCTAGGAGACAATTGGAAGGCGAGGCGGACTTCCCAGGCATCTATCCTGGAACGGTGCTCTGGAGTCATTCCATATGGGATGTCCTGGAGCTGTCCAACAGGTCTCAATTGTCCCGCAGAAGGAATCCTTGAAGGGGGCATCCCACATCTCCCAACGTGGAAAACATCCATGGCCTCGAGATTCCGCTCCCTTCATGAAGGGGCCGTCATGCACAGAAACTCCAACCTGAGCCAACGTCGGATCCTCGCCCTGACTTCAGATGCATAAGATGTTGGTTCAGATCTGCAGGGGGTACCTGCCGTGCCCTCACCCTGAATCCGATATCTAGCTTGTGTTCTCAGACTTCCGTCCTCACTCTCCTGGCCCCGAAGCCCTCACGTTTGGCAATTCCGGACCGACAATGAAGCACTCTGCCATGTCCTCTAGAAAAAATATATTGCCTAATGAGCAGCCCAGGCAGCTTAAATGAGGATAAACCTACACGGCACTCGAATGTACCCAAATTATATAGTCTAACCTGGGCACTAATGCAGTGTCTGACACAACCTGAGCCCGGACCTGCTGACCAACACCCAGACAGCTGACCACACGCTGAGCACATCAGACCCGCCATGGCCTTAGGTCATCATCTCTTCCCTACCTCAGTTCTCAGGCTTCAGAACCTAGACCTTATCTCCAATCACTGCCCACGGGTGACTGTGATGCAGAAATCAGAACTCTTCCTGACCCATGGCAAGAAACCTTGTGGTTGGCATGTTGTCCAACGTTCAGTGTAGGAGAAACCAGCATACAACCTGAGGCCACGCCCATTCTTGAGTGCGACGAGAGCATAAACATGGATTGTGACCTCAGCGTGAGTCCTGTCCTCTAGTAAGTCCTCTCAGTGGCTGGACCATTAGATGTCATAATGGGCTTGACATGTCCCTAGTCCCCAATTTTTAACCAGATTTCTGGTTGTCCAGTCGCCCCACCCCAGGGCTCTACTCTGGAATCCCTCATTTGGTGGGACATCTGAGGTTGAAAAACAAAATGAAACAAATCGACAACAACAAAAAAACGGACTTCTTCCATCCCCAGAATGACCCCAAACTCTTTGGACGGGACCGAACCCCCAGAGAGTAAGACTCGTCCATTTCCCATGAAGTCACCCGGCAATTTCACGACCATGAGTGACACGATATCCAGAGACAAAAACTTGAGCAAGAGCCTCACACTCGCCCTTTTTTCATATCCCGAAGTGTTCTCCTCATGGTCTGTAGATCAGTCCTGCCATACCTATGACCCAAAACATAAGCCGAGTTTGTGTTTTCAGACAACTGTCCAAACAGCTCTGGCCTACACACCCTACAGGCTCAGGGCCCTGGAGCCAAACCTGAGGACTGTACTTGCCCTCTCCAAGGGAATTGTATGTGCCCATTCCAATGGCCACAACCCTACTAGTAGGATAACCTCCAAAGTCCCTGAGGCCATCCCAATAGTTGTGGCTTCCCAGGACAATCAGGGGCAATCTGAGCCCATCTGAGCACCTACCTGTACTCAGACCCGTAGACTGATGTCCCCAGAGGTAAAAAGGAACGAACAGGCCCCTAGGCACTAATCGGATCCATTGCTTTGGTTTCCAGGCATCTCTCCTCAGAGGCCTGGATTTCAATACCAGCATATGGCTGTTTCTTGACTCACCCATCAGAACAAATCTCATCTACACATGGGAAACATGCACGTTGGAGCTGTGTCAAAGCCTCTGTTTAGGAGAACCCTTCAGGGACCCAGGGCCACCGCTTCATTTCAAGGTATCCATAGACACAAAAACATATTAGGACACATCCACAGGAGAGTCCATTTCAACTCAGCCTCCTCGGTTGCCCCCCACATCCAGCAGATCTAACCTGTCTTGTTGCTTGGAGACCATTGGAATGCGAGGTGGGCTACCCAGCCATCCATCCTTAGAAGCCTGCTCGGAATCGTTGGCCTGGAGCCAACCAACAGGTCTCAATTGTCCTGCAGAACAATCTTTGCAGTTTGGAGCTTCTCACAACTCCCATCGTGCGAAAACCCCCATGTCCTCGTGATCCAACCCCCTTAAAGAAAGGGCCATCAGGGCAGAAAGTCCAACCTGAGCGATCGTCTGATCCTTGCCCTGACTTCACATGCACGAGATCTCGATTGAGGTCTGTAGATTGTGCCTGCCATATCCTCACCCAGAAACCTAGGCTTAGCTTGGGTTCTCAGACTCCGTCCTCAGACTACTGGCCCACAAGCCCTCCAGTTGGGCAATCCAGAACTACAATGCCGCACTCTGCTTGCCCTACAGAAGTAAAACATTGCCCTCAGGGCTACCCCGAAACCGCAAATGAGGATCAACCTGCACGCCATTCGGCTGTACCCCAAACATATAGGCTGACCTGGGCACTAATTCCCCTTCTGACCCAGCCTGAGCCTGGACCTCCTGGTCCCACCCAGACAGCTGGCCGCACACTGAGCACATCGGACCCGCCATGGCCTTAGGTCGTCATCTCTTCCCAACTGCGGTTTTCAGGCTCCAGAACCTAGACCTTATCTCCAACCATTGCCCAGGGTTGAAAATGATGCTGAAATCAGAACTCTTTCCCCATGGCAAGAAACCTTGTGGTTGGCATGTTGTCCAACGTTCAGTGTAGTTGAAACAAGCGTGGCCCATGAGGCCCAGCCCATGCTTGTGGGCCACATTGGTCACAAACACACATTGTGACCCTCAGCCTGAGCCCAGTCCTCAGGTAAGGCCTCTCAGGGCCTATATGAAGAGACAGCATATTGGGCTTGCCATGCCCCTAGGCCCCGATTTTTAACCATAGTTCGGGTTGTCCCTTCACTCTTCCCCAGGGCTCTGCTTTGGAATTCCTCTTTTGGTGGGACACCTGAGGTAACAAACCTGAAAGCAGTCCTCCCATCCCACAGATTGACGAAAAACAATTGGGATCGGGCCAAATCCACAGAGAGGAAGATTCGTCCATGGCCCATGAGACCTCCCCAACATTCCACGGCTATCGCTGAAACAAAATCCAGAGACAAAAGCCTGAGCAAGCTCCTCAGACTCGCTCATTCTTCATATCCTGAAGAGTTCTTCTCATGGTTTGTAGATCGGGCGTGCCATACCTACGTCCCCAAACTTAAGCTGAGTTTGTGTTTTCAGTCTTCTGTCCTCAAAGTCCTGGGCCACACTCCCTCCAGGCTGGGGCCCCTGGAGCCACACATTAGGACTGCCCCACCCAATCCATGGGAATTCTGCCCATTCCATTGTCAAAAATCGTACAAATTAGGAGAACCTTCCAAAGTCCCTGAGGCCATCCCAATAGTGTAGGTCGCCCGGGACAAAAAAGGGCGGTTGATACCGGCTGAGCATCTACCTCCACTCATCTACCTCCACTCATACCAAGAAGATTGAACCAGACAGGACCCGACGCCATGATCGGATCCATTGCTTTGGTTTACAGGCATGTCTCCTCAAAAGCCTGGATTCCAATACCAGCAGAGGGGATTTCCTGAGGCACCCATCAGAACAAATCTCGTCTCCACAAGGAAACTTGTGCATGGGAGCTATGCCAAAGCTTAGGAGAATACTTCAGGGTCCCGGTGCCACCTCCCCATTCCAAGGCCCTCATGGACACAAACACACGTTAGGACCCATCCTCTGGAAAGTGCATTTCAACTCAGCCACCCCGGTTGCTCCCGCAGATCCATTAGATCTAAACTGTCTAGTTGCTAGGAGACAATTGGAAGGCGAGGCGGACTTCCCAGGCATCCATCCTCGAACGGTGCTCTGGAGTCATTCCATATGGGATGTCCTGGAGCTGTCCAACAGGTCTCAATTGTCCCGCAGAAGGAATCCTTGAAGGGACATCCCACATCTCCCAACGTGGAAATCCTCCATGGCCTCGAGATTCCGCTCCCTTCATGAAGGAGCCGTCATGCACAGAAACTCCAACCTGAGCCAACGTCGGATCCTCGCCCTGACTTCCGATGCATGAGATATTGGTTCAGATCTGCAGGGGGTACCTGCCGTGCCCTCACCCTGAATCCGAAGTCTAGCTTGTGTTCTCAGACTTCTGTCCTCACTCTCCTGGCCCCGAAGCCCTCAAGTTTGGCAATTCCGGACCGACAATGAAGCACTCTGCCTGCCCTCTAGAAAAAATATATTGCCTAATGAGCAGCCCAAACAGCTTAAATGAGGATAAACCTACACGGCACTCGGTAGGCACACATTACCCAAATTATATAGTCTAACCTGGGCACTAATGCACTGTCTGACACAACCTGAGCCCGGACCTGTTGACCAAACCCAGACAGCTGACCGCACGCTGAGCACAGCAGACCCGCCATGGCCTTAGGTCATCATCTCCTCCCTACCTCAGTTTTCAGGCTTCAGAACCTAGACCTTATCTCCAATCACTGCCCACGGGTGACTGTGATGCAGAAATCAGAACTCTTCCTGACCCATGGCAAGAAACCTTGTGGTTGGCATGTTGTCCAACGTTCAGTGTAGGAGAAACCAGCATTCACCCTGAGGCCCCTCCCATTCTTGCGTGCGACGAGAGCATAAACACGCATTGTGACCTCAGCGTGAGTCCTGTCCTCTAGTAAGTCCTCTCAGTGGCTGGACCATTAGATGTCATAATGGCCTTGACATGTCCCTAGTCCCCAATTTTTAACCAGATTTCTGGTTGTCCAGTCGCCCCTCCCCAGGGCTCTACTCTGGAATCCCTCATTTGGTGGGACATCTGAGGTTGAAAAACCAAATGAAACAAATCGACAACAACAAAAAAACGGGCCTCTTCCATCCCCAGAATGACCCCAAACTCTTTGGACGGGACCGAACCCCCAGAGAGTAAGACTCGTCCATTTCCCATGAAGTCACCCGGCAATTTCACGACCATGTGTGACAAGACATCCAGAGACAAAAACTTGAGCAAGAGCCTCACACTCGCCCTTTTTTCATATCCCGAAGTGTTCTCCTCATGGTCTGTAGATCAGTCCTGCCATACCTATGACCCAAAACATAAGCCGAGTTTGTGTTTTCAGACAACTGTCCAAACAGCTCTGGCCTACACACCCTACAGGCTCAGGGCCCTGGAGCCAAACCTGAGGACTGTACTTGCCCTCTCCAAGGGAATTGTATGTGCCCATTCCAATGGCCACAACCCTACTAGTAGGATAACCTCCAAAGTCCCTGAGGCCATCCCAATAGTTGTGGCTTCCCAGGACAATCAGGGGCAATCTGAGCCCATCTGAGCACCTACCTGTACTCAGACCCGTAGACTGATGTCCCCAGAGGTAAAAAGGAACGAACAGGCCCCTAGGCACTAATCGGATCCATTGCTTTGGTTTCCAGGCATCTCTCCTCAGAGGCCTGGATTTCAATACCAGCATATGGCTGTTTCTTGACTCACCCATCAGAACAAATCTCATCTACACATGGGAAACATGCACGTTGGAGCTGTGTCAAAGCCTCTGTTTAGGAGAACCCTTCAGGGCCCCAGGGCCACCGCTTCATTTCAAGGTCTCCATAGACACAAAAACATATTAGGACACATCCACAGGAGAGTCCATTTCAACTCAGCCTCCTCGGTTGCCCCCCACATCCAGCAGATCTAACCTGTCTTGTTGCTTGGAGACCATTGGAATGCGAGGTGGGCTACCCAGCCATCCATCCTTAGAAGCCTGCTCGGAATCGTTGGCCTGGAGCCAACCAACAGGTCTCAATTGTCCTGCAGAACAATCTTTGCAGTTTGGAGCTTCTCACAACTCCCATCGTGCGAAAACCCCCATGTCCTCGTGATCCAACCCCCTTAAAGAAAGGGCCATCAGGGCAGAAAGTCCAACCTGAGCGATCGTCTGATCCTTGCCCTGACTTCAGATGCACGAGATCTCGATTGAGGTCTGTAGATTGTGCCTGCCATATCCTCACCCAGAAACCTAGGCTTAGCTTGGGTTCTCAGACTCCGTCCTCAGACTACTGGCCCACAAGCCCTCCAGTTGGGCAATCCAGAACTACAATGCCGCACTCTGCCTGCCCTACAGAAGTAAAATATTGCCCTCAGGGCTACCCCGAAACCGCAAATGAGGATCAACCTGCACGCCATTCGGCTGTACCCCAAACATATAGGCTGACCTGGGCACTATTTCCCCTTCTGACCCAGCCTGAGCCTGGACCTCCTGGTCCCACCCAGACAGCTGGCCGCACACTGAGCACATCGGACCCGCCATGGCCTTAGGTCATCATCTCTTCCCAACTGCGGTTTTCAGGCTCCAGAACCTAGACCTTATCTCCAACCATTGCCCAGGGTTGAAAATGATGCTGAAATCAGAACTCTTTCCCCATGGCAAGAAACCTTGTGGTTGGCATGTTGTCCAACGTTCAGTGTAGTTGAAACAAGCGTGGCCCATGAGGCCCAGCCCATGCTTGCGGGCCACATTGGTCACAAACACACATTGTGACCCTCAGCCTGAGCCCAGTCCTCAGGTAAGGCCTCTCAGGGCCTATATGAAGAGACAGCATATTGGGCTTGCCATGCCCCTAGGCCCCGATTTTTAACCATAGTTCGGGTTGTCCCTTCACTCTTCCCCAGGGCTCCTCTTTGGAATTCCTCTTTTGGTGGGACACCTGAGGTAACAAACCTGAAAGCAGTCCTCCCATCCCACAGATTGACGAAAAACAATTGGGATCGGGCCAAATCCACAGAGAGGAAGATTCGTCCATGGCCCATGAGACCTCCCCAACATTCCACGGCCATCGCTGAAACAAAATCCAGAGACAAAAGCCTGAGCAAGCTCCTCAGACTCGCTCATTCTTCATTTCCTGAAGAGTTCTTCTCATGGTTTGTAGATCGGGCGTGCCATACCTACGTCCCCAAACTTAAGCTGAGTTTGTGTTTTCAGTCTTCTGTCCTCAAAGTCCTGGGCCACACTCCCTCCAGGCTGGGGCCCCTGGAGCCACACATTAGGACTGCCCCCACCCAATCCATGGGAATTCTGCCCATTCCATTGTCAAAAATCGTACAAATTAGGAGAACCTTCCAAAGTCCCTGAGGCCATCCCAATAGTGTAGGTCGCCCGGGACAAAAAAGGGCGGTTGATACCGGCTGAGCATCTACCTCCACTCATCTACCTCCACTCATACCAAGAAGATTGAACCAGACAGGACCCGACGCCATGATCGGATCCATTGCTTTGGTTTACAGGCATGTCTCCTCAAAAGCCTGGAATCCAATACCAGCAGAGGGGATTTCCTGAGGCACCCATCAGAACAAATCTCGTCTCCACAAGGAAACTTGTGCATGGGAGCTATGCCAAAGCTTAGGAGAATACTTCAGGGTCCCGGTGCCACCTCCCCATTCCAAGGCCCTCATGGACACAAACACATGTTAGGACCCATCCTCTGGAAAGTGCATTTCAACTCAGCCACCCCGGTTGCTCCCGCAGATCCATTAGATCTAAACTGTCTTGTTGCTAGGAGACAATTGGAAGGCGAGGCGGACTTCCCAGGCATCCATCCTCGAACGGTGCTCTGGAGTCATTCCATATGGGATGTCCTGGAGCTGTCCAACAGGTCTCAATTGTCCCGCAGAAGGAATCCTTGAAGGGACATCCCACATCTCCCAACGTGGAAATCCTCCATGGCCTCGAGATTCCGCTCCCTTCATGAAGGAGCCGTCATGCACAGAAACTCCAACCTGAGCCAACGTCGGATCCTCGCCCTGACTTCCGATGCATGAGATATTGGTTCAGATCTGCAGGGGGTACCTGCCGTGCCCTCACCCTGAATCCGAAGTCTAGCTTGTGTTCTCAGACTTCTGTCCTCACTCTCCTGGCCCCGAAGCCCTCAAGTTTGGCAATTCCGGACCGACAATGAAGCACTCTGCCTGCCCTCTAGAAAAAATATATTGCCTAATGAGCAGCCCAAACAGCTTAAATGAGGATAAACCTACACGGCACTCGGTAGGCACACATAACCCAAATTATATAGTCTAACCTGGGCACTAATGCACTGTCTGACACAACCTGAGCCCGGACCTGTTGACCAAACCCAGACAGCTGACCGCACGCTGAGCACAGCAGACCCGCCATGGCCTTAGGTCATCATCTCCTCCCTACCTCAGTTTTCAGGCTTCAGAACCTAGACCTTATCTCCAATCACTGCCCACGGGTGACTGTGATGCAGAAATCAGAACTCTTCCTGACCCATGGCAAGAAACCTTGTGGTTGGCATGTTGTCCAACGTTCAGTGTAGGAGAAACCAGCATTCACCCTGAGGCCCCACCCATTCTTGCGTGCGACGAGAGCATAAACACGCATTGTGACCTCAGCGTGAGTCCTGTCCTCTAGTAAGTCCTCTCAGTGGCTGGACCATTAGATGTCATAATGGCCTTGACATGTCCCTAGTCCCCAAATTTAACCAGATTTCTGGTTGTCCAGTCGCCCCTCCCCAGGGCTCTACTCTGGAATCCCTCATTTGGTGGGACATCTGAGGTTGAAAAACCAAATGAAACAAATCGACAACAACAAAAAAACGGGCCTCTTCCATCCCCAGAATGACCCCAAACTCTTTGGACGGGACCGAACCCCCAGAGAGTAAGACTCGTCCATTTCCCATGAAGTCACCCGGCAATTTCACGACCATGAGTGACACGATATCCAGAGACAAAAACTTGAGCAAGAGCCTCACACTCGCCCTTTTTTCATATCCCGAAGTGTTCTCCTCATGGTCTGTAGATCAGTCCTGCCATACCTATGACCCAAAACACAAGCCGAGTTTGTGTTTTCAGACAACTATCCAAACAGCTCTGGCCTACACACCCTACAGGCTCAGGGCCCTGGAGCCAAACCTGAGGACTGTACTTGCCCTCACCAAGGGAATTGTATGTGCCCATTCCAATGGCCACAACCCTACTAGTAGGATAACCTCCAAAGTCCCTGAGGCCATCCCAATATTTGTGGCTTCCCAGGACAAACAGGGGCAATCTGAGCCCATCTGAGCACCTACCTGCACTCAGACCCGTAGACTGATGTCCCCAGAGGTAAAAAGGAACGAACAGGCCCCTTAGGCACTAATCGGATCCATTGCTTTGGTTTCCAGGCATCTCTCCTCAGAGGCCTGGATTTCAATACCAGCATATGGCTGTTTCTTGACTCACCCATCAGAACAAATCTCTTCTACACATGGGAAACATGCACGTTGGAGCTGTGTCAAAGCCTCTGTTTAGGAGAACCCTTCAAGGCCCCAGGGCCACCGCTTCATTCCATGGTCTCCATAGACACAAAAACATATTAGGACACATCCACAGGAGAGTCCATTTCAACTCAGCCTCCTCGGTTGCCCCCAACATCCAGCAGATCTAACCTGTCTTGTTGCTTGGAGACCATTGGAATGCGAGGTGGGCTACCCAGCCATCCATCCTTAGAACCCTGCTCAGAATCGTTGGCCTAGAGCCAACCAAAAGATCTAAATTGTCCTGCAGAAGAATCTTTGCAGTTTGGAGCTTCTCCCAACTCCCATCGTGGGAAAACCCCCATGTCCTCGTGATCCAACCCCCTTAAAGAAAGGGCCATCAGGGCAGAAAGTCCAACCTGAGCGATCGTCTGATCCTTGCCCTGACTTCAGATGCACGAGATCTCGATTGAGGTCTGTAGATTGTGCCTGCCATATCCTCACCCAGAAACCTAGGCCTAGCTTGGGTTCTCAGACTCCGTCCTCAGACTACTGGCCCACAAGCCCTCCAGTTGGGCAATCCAGAACTACAATGCCGCACTCTGCCTGCCCTACAGAAGTCAAACATTGCCCTCAGGGCTACCCCGAAACCGCAAATGAGGATCAACCTGCACGCCATTCGGCTGTACCCCAAACATATAGGCTGACCTGGGCACTATTTCCCCTTCTGACCCAGCCTGAGCCTGGACCTCCTGGTCCCACCCAGACAGCTGGCCGCACACTGAGCACATCTGACCCGCCATGGCCTTAGGTCGTCATCTCTTCCCAACTGCGGTTTTCAGGCTCCAGAACCTAGACCTTATCTCCAACCATTGCCCAGGGTTGAAAATGATGCAGAAATCAGAACTCTTTCCCCATGGCAAGAAACCTTGTTGTTGGCATGTTGTCCAACGTTCAGTGTAGTTGAAACAAGCGTGGCCCATGAGGCCCAGCCCATGCTTGCGGGCCACATTGGTCACAAACACACATTGTGACCCTCAGCCTGAGCCCAGTCCTCAGGTAAGGCCTCTCAGGGCCTATATGAAGAGACAGCATATTGGGCTTGCCATGCCCCTAGGCCCCAATTTTTAACCATAGTTCGGGGTGTCCCTTCACTCTTCCCCAGGTCTCTGCTTTGGAATTCCTCTTTTGGTGGGACACCTGAGGTAACAAACCTGAAAGGAGTCCTCCCATCCCACAGATTAACGAAAAACAATTGGGATCGGGCCAAATCCACAGAGAGAAAGATTCGTCCATGGCCCATGAGACCTCCCCAACATTCCACGGCCATCGCTGAAACAAAAGTCAGAGACAAAAGCCTGAGCAAGCGCCTCAGACTCGCTCATTCTTCATATCCTGAAGATTTCTTCTCATGGTTTGTAGATCGGGCGTGCCATACCTACGTCCCCAAACTTAAGCTGAGTTTGTGTTTTCAGTCTTCTGTCCTCAAAGTCCTGGGCCACACTCCCTCCAGGCTGGGGCCCCTGGAGCCACACATAGGGACTGCCCCCACCCAATCCATGGGAATTCTGCCCATTCCATTGTCAAAAATCGTACAAATTAGGAGAACCCTCCAAAGTCCCTGAGGCCATCCCAAAAGAGTATATCGCCCGGGACAAAAAAGGGCGGTTGATACCGGCTGAGCATCTACCTCCACTCATCTACCTCCACTCATACCAAGAAGATTGAACCAGACAGGACCCGACGCCATGATCGGATCCATTGCTTTGGTTTACAGGCATGTCTCCTCAAAAGCCTGGATTCCAATACCAGCAGAGGGGATTTCCTGAGGCACCCATCAGAACAAATCTCGTCTCCACAAGGAAACTTGTGCATGGGAGCTAAGCCAAAGCTAAGGAGAATACTTCAGGGTCCCGGTGCCACCTCCCCATTCCAAGGCCCTCATGGACACAAACACACGTTAGGACCCATCCTCTGGAAAGTGCATTTCAACTCAGCCACCCCGGTTGCTCCCGCAGATCCATTAGATCTAAACTGTCTTGTTGCTAGGAGACAATTGGAAGGCGAGGCGGACTTCCCAGGCATCCATCCTCGAACGGTGCTCTGGAGTCATTCCATATGGGATGTCCTGGAGCTGTCCAACAGGTCTCAATTGTCCCGCAGAAGGAATCCTTGAAGGGGGCATCCCACATCTCCCAACGTGGAAAACCTCCATGGCCTCGAGATTCCGCTCCCTTCATGAAGGGGCCGTCATGCACAGAAACTCCAACCTGAGCCAACGTCGGATCCTCGCCCTGACTTCAGATGCATGAGATATTGGTTCAGATCTGCAGGGGGTACCTGCCGTGCCCTCACCTTGAATCCGAAGACTAGCTTGTGTTCTCAGATTTCCGTCCTTACTCTCCTGGCCCCGAAGCCCTCAAGTTTGGCAATTCCGGACCGACAATGAAGCACTCTGCCATGTCCTCTAGAAAAAATATATTGCCTAATGAGCAGCCCAGGCAGCTTAAATGAGGATAAACCTACAGGGCACTCGAATGTACCCAAATTATATAGTCTAACCTGGGCACTTATGCACTGTCTGACACAACCTGAGCCCGGACCTGCTGACCAACACCCAGACAGCTGACCGCACGCTGAGCACATCAGACCCGCCATGGCCTTAGGTCATCATCTCTTCCCTACCTCAGTTTTCAGGCTTCAGAACCTAGACCTTATCTCCAATCACTGCCCACGGGTGACTGTGATGCAAAAATCAGAACTCCTCCTGACCCATGGCAAGAAACCTTGTGGTTGGCATGTTGTCCAACGTTCAGTGTAGGAGAAACCAGCATTCACCCTGAGGCCCCGCCCATTCTTGCGTGCGACGAGAGCATAAACAAGCATTGTGACCTCAGCGTGAGTCCTGTCCTCTAGTAAGTCCTCTCAGTGGCTGGACCATTAGATGTCATAATGGGCTTGACATGTCCCTAGTCCCCAAGTTTTAACCAGACTTCTGGTTGTCCAGTCGCCCCACCCCAGGGCTCTACTCTGGAATCCCTCATTTGTTGGTACATCTGAGGTTGAAAAACAAAATGAAACAAATCGACAACAACAAAAAAACGGACTTCTTCCATCCCCAGAATGACCCCAAACTCTTTGGACGGGACCGAACCCCCAGAGAGTAAGACTCGCCCATTTCCCATGAAGTCACCCGGCAATTTCACGACCATGAGTGACACGATATCCAGAGACAAAAACTTGAGCAAGAGCCTCACACTCGCCCTTTTTTCATATCCCGAAGTGTTCTCCTCATGGTCTGTAGATCAGTCCTGCCATACCTATGACCCAAAACATAAGCCGAGTTTGTGTTTTCAGACAACTGTCCAAACAGCTCTGGCCTACACACCCTACAGGCTCAGGGCCCTGGAGCCAAACCTGAGGACTGTACTTGCCCTCTCCAATGGAATTGTATGTGCCCATTCCAATGGCCACAACTCTACTAGTAGGATAACCTCCAAAGTCCCTGAGGCCATCCCAATAGTTGTGGCTTCCCAGGACAAACAGGGGCAATCTGAGCCCATCTGACCACCTACCTGCACTCAGACCCATAGACTGATGTCCCCAGAGGTAAAAAGGAACGAACAGGCCCCTAGGCACTAATCGGATCCATTGCTTTGGTTTCCAGGCATCTCTCCTCAGAGGCCTGGATTTCAATACCAGCATATGGCTGTTTCTTGACTCACCCATCAGAACAAATCTCTTCTACACATGGGAAACATGAACGTTGGAGCTGTGTCAAAGCCTCTGTTTAGGAGAACCCTTCAGGGCCCCAGGGCCACCGCTTCATTCCAAGGTCTCCATAGACACAAAAACATATTAGGACACATCCACAGGAGAGTCCATTTCAACTCAGCCTCCTCGGTTGCCCCCCACATCCAGCAGATCTAACCTGTCTTGTTGCTTGGAGACCATTGGAATGCAAGGTGGGCTACCCAGCCATCCATCCTTAGAACCCTGCTCGGAATCGTTGGCCTGGAGCCAACCAACAGGTCTCAATTTTCCTGCAGAATAATCTTTGCAGTTTGGAGCTTCTCACAACTCCCATCGTGGGAAAACCCCCATGTCCTCGTGATCCAACCCCCTTCAAGAAAGGGCCATCAGGGCAGAAAGTCCAACCTGAGCGATCGTCTGATCCTTGCCCTGACTTCAGATGCACGAGATCTCTATTGAGGTCTGTAGATTGTGCCTGCCATATCCTCACCCAGAAACCTAGGCCTAGCTTGGGTTCTCAGACTCCGTCCTCAGACTACTGGCCCCCAAGCCCTCCAGTTAGGCAATCCAGAACTACAATGCCGCACTCTGCCTGCCCTACAGAAGTAAAACATTTCCCTCAGGGCTACCCCGAAACCGCAAATGAGGATCAACCTGCACGCCATTCGGCTGTACCCCAAACATATAGGCTGATCTGGGCACTATTTCCCCTTCTGACCCAGCCTGAGCCTGGACCTCCTGGTCCCACCCAGACAGCTGGCCGCACACTGAGCACATCGGACCCGCCATGGCCTTAGGTCGTCATCTCTTCCCAACTGCGGATTTCAGGCTCCAGAACCTAGACCTTATCTCCAACCACTGCCCAGGGTTGAAAATGATGCAGAAATCAGAACTCTTTCCCCATGGCAAGAAACCTTGTGCTTGGCATGTTGTCCAACGTTCAGTTTTGTTGAAACAAGCGTGGCCCATGAGGCCCAGCCCATGCATGCGGGCCACATTGGTCACAAACACACATTGTGACCCTCAGCCTGAGCCCAGTCCTCAGGTAAGGCCTCTCAGCGCCTATATGAAGAGACAGCATATTGGGCTTGCCATGCCCCTGGGCCCCAATTTTTAACCATAGTTCGGGGTGTCCCTTCACTCTTCCCCAGGGCTCTGCTTTGGAAATCCTCTTTTGGTGGGACACCAGAGGTAACAAACCTGAAAGGATTCCTCCCATCCCACAGATTGACGAAAAGCAATTGGGATCGGGCCAAATCCACAGAGAGGAAGAGTCGTTCATGGCCCATGAGACCTTCCCAACATTCCACGGCCATCGCTGAAACAAAATCTAGAGAAAATCCTGAGCAAGCGCCTCAGACTCGCTCATTCTTCATATCCTGAAGAGTTCTTCTCATGGTTTGTAGATCGGGCGTGCCATACCTACGTCCCCAAACTTAAGCTGAGTTTGTGTTTTCAGTCTTCTGTCCTCAAAGTCCTGGGCCACACTCCCTCCAGGCTGGGGCCCCTGGAACCACACATTAGGACTGCCCCCACCCAATCCATGGCAATTCTGCCCATTCCATTGTCAAAAATCGTACAAATTAGGAGAACCCTCCAAAGTCCCTGAGGCCATCCCAATAGTGTAGGTCGCCCGGGACAAAAAAGGGCCGTTGATACCGGCTGAGCATCTACCTCCACTCATCTACCTCCACTCATACCAAGAAGATTGAACCAGACAGGACCCGAGGCCATTATCGGATCCATTGCTTTGGTTTACAGGCATGTCTCCTCAAAAGCCTGGATTCCAATACCAGCAGAGGGGATTTCCTGAGGCACCCATCAGAACAAATCTCGTCTCCACAAGGAAACTTGTGCATGGGAGCTATGCCAAAGCTTAGGAGAATACGTCAGGGTCCCGGTGCCACCTCCCCATTCCAAGGCCCTCATGGACACAAACACACATTAGGACCCATCCTCTGGAAAGTGCATTTCAACTCAGCCACCCCGGTTGCTCCCGCAGATACATTAGATCTAAACTCTCTTGTTGCTAGGAGACAATTGGAAGGCGAGGCGGACTTCCCAGGCATCCATCCTCGTACGGTGCTCTGGAGTCATTCCATATGGGATGCCCTGGAGATGTCCAACAGGTCTCAATTGTCCCGTAGAAGGAATCCTTGAAGGGGGCATCCCACATCTCCCAACGTGGAAAACCTCCATGGCCTCGAGATTCCGCTCCCTTCATGAAGGGGCCGTCATGCACAGAAACTCAAACCTGAGCCAACGTCGGATCCTCGCCCTGACTTCCGATGCATGAGATATTGGTTCAGATCTGCAGGGGGTACCTGACGTGCCCTCACCCTGAATCCGAAGTCTAGCTTGTGTTCTCAGACTTCCGTCCTCACTCTCCTGGCCCCGAAGCCCTCATGTTTGGCAATTCCGGACCGACAATGAATCACTCTGCCTGCCCTCTAGAAAAAATATATTGCCTAAAGAGCTGACCAGGCAGCTTAAATGAAGATAAACCTACTCGGCACTCGAATGTACCCAAATTATATAGTATAACCTGGGCACTAATGCACTGTCTGACACAACCTGAGCCCGGACCTGCTGACCAACACCCAGACAGCTGACCGCACCCTGAGCACATCAGACCTGCCATAGCCTTAGGTCATCATCTCTTCCCTACCTCAGTTTTCAGGCTTCAGAACCTAGACCTTATCTCCAATCACTGCCCACGGGTGACTGTGATGCAGAAAGCAGAACTCTTCCTGACCCATGGCAAGAAACCTTGTGGTTGGCATGTTGTCCAACGTTCAGTGTAGGAGAAACCAGCATTCACCCTGAGGCCCCGCCCATTCTTGAGTGCGACGAGAGCATAAACACGCATTGTGACCTCAGCGTGAGTCCTGTCCTCTAGTAAGTCCTCTCAGTGGCTGGAAGATTAGATGTCATAATGGGCTTGACATGTCCCTAGTCCCCAATTTTTAACCAGATTTCTGGTTGTCCAGTCGCCCCACCCCAGGGCTCTACTCTGGAATCCCTCATTTGGTGGGACATCTGAGGTTGAAAAACAAAATGAAACAAATCGACAAAAACAACAAAAAAACGGACTACTTCCATCCCCAGAATGACCCGAAACTCTTTGGACGGGACCGAACCCCCAGAGAGTAAGACTCGTCCATTTCCCATGAAGTCACCCGGCAATTTCACGACCATGAGTGCCACGATATCCAGAGACAAAAACTTGAGCAAGAGCCTCACACTCGCCCTTTTTTCATATCCCGAAGTGTTCTCCTCATGGTCTGTAGATCAGTCCTGCCATACCTATGACCCAAAACATAAGCCGAGTTTGTGTTTTCAGACAACTGTCCAAACAGCTCTGGCCTACACACCCTACAGGCTCAGGGCCCTAGACCAAACCTGAGGACTGTAATTGCCCTCTCCAAGGGAATTGTGTGTGCCCATTCCAATGGCCACAACCCTACTAATAGGAAAACCTCCAAAGTCCCTGAGGCCATCCCAATAGTTGTGGCTTCCCAGGACAAACAGGGGCAATCTGAGCCCATCTGAGCACCTACCTGCACTCAGACCCGTAGACTGATGTCCCCAGAAGTAAAAACGAATGAACAGGCCCCTAGGCACTAATCGGATCCATTGCTTTGGTTTCCAGGCATCTCTCCTCAGAGGCCTGGATTTCAATACCAGCATATGGCTGTTTCTTGACTCACCCATCAGAACAAATCTTATCTACCCATGTGAAACTTCCACGTTGGAGCTGTGTCAAAGCCTCTGTTTAGGAGAACCCTTCAGGGCCCCAGGGCCACCGCTTCATTCCAAGATCTCCATAGACACAAATACATATTAGGACACATCCACAGGAGAGTCCATTTCAACACAGCCTCCTCGGTTGACCCCCACATCCAGCAGATCTAACCTGTCTTGTTGCTTGGAGACCATTGGAATGCGAGGTGGGCTACCCAGCCATCCATCCTTAGAACCCTGCTCGGAATCGTTGGCCTGGAGCCAACCAACAGGTCTCAATTGTCCTGCAGAACAATCTTTGCAGTTTGGAGCTTCTCACAACTCCCATCGTGGGAAAACCCCCATGTCCTCGTGATCCAAACCCCTTCAAGAAAGGGCCATCAAGGCAGAAAGTCCAACCGGAGCGATCGTCTGATCCTTGCCCTGACTTCAGATGCACGAGATCTCTATTGAAGTCTGTAGATTGTGCCTGCCATATCCTCACCCAGAAACCTAGGCCAAGCTTGGGTTCTCAGACTCCGTCCTCAGACTACTGGCCCACAAGCCCTCCAGTTTGGCAATCCAGAACTACAATGCCGCACTCTGCCTGCCCTACAGAAGTAAAACATTGCCCTCAGGGCTACACCGAAACCCCAAATGGGGATCAACCTGCACGCCAATCGGCTGTACCCCAAACATATAGGCTGACCTGGGCACTATTTCCCCTTCTGACCCAGCCTGAGCCTGGACCACCTGGTCCCACCCAGACAGCTGGCCACACACTGAGCACATCGGACCCGCCATGGCCTTAGGTCGTCATCTCTTCCCAACTGCGGTTATCAGGGTCCAGAACCTAGACCTTATCACCAACCACTGCCCAGGGTTGAAAATGATGCAGAAATCAGAACTCTTTCCCCATGGCAAGAAACCTTGTGGTTGGCATGTTGTCCAACGTTCAGTGTAGTTGAAACAAGCGTGGCCCATGAGGCCCAGCCCATGCTTGCGGGCCACATTGGTCACAAACACACATTGTGACCCTCAGCCTGAGCCCAGTCCTCAGGTAAGGCCTCTCAGGGCCTATATGAAGAGACAGCATATTGGGCTTGCCATGCCCCTAGGCCCCAATTTTTAACCATAGTTCGGGGTGTCCCTTCACTCTTCCCCAGGGCTCTGCTTTGGAATTCCTCTTTTGGTGGGACACCTGAGGTAACAAACCTGAACGGAGTCCTCCCATCCCACAGATTGACGAAAAACAATTGGGATCGGGCCAAATCCACAGAGAGGAAGATTCGTCCATGGCCCATGAGACCTCCCCAACATTCCACGGCCAACGCTGAAACAAAATCCTGAGACAAAAGCCTGAGCAAGCGCCTCAGACTCGCTCATTCTTCATATCCTGAAGAGTTCTTCTCATGGTTTGTAGATCGGGCGTGCCATACCTACGTCCCCAAACTTAAGCTGAGTTTGTGTTTTCAGTCTTCTGTCCTCAAAGTCCTGGGCCACACTCCCTCCAGGCTGGGGCCCCTGGAGCCCCACATTAGGACTGCCCCCACCCAATCCATGGGAATTCTGCCCATTCCATTGTCAAAAATCGTACAAATTAGGAGAACCCTCCAAAGTCCCTGAGGCCATCCCAATAGTGTAGGTCGCCCGGGACAAAAAAGGGCCGTTGATACCGGCTGAGCATCTACCTCCACTCATCTACCTCCACTCATACCAAGAAGATTGAACCAGACAGGACCCGACGCCATGATCGGATCCATTGCTTTGGTTTACAGGCATGTCTCCTCAAAAGCCTGGATTCCAATATCAGCAGAGGGGATTTCCTGAGGCACTCATCAGAACAAATCTCGTCTCCACAAGGAAACTTGTGCATGGGAGCTATGCCAAAGCTTAGGAGAATACTTCAGGGTCCCGGTGCCACCTCCCCATTCCAAGGCCCACATGGACACAAACACACATTAGGACCCATCCTCTGGAAAGTGCATTTCAACTCAGCCACCCCGGTTGCTCCCGCAGATCCATTAGATCTAAACTGTCTTGTTGCTAGGAGACAATTGGAAGGCGAGGCGGACTTCCCAGGCATCCATCCTCGAACGGTGCCCTGGAGTCATTCCAAATGGGATGTCCTGGAGCTGTCCAACAGGTCTCAATTGTCCCGCAGAAGGAATCCTTGAAGGGGGCATCCCACATCTCCCAACGTGGAAAACCTCCATGGCCTCGAGATTCCGCTCCCTTCATGACGGGGCCGTCATGCACAGAAACTCCAACCTGAGCCAATGTCGGATCCTCGCCCTGACTTCAGATGCATGAGATATTGGTTCAGATCTGCAGGGGGTACCTGCCGTGCCCTCACCCTGAATCCGAAGTCTAGCTTGTGTCTCAGACTTCCGTCCTCACTATCCTGGCCCCGAAGCCCTCAAGTTTGGCAATTCCGGACCGACAATGAAGCACTCTGCCTCCCCTTTAGAAAAAATATATTGCCTAATGAGCTGACCAGGCAGCTTAAATGAAGATAAACCTACACGGCAGTCGAATGTACCCAAATAATATAGTCTAACCTGGGCACTAATGCACTGTCTGACACAACCTGAGCCCGGACCTGCTGACCGCACCAGATAGCTGACCGCACCCTGAGCACATCAGGCCCGCCATGGCCTTAGGTGATCATCTCTTCCCTACCTCAGTTTTCAGGCTTCAGAACCTAGACCTTATCTCCAATCACTGCCCACGGGTGACTGTGATGCAGAAATCAGAACTCTTCCTGACCCATGGCAAGAAACCTTGTGGTTGGCATGTTGTCCAACGTTCAGTGTAGGAGAAACCAGCATTCACCCTGAGGCCCCGCCCATTCTTGAGTGTGACGAGAGCATAAACACGCATTGTGACCTCAGCGTGAGTCCTGTCCTCTAGTAAGTCCTCTCAGTGGCTGAATCATTAGATGTCATAATGGGCTTGACATGTCCCTAGTCCCCAATTTTTAACCAGATTTCTGGTTGTCCAGTCGCCCCACCCCAGGGCTCTACTCTGGAATCCCTCATTTGGTGGGACATCTGAGGTTGAAAAACAAAATGAAACAAATTGACAACAACAAAAAAACGGACTTCTTCCATACCCAGGATGACCGCAAACTCTTTCGACGGGACCGAACCCCCAGAGAGTAAGACTCGTCCATTTCCCATGAAGTCACTCGGCAATTTCACGACCATGAGTGACACGATATCCAGAGACAAAAACTTGAGCAAGAGCCTCACACTCGCCCTTTTTACATATCCCGAATGTTCTCCTCATGGTCCGTAGATCATTCCTGCCATAACTATGACCCCAAACATAAGCCGAGTTTGTGTTTTCAGAGAACTGTCCAAACAGCTCTGGCCTACACACCCTACAGGCTCAGGGCCCTGGAGCCAAACCTGAGGACTGTACTTGCCCTCTCCAAGGCAATTGTATGTGCCCATTCCAATGGCCACAACCCTATTAATAGGATAACCTCCAAAGTCCCTGAGGCCATCCCAATAGTTGTGGCTTCCCAGGACAAACAGGGGCAATCTGAGCCCATCTGAGCACCTACCTGCACTCAGACCCGTAGACTGATGTCCCCAGAGGTAAAAAGGAACGAACAGGCCCCTAGGCACAAATCGGATCCATTGCTTTGGTTTCCAGGCATCTCTCCTCAGAGGCCTGCATTTCATACCAGCATATGGCTGTTTCTTGACTCACCCATCAGAAAAAATCTCATCTACACATGGGAAACATGCACGTTGGAGCTGTGTCAAAGCCTCTGTTTAGGAGAACCCTTCAGGGCCCCAGGGCCACCGCCTCATTCCAAGGTCTCCATAGACACAAAAACATATTAGGACACATCCACAGGAGAGTCCATTTCAACTCAGCCTCCTCGGTTGCCCCCCACATCCAGCAGATCTAACCTGTCTTGTTGCTTGGAGACCATTGGAATGCGAGGTGGGCTACCCAGCCATCCATCCTTAGAACCCTGCTCGGAATCGTTGGCCTGGAGCCAACCAACAGGTCTCAATTGTCCTGCAGAAGAATCTTTGCAGTTTGGAGCTTCTCACAACTCCCATCGTGGGAAAACGCCCATGTCCTCGTGATCCAACCCCCTTCAAGAAAGGGCCATCAGGGCAGAAAGACCAACCTGAGCGATCGTCTGATCCTTGCCCTGACTTCAGATGCACGAGATCTCTATTGAGGTCTGTAGATTGTGCCTGCCATATCCTCACCCAGAAACCTAGGCCTAGCTTGGGTTCTCAGACTCCGTCCTCAGACTACTGGCCCACAAGCCCTCCAGTTTGGCAATCCAGAACTACAATGCCGCACTCTGCCTGCCCTACAGAAGTAAAACATTGCCCTCAGGGCTACCCCGAAACCCCAAATGAGGATCCACCTGCACGCCATTCGGCTGTACCCCAAACATATAGGCTGACCTGGGCACTATTTCCCCTTCTGACCCAGCCTGAGCCTGGACCTCCTGGTCCCACCCAGACAGCTGGCCGCACACTGAGCACATCGGATCCGCCATGGCCTTAGGTCGTCATCTCTTCCCAACTGCGGTTTTCAGGCTCCAGAACCTAGATCTTATCTCCAACCACTGCCCAGGTTTGAAAATGATGCAGAAATCAGAACTCTTTCCCTATGGCAAGAAACCTTGTGCTTGGCATGTCGTCCAACGTTCAGTGTAGTTGAAACAAGCATGGCCCATGAGGCCCAGCCCATGATTGCGGGCCACATTGGTCACAAACACACATTGTGACCCTCAGCCTGAGCCCAGTCCTCAGGTAAGGCCTCTCAAAGCCTATATGAAGCGACAGCATATTGGGCTTGCCATGCCCCTAGGCCCCAATTTTTAACCATAGTTCAGGTTGTCCCTTCACTCTTCCCCAGGGATCTGCTTTGGAATTCCTCTTTTGGTGGGACACCTGAGGTAACAAACCTGAACGGAGTCCTCCCATCCCACAGATTGACGAAAAACTATTGGGATTGGTCCAAATCCACAGAGAGGAAGATTCGTGCATGGCCCATGAGACCTCCCCAACATTCCACGGCCATCGCTGAAACAAAATCCAGAGACAAAAGCCTGAGCAAGCGCCTCAGAATCGCTCATTCTTCATATCCTGAAGAGTTCTTCTCATGGTTTGTAGATCGGGCGTGCCATACCTACGTCCCCAAACTTAAGCTGAGTTTGTGTTTTCAGTCTTCTGTCCTCAAAGTCCTGGGCCACACTCCCTCCAAGCTGGGGCCCCTGGAGCCACACATTAGGACTGCTCCCACCAATCCATGGGAATTCTGCCCATTCCATTGTCAAAAATCGTACAAATTAGGAGAACCCTCCAAAGTCCCTGAGGCCATCCCAATAGTGTACGTCACCAAAAAAACAAGGGCTGTCTGACACCAGCTTATAATCGACCTCCACTCATACAATAGATGGATGTCCCCAGAGAAGAAGATTGAAACAGACAGGACCCTAGGCCATAATAGGCCCAGTGCTTTGGGTTACAAGCATGTGTCCTCAAAAGCCTGATTCCAATACGAGCATAGGTGTTTTCCTGAGGCACCCATCAGAACTCATCTCGTCTCCACAAGGAAACCTGTGCATTGGAGCTATGTCCAGAGCTTAGGAGAGTACTTCAGGTTCCCGGTGCCACCGCCCCATTCCAAGGCCCTCATGGACACAAAAACATATTAGGACCCATCCTCAGGAAAGTCCATTTCAACTCAGCCACCCCTGTTGCTCCGGCAGAGCCATCAGATCTAAACTGTCTTGTTGCTAGGAAACAATTGGAAGGCGAGGCGCTTCCCAGGCACCCATTCGCGAACGGTGCTCTGGAGTCATTCCATATGGGATGTCCTGGATCTGTCCAACAGGTCTCAATTGTCCCGCAGAAGGAATCCTTGAAGGGGGCATCCCACAACTCCCAACGTGGGAAAACCTCAATGGCCCCGAGATTCCGCTCCCTTCATGAAGCGGCCGTCATGCACAGAAACTCCAGCCAGAGCCAACGGCTTATCCTCGCCCTGACTTCAGATGCATGAGATATTGGTTCAGATCTGCATGGTGTACCTGCCGTGCCCTCGTCCTGAAACCCAAGTCTAGCTTGTCTTCTCAGACTTGTGTCCTCACGCTCCTGGCCCGAAGCCCTCATGTTTGGCAATTCCGGACCCACAATGCAGCACTCTGCCTGCCCTCCAGAAAAAAAATTATTGCCTCATGAGCTGCCCAGGCACCTTAAATGTGTATAAACCTACACAGCACTCGACTTTACCCAAATTACATAGTCTAACCTGGGCACTAATGCACTGTCGAAAACAACCTGAACCCGGACCTCCTGACCAACACCCAGAATGCTGAACGCACACTGAGCACATAAAACGCGCCATGGCCTTAGGTATCATCTCTTCTCTACCTCCGTTTTCAGGCTTCAGAACCGAGACCTTATCTCCAATCACTGCCCAGGGGTGAGTGTGATGCAGAAATCAGAACTCCTCCTTACCCATGGCAAGAAACCTTGTGGTTGGCACGTTGTCCAACGTTCAGTGTAGGAGAAACCAGCATTCACCCTCAGGCCCCGCCCATTCTTGAGTGCGACGAGGGCATACACACGCATTGTGACACTCAGCATGAGTCCTGTCCTCTAGTAGGTCCTCCCAGTGGCTGGACCATTAGATGTCATAATGGGCTTGTCATGTCACTAGGCCCCAATTTTTAACCAGATTTCTGATTGTCCAGTCTCCCCTCCCCAGGGCTCTATTCTGGAATCCCTCATTTGGAGGGACACCTGAGGTTAAAAAAGAAAACAACAACAACAAAAACAAACAAACGAACAAAAAAAAAAAAAACGACTTCTTCCAGCCCACAGAATGACCCCAAACTCTTTGGATGGGGCCTAACCACCAGTGAGTAAGACTCGTCCATTTCCGATGAAGTCACCCAAAAATTCCACGACCATGAGTGACACGATATCCAGAGACAAAAACTTGAGCAGGAGCCTCACACTCGCCCTTCTTTCAAATCCCGAATAGTTCTCCTCATGGTCTGTAGGTCAGTCCTGCCATACCTAAGACCCGAAACATAAGCCGAGTTTGTGTTTTCAGACAACTGTCCAAACAGCCCTGGCCTACACAACCTACAGGCTCAGGCCCCAGGAGCCAAACCTGAGGACTGTCTTTGCCCTCTCCAAGGGAATTGTGTGTGTCCATTCCAATGGCCACAACCCTTCTAATAGGATAAACCTCCAAAGTTCCTGATCCATCTCAATAGTGGTGGCTTCCCAGGAAAAACAGGGGCAATCTGAGCCAAACTGAGCACCTACCTGCACTCAGACCCATAGACAGATGTCCCCAGAGGTAAAAAGGAAAGAACAGGCCCCTAGGCACTAATCAGATCCATTGCTTTGGTTTCCAGGCATCTCTCCTAAGAGGCCTGGATTTCAAAAGCAGCATCTAGCTGTTTCTTGACTCACCCATCAGAAAACATCTCATCTACACATGGGAAACTTGCACTTTGGAGCTGTGACAAAGCCTCTGTTTAGGAGAACCCTTTAGGGCCCCAGTGCCACCGCTTCATTCCAAGGTCTCCATAGACACAAAAGCACATTAGGACCCATCCCCAGGGGTGGCCATTTAACTCAGCGTCCTCGGTTGCTCCCCACAGATCCAGCAAATCTAACCTGTCTTATTGCTAGGAGACAATTGGAATGCGAGGTGGGCTATCCAGCCATCCATCCTTAGAACCCTGCTCAGAATCATTGGCCTGGACCCAAACAACAGGTCTCAATTGTCCTGCAGAAGACTCTCTGCAGTTTGGAGCTTCTCACAACTCCCATCGTGGGAAAACCCCCATGGCCTCATGATGCTCCCCCATTCATGAAGGGGCCATCAGGGACAGAAACTCCAACCTGAGCGATCGTCTGATCCTCGCCCGGACTTCAGATGCACGAGATCTCGATTCAGGTATGTAGATTGTGCCTGCCATGGCCTCACCCAGAAACCTAAGCCTAGCTTGTGTTCTCAGACTTTGGTCGTCAGACTACTGGCCCACAAGCCCTCTAGTTTGGCAATCCGGAACTACAATGCAGCACTTTGCCTGCCCTCCAGAAGAAAAACATTTTCCTCTGGGGCTACCCAGTAACCCCAAATGAGGATCAACCTGCACTGAACTTGGCTGTACCCCATATACATAGGCTGACCTGGGCACTAATGCCCTTTCTGACACAGCCTGAGCCTGGACCCCCTGGCTCCTCCCAGACAGCTGGCCGCACACTGAGCACATCGAGCCGCCGTGGCCTTAGGTCGTCATCCCTTCCCAACCTCGGTTTTCAGGTTTCAGAACCTAGAACTTATCTCCTATCACTGCCCAGGGTTGAAGGTGATGCAGAAATCAGAACTCCTTCCCCATGGCAAGAAACCTTGTGGTTGGCATGTTGTCCAACGTTCAGTGTAGTTGAAACCAGTGTGGCCCATGATGCCCCGCCCATGCTCGTGGGCCACATTGGTCACAAACGCACATTGTGACCCTCAGGCTGAGCCCAGTCCTCAAGTAAGGCCACTCCGTGGCTGGATGAAGAGATAACATATTGGGCTTGCCATGCCCCTAGGCCCCAATTTTTAACCATAGTTCGGGTTGTCCCTTCAGTCTTCCCCACGGCTTTGCTTTGGAATTCCTCTTTTGGTGGGACACCTGAGGTAACAAAACTGAAAGGAGACCTCCCATCCCACAGATTGACGAAAAGCAATTGGGAATCGGGCCAAATCCTCAGAGAGGAAGATTCGTCCATGGCCCATGAGGCCTCCCCGACATTCCACGGCCATTGCTGATACAAAATCCAGAGACAAAAGCCTGAGCAAGCGGCTCAGACTCGCACTTTCTTCATATCCTGAAGAGTTCTTCTCATGGTTTGTAGATCGGGCCTGCCATACCTGCGTCCCCAAACCTAAGCTGAGTTTGTGTTTTCAGACTTCTGTCCTCAAAGTCTTGGGCCACACACCCTCCAGGCTGGGCCCCTGGAGCCACACATTAGGACTGTGCCTACCAATCCATGGGAATTCTGCCCATTCCATGGTCCAAAATCGTACAAATTAGGAGAAACCTCCAAAGTCCCTGAGGCCATCCCAATAGTGTAGGTCGCCCGGAACAAGCAAGGGCTGTCTGACACCAGCTGATAATTGACCTCCACTCATACCATAGATGGATGTCCCCAGAGAAGAAGATTGAACCAGACAGGACCCTAGGCCATAATAGGATCCAATGCTTTGGGTTACAGGCATGTGTCCTCAAAAGCCTGATTCCAATACGAGCATAGGGGTTTTCCTGAGGCACCCATCAGAACTCATCTCGTCTCCACAAGGAAACCTGTGCATGGGAGCCATGTCCAAAGCTTAGGAGAGTACTTCAGGGTCCCGGTGCCACCGCCCCATTCCAAGGCCTTCATGGACACAAAAACACATTAGGACCCATCCTCAGGAAAGTCCATTTCAACTCAGCCACCCCGGTTGCTCCGGCAGAGCCATCAGATCTAAACTGTCTTGTTGCTAGGAGACAATTGGAATGCGACACGGGCTTCCCAGGCATCCATCCGCGAACGGTGCTCTGGAGTCATTCCATATGGAATGTCCTGGAGCTGTCCAACAGGTCTCAATTGTCCCGCAGAAGGAATCCTTGAAGGGGGCATCCCACAACTCCCGACGTGGGAAAACCTCAATGGCCCCGAGATTCCCCTCCCTTCATGAAGCGGCAGTCATGCACAGAAACTCCAACCAGAGCCAACGGCTGATCCTCGCCCTGACTTCAGATGCATGAGAAATTGGTTCAGATCTGCAGGGGGTACCTGCCGTGCCCTCACCGTGAAACCCAAGTCTAGCTTGTCTTCTCAGACTTCCGTCCTCACAATCCTGGCCCCGAAGGCGTCAAGTTTGGCAATTCCAGACACACAATGCAGCACTCTGCCTGCCCTCTACAAAAAAAAGGATTGGCTCATGGGCTGCCCAGGCACCTTAAATGAGGATAAACCTACACAGCACTCGACTTTACCCAAATTATATAGTCTAACCAGGGCACTAATGCACTGTCGAACACAACCTGAGCCCGGACATCATGACCAATACACAGAAAGCTGACCGCACACTGAGCACATAAAAACCGCCATGGCCTTAGGTCATCATCTCTTCCCTACCTCCGTTTTCAGGCTTCAGAACCGAGACCTTATCTCCAATCACTGCCCAGGGGTGAGTGTGATGCAGAAATCAGAACTCCTCCTTACCCATGGCAAGAATCCTTGTGGTTGGCACGTTGTCCAACGTTCAGTGTAGGAGAAACCAGCATTCACCCTGAGGCCCCGCCCATTCTTGCGTGCGACGAGGGCATACATACGCATTGTGACCCTCAGCATGAGTCCTGTCCTCTAGTAAGTCCTCTCAGTGGCTGGACCATTAGATGTCATAATGGGCTTGACATGTCCCTAGGCCCCAATTTTTAACCAGATTTCTGATTGTCCAGTCGCCCCTCCCCAGGGTTCCAGTCTGGAATCCCTCATTTGGTGGGACACCTGAGGTTAAAAAAGAAAACAACAACAACAACAAAAAAAAACGGACTTCTTCCAGCCCACAAAATGACCCCAAACTCTTTGGACGGGGCCAAACCACCAGAGAGTAAGACTCGTCCATTTCCCATGAAGTCACCCAGAAATTCCACGACCATGAGTGACACGATATCCAGAGACAAAAACTTGAGCAGGAGCCTCACACTCGCCCTTCTTTCAAATCCCGAAGAGTTCTCCTCATGGTCTGTAGGTCAGTCCTGCCATACCTACGACCCGAAACATAAGCCGAGTTTGTGTTTTCAGACAACTGTCCAAACAGCCCTGGCCTACACAATCTACAGGCTCAGGCCCCTGGAGCCAAAACTGAGAACTGTACTTGCCCTCTCCAAGGGAATTGTGTGTGCCCATTCCAATGGCCACAACCCTACTAATAGGATAAACCTCCAAAGTCCCTGATCCATCTCAATAGTGGTGGCTTCCCAGGAAAAATAGGGGCATTCTGAGCCCAACTGAGCACCTACCTGCACTCAGACCCATAGACAGATGTCCCCAGAGGTAAAAAGGAAAGAACAGGCCCCTAGCACTAATCAGATCCATTGCTTTGGTTTCCAGGCATCTCTCCTCAGAGGCCTGGATATCAAAACAGCACATAGCTGTTTCTTGACTCACCCATCAGAAAACATCTCATCTACACATGGGAACTTGCACGTTGGAGCTGTGTCAAAGCCTCTGCTTAAAAGAACCCTTTAGGGTCCCAGTGCCACCGCTTCATTCCAAGGTCTCCATAGACACAAAAGCACATTAGGACCCATCCCCAGGGGTGTCCATTTCAACTCAGCGTCCTCGTTTGCTCCCCACAGATCCAGGAGATCTAACCTGTCTTGTTGCTAGGAGGCAATTGGAATGCGAGGTGGGCTACCCAGCCATCCATCCTTAGAACCCTGCTCAGAATCATTGGCCTGGAGCCAAACAACAGGTCTCAATTGTCCTGCAGAAGACTCTCTGCAGTTTGGAGCTTCTCACAACTCCCATCGTGGGAAAACCCCCATGGCCTCGTGGTGCACCCCATTCATGAAGGGGCCATCAGGGACAGAAACTCCAATCTGAGCGATCGTCTGATCCTCGCCCTGACTTCAGATGCACGAGATCTCGATTCAGGTCTGTACATTCTGCCTGCCATGGCCTCACCCAGTAACCTAAGCCTAGCTTGTGTTCTCAGACTTTGGTCGTCAGACTACTGCCCCACAAGCCCTCCAGTTTGGCAATCCAGAACTACAATGCAGCACCCTGCCCGCCCTCCAGAATAAAAACATTGCCCTCTGGGGCTACCCAGTAACCCCAAATGAGGATCAACCTGAACCGACCTTGGCTGTACCCCAAATACATAGGCTGACCAGGGCACTAATGCCCTTTCTGACACAGGCTGAGCCTGGACCCCCTGGCCCCTCCCAGACAGCTGGCCGCACACTGAGCACATCGAGCCGCCGTGGCCTTAGGTCGTCATTCCTTCCCAACCTCGGTTTTCAGGTTTCAGAACCTAGACCTTATCTCCTATCACTGCCCAGGGTTGAAGGTGATGCAGAAATCAGAACTCCTTCCCCATGGCAAGAAACCTTGTGGTTGGCATGTTGTCCAACGTTCAGTGTAGTTGAAACCAGTGTGGCCCATGATGCCCTGCCCATGCTCGCCGGCCACTTTGGTCACAAACGCACATTGTGACCCTCAGGTTGAGCCCAGTCCTCAAGTAAGGCCAGTCAGTGGCTGGATGAAGAGATAACATATTGGGCTTGCCATGCCCCTAGGCCCCAATTTTTAACCATAGTTCGGGTTGTCCCTTCAGTCTTCCCCACGGCTTTGCTTTGGAATTCCAATTTATGTGGGACACCTGAGGTAACAAAACTGAAATGAGTCCACCCATCCCACATATTGACGTAAAGCAATTGGGAATCGGGCCAAATCCTCAGAGAAGAAGATTCGTCCATGGCCCATGAGGCCTCCCCGACATTCCACGGCCATCGCTGATACAAAATCCAGAGACAAAAGCCTGAGCAAGCGCCTTAGACTCCCACTTTCTTCATATCCTGAAGAGTTCTTCTCATCGTTTGTAGATCGGGCCTGCCATACCTACGTCCCCAAACCTAAGCTGAGTTTGTGTTTTCAGACTTCTGTCCTCAAAGTCTTGGGCCACACTCCCTCCAGGCTGGGTCCCTGGAGCCACATATTAGGACTGTGCCTACCAATCCATGGGAATTCTGCCCATTCCATGGTCCAAAATCGTACAAATTAGGAGAAAGCTCCGAAGTCCCTGAGGCCATCCCAATAGTGTAGGTCTCCCAGAACAAACCAGGGCTGTCTGACACCAGCTGATAATCGACCTCCACTCATACCATAGATGGATGTCCCCAGAGAAGAAATTGAACCAGACAGGACCCTAGGCTATAATAGGATCCATTGCTTTGGGTTACAGGCATGTGTCCTCAAAAGCCTGATTCCAATACGTGCATAGGTGTTTTCCTGAGGCACCCATCAGAACACATCTCGTCTCCACAAGGAAACCTGTGCATGGGAGCCATGTCCAAAGCTTAGGAGAGTACTTCAGGTTCCCGGTGCCACCGCCCTATTCCAAGGCCCTCATGGACACAAAAACACATTAGGACCCATCCTCAGGAAAGTCCATTTCAACTCAGCCACCCCTGTTGCTCCGGCAGAGCCATCAGATCTAAACTGTCTTGTTGCTAGGAGAGAATTGAAATGCGAGGCGGGCTCCCTGCATCCATCCGCGAACGGTGCTCTGGAGTCATTCCATATGGGATGTCCTGGAGCTGTCCAACAGGTCTCAATTGTCCCGCAGAAGGAATCCTTGAAGGGGGCATCCCACAACTCCCAACGTGGGAAAACCTCAATGGCCCCGAGATTCCTCTCCCTTCATGAAGCGGACGTCATGCACAGAAACTCCAACCTGAGCCAACGTCTGATCCTCGCCCTGACTTCAGATGCATGAGATATTGGTTCAGATCTGCAGGGGGTACCTGCCGTGCCCTCACCCTGAAACCAAGTCTAGCTTGTCTTCTCAGACTTCCGTCCTCACACTCCTGGCCACAATGCCCTCAAGTTTGGCAATTCCGGACCCACAATGCAGCACTCTGCCTGCCCTCTAGAAAAAAAATTGTTGCATCAGGAGCTGCCCAGGCAGCTTAAATGAGGATAAACCTACACAGCACTCTACGTTACCCAATTAGATAGTCTAACCTGGGCACTAATGCACTGTCGAACACAACCTGAGCCCGGACCTCCTGACCAATACACAGAAAGCTGACCGCACACTGAGCACATAAAAACCGCCATGGCCTTAGGTCATCATCTCTTCCCTACCTCCGTTTTCAGGCTTCAGAACCGAGACCTTATCTCCAATCACTGCACAGCGGTGTGTCTGATGCAGAAATCAGAACTCTTCCTGACCCATGGCAAGAACCCTTGTGGTTGGCACGTTGTCCAACGTTCAGTGTAGGAGAAACCAGCATTCACCCTGAGGCCCCGCCCATTCTTGAGTGCGACGAGGGCATACATACGCATTGTGACCCTCAGCATGAGTCCTGTCCTCTAGTAAGTCCTCTCAGTGGCTGGACCATTAGATGTCATAATGGGCTTGACATGTCCCTAGGCCCCAATTTTTAACCAGATTTCTGATTGTCCAGTCGCCCCTCCCCAGGCCTTTACTTTGGAATCCCTCATTTGGTGGGACACCTGAGGTTAAAAAAGAAAACAACAACAACAACAACAACAACAACAACAACAAAACGGACTTCTTGCAGCCCACAGAATGACCCCAAACTCTTTGGACAGGGCCAAACCACCAGAGAGTACGACTCGTCGATTTCCCATGAAGTCACCCAGAAATTCCACGACCATGAGTGACACGATATCCAGAGACAAAAACTTGAGCAGGAGCCTCACACCCGCCCTTTTTTCAAATCCCGAAGAGTTCTCCTCATGATCTGTAGGTCCGTCCTGCAATACCTAAGACCGAAACATAAGCCGAGTTTGTGTTTTCAGACAACTGTCCAAACAGCCCTGGCCTACACAACCTACAGGCTCAGGCCTCTGGAGCCAAACCTGAGGACTGTACTTGCCCTCTCCAAGGGAATTGTGTGTGCCCATTCCAATGGCCACAACCCTTCGAATAGGATAAACCTCCAAAGTCCCTGATCCATCTCAATAGTGGTGGCTTCCCAGGAAAAACAGGGGCAATCTGAGCCCAACTGAGCACCTACCTGCACTCAGACCCATAGACAGATGTCCCCAGAGGTAAAAAGGAAAGAACAGGCCCCTAGGCACTAATCAGATCCATTGATTTGGTTTCCAGGAATCTCTCCTCAGACGCCTGGATATCAAAACAACATATAGCTGTTTCTTGACTCACCCAACAGAAAACATCTCATCTACACATGGGAAACTTGCACGTTGGAGCTATGTCAAAGCCTCTGTTTAAAAGAACCCTTTAGGGCCCTAGTGCCACCGCTTCATTCCAAGGTCTCCATAGACACAAAAGCACATTAGGACACGTCCCCAGGGGTATCCATTTCAACTCAGCGTCCTCGGTTGCTCCCCACAGATCCAGGAGATCTAACCTGTCTTGTTTCTAGGAGAAAATTGGAATGCGAGGATGGCTACCCAGCCATCCATCCTTAGAACCCTGCTCAGAATCATTGGCCTGGAGCCAAACAACAGGTCTCAATTGTCCTGCAGAAGACTCTCTGCAGTTTGGAGCTTCTCACAACTCCCATCGTGGGAAAACCCCCATGGCCTCGTGGTGCACCCCATTCATGAAGGGGCCATCAGGGACAGAAACTCCAATCTGAGCGATCGTCTGATCCTCGCCCTGACTTCAGATGCACGAGATCTCGATTCAGGTCTGTACATTCTGCCTGCCATGGCCTCACCCAGTAACCTAAGCCTAGCTTGTGTTCTCAGACTTTGGTCGTCAGACTACTGCCCCACAAGCCCTCCAGTTTGGCAATCCAGAACTACAATGCAGCACCCTGCCCGCCCTCCAGAATAAAAACATTGCCCTCTGGGGCTACCCAGTAACCCCAAATGAGGATCAACCTGAACCGACCTTGGCTGTACCCCAAATACATAGGCTGACCAGGGCACTAATGCCCTTTCTGACACAGGCTGAGCCTGGACCCCCTGGCCCCTCCCAGACAGCTGGCCGCACACTGAGCACATCGAGCCGCCGTGGCCTTAGGTCGTCATCCCTTCCCAACCTCGGTTTTCAGGTTTCAGAACCTAGACCTTATCTCCAATCACTGCACAGGGTTGATGGTGATGCAGAAATCAGAACTCCTTCCCCATGGCAAGAAACCTTGTGGTTGGCATGTTGTCCAACGTTCAGTTGTGTTGAAACCAGTGTGGCCCATGATGCCCTGCCCATGCTCGCCGGCCACTTTGGTAACAAATGCACATTGTGACCCTCAGGCTGAGCCCAGTCCTCAAGTAAGGCCAGTCAGTGGCTGGATGAAGAGATAACATATTGGGCTTGCCATGGCCCTAGGCCCCAATTTTTAACCATAGTTCGGGTTGTCCCTTCAGTCTTCCCCACGGCTTTGCTTTGGAATTCCAATTTAGGTGGGACACCTGAGGTAACAATACTGAAATGAGTACACCCATCCCACAGATTGACGACAAGCAATTGGGAATTGGGCCAAATCCTCAGAGAGGAAGATTCGTCCATGGCCCATGAGGCCTCCCCGACATTGCACGGCCATTGCTGATACAAAACCAGAGACAAAAGCCTGAGCAAGCGCCTCAGAATCGCACTTTCTTCATATCCTGAAGAGTTCTTCTCATGGTTTGTAGATCGGGCCTGCCATACCTACGTCCCCAAACCTAAGCTGAGTTTGTGTTTTCAGACTTCTGTCCTCAAAGTCTTGGGCCACACTCCCTCCAGGCTGGGTTTCTGGAGCCACACATTAGGACTGTGCCTACCAATCCATGGGAATTCTGCCCATTCCATGGTCCAAAATCATACAAATTAGGAGAAACCTCCAAAGTCCCTGAGGCCATCCCAATAGTGTAGGTCACCCGGAACAAACAAGGGATGTCTGACAACAGCTGATAATCGACCTCCACTCATACCATTGATGGATGTCCCCAGAGAAGAAGATTGAAACAGACAGGACCCTAGGCCATAATAGGATCCAGTGCTTTGGGTTACAAGCATGTGTCCTCAAAAGCCTGATTCCAATACGAGCATAGGGGTTTTCCTGAGGCACCCATCAGAACTCATCTCGTCTCCACAAGGAAACCTGTGCATGGGAGCCATGTCCACAGCTTAGCAGAGTACTTCAGTGTCCCAGTGCCACCGCCACATTCCAAGGCCCTCATGGATACAAAAACACATTAGGACCCATCCTCAGGAAAGTCCATTTCAACTCAGCCACCCCTGTTGCTCCGGCAGAGCCATCAGATCTAAACTGTCTTGCTATTAGGTGACAATTGGAATGCGAGGCAGGCTTCCCAGGCATCCATCCGCGAACGGAGCTCTGGAGTCATTCCATATCGGATGTCCTGGAGCTGTCCAACAGGTCTTAATTGTCCCGCAGAAGGAATCCTTGAAGGGGGCATCCCACAACTCCCAACGTGGGAAAACCTCAATGGCCTCGAGATTCCGCTCCCTTCATGAAGCGGCCGTCATGCACAGAAACTCCAACCAGAGCCAACGGCTGATCCTCGCCTGACTTCAGATGCATGAGATATTGGTTCAGATCGGCAGGGGGTACCTGCCGTGCCCTGTCCCTGAAACCCAAGTCTAGCTTGTCTTCTCAGACTTCCGTCCTCACACTCCTGGCCCCGAAGCCCTCAAGTGTGGCAATTCCGGACCTACAATGCAGCACCCTGCCTGCCCTCTAGAAAAAAAATGATTGCCTCATGAGCTGCCCAGGCACCTTAAATGAGGAAAACCTACACAGCACTCGACTTTACCCAAATTATATAGTCTAACCTGGGCACTAATGCACTGTCGAACACAACCTGAGCCCGGACCTCCTGACAAACACCCAGAAAGCTGACCGCACATTGAGAACATAAAACCCGCCATGGCCTTAGGTCTTCATCTCTTTCCTACCTCAGTTTTCAGGCTTCAGAACCGAGACCTTATCTCCAATCACTGCCCAGGGGTGAGTGTGATGCAGAAATCAGAACTCCTCCTTACCCAAGAACCCTTGTGGTTGGCACGTTGTCCAACGTTCAGTGTAGGAGAAACCAGCATTCACCCTGAGGCCCCGCCCATTCTTGAGTGCGACGAGGGCATACACACGCATTGTGACCCTCAGCATGAGTCCTGTCCTCTAGTAAGTCCTCTCAGTGGCTGGACCATTAGATGTCATAATGGGCTTGACATATCCCTAGGCCCCAATTTTTAACCAGATTTCTGATTGTCCAGTCGCCCCTCCCCAGGGCTCTACTCTGGAATCCCTCATTTGGTGGGACACCTGAGGTTAAAAACAACAACAACAACAACAACAGCAACAACAACAACAACAAAAACGGACTTCCTCCAGCCCACAGAATGACCCCAAACTCTTTGGACGGGCCAAACCACCAGAGAGTAAGACTCCTCCATTTCCCATGAAGTCACCCGGCAATTTCACGACCATGAGTGACACGATATCCAGAGACAAAAACTTGAGCAGGAGCCTCACACTCGCCTTTCTTTCAAATCCCGAAGAGTTCTCCTCATGGTCTGTAGGTCAGTCATGCCATACCTATGACCCGAAACATAAGCCGAGTTTGTGTTTTCAGACAACTGTCCAAACAGCCCTGGCCTACACAACCTACAGGCTCAGGCCCCTGGCGCCAAACCTGAGGACTGTACTTGCCCTCTCCAAGGGAATTGTGTGTGCCCATTCCAATGGCCACAACCCTTCTAATAGGATAAACCTCCAAAGTCCCTGATCCATCTCAATAGTGGTGGCTTCCCAGGAAAAACAGGGGCAATCTGAGCCCAACTGAGCACCTACCTGCACTCAGACCCATAGACAGATGTCCCCAGAGGTAAAAAGGAAAGAACAGGCCCCTAGGCACTAATCAGATCCATTGCTTTGGTTTCCAGGCATCTCTCCTCAGAGGACTGGATTTCAAAAGCAGCTCCAGCTGTTTCTTGACTCACCGATCAGAAAACATCTCATCTACACATGGGAAACTTGCACGTTGGAGCTGTGTCAAAGCCTCTGTTTAGGAGAACCCTTTAGGGCGCCAGTGCCACCGCTTCATTCCAAGGTCTCCATAGACACAAAAGCACATTAGTACCCATCCCCAGGGTTGTCCATTTCAACTCAGCGTCCTCGGTTGCTCCCCACAGATCTAGGAGATCTAACCTGTCTTATTGCTAGGAGGCAATTGGAATGCGTGGTGGGATACCCAGCCATCCATCCTTAGAACCCTGCTCAGAATCATTGGCCTGGAGCCAAACAACAGGTCTCAATTGTCCTGCAGAAGACTCTCTGCAGTTTGGAGCTTCTCACAACTCCCATCGTGGGAAAACCCCCATGGCCTCGCGATGCCCCCCCATTCATGAAGGGGCCATCAGGGACAGAAACTCCAACCTGAGCGATCGTCTGATCTTCGCCCTGACTTCAGATTCACGAGATCTCGATTCAGGTCTGTAGATTGTGCCTCCCATGGCCTCACCCAGAAACCTAAGCCTAGCTTGTGTTCTCAGACTTTTGTCGTCAGACTACTGGCCCACAAGCCCTCCAGTTTGGCAATCCAGAACTACAACGCAGCACTCTGACTGCCCTCCAGAAGAAAAACATTGTCCTCTGGGGCTACCCAGTAACCCCAAATGAGGATCAACCTGCACCGACCATGGCTGTAACCCAAATACATAGGCTGACCAGGACACTGATGCCCTTTCTGACACAGCCTGAGCCTGGACCTCTTGGCAACTCCCAGACAGCTGGCCGCACACAGAGCACATCGAGCCGCCGTGGCCTTAGGTCGTCATCCCTTCCGAACCTCGGTTTTCAGGTTTCAGAACCTAGACCTTATCTCCTATCACTGCCCAGTGTTGAAGGTGATGCAGAAATCAGAACTCCTTCCCCATGGCAAGAAACCTTGTGGTTGGCATGTTGTCCAACGTTCAGTGTAGTTGAAACCAATGTGGCCCATGATGCCCTGCCCATGCTCGCGGGCCACATTGGTCACAAACCCACATTGTGACCCTCAGGCTGAGTCCAGTCCTCAAGTAGGCCACTCAGTGGCTGGATGAAGAGATAACATATTGGGCTTGCCATGCCCCTAGGCCCCAATTTTTAACCATAGTTCGGGTTGTCCCTTCAGTCTTCCACACGGCTTTGCTTTGGAATTCCTCTTTTGGTGGGACACCTGAGGTAACAAACCTGAAAGGAGACCCCCCATCCCACAGATTGACGAAAAGCAATTGGGAATCGGGCCAAATCCTCAGAGAGGAAGATTCGTCCATGGCCCATGAGGCCTCCCCGACATTCCACGGCCATCGCTGATACAAAATCCAGAGACAAAAGCCTGAGCAAGCGCCTCAGACTCCCACTTTCTTCATATCCAAAAGAGTTCTTCTCATGGTTTGTAGATCGGGCCTGCCATACCTACGTCCCCAAACCTAAGCTGAGTTTGTGTTTTCAGACTTCTGTCCTCAAAGTCTTGGGCCACACTCCCTCCAGGCTGCGTCCCTGGAGACACACATTAGGACTGTGCCTACCAATCCATGGGAATTCTGCCCATTCCATGGTCCAAAATCGTACAAATTAGGAGAAAGCTCCAAAGTCCCTGAGGCCATCCCAATAGTGTAGGGCTCCCAGAACAAACAAGGACTGTCTGACACCAGCTGATAATCGACCTCCACTCATACCATAGATGGATGTCCCCAGAGAAGAAATTGAACCAGACAGGACACTAGGCTATAATAGGATCCATTGATTAGGGTTACAGGCATGTGTCCTCAAAAGCCTGATTCCATTACGAGCATAGGTGTTTTCCTGAGGCACCCATCAGAACTCATCTCGTCTCCCAAGGAACCTGTGCATGGGAGCCATGTCCAAAGCTTAGGAGAGTACTTCAGGGTCCCGGTGCCACCGCCCCATTCCAAGGCCCTCATGGACACAAAAACACATTAGGACCCATCCTCAGGAAAGTCCATTTCAACTCAGCCACCTCGGTTGCTCCGGCAGAGCCATCAGATCTAAACTGTCTTGTTGCTAGGAGAGAATTGGAATGCGAGGCGGGCTTCCCAGGCATCCATCCGCGAACGGTGCTCTGGAGTCATCCATATGGGATGTCCTGGAGCTGTCCAACAGGTCTCAATTGTCCCGCAGAAGGAATCCTTGAAGGGGGCATCCCACAACTCCCAACGTGGGAAAACCTCAATGGCCCCGAGATTCTGCTCCCTTCATGAAGCGGCCATCATGCACAGAAACTCCAACCTGAGCCAACGTCTGATCCTCGCCCTGACTTCAGATGCATGAGATATTGGTACAGATCTGCAGGGGGTACCTGCTGTGCCCTCACCCTGAAACCCAAGTCTAGCTTGTCTTCTCAGACTTCCGTCCTCACACTCCTGGCCCCGATGCCCTCAAGTTTGGCAATTCCCAACCCACAATGCAGCACTCTGCCTGCCCTCTAGAAAAAAAATTGTTGCCTCATGAGCTGCCCAGGCAGC